>NC_135316.1:17434794-18634794 GCF_048772815.1 Callospermophilus lateralis | reverse complement strand
CCTAGGATTAGCTCTAGGTTTTGTGTTAGTTTTATTGCTAGGGTTAGGGCTATGGGTAATGTAAAACCTAGGGTTATGTTTAGGGCTAGTTTTAGGTTTAGGGTTATGGCTAGGTCCAGTGTTAGGTCTAGGTTTTGGATTAGTGTCAGGTTTAAAGCTAGTTTATGTTTTCAGATCATGGTCAGTGTTTGGGTTAGGGTTAGGGTTAGGGTTAGAGAAATAATTAGGATTGGTTTAGGTCTAGGGATAGGGTACATGCTTGGTTTAGGCTAAGGGTTAGTTTTAGTGCTAGTGCTAGGATTTTATTAAGGTCTAGGACTAGAGTTACAGCTATCTTTAAGTTTAGCTTTGGGTCTAGGTCTAGTGTTAGGCTTAGTCATAAGTATAGGATTACCTGTAGGTCTAGTGTTAGGTTTTGGTTTAGGTTTAGGATCAGGTTTAGACCTAGGGTTTCTTTTAGCATCAGATGAGGGTCAGGGTTAGGTCAGAGGTAGAATGAGGACTAGGGTTAAGACTAGTAATATGGTTAGAGTTGAAGTTTGGCTAAGGATTAGGGTTAGCATTTGGGTTAGGGTTTAGCTTAGGGTAATGATAGGGTTAGAGTTAAGGTTAGGGCTAGGGTTAGGGTTAAGTTTAAGACAATTTTAGGGTTAAGATTAGTGTTAAAGCTATGTTTAGGGCTCGGATCCAGGGTAAAATTTGTGTTAGGGTTAATGCAAGGGTTAGGACAATGACTAATGTACGAACTAGGGTTACAATTAAGGATAGTTATAGTGTTATGGTTAAGGCTAGATCTAGTATTCTAGTATTAGGGTTAATTTAAGTTAGGGTGATGATTAGAGCTAAGATTAGTGTGAAGGTCAGCATCAAGGTCAGAGTAATTTTTTGAGTAAGTATTAGGGCTAGGTTTAAGGTTTGGGTTTGATTTAGGTTACGGGTTTCGGTTAGGAATATAGCATGGTTTTGTTTTTGGTTGGGGCCAGGGCTAGGGCAAATTTTAGGATTAGCATTATGGTTAGGGGTAGTGTTAGGGTTTGGTTTGGCTTATGATTACAGTTAAGTTTAGAGTTAGATTTAGATTTAGAGTTAGGTTTAGATCTAGATTTAGAATTGGGCTAAGGATAAAACTAGGGCTAGGGCAAGAGTTATAGGTAGCCTTAGGGCTAGGGTTAGGGTTAGGATAGGATTAAATTAATGCTAAGATTAGTACTAGGTTTAGTGTTAGTATTAGTCCTAGGGTTTGGGTGGGGGTTATGTTTAGGTTTAGGGTTATGGTTAGGTTTGTGCTAAGGGATGGGTTCATAAGTAGGTTTAGGGCTAGGGTGAGGGTTAGAATTAGGGTTAGGCTCAGGTTATGTTTTGGGTTATGATTAAGGCTAGGTTTAGTACTAGGATTATGGTTAGAGCTAATTTCAGGTTTAGGGTTACGGATAAAGATAGTGTAAGTATAGGTTTTTGGCTACACCTTGTGTAAGCATTAACTTTAGGGTTAGGGTCAGGTTTAGAGATAAGGATAATTTTAGCGTCATTTTCACGATTAGTGTTTTGGATAGGTTAAGGTTTAAAGTTAGAACTAAAATTAGCATTAAAATTAGGATCAGTGTAATGATAGCGTTAGGTTTAAGTTTCAGGTTAGATTTAGGGTAATGGATACGCTGAAGATTAGGGATATGGTTAGTTTTAGGTCTAGGGTTAGCATTAGTTTTATGGTAATGGTTAGGGTAATGGATAGGGTTAGAGCTAGGGTTACAGCTAGGGTTATGGTTGCAATTAGTGATAGGGTTAGATTTAGGTTTAGGGTTAAAGCTAGGGTTAGGACTCAGAATAGGGCTAGGATTTGAGTTAAGTTAGAACTAGGGTTAGGTTACGGCTGATGTAAGTAGTAGGGTTATGATTAGTGCTAATTTTAGTGTTAGGGGTTAGGACTAGGTCTATTAGTTAGTTTTAGGTTTAGGGTTAGAGTGATGTTTAGACGTAGGTTTAGTATTAAGGCCAGAGTCAGGGTGAGGATTAGTTTTAGGGTTCGGTTAAGACTCGAATTATTGCTAGGATTAGGGCTAGGTGTAGAATTAGGGCTTGGTTTATGTTAAGGAAAAGGGTAAGGTCTATGGCTCGATTTTGTTTTAATTCTAGGGCTAGGGTTATGGCTAGTTTTAGGATTAGCATCAGGGTCAGGTTTAGGGTTAGGATTATGTTTAGGGTTAGATTTAGAGTTAGGGTTATGGCAAAGGATATGAATAGGGCTAGGGTTAGACCTACGTCCAGGCTAGGATTAGTCTTCCTATAATGTATAGGGTTAGAACTAGATTTAGGGTTAGCATGACAGTTAGAGTTATTCTTTTGGCTACAGTTAGGGCTAGGGTTCTGGATAGGGCTAAATTAGGGCTAAGATTAGGGCTATGCTTGGTGTTAGGTTAGGTCTAGGTTTAGGGTTAGGGTTATAATTAAGGCTATGTTTATGGCTAGGATAAGGACTAGGGTTCCTGCTAGGGTTAGGGATAGGATTATGGCTAGGGCTTAAGTCAGGTCTAGGGTTATGGTTAGGGACAGTTTTAGGGTTAGGTTTATATCTAAGTCTAGTGTAAGGATTAGGTATAGGGTAATAGTCAGGTTTAGAGCTAGGGGAATTATTAATGTCAGGGTCATTGTTGGAGTTTGGTTTAGGTTTGAGTTTAGGTTTAGTGCTCGAATTAGCATTAGGTATAGCATTAGGGTAATGATAAGGTTAGGTTTAGGGTTCAGTTCAGGTTTAGGGTAATTGACAGTTTAGGGTATAGTTATAAGTTTAGGGTTAGGCCTAGAGTTAGCATTAGGGTAAGAGTAATGTTTAGGGTAATGGATACAGTTAGAGTTAAGGTTTTGGATAGGATTATGGTTAGGATTAGGTCTTGAGTTAGGGTTAGGGTGAGGGTTAGAACTATGGTTAGGTTTAGGGTTATGTTTAGCATAAGGGTTAGTTTCTGAGCTGTAGTTTGGGCTAGACTTGGAGTTAGATTCAGGGTTAGTTCTAGGTGTAGGATTACCATAGGTTTAGGGGTTAGAGTTAGGGTTAGACTTAGACCTAGAAATAGTGGTATAGTCAGTATAAGGCTCAGGGAAAGGGTTAGAATTTTGGATAGTGTTAGAGCTAAAATTAGAGCTAGGGTTAGG
The DNA here is from genome assembly GCF_048772815.1 of Callospermophilus lateralis. NCBI lineage: Eukaryota > Metazoa > Chordata > Mammalia > Rodentia > Sciuridae > Callospermophilus > Callospermophilus lateralis. The sequence continues at coordinate 18,631,644 of NC_135316.1, read as the reverse complement.
GCTATTAATAGAGTTAAGGTTTTGGTTAGCCGAAGGATAAAGGATAGGTTTAGTGTTACCGTTCGTTTTAGGGTTTTGCCGAGTGTAAGGGATTTCTTTTAGAGCTAGGGTTGGGGCTATGGTTAGAGTTGGAGTTAGGGTTAAATCTAGGTTTAGGGCTGGGATTAGGGCTAGTTTTTGTGTTAGGGTTAGGGATTAAATTAGGGCCAAGGCTAATGTAAGAACTAGGGTTAAATTTAGGTCAGTTTTAGTGTTATGGATAGGTTTAGTGTTAGATTATGTTTAAGTTTAGGGTGATATTTATAGCTAGGGTTTGTGTTAGGATAAGAGTCAGGTCAGGGTTTGCCTTAGAGCTAGGGATAGGACTCGAATTATGGTTAGGGTTATTCTTAGTGTTTGGTTTAATGTGAGGGCAGTGTTTAGAGCTATGTTGAGTGTTAGGATATGAGTCAGAGTCAGTGCTAGTTTTAAAGTTAGTGTTAGAAAGCGAATTAGGCCTAGGGATAGGTCTAGGTTGAGTGTTAGGTTTTGGTTTAAGTTAATGTTTAGGGTTAGGGCTATTGTTTGGTTTTTGTTTAGTTCTAGGTTTAGAGATAGTGTAAGCGTTAAGCTTTGGCTTAGGGTTAGGGTTAGATTTGGAGTTAGGGTTAGATCTAGGGTTAGAGATGGGACTAAGAATAGGGCAAGGGTTAGGGCTAGGGATAGGGTTATGGGAAAAAATAGGGTTAGAACTAGGGATAGGTATAGGGCGAGAGTTAGAGAGTCTCAGGGCTAGGGTTAGTGTTAGGGTTAGAGATAGGGCTAAATTAGGGCTAGGATTAGGGCTAGGTTTACTGATTGACTTATGCCTAGAGTTAGGGTTAGTGTTAGAGTTAAGTTTAGGGTAAGAGATGGCATTATAGTTAAGTATAGAGGTAGGGTGAGGGTTAGTATTAGGGTTAGGGGAAGGGTTAGGGTTAGGGATATGATTTAACCTAGGTTTAGGTCTAAGATGAGGGCTAGGTTTGTTTTAGGTTTAGGACTAGGATTAGGGCTAGGGTTAATTTCAGGTCCACAATTATTGTTAAAGATTGTTTTAGGGTTAGGATTATGGCTATGTCAATGGCAAGGGTGAGTTGTAGGGTTATGTTCAAGTTTTGAGCTAGGGGTTTTATTAGATTCAAGTTAGGTTTAGGGTTTGGGTTAGTTTAAGGTTTAACTTTAGAGGTTGATTTAGTGTTAGTGTTAGGGTTAGGTTTAGGTTCAGGTTAGGTTCATGCTAATAGATTGGGTTAAGATTAGAGATAGGTTTAGGTTCATGTCTAGGGTTAGCATTAGGGTTGTGTTTTTGGTTATGGTAATGGATAGACTTAGAGATCGGTTTAGGGCTAGGTTTATGGTTATGAATAGGGCTAGGGTTAAAGTTAGAATTAGGCCTAGGTTTTGTGTTAGGTTAGGGATAGGGTTAGGGTTAGGGCTAATGTAAGTACTAGGGTGAGGTTTACTGCTAGTTTTAGGGTTTTAGGGCTAGAGTTAGTGTTAGGTTAGGTTTAGGTTTAGGGTGATATTTGGAGCTAGTAGTGTTAGGGTCAGTGTCAGGTACAGGGTTAGTTTAAGGGTTTGGCTTAAAACTCATATTAGGGCTAGGGTAAGAGATAGTTTTAAGGTTAGGTTTGGTTTAGGTTAAGAGTTAATTCTATAGTTATAGGTAGGTTTTGTGTTAGGGTAAGGGCTAGGGTTAGGTCTAGTTTTAGGATTAGTGTTATGGTTTGGGTTAGTGTAAGGGTGTGGCTTAGTCTTTGGGTTAGGGCTTGATAAAGAGTTCGATTTTGTCTGAGGTTTGTTCAAGGGCAAAAGATAGGGCAAGGGTTAGGACTAGGGTTAGGGGTAGGCTTAGGGTTATGTTAAGGGATATGGTTAGAAAGAGTGAAATGTCTAATTTGAGAATTAGAGTTAGTTTTAGGACTAGGGTTAGGGATAGGGCTAAATTAGGGCTACGATTAGGGCTAGGGTTATTGTCAGGGTTAGGCCTAGAGTTTGGGTTAGGGTTGTAATTAAGTCTATGTTTAGGGCTAGGAATAGCACTAGGTTTTGTTTTAAGGTTATTGCTAGAATAATGGCTAGGACTAATGTCAGATCTAGGGTTAGAGTTACGGATACTTTTAGGGAAAGTTTTACAGTTAGGTCTATTGTAATGGTTAGGTACAGGATAAGACTCAGGTTTAAAGCTAGGGGAATTATTAGGGCTAGGGTCAGTGTTAGGGTTTGGTTTAGGCTAGGGTTTAGGGTTATGGATCAAATTAGAGTTAGGGTTAGGTTTAGGGTAAAAATAGGGTTAGGTTTAGGGTTCAGTTAGGTTTAGGGTAATTGATAGATTTTGGCATAATGATAGGGTTAGGTTTAGTTCTAGGGTTATCATTAGGATAAGGGTTATATTTAGTGTAATGGATACTGTTAGAATTAAGGTTAGGGCTAGGACTATGTTTAGGATTATGTCTTTGGTTAGGGTTAGGTGAGGGTTAGAATTAAGGCTAGGTTAACGGCTCGGTTGAGGGTTTGTCTTAAAGCTAGGGCTAGGATTAAGGCTACGGGTAATGTCAGGTCTAGCATTACAGTTAAAAGTAGTTGTAGTTCTTTTTTTTAATGAGTAGGTCTAATGTAAGATTTAGGTTAAGGGTAAAGGTCAGGTTTAGAGCTAGGTGTATTATTACAGTCAGGGTCAGGATTAGGGTTTGGTTTCAGTTAAGGTTTAGGGTTAAGGCTCTAATTAGCATCAGGTTCAGAGTAAAGTATATGGTTAGGTTTATGGTTCAGTTTAGGTTTAGGGTTTGGAATAGCTTTAGGGATAGCTATACAGTTAGGTTTAGTCCTAGGATTAGCATTTGGTTTAGGCTTAAATTTAAGGTTAAAGATAGGATTACAGCTAGGTTTAGGGCTATGTTTATGGTTAGGATTAGGGCAAGTGTTAGTGTTAGGGTTAGGGTTATGGTTAGACCTAGGGTTAGGATTAGGTTTAGGGTAAGTGTTATGGTTAAAGCTAGATTTAGGGCTAAGGTGAGCCGAGCGTAAGGGTTACAGCAGTATACGATAAATGTTAGGGTTAGGTCTATATTTAGCATTAGAGTTATGGTTAGAATTATGGTAATAGATAGAGTTAGAGCTAGGGTTTGGGCAATGGTTACAGTTAAATTTATGGTTAGGGATAAGGCTATGTAAATGTTTAGGGTTAGGGATAGGGCTCAATTCAGAGGTAGTGTTAGGGTTAGAGTTACTTTATTCAAATTTCTTTGATACAATCCAGAATTCACCTTTAACTAACCTTACTCTGTTTCCAAGGTTTAGGCCTTTTGATTCAACTGTTTCATGTCCGGAAAAGTTAATGTTTTCATTTTACTTCATTTTGATATATAGGAGTAAATGTAAATGGACCTGGAAATCAAACAGAGTTTATGATAACTGCTTGAAACTGCACACACTCCCTCATTTCCTTGTGGGGGACACTCTGGTATGTTCCTTGTGAATGTAGGCCTAAGCTGAATCATGCAAAAACAACTTTATCCTAGAGCTCTTTAGGAGAAAGTTGGGAATATGCATGCACTGAAATTCTTCCCATAATTATTTTTTCAGATTTGTTTGATACTGAGTAGGTTTTTTATTTAGCTTTCCCCACAAAGTTCTCCAAGTGTTGGACTTCTAGGATCAATGGTTCTCTAATCAGGTTAGGGTTAGTGTTAGATTTAGGGTTAGGGCTAAGGTTAGATGTAGTGTTAGTGTGAGAGTAAGTATTGTACAAATTTCTTTGATATGTAGAAGGAGTCATCTTTTACCTAGCCTTAATAAGCTCCTCAGGTCTGGGCCTCCTCATTTCAATGGTTGGCTCACAGGGACACTCTTTACTTTAAGGTTTCACTTCATATTGACCTATATAGGTAAATGAAAATGGAGGTTGGAATCAAACGGGGCTGGTGCTAGCTGCTTGAAACTTCAAAGACTGAATCCGTTCTCTGTGGGAACTCTCTGGTTTGTTCCTTGTGAAAGTAGCCCTAAGATAAAGATGCCAAAAACTACTTTATCTAAGAGTCCTTTAACAGAAAACAGAAATATGCATAAACTGGAATACCACCTCAATTATTTGGTCATATTTCTTTGATACTGTATAGGATTCATCTTATAGCTTAACCCCCTAGGCTCCCCAAGTTTGGGACTTCTAGTATCAACAGTTTTTCAATCAGGTTAGGGCTTGTGTTAAGAATAATATTAGGGCTAGTGTTAGAGCTAGCATTAGCATTAGAGTTACTTTTTTCAATTATTTTTTATTACTGGGCTGGATTTATTTTTCTCCTATCCTTACTATAATCCACATGTTTGTTTCTTCTAGGTTCAATGGTTCACTATAAGGAACAGTGTGTATTTTAAAGTTTTATTTCATTTTGTCCTATATAGGTAAAAAGAAGTTGAGCTGAAAATCAAACAGTATTGGTGTTAGCTGCTTGAAACTTCACACTCCACCAATTCTCTGGGAGCAATCGCTGGTTTGTTCTTGTGAAAGTAGGCCTAAACTTGAAGCATGTAAAAACAACTTTATCCAAGAGTCTTTTAGAAGATAACAGGGAAATATGCATGTACTGATTTACTCCATCAACTTTTTTGACAGATTTCTTTGATACTGCGTGGCATTCATCCCTTAGCTTGCCCAATTAGACTGCCCAAGTTTGGAAATCCTAAGGTCAAATTTTGCATAAAAAAGTTAGGGTTAGGGGAAGAGCTAGGGTTAGAGCTACTGTTAGGGTTAGAGTTAGTTTTATTCGATACATGATACATGACAGGATTTATGTTTTAGCTTGATTTACTCCATTTCACAGGTTTAGGCCTTCTTCGTTCAAAGATTGGCTGTCAGGAACATTTTGTATTTTAAGATTTCACTTCATTTTGACCTATATGGGAAAGTTAATGGAGTTGAAAATCAAACAAGATTTTGCTAGCTGCCTGAAACTTCACACACTCCATCAGTTCTCTCTAGGGACTCTGGTATGTTCCTTATAAAAGTAGGCCTATGCTTAAGCATGCAAAAACAACTTAATCTGAGAATCCTTTAGGAAAAAACAGGAAAATATGCATGTACTGATATAACCCCCATAATTATTTGGTCAGATTTGTTTGATGGTGCGTAGGATTTATCACTTAGCTTATCCCAGAAGGCCCTCAATGTGCAGGAATTCTAGGATCAATGGTTCTCTAATCAGATTAAGGTTAATGTTAGGTTTAGGGTTATGGCTAGGGCTAGGGTTAGAGGTAATTTGAGAGTGAGAGATAGTTTTGTTCAAATTTCTTTGATACTGGGGAGGAGTCATCTTTTATCTAGCCTTAATATTCTCCCAAGGTATGTTCTTCTCTATTCAATGATTCACTATCATGAACACTTTGTATTTTAAGGTTTCACTTCATTTTGACACCTATGGGTAAATGGAAATGGAGGTGGAAATCAAACAGGCATCCCTTCCCCTAAACCTAACCCTAAACCTACCAATAAAATAGCCCTAATTCTAGATCTAAGCCTCACACAAACCCTAGACCTATTCCTAGCCCTAGTTTAGCCCTAATCTTAACCCAATCTCTAGCTCTGAGACTAACTAACACTTGCCATAACTCTATTCCTAGATCTAACCCTATCTTTTACCAAAATCCAAACACTAACCCTAATTAATCTGAGCTCTAATATTAGCCATAGCCCTAACCCTAGAATTAACATAACTCTAAATCTACTCCTAAGCCTAAACTCACCCTATCAGGAGCAAAAACACTAACACTAATCATAAAACTACCCTTAAATTGAGCTTTAGTCCTAAAAGAAAACAGAGCCATAGCACTAACACTAACCTTTAACCTAAAGCAATTCCTAAATCTATATCTATCCCTAAGATAACCCTTAATTTGAATCCTATCCCTAACCAAAAAAACCTACTCCTAAACCTTACCCTAAAACTAACCCTTACTTTTATCTTTGAAATAAACCAGAACATAACACTACCCCTAGCCCTGACTCTAAACACAAACAAAGCCCTAACCCTAGATATAACCCTATCCATTACTCAAACTCTAACATTAACCCTAATGCTAATCCTCAGGCTTTTCTTAGCACTATCCCTAAACCTAACGTATCCATTACCCTAAACCTCACCTAAACCCTAATCCTAAAAATATCATTACCCTAAATGTAACCTTAACTCTAATACTAACTCTAGCCCTAATCATAAAACTAATTCTATCGCTAACCCTAACACTAAACCTAACAGCAACCTTAACCCTATCACTAACACTAACCCTAAATATAACACTAAATATATCACTAACCCTAAACCTAAACCAAACCCCAACACTAACCCTAACACTAACCCTAAAAGTAATGCTAAACCTAAGCCTAACACTAACCATAAACCTACCCTTAACCCTAACACTATTCTTAACTATAACCCTAACACTAACCCAAACACTAAAACTAACTCTAACTTTAAACGTAACAGTAACCCTAACCCTAACACTCACCCTAAACCTAACCCTAACATGAACATTAACACTAACGCTAACACAAACCCTAACCTATCCCTAACCCTAACACGAACCCTAAATTAACTCTAACCCTAACCCTTAACCTAACACTAACACTAACCCTAACCCTAATCCTAAATGTAACCCTAACCCTAATACTAAAACTAAACCTAACACAAACCCTAATACTAAGCCTAAAACACACCCTAACTTAACCCTAATACTCACTCTTACCCTAAAACTAACCCTAACCCAAACCTTAAACCTAACCCTAATCCTAACCCTAAAACCTTACCCTAAACCTAAACCTAACCTAAGCCCTTATACAAAAGCTAACAGTAAAACTAACAGTAACACTAACACTAACGCAAATCCTAACTCAAACCCTTAATTTACCCTACCCATACCCCTAACCCTAACCCTAACGCTAAACCTAACACTAAATCTAAGTCTAACACTAACACTTTAACCCTAACCCTAACCCTCACCCTAACCCTAACCCGAACCTGAACACAAATCCTAACAAAATCCAGAACCATAAACCTAACCCAACCCTAAACCTAACCCTTACCAAATCCAACAGTAACCCTAAAAATAACCATAAAACTAATCCTCACACTAAGTTTAACCCTAACCCTAACCGTAACACTAACCATAACCCTAACCATTATCCTAATACTAAGCCTAAATCTATCCCTAAACATAACACTATACCTAAAACTAACTATAATCCTAAACTACCATTATCACTAACACTAAACATAACCATAACCGTAATGCTAACACTAACACTAGCAAGAACCCTAAGCCTAAACCTAACACTAACCCTATTCCTAACCATATTACTAAGACGTATCCTATCCATAACCCTAAACCTAACACTAACCCTAAACCTAATCTTAACCCTAACCATAACACTAACCCTAACACTAATCTTAACCCTAACCCTAAAAGTAACCCTAACTGTAACACTAACAACAAACCTAATCCAAACCCCAACCCTACCACTAACTTAACGGTAACCCAAACCTATACTAACCAAAGCCCTAAGATTAAAACTAACTCTAAACCTAACCATAAACAAACACTAACACTAATCCTAACCCTAACACTAAACCTGTCACTAAACCTATCCCTAACCCTAAAGATAACACTAACCCTAACCCTCAACTAACACTAACACTGACTTTAAACCTCACCCTAAACCAAACACTAAATGAAACCCTAAAACTAACCCTAACACAAACACGAACCCTAAACCTAACCCTAACAATAACTCTAACACTAACCCTAAACCTAGCACAAACCCTAACCAAAACCATAAGTCTAACACTAAAATAACCTTAACCCTAAGCTAACCCTAACCCTCACCCTAACACTAACCATAATCCGAACCCTAATTCTATCACTAATCTAAGCCTAACCCTAAACCTAAACCTAACATTAACGCTAATTCTAAACTTAACCCTAACACTAAGTCTAAATGAAGAACTAACCCTAACGCCAACTGTAACACTAATGCAAACCCTAATCTTAACACTAAACTCACCTTAGTCTTAACTGATACCCTAACACTAACAATGGCCCTAACACAAACCTTAACCCTAACACTAATAGTAACCCTAACCCTAACCGTAACTCTTAAATTAAACGTAAGCCTAACCAGAACCCTTAACATAACCCTTACCCTAACACGAACTCTAACACTAATCCTATCTCAAACCCAGAACCTATCCCTAAACCAAACCATAACACTAAACCTAACCCTAACACTAACACAAACACTAACCCTAATTCTAAACCTATTTCTAACCTTAACACTACCCTATACCATCACCCTAACACTAACCCTAACCCTAAAACTAAAACTAATTTTAACACTAACCATAAACCTAACCGTATGGTTAACCCTAAACCTAACCCAAATTTTAATCCTAATCCAAATTGTAACCCTAACCCTAAACTTAACCTTTACACTTAAACTAGCCCTAATCTTAACCCTAACAATGACCCTATCCCTAACCCTAACTTTAACCCTAATACTAACCCTAAACCTAACCCTAACACTAACCATAACCCTAACCCTAACCCTAACTAAAACGCTAATACTAACTCTAAACCTCACTCTATTCCTAACCCTAACCCTAAAACTAATACTAAATCTAACACTAAACCTAACCCCAAAAAACCCTAACTTAACCCTAACCCCAACTCTAACCCTAACCAAAACTTTAACAAAATACCTAACTTTAAAACTAAACATAACCCTAACCTTAAACCTTAACCTAACCATAACCCTAACCATAACCCTGACCCTAAACCTAACCTAACACTATCCCTAACACTCACCGTAAACTTAACACTAGCCCTAAACCTTACCCTAAACCTAACCCTAACACTAACTCTAACCTAACATTAACACAAATTTTAAATTTATCTCTAATGCTAATGCTAACACTAACTTTAACCCTATCACTTTTCCTACACCTAACTGTAACCTTATCTTTAACACTCATCCTAACACAAACCCTAAACCAAACCCTAACCCTAAACCTAACCCAACCCTAACCCTAACCCTAACCCTTACCTAATGCTAAGCATGACACTAACACTAACCATAAAACTAAAGCTAAAACTTAACCTAACCCTAACACTAACCCTAACCCTAACTCTAACCCTAACCAAACACTAAACATAACTCTAACCCTAACACTAACCTTAATGCAAACCCTAACTTTTACACTAATATTACCCATAAACCTAAACCTAACCCTAACCCTAGAATGAACTTTGACTCTAACCCTAATACTAAATCTAACCCTAACACAAACCGTAACACTAAGCTTAAAACTAACACTTTCCTAACCCTAATACTAACCTTAACCCTAAACCTAATCCTAACCCTAACACTAACACTAAGCCTAACACTAAACATAATACTAAACTTAAACCTAAGCTTAACAGGAAACCTAAATCTTACCATACCACTAAACATAACACTAACTCAAATTCTAAACCTCACAGTAACACTAATCCTAACCCTAACCATAACCATTACCCTAATACTAAACCTAACACCAACCATAACCCTAACCCTAACACTAACCCTAACCCTTACACAAAAGCTAACCCTATTATTTTTTCTTTTAGCAGTTAAAATTTCAACATATCTTTTATTTTTTATTTTGGTTGTTCAAAACATTACATAGTTCTTGATATATCATATTTCACACTTTGATTCAAGTGGGATATGAACTCCCATTTTTACCTCGTATACAGATTGCAGAATTACATCAGTTGCACAACCATTGATTTACATATTGTCATTCTGGTGTCTGTTGTATTCTGCTGCCTTTCCTATCCTCTACTATCCCCCATCCCCCCTCCCCTCCCCTCTTCTCTCTCTACCCCCTCTACTGTAATTCGTTTCTCCCCCTTATATTTTTCCCCCTTTCCCCTCACTTCCTCTTGTATGTAATTTTGTATACCCCTGAGGGTCTCCTTCCATTTACATGCAATTTCCCTTCTCTCTCCCTTTCCCTCCCACCTCTCATCCCTGTTTAATGTTAATCTTCTTCTCATGCTCTTCGTCTCTACTCTGTTCTTAGTTACTCTCCTTATATCAAAGAAGACATTTGGCATTTGTTTTTAAGGGATTGGCTAGTTTCACTTAGCATAATCTGCTCTAATGCCATCCATTTCCCTCCAAATTCTATGATTTTGTCATTTTTTAATGCAGAGTAATACTCCATTGTGTATAAATGCCACATTTTTTTTTATCCATTCGTCTATTGAAGGACATCTAGGTTGGTTCCACAGTCTTGCTATTGTGAATTGTGCTGCTATGAACATGGATGTAGCAGTTTCCCTATAGTGTGCTCTTTTTAGGTCTTTAGGGAATAGACCGAGTAGGGGAATAGCTGGATCAAATGGTGGTTCCATTCCGAGCTTTCCAAGAAATCTCCATACTGCTTTCCAAATTGGCCGCACCAATTTGCAGTCCCACCAGCAATGTACAAGAGTACTCTTTTCCCCACATCCTCGCCAGCACTTGTTGTTGTTTGACTTCCTAATGGCTGCCAATCTTACTGGAGTGAGATGGAATCTTAGGGTGGTTTTGATTTGCATGTCTCTGACTGCTGGAGATGGTGAGCATTTTTTCATGTACTTGTTGATTGATTGTATGTCCTTCTCTGAGAAAGGTCTGTTCAGGTCCTTGGCCCATTTGTTGATTGGGTTATATTACAACTATCTTATATTTGATAAAGGGGCTAAAAGCATGCAATAGAAGAAGGATAGCATCTTCAACAAATGGTGTTGGGAAACCTGGAAATCCAAATGCAACAAAATGAATCTGAATCCCTTTCTCTCGCCATGCACAAAATTTAACTCAAAGTGGATCAAGGAACTTGATATCAAATCAGAGACATGGAGTCTGATAGAAGAAAACGTTGGCTATGATCTACATACTGTGGGGTCGGGCTCCAAATTCCTCAATAGGACACCCATAGCACAAGTGTTAATAATTAGAATCAACAAATGGGACTTACTCAAACTAAAAAGTTTTTTCTCAGCAAAAGAAACAATAAGAGAGGTAAATAGGGAGCCTACGTCCTGGGAACAAATCTTCACTCCTCACACTTCAGACAGATCCCTAATATTCAGAATATACAAAGAACTAAAAAAAATAGACAATAAGATAACAAATAACCCTAATTTTAATCCTAACACTAACTCTAATCTTAATCTTACCTTTAACCCTAACACTAACCCTAACCGTAATCCTAACCCTAAACGTAAACATAAACTTAACACTAACCCTATCACTTAACCTTATCCTAACAGTAAACCTATCCCTAACACTAATCGTAACATTAACCCGAAACCTAAGCCTAACACTAAACCTAAATCTATCACTAAGACTATCCATAACCCTTTTCCTAAATTTAACCCAAACACTAAAACTAACCATAAACCTAAACCAAACCATAACCATAACACTCACCATAACCCTAACCCTAATTATAACCCTAACACTAACACTAACCCTATACCTAACCCTAACACTACTCTAAACCTAAAACTTAACATAGCTCTAACCATAACCCTAACCTTAACACTGAACCTAACACTAACCCTAAACCAAAACTTAACCCTAATTCAAACTCTAACTCTAAATCTAATACTAACACTAACCCTAAAACTAACCTTAAAACTCACACTAACCATAAATCTTACCCTAACCCAAATGGTAACCCAAACACTAATTCTAAACCTTACCATAACTCTAACTCTAAGTCTAATTCTAAACCTAAAGCTAACCCTAATCTTATCACAAACCCTAACCCTAAACATAACCCAACCCTAACATTAACCCTTAACCTAACACTAAATCTAACCCTAACACTAACCATAAAACTAAAGCTAAAACTAACACTTACCCTAACACTAACCCTAACCCTAACACTAACTCTAACCTTAACACTAAAAATAACCATATCCCTAAAGCTAACACTATTTCTAAACCTACCACTAAACCTACCAATATAACTAACCCTAACCATAACACTTACACTTACACTAAACCTAACACTAAACTCAAACAGAATACTAACCCTAACCCTAACCTTAACATGAACCCTAACAGTAATCCTAACACTAACACTAACCCTAAACCTAATTCTAACCCTAAACCTAATACGAACCCTAACCGTAACCATAACACAAAACCTAAACCAAACCCTAACTCTAATTATTTCACTAATCTAACCCTAACCCTAAATCTACACTAAGCCTAACCCTAAGACTTACCCTAACCCTAAAACTAATCATAACCCTAACAGTGACACTAATCCTAACCCTAACACTAAACCTGTCAAAAACCCCAACTCTAAACCTACACTTGATTCTAACCCTTACACTAATCCTAACACTAACATTAACCCTAACCCTAACCCTAAATGAAACACTAAATCTACCCCTAACAGTACCACTAACCCAAACACTAACCCTTTAAACTAAACTAACCTTAAACTTAAATGAAATCCCTACCCTAACCCTGACCATAACACAAACCCTAACACTAATTCTAACCCTAATGCTAACTCTAAATTTAACACTAAATATAACCATATTCGTAACAATAACACTATCCCTAAACCCAACAATATACCTAACCCTAACCATAACGCGTACACTTACACTAAACCTAACACTAAACCTAAACAGAATACTAAAACTAACCCTAACCTTAACACGAACCCTAACAGTAATCCTAACACTAACGCTAAACCTAAACCTAATCCTAACCCTAAACCAAAAAAAAAACTGTAACCGTAACCATAATACGAAAACTAAACTAAACCTTAACCCTAATTCTTTCACTAATCTAACCCTAACCCTAAACCTACACTAAGCCTAACCCAAGACTTACCCTAAACCTAAAACTAACCATAACTCTAACAGTGACACTAATCCTAACCCTAACACTAAATGTGTCAAAAACCCCAACTCTAAACCTAAACCTAATTCTAACCCTAACCCTAACACTAACCCTAACACTAAGATTAAACCTAACCCTAACCCTAAATGAAACACTAAAACTAACCGTAACAGTACACTAACCAAAACACTAACCCTTTAAACTAAACTAACCCTATACGTCACTGAAATTCCTAACCTAACCCTGACCATAACACAAACCCTAACACTAAACCTAACATTAACCCTAACCCTAACTCTAACACTAACTCTAAAAATAAACCTAAGTTTAAACAGAACCCTAACCCTAACCCAAACCCTTACCCTAACACTAACACTAACCCTATAACTAACCGTTAACCAAACCCCAACCCTAACTGTAACACTAAAACTAAACCTAACTGTAACCCTAACGCTAACCCTAACCATAAATCTATCCCTAACCTCAACACTATCCCTAAACCTAACCCTAACACTAAACCTAACACTAACACTTACCCTAACCCTAACGCTAAACTTAACCATAAAACGAAACATTAAACCTAACCCTACCAACAACCATAAACCTAAGCCAAATACTAACCCTAACCCAAACACTAATCCCAACCCTAAACCTAACAGTAACCCTAACCGTAACCCTAAACCTAACCTTAATCATACTGATGATAGTGAACGTATACCTCACCCTATCCCTAACCCTAACCCTAACCCTAACACTAACACTAAAACTAACACTACCCCTAAACCAAACATTAATCCTAACGCCAACCCTAACTGTAACCCTAACCTTAACCCTAAACCTAAAACTAACACTAACCATAAACATACCCCTACGCAAACCCTAACACTAACCCTAACCGATAATCTAATAGGAATCCTAAACTAAACCCTAAACCTAACCCTAACTCTAACACTAACCTTAAAACTAATCCTAACCCTAACCCTAACCATGACACTAAACCTAACCGTAACTCTTACCTTAACACTAACCCTAAAACTATCCCTAACATTAACACTATCCCTAACCCTAACACTGTCCCTAACCCTAACAATATCCCTAACACTAACCCTAACTCTAATCGTATCACTAACTCTAACCCTAATCCTAAACATAACTGTAACCTTATCCTTAACCCTAACAAAAAATTTAACCTTACCCCTATCATGTAACCTAACACAAACCCTCACCCTAAAACTAACCGTAACTCTATCTTAACCCTAACCCTAACATAAACGCTAACACTAATCATAATCCTAACCCTAACCTAACCCTCACCTAAAACTTACTGTAATGCTAAAACTAACACTAACCCTAAATCTAACCTTAACCTAAATCTAAATATAACACAAACAATTATCTTAATCCTAAACCTAAATCTAACAGTAACATAAACCTTAACCCTAGCACTAAGTTAAACCTAAACCTAACCCAATCCTAAACTAACCAGAATCCTAAACATAACTGTAACCCTAACCCTAAACCTAACCCTCACCCTAACACAAACACTAAAACTAATTCTAACAGTAACTCTAAACTTAACCTTAACCTTAAAACTAACACTAACTCAAAGCCTAACACTAACACTAACACTAACTCTATCTATAACCATAACCCTAATCCTAACACTTACCCTAACACTAACCATAACCCTAACACAAACCCTAACCCTTTCTCTAACCCTAACACTAACCCTAACACTCACCTTAACCCTATCCCTAACACTAACACTAATCCTAGCCCTAACACTAAGACTAACCATATCATTAACCATAACTTTTACACTATACCTGACAATAGCACTCACCCTAACTTGAACTCTAACACGAACCCTAATGATAAACTCATCCTAACCATAACACTAACCCTAACACTATAACTAAACCTAATCCTAAACGTAACACTAAACCTAGGGCTAACACTAAATCTAAATTTAACAATAATCCGAACACTAAATATCACCCTAACTCTAACCCTAAACAAAGCACTGTCCCTAACCCTAACCCTAACACTAACCCTAAACCTAACTATAACTCTAACCCAAAAACTAATGCTCGACCTAACCATAACCCTAACACTAACCCTAACCCTAAACCTAAACCTAACCCTAAACCTAACACTAACACTCACACTAACCCTAACTCTAACATGAACCTTAATCGTAATCCAAACCCTAATCCTATCCCTAACCCAAACATAACCCTAACTTTACCCCTAACCCTAAAACTAAAAGTAATTCTACTTATAACCCTAAAACGAATTCTAAACGTAACCCTAACCCCAAATCTAACCCAAATCCTAAACTTAATTCTAACCCTAACCTAATCCTAAACCTAATAAAAAACCTAACCCTGACCCGAACTCTAAAAAATCATAACACTAACACTAACCCTAACCCTAACACTTACCTAAACCTAACCCTAAACCTAACCATAACACTAAACCTAACCCTAATCCTACCACTAATCCTAACCCCAATCTTAACACTAACTATAATACTAACCCTAACCCTAATTTTAAAACTAACCTTAACGTAAATCTAAAGAAAACACTAACAATAAACTAACCTAACTAACTCTAACACTCACTGTAACCCTAACCCTAACGGTAGCACTAACCCTAACCCTAACAGTAACCCTAAAAAAAAAAAAAACCACCATAATCCAAACCCTAACACTAACCATAACACTAACCATAAGCCTACACATAACTCTAGAATGAACCCTAACCCTAACCAAAATTTTATCCCTAACACTAACCCTAACCCTAAACCTAACCCTAAACCTTACACTAACACTAACCCTAATTCTAACCCTAATCCTAACACTAATCCTAATCCTAACTCTAACCCTTAAACTAAACCTAACCCTACACTTATTTCTAAATTTAACACTATTCCTAATCCTAACCCCAATCATAACACTAACACTAAACCTAACCATAAGCCTAACCCTACCTTTAACAGAAACCCTAACCCTAACCGTACCACTGAACATAACTGCAACCCAAACACTAACTTTAACCCTAACACAAACCCTAACCCTAAAACTAACCCAAAAACTAACCCTAATCCTAACACTAAACCTAACCCTGACCCTAAGCCTAATGCTTGATATAAACCTCACCCTAACCCTAACACTAACCCTAACACTAACCCAAAATCTAACTCAACCCTAACCCAAACACTAATTCAAATCCTAATCCTGACCCTAACCATAACACTAAGCTTACACCTTAGGATAACCCTATAAAAAAATTAACATTAACCCTAACATGAAATCTAACCCTAACCATAACCGTAAATCTAACACTAACACTAAACCTTACAGTAACCCTAACCCTTAAATTAATTCTAAAGTTAATTCTATGCCTAAGACTAAGCCTAACACAAAGCCTAACCCTGACCATAAAGTAACCCAAATGCTAATTTGTACTTAACACTAAACCTAGTCCTAAACCTAACACTAAAACTAAACCTAATCCTATTGTGAAATATTACACTATTCATAACACTAACCCTAGACCTCACCCATACCATAACCCTAACCCTAACTCTATCACTAATCCTAACCTCAACCCTAACATTAATCCTTACACTAACACTAACTCTTAGACAAATCTTACAAAAACCCTAACACAAACCATAACTCTTACACTAATCTAACGCTAATGCTTTTCTTACCCTAAACCTAACCATAACCTAAACACTAACCATAACCCTAACCCTAACCTTAACACTTATCCTAACCCTAATCCTAACCCTATGCCTAACCCAAACCCTAACCAAACATACCCTAACAGTAACCCTAACACTAACCTAACACTAAATGTAAACCTAACCCTAAAACTAACCATAATGTTAACTCTAATTATATCTCTAAGCCTAAAAGTAACCATAAACCTAACCTTAAACCTAAACCTGACCCTAAACCTAAACTTAAACCTAAACCTAACACTAAGCCTAACCCTAAGTGTAAACCTAACCCTAACACTAACCTAACACTAATTCTAAAACTAACCATAAGCATAACAAACCCTAATTCTCACCCTAACACTAACCCTATCCCTAATCCTAACCCTAACTGTAATTATAACCATAACCCTATTGCTATCCCTAACACATTCCCTAACTGAAACCATAACCTTAAACCTAACCTAACCCTGACTGTTACCCTTATCTACCCTAATCCTAACTCTAACTAAAATCTGACCTTAAACCTGTCACTAAACCTTAGCCTAACCTTAACTCTAAACCTAACACTAACCCTAACAATAACTGTAATCATAATACTAACATTAACCTTAATCTTAACTTTAACCCTAACACTAACCCTAACCCTAAAACAAACCCGACCCCTAACCCTAACCTTAAATTTACCCTAATTCTAACTGTAACCCTAACCATAACCCTAATCCTAATCTTAACCTTAACACAAATCCTAAACCTAAACCTAACCCTAACAAACCCAAAACATAACATTAACCCTAACCCTAAACTTAACTCTAAACATAACCCTAACTTTAACCGGAAACCTAAACCTAAACCTAAACTTTACCTAACACTAAACCTAACCATAACCCTAAACCTAACATTAACCCTAAACCTAACCCTAACCCTAACAATAACAGTAACCCTAAAACTAGCCGTAACCCTAATCCTATCCCTAAACTTAACACTATCCTTAAACTTAACACTAAACCTATCACTAACACTAAACCTAACCCTAAACTTAATCCTGTTTTTAATATGATTACTAACCTAAACACTACCAATAACCATTATCTTAACCCAAACAACAACCCTAACCCAAGTACTAATTGTAAATCTAAATTTAACTCAAAAAACAACCTGAAACCTAACACTAATCCTAACCGTAAACCTTAATGAAACCCTAAACCTAACCCTAACACTAAACCAAAAACTAATTTTAACCCTAACCCTAATTTTACAACTAACCTTAACCTAAATCTAAATAAAACCATATGTGTAACACTAACCTAACTCTCAACCTAAACCTAATCCTAAAACTAACCCTAACCATAACCCTAACATGAACCCTAACCCAAACCCGAATCTTAAAACACAACAAAAACCCTAAACTTAATACTAACCTTACACCTAAACCTAAACCTAACCTGAACACTAACCCTATCCCAAACACTAAAACTAACTCTAACCCTAAACTTAACCCTATACCTAAATCTAACACTCACACTAACACTAACCCTAACACTAAACCTATTCTTAAACCTAAGTCTAACTCTAAACCTAAACCCCACCTTAAACCTAATACTAACCTGATCACTTACCCTAACCCTAACTGTAACCCTAACACTAACCCTACCTTATAACTAACCCTTGAACATACCCTAACCCTTACTCTAAGGCTAACATAACACTTTTTCTAAGACTAACCCTAACTCTAACCCTAGCAATAACCCTAACTCTAACGCTAACACTACACCTAACTCTAACCCTAACACAAACCATTAACCAAACCATAGCCCTAAATCTAACCTAACAATAACCCTAACTCTTAACCAAATCTAACACTAACCATAAAACTAAAGCTAAAACTCACCCTAACCCTAAACCTAACACTACCCCTAACCATATCCCTAAGACAAACCCTAACCATAACCCTAACACTAACCTCACCCTGTCACTACAACTAACACTAACCCTAAACCTAACCCTTACCATGACGCTAACCTGACCCGAACCCTAACACTAACCCTAAACTTAATTTACCCTAACACTAACATTAACTCTATCCTTAAACCTAACCCAATTTTGAAATGTAACCCTAACCTTAATACTAACTCTAACCCTAACACAAACCCTAACACTAAGCCTAAAACCAACCCTAACCTTACCCTAATCCTGACCCTAACCCTAACCAAACACTAACCCTAACACTAACCATAACCCTTACTCTAACCCTAAAACGTACCCTAAACCTAACCCTAACACTAACCGTAAACTAACACTAACACTAAATTTAAACCTAACCCTAATACTGATGCTAACACTAACTTTAATTCTATCACTATTCCTACATCTAACTGTACCCCTATCCATAACACTAACCCTAAAACAAACCCTAACCCAACCCCATACCCTAAACCTAACCTAAACCTAACACTAACCCTAACCCTTTCCTAATGCTAACCATAACACTAACACTAACCATAAAACTAAATCTAAAACTAACTCTAACCCTAAAGCTAACCCTAACCATACTCTAACCCTAACCAAACACTAAATGTAACTCCAACCCTAACCCTAACCTTATATTTAAACATATCCTTAACCCTAAAACTATACCTAACCCTAAACATAACCCTAACCCTAATACTAACTTTAACACTAAACCTAAACTTAAAACTAACCCTAAACCCTAACATTAAATGAACCCTAACCCTAATCCTAACACTAACCCTAACCTGATTACTAACATTAATTCTAACCCTAACCTTAATAATAACACTAACACTAAACCTAATCCTAACCCTAACCCTAACACTAACACTAACTCTAACCCTAATCCTAACACGAAACCTAAACCGAAACCTAACCCTAATTCTATCACTAAGCTAACACTAACCCTAAACCTACACAAACCCTGAACCTAACACTAACCATAAACCTAACCCTAAACCTAAACATAACCCTAACACTATCATTAATCCTAACCCTAACACTAACCTTGTCATTAACCCTAAACCTAACACTAAATCTAACACTAATCCTAACCCCAATAATAAACCTAACACTAATCTTAAATCTAACCCTAACCCTAACACTAAACCTAACCCTAACACTAACACTAACATGAAACCTAACCCTAAACTTAACCCTAAGCATAAATCTAACCCTAACATTAAACTTAACACATACCCTAACCAAAGCCACAACCTTAACCTTAAACTAACCCTAACCATAACTCTTACCTAACCCTACCCTAATCCTGACTCTAACCCTAATCCCAACCCTAACTCAATCACTAACCCTAAGCCTAAACCTAACCATAAACTTAACACTAATGCTAATCCTAACCCTAACCCTAACACTAACTCTAATATTAACACTAATTCTAATACAAACCTTAACTCTAACCAAACAATAATGCTAACACAAAGCTAACACTAAACTTAACTGAAACTATAACCCTAACCCAGACCTAACAGAAACCCTAAAACTACCACTAACTCTAACCTAAACCCAAACTCTAACCCCAAATCTATAACTAAATCTAAGCCTAACCAGAACCCTAACCCTAACCCTAAACATTACTTGAAAAGTAACACTAACTCTAACACTAACCCTATCACTAAACCTAAATCTAAACCCAATCCTAACCGTAACACTAAATCTAAACCTAACCCTAACCCAACACTAACCCTAACCCTAAACCTATCCCTAGTCTTAAAACTATCCCTAAACCAAAACCTAACACTAACCCTGACACTAAACTGATACCTAAATCGAAAACTAACCCTAACAAGAGACCTAAATGTAACCCTACTTCTAGCCCTAAACCTAACCCAAATTCTAAACCTAATCCTAACCCTAATCCTAACCAAAACCATTACACTAATAATAACCCTAACATCAATCCTAAACTAAAGCCAAACCATAACCCTACCCCTAAAACTAACCCTAATCGTAACCCTAACTTTAACCATAACACTAAACCTAACCCTAACCGTAAACCTAAGACTAACCCTTACTCTAAACTTAACCCTAAACCTAATCCTAACCCGATCACTAATATAAATGCTGAATCTCACCCTATTCCTAACCCTTACCCTAAATTTTAAACCTAAATTTAACAATAACCCTAACACAAACATTAATCCTAAAACTAACCCTAACCCTAAACCTAATCATAAAACTAAACCTACCCATATCCCTAACACGAACCCTAACCCTAACCCTAAACTTAACTTTAAAAAAACCCTAACCCTACCTTAACCCTAAAATTAAACCTAAACCTAACCCTAACCCAAACACTACCTCTAAAGCTAATGCTAACCCTAACTCTAAACCTTACCCTAAACCAAACCCTAACAGTAACAATAACCCTAAACCTATTAGTGAAATTAACACTATCCCTAACCCTATACCTAACCCTAAACCTAACCGTTACCCTAACCATATATCTATCCAAAACAAAAAGACCTAACCTCAATCCTAACATTAACCCTAATAAAACCCTAACCCTAACACTAAATCTAACCCTAACTCTAAACCTAAACCTAACACTAACCCTAACCCTGACACAAAACCTAATGCTGACGATAACCCTAACACTAATCTAACCCTAACCCTAAACCTAACCTAAACCTTCCCCTAACCATAACCCTACCACTAACCCTGAAACTGACCTTAACCTAAATCTAATCATTATCCTAAAAATAAACTTAACCCAAAACCTAAACTTAAATCCAACCCTAACCCTAATCCTAACCCTAACCCTTACACTAACGGAAACCTAATCCTAAACCTAAACATAACCCTAACCTGAATCCTAACCTAATTTTAACACTAAGCCTAAACCTAACCCTGCCACAAACCCCAAACCTAACCCAAATTCTAACCCTAACCCAAACCATAACCTTAACCCTAATCCTAACCCTTACACAAACACTAACCCTAAAATTAAGCCTAACAATAACACTAACTTCAATCCTACCTCTAAATCTATCCCTTTTCCTAAGCCAAAACCTCACCCTAATGTTACCTAGTCCTAACACTAATCCTTAGCCTACCCCTATCCTCAAATCTATTACTATTCTAAACCTAACCCTAAGCCTAACTGTAACATTAACACAAACCTTAATCCTACCTAAACCCTAAAACTAACACTAACCGTAACCCTAACCCAAACCCTAACCCTAAACCTAATGCTACCCCTAACACTAAACCTAACTCAAATCCTAACCTTAAAAAAAACGCTAAACCTAAACCTATCCATAACATTTACACTATCCCTAACCTTAAACTTAAACCTAACACTAAACTGAAGTCTAACTCTAACAGGAACCCTAACCCTTACACTAACACTAGGTAAACCTAATTCCAACCCTATCCCTAACACAAACTGTAACCCAAAACCTAACCTTTACCTTAACTAAACCCAAAACCTAACCCTAATCCTAACTTAACCCTAACCCTAAACCTAAAACTAACCTCAAACCTAATCATAACCCTAACCCTAACCATAACACTAACTTTTAACCTATCACTAAACTTAAGCCTAACCCTATCTCTAAACTTCACACTCAACCTAATCTAAATCTTAATAGTAATACTAAATGTAATCATAACTCTAAACCTAACCCTAAACCTTCACTTAATCCTAATAAAACACTAAAACTAACCCTAAATCTAATCCTAACACTAACCCTAACCCTAATGCTAACCCTATCCCTAACCCTAAAAATTACATTTTTACACTAACCCTAACCCTAGCCCTAACCCTAACCCTAACCCTAACCCTAACCCTAACACCTAACCTAACCATAACCCTAACCCTAACCTAAACCTAACCCTATCCCTAACACAAACCGTAACCCAAAACATAACCCTAACCCTATCCCTAACTTAAACTTAACCATAAACCGAAAACTAACCCTAATCCTACGCATAACACTAACCCTATCTGTAACACTAACTCTAAACCTAACACTAACCTTAACCCTAACTCTAACACTCACTCTAAACCTAAACTTAATAGTAACACTAACTGTAATCGTAACCCTAGCCTTAACCATAAACCTTACGTTAACCCTGAGACTAACATTAACATTGACCCTAACACTTACCCTAGCACTAACCCTAAACCTAACCTTCTCACTAACCTAACCTTAACCATATAACCAACCCTAACAATAACCATAACCATAACCCTAAACTTACACTAACTATAAACTTATACTAACACTTACACTAACCTAACCCTAACTCTAACCCTAACACTAACCCTAAAAATAAACCTAGCCATGATTTCCACACTAACACTAATCCTAAATCTAACTCTAACCGAAACAATAACACTAACCTTAATCCTAACCCTTAATCTAACATTAACCCTAACCCTAAATATAACGCTAATCCTAATGCAAACCCTAACCCAAACCCTACAACGAATCCTAACCCTATAACTAACCCTAATCTTAACCCTAACCCTAACACTAACACAAAAACTAAACCTAACCCTAAACCTAAAACTAACCCTAATCCTAACCCTATCACTAACACTAATATTAACCCTATTTCCAACCCTAACCATAACTCTTACCTTAATTCTTAGCCTAACCATATTCTTAACCCTAAAACTAACCCTCACTCTGTCCTAACCCTAAATCTAATCCGAATTTAACCATAGCACTAAACATAACCCTAACTAAATCCCTAATCCTAACCCTCAATATAACATAAAACCTAACCCTAACCATAACACTAACACTAACCGTAATCCTTACTCTTAAACTAACCCTAAACCTAACCGGATCTCTAACCCTGATCTGCACCCTAATTCTAAAACTAACAATAAACCTAATCCTATACTGTACCCTAACAGTAACCCTAACCATTGACTAATGGTAAACCCCAAACTAAATCTAGCTTTATCATTAACACTAACTGTAACCCCAATTCTAAACCTAACACTAACCCTAACTTTAACACTAACCCTTACCTTGACCCTAACCCTAACACTAAACACTAACTCTAATCATAACCCTAACCCTAATCCTAACCATACCTTTAACCCGAACACTAACTCTAACCCTAAGTCTAACCCTAATCCAACTGTAACCCAAACCCTAACCTAATCAAACATTAACCGTAACCCTAAAATAAACACAAACCATAACTCTAACCCTAACACTAACCCTAATACTAATCCTAACCTTAAACCTAATCCTAAAACTAATCTTAACCTTATCCAGAACCATAAACTTCATCCTCATTCTAATTTTAAAACTAAACCTAAACCTAAATCTATCCTGTACCCTAACAATAACTCTAACTCTACCTAATTCTAAACCTTAACCTAAACCTAACCCTATCACTAAACCTAACCATAACCTTAAATCTAAACCTAAAAATAACCCTAATATCAACACTAACCTAACATTAACAGTAACCTTAATCCTATCCCTAACACTAACACTAACCTTAACCCTACACTTAATCCTAACACAAATCCTAACCTTATTAACTCTAACCCTAACTCTAACCAAAGTCCAATCATAACCCTATACTTAAACCTAACAGAAATCCTATCCCTGAAACTAACTTTAACATATAACTTAACCTGAACCCTAAACCTAACCCAACCCCTACCACTAACCTTAACACTTAATTAACACTAACTTAACCATAATGTTAAACCTGACCCTAACTGTAACCCTAACCCTAACCCTAACCCTAAAACTAACATTAACACCAAACCTATCCCAAATCCTAAACCTAACACTAGCACTAACATAACCCCAACACTAATTCTAAACCTAACCGTATCACAAACCCTAACCCTAACACTAACCCTCACCCTAAACCTAAACCTATGTGTAACACTAAACCTAACCCTAAACACAACCCTAACACTAACACTAACCCTAAATTTTACCCTAAAATGAACCTTAACCCTAACACAAAACCTAACCCTAACACTAACCGTAATTATAACCCTACCCCTAACCCTAACACCATAAATAAACTTAACCCTTACCCTAACACTATCCCTAACTATAAACCTAATTCCCATCCTAACACTAACCCTAACCCTAACACTAACACTAACTCTAATACTAAACCTAAACTTAAAAATAACACTAAACCTATCCCTAATCATAACCGTAGACCTAACCCTAACCCTAAAAGAAACCCTAAACCTACCCTTAACACTAAACCTAACTGCAACCCTGTCCCTAACCCTAAATCTAACATAAACCCTTATCCTTACCCTAAATTAACTCTAACTCTATCCCTAACCCTAACCCTAACCTTAACCTTAAACCTCACCCTGACACTAACCCTAACGCTAACTCTAACTCAAACCCTAAATTGAACTCTATCATTAAGCGAAATATTAATCCTAAACTTAACCATGACTCTTACTGTTACAGTAACCCTAACACTAACCAAAAATTTACACCTAACTGTAATAATAATACTAACCCTAACCCTAACACACACCCTAACACAAACCCTAACAGTAACCCAAAATATAACCCACACCCTAACACAAATGCTAACCCTAAACTTAACACAAAACCTAACCCAAACCACAACACTAACCCTAACCCTTACCTCACCCTAACCCTAACTATAACCCATAACCTAACCATAATCCTAATCCTCAACCTAATTCTATCCCTAACACTAACCCTAAACCTAACATTAACCATAACACTGACACTAATCTAAACACTAAATATAAACCTAACACTAACCCAAACCCTAAGCCTAACCCTAACCATAACACTAACACTAAACCTAAGCCTAACCATAACAATAACCATCAACCTCTCGCAAACCCTAACACTATATCTTACCCTATTCCTAAACCTATACCTAACACTAACTCAAAACCTAACCCTAACCCTAACCATACTAGTAAGCCTAACCCTAATTCTAAACATAAACCTAACATTAACTCTATACCTAACCCTAACCAAAACACTAACACTAACCCTAACCCTAACCCTAAGTGTAATACTAACCCTAAGCCTAAACATAACCCTAACACTAACAATAATCCTAACCATAACACTACAACAAACCTTTTTCTTAATACGAACCTAACCCTAACACTAACCGTAACCCTAACCATAATTTTATCCCTAACCCTATTCCTAACCATAATACTAAAACTAAACCTAACCGTAACCCTAACATAAAACCTAACCCTGAACCTAACCCTAATCTTAACACTAACCCTAACCAAACCCTAACCCTATCACTAAACCTAATCATATTCCTAAAACTAACACTAATCCTAACCACAACCAAAAACCTTAACCTAATCCTAACGATAAACCTAACCCTAACACAAACCTTAAAACTAACCCTAGCACTTACTGTAACCCTAATATAAACACTAAAGCAGTCTCCAACCCTACACCTAACCCTAACTGTAACCCTAACCCTAACACTAACCATAAACCTAACTCTAACACTAACCCTAACCTTAACAGCAACCCTAACCCTAAACCTAAAACTAAGACTCACCCTAACCCTAACCCTGACACTAACCTTAAACATAACCCTAACCCTAACACTAACTATAGCCATTACCCTTACAAAAACCTTAAACCTAGCTATACCTGTAAGTGAAACACTAATCCTAACCCTAACCCTAACCATAACCATAACCATAATACTAACTGTAACCTTAACCAAAAATTGACACCTTAACCTAACAGTATACCTAGCCCTAACCCTAACAGGAACCCAAACCATAACCCTAACAGTAAACCTAACATTAACGAACATCATAACCCTAAACCTAATGCAGACCCTAACCCTGTTTCTAACCATAACACAAACCCCAACCCAAACCACAAACCTAACTCTAACCTAACCCTAACTCAAACCCTTTTTTAACCGAAACCTAACCCTAAAACCAACGCTGACACTAAACCTAACCCTAACCTTAACACTACTACTAACCCCAACCCTAACCCTAATGCTAACCAAAACACTAACATTAACTCTAATCCTAACAGTAATCCTATCTTTAACCACAATGTTAGTATTAACCATAGCCTTAACCCTAACCCTAATCATAACACAAACCCTAAACATAACACAAACCTTAACTCTAACACTAACACTAAACCTAACACTAACACTAACTCTAACCATAACCCTAACTCTAAATTTAACCCTAACCTTAAACTGAAACCTAATCCTAACCCTATCCCTGACACAAATGCTAAAAATAACCCTAATACGACCCTAATAATAACCCTAAACCTAACACTAAACCTGATCCTAAACGTAAACCTAATCTCAACAGTAATCCTAACCCTTACCCAAACCCTAACGCTAACTTTAACTCTAACACTAACTCTAATGCTAATCCTTGTCACGACCCCTTGCCCGCAAGGAAGACGCAACTCAGGAATATTCTTTCAGCAGTTTATTCAGGCCCTTGATATTTCTTCTAATTCCTATCTGGTCGGATGCCCCTCCCAGCCTTAATAAAGCATCCCAAGCCCCAATGCGAAGCTGCCACGTGGAACTTTCTCACAGGGTGCTGAAAAACCATGCACCAACTCTCCCAAACAAGGAGTTGTTTGTTACAGACCACAGTGGAGCCAGCGCCATCCTGCAATGGCGACCATAATCTGCAGAAGCGGCTCACCACAGTTCCCCCCTTTTGTTTTCTGAAAACAATACAGGCGAGAGTAGAGGTCCTATCCCACTGTGCAGAAGTGGCTGCATAGTATGGCTCAGTCCTAAGGAGGGCCCTTCCCCAGATCTGAAGCCATATCAGCCGACGCCTTTTTCGTGGGGCAGGGCATGGACATCAAACCCGCATGCAATAGGACATGCTCTCCTTGAGGTCCACTTCAAGGATCACTCAAGTGCAGTGCCTTGCCTCGCATCCTGTATCGTGACGAAGGTGGACGAAGGGGGACAGCTGAGGCTGAACTGTGGCTGTACACAACGACAAACGAGTTGACAGCACCCTGAAAGAAAGGCACGGACTTTAAGGCGATAGAGAAGCATTAGTGTGGAAACCCACCTGCGTGCAATGGCAGCAAGACCGGCAGAGTGCAAGGGCTTTCCAACACTAAGAGAATAACGAGGAAAGACATGCCGATCCCAGTGCAATGGTATAATAACTTGGGGTGCAACGACCATGTCAAAGATTTACTGTTTAAGATGTGCAAGCCAGACTTGAGGTGAATTGCCATTTTCTAAAGCTGCAAGAGCTTGGATGATCATTGCCTTATCGTGAGCATTGCGGGCCTTGAGGCGACAGAGAAACCACAAACAGAGAAACATACCGAAGCAACACATTGCACCAAAAATGCCTACCCCCACCCACTCTTTAAAAAAGGAAAAAGCAGAAGATATACAATCAGTGAATTGACCCAAAGTCATGGGATCAACACGGGTGTTATTCAAGACAGCTATCTGGGTTAGTTGAGACTGGATCATGTCTTCCGCTTCCATGGATCAATTTCCAGCCAAATATTCGCCAATGATGCGGGAAGCATTCCTGGAATCATTAAATCTGACAGAGGTTATGCATAAATGTGCACGTTGGTCAACACAACCCAAAAGCACTAAGTTAGCCAATTCTTCTACCTGAGCTTGGAGTAAATCAATTCTTTGGTTGGCAGCTAAAATCCCTGACAAAATATGTTGATTAATTGTATTTTGAGATTCAAGTATGGTGGAAGTTTGTTGGACAACTTGATTAATGGTGGCAGCAGTTTGTACTTGATTGGCCAAAGCCACTCCAGCCGTAACCGCTGCAGCAGCAGATACCGCCACGGCTGTCTCTATAGCCGCTGTGATTCCAAAATCTCTGCGAACTCTAAGTAGCTCAACAATAGGGAATTTATCAGGATCTGCAGTGACCGGGATTGGGACAAAAGTTGGAATTTTCATAACCATTGCTACAGTCCAGGAACCATTCCAACACTCAGATAAGAGACAGGTAGTATGAGAACAATCCAGCATCCCCGATGAGGTGGCCTTAGCCAAAAGGAATAAGAACGGGGATTGGACACAGACCATCGCAGGAGGCAATGTAGCATTATACAACAGAGAGTTGAATGAAACAGATGTAAGTCTATTACCTCGTTCACTTTCCCTAACAGTACCAGAAACATTAGCCAGCCAACTTTTGGCTCCTACCAACTGAGAGTGCAGAAATATCGGCTGAAGCCCCCTTTTCATTGGAAATCAGCCATTGAAACCAGGACCAACCTACTCCTGTAGAGGAGCTGGCACTATTGTTAAAGTTATAAACATACCTCTTAAGAGAGGGGGAAAGGGAGAAACCTTTAGCAACTTGATGTTTCTCCCAAGAATGATCCTGACAAGGCGTAAATGTTGGGGGGAAACCAAGATTAGGGGAACAGTAAGGAGAGGCCTTGAAATGAGTGGCATCATGAATACTACTAGAAGAAGGAGGCACTGGGATTAGTACCTCGGAGATAATAGCCAAGGTAGTTATGTTAAGAGCAGAGCTGCTGTTTGCGGGGGTCTCTGAGCCTGATTGTTTCCCCGAAACTCCATTGCTCAATACAGCACTGATAATGCTTCCTGAGACCTGATTGGACCGCAATGGGTCCTCCCAGTTAGTCAAATTTTTGGTCTTAAGGCTATTGCAATTAGCGTTTCTAAGGCTGAAACAAAAAACTCCTGTGAGATTAACTTGAGATTGATTAAAAATTCTCTCCATGTCCCCTCTAGGAGAGGCACAGGGAGCAGACATCTCACATGAGGTAGAAAAAAGAGTGGGGAGAACACTAGTATTACCATGAACCGGCATCGGCATTGGCCATGCCCGTGCCACTGCCCACCACCGCATTAGTGTCGCCTGTGCCATCAGCACCAGCACCAGAGCCAGAACACTTAGCAGAATGAAGATCCTCATCACAGGATTGTGGTATCTCTTGTTGCTGGTCAGTTGATGTTGAGACTCTTCTTGTCAAGCATTCAGGGACCCACAATGGTTCCGTACGATCCTGGGGAAAAACACATACAGATCCTCGTGCCCATGTCAGCACGGGGTCAGGGCCGTTCCATTGGCCCGTAAGAACATCCTTCCACTTAACATAGCCAATCACAGAGGGCTGAGGGGACACATGTCTATCGGCCGCAGAGCGACCATGAATATCCAAATTCAAAAAATTAATGGTAAAGAGAGCTAAGGACAGGCGTTCTTTAGGAGTGTGTTCAGCTCCTATTCCCCCTTTTTGTTTTTGTAAAGTTTCCTTTAAGGTGCGATGAGCACGCTCAACAATGCCTTGTCCTTGAGGATTATAAGGCAAACCATGAGTAAGTTGCACTCCCATAGTAGAACAAAAAGCTGTAAATTGTCTGCCAGTATAAGCAGGTCCATTATCAGTCTTAAGGGATGCAGGTGCACCCCATGCTGCCCATGCCTCTAAACAGTGAGTAATGACATTACGTGCCTTTTCTCCGGATAAAGAAGAAGCATAGATAATTCCAGAGCACATATCAACGGAAACATGCACATACTTAAGGTTACCAAAGTCAGGTATATGTGTCACATCCATTTGCCAAACAACCAATGGCTTCAATCCCCGTGGGTTTACTCCATAATTAGGGGGATGAAGAAATGTGACACAATGGGGACATTGCAATACTATCTGCCGAGCATCCGCTCTTGAAATGGAAAAACACCTGCGCAGCGTTAATGCATTAACATGGAAGTTTTGGTGAAACAACTTAGCCCCCTCTAAGGAGGAAGCCAAGCATATCAATTGACCTCTAGTGGCTAAGTCCGCACAGGCATTACCCTGGGATAACGGACCAGGAAGAGAGGTGTGAGCCCTGATGTGCATTGGATAAAAAGAAGCAGTGCGGTTAGAGATAAGCTGTTGAAGCTGAGTAAAGTAAGCAGACACATTGTGGGCATCACTAATAGCTCCCACGGCCTCCAGGACTTTTAGTGCTTGTACCACATAGCTGGAGTCTGAAATAAGATTAAAAGGAAAAGAACACTGTTTAAAAACTTCAATAACAATTTGTAGTTCTACCCATTGTGGATTTCCAGGAGCAAATTGATGCTGGATAGGGGGAGAGTCATTAATTACATAAGCTCCCATTCCAGACTTGGAACCATCAGTAAAAATGTTAACAGCCCCCGGAATTGGACTGGATGAAGTTACCTTAGGGAAAATGATGGGATGTTCTTTAACAAAATGGAGTAATGGATGAGAAGGGTAGTGATTATCAATCCCCCCTTGAAACGAGCAACACAGAATAGCCCAGTTGTCTAGAGTAGCACATAAAACATTAAGTTGAGCTTTAGTGTAGGGTATGATAAGAGAAGAAGGTGTTTGGCCGAAAAATTGAATGCTTTGTTGAATCCCTTTAAGTGCCAATGCTGCAACAGCATCAGGATAATATTCTAAGGATTTTCCTGGGGATACATGTGGGTGGATCCATAGTAAAGGCCCATCTTGCCACAGTACCCCAGTAGGCTGCCGCATAGTGGCAAGCACACATAACTGGAAAGGTTTATCACTCTGTAGCCTTCATAGAGTGGCATGCTGTATAGCTTGTTCTACTTTTATAAGGGCTGCTCTAGCCTCAGTAGTGAGGCTACGAGGGGAAGCAAGATCTGGATCACCCTTAAGAGTAGCATACAAAGGCTGGAGCACAATATTAGGAATATGTAAATATCCTCTTATCCAATTAATATCTCCCAGCAATTTTTGAAAATCATTTAGAGTTTGGAGATCTTGAGTCCTGATGGTAATTTTTGGCGGTTTTAATTTGTCATACCCAATTGTCGCTCCCAAATACCTGATAGAATCCCCCGTTTGAACCTTTTCAGGTGCGATGTGCAGTCCATGTTGAGCCAACAGCATCACGAGTTCTTTATAAGCCTCATTAACTGTCTGTTCTAATTTTGCGGCCAATAACACATCATCCATATAATGAATGATCTTGGTGGAGGAATACTTATGTCTGAGAGGTGCGAGTGCCTTCCCCACATACATCTGGCACATCGTGCGACTATTAGCCATCCCCTGCGGCAACACCACCCACTCAAACCTTTGATCTGGTTCCTCGTGATTACATGAGGGAAGGGTGAAAGCAAAACGTTGTGAATCTTTAGGATGCAAAGGAATGGGAAAGAAACAGTCTTTAATGTCAATAACAATTATATGCCAGCCTTGAGGAACAGAGGAGAGCAGAGGCAGCCCTCTTTGAATGGGCCCCATAAGTTGCATCTGAGCATTAACTGCTTGTAGATCATGCAGTAGGCGCCACTTCCCTGATTTTTTCTTAATGACAAATATGGGAGTATTCCATGGAGAAGTAGAAGGTTGGATGTGACCCAAATCAAGTTGTTCTTTGACTAGATCATGGGCTGCTGCCAGTTTAGCCGAGGGAAGAGGCCACTGAGGCACCCAAACAGGCTCCTCGGTGAGCCATGTTATGGGTATTTGAGCCCCAGTGGCCCCTAGGAAAAACCCAGACCAAATCTGTTAAACTTTTGATGACCTTGCACAGGATGCTTACGCCCCTGTAGGTGCCTATTAGGGTCCCCAAAAATCTTTCCAGCGGCATTCACCATCCTTGCTACAAAATCTGAAATGGGTTCTGTAGGGCCCTGCAGAATCTTAGTCAAGTTACCAGACACCTCTCCTCTATTTGGAAGTGACTTCCATGCCCGAATGCAAATGTTGTTAATTTGATCATATGCCTCAGGAGGGAATCCTGTCTGTTGATTAGCAAATCTGCCTTGTCCCAAAAGCATATCCTTGTCCCAATTGGGGTGTCCCGCCGCATAGTTTTGGGCGGCCTGCTCTACAGCGCCCTGTAGCACAAAGGCTCTCCAGTCCAAATATTTTTCTGGAGAGACACAAGCCCGAACAAGGCTAGCCCAATCAGAGGGAGTCATACAGTATCTAGACAGATTCTCCACCTGAGTTAGTGTGAAGGTGGCATCCACCCCATAAGTGCGGACAGATTCCGCCAATGTTTTAATTATCTTAAAGTCTAAAGGCTCATGATATCTTCCCCTGTTATTGTCCTGAAATACAGGGTATGCAAGTCCCATATCTGTATTAACTGTCCTCCAAACTTGCGCATGAAAACATCTCCCGGAATTTTGGCTCCCCAAACATACGGGGGTGGGGCAACTGGCACCATATCTTCTTCGAGATATTTTACCTCCTCCTCCTCAGAGTGTTGTTGACCGATATTGGATCCCGTCCCCTTTTTACAGTAGGCCTGCGTGCCCTGTATCCCTTTTTTCCTTTTCTTCACTTTTATCTTGCGTAGTTGTTGTAACAATATATCAAGGTCCTCAGAACTCTCTGAGCCGCTTGTGTTCTCAGGCGTTTTTAATTCAGCCAAGTCTGGGTAGAGCCTTCTCCTATTTTTAGTTTCAGGCTCTTTTGCCTTCTCACTACTCTTACTCCCAATGCTCTCTGCCACTTCACTATGTGATCCTTCAGACTTTTCCTCAAGTAGTTGCTCAAGAACTTCTTGTCCTTTAGTAAGTGCTTCCTGACATCTGCCATCTGCGAGGCAACTACGGATCATCTTCCAAAGGGGTATCACCCCACCCTCTAATATGCCCTGCTCAGAAGCAAAGTCAAGATCTGTGCCTAAATTATCCCAGCTAGGTATAGTAAGGCTGCCCGAGAACGCAAACCACTGTGCAGCAATATCTGTCTTCTGTAAAAATCTCTGTAAAGTACTACGTTTCACTTCTAGGCTCTTGGAACGTAACAGGTCATCTAGGGCCAGGAGAAGCGGACTTGAAGATACGGCACCCATGACACAACAAAAGACTCACAAAAAACAAAAGTGAAAGTAAAAGCAAAAGTACACAGTGCAGCTGCAATAAGATATAATGCTCTCTCTGGCTTTACAGAGGAGCTGCCGCTTTGATATCGGGTCCCACTTACCTGGGACTAATCCCCGCTTTGACCGTGGGTCCCACTTACCTGGGACTAACCTCCGCTTTGACCGTGGGTCCCACTTACCTGGGACTAACCGGTGCACCACCCCTGACTGCTGAAAGTTCTGGTTCCCGGGTTTTCAGCACCACTTGTCGCGACCCCTTGCTCGCAAGGAAGACGCAACTCAGGAATCTTCTTTCAGCAGTTTATTCAGGCCCTTGATATTTCTTCTAATTCCTATCTGGTCGGATGCCCCTCTCAGCCTTAATAAAGCATCCCAAGCCCCAATGCGAAGGTGCCACGTGGAACTATCTCACAGCGTGCTGAAAAACCATGCACCAACTCTCCCAAACAAGGAGTTGTTTGTTACAGACCACAGTGGAGCCAGCGCCATCCTGCAATGGCGACCATAATCTGCAGAAGCGGCTCACCACAAATCCTAAACCTAAATCTAACCCTAACCCTAACTCAAAGCCATATCTTAATCAAAAACATAACCTAACCTTTAACACTGACCCTTAACTTAATTATAAACCTAAACCAAACACTAACGGTAACCCTAACCCGAAGCCTAACACTAATCCTAACCCTAAACCTAACCCTAAACCGAATTCTTACCCTAATCATAAACTTAACTCAAATCCTAATTGTAACCATAACCCTAATCTTAATCCTAAAATAAACCCTAACAAAAACCGTAACACAAAGCTAACACTAAACATAAGCCTAACCCTAAACCTCACCATAACCCTAATCCTAACACTAAAAATAACTCTTTTTATAACCCTAACCTTAGCTCTAAACCTTACCCTAACCCTATTTCTAATACTAACACTAACCTAACTCCAACACTAACCCTAACCCTAACACTTACCCTAACCTAACACTAACCTAACCCTAAAACTAACACTAATCCTAGCCCTAAACATAACCAATTACTAATACTAACTCTAACACTAACCCTAAGGCAAACCATAACTCTAACACTAAACCCTGACCCTAACCCTAACAGGACAACTCACCCTAACCCTAACACTAACCATAACTACAAAAGTAACCCTAATTTATACTAACCCTAACCTTAACGTTAACACTAACCCTAACCCTAAACCTAAACAAAATGCTAATACTAACCCTAACAATAACCCTAACCCTAAATATAAACCTAAACCTAAAACTAAACCTAACAGTAACCCTAACCCTAAACCTTATTATTACCCTAACCCTAACCTATCACTAACCCTAACCCTAAGCATAACCCTAACTCTAATTCTAAACCTACCCATAAATCTAATCTTAACACTAACCCTAAATATAACCCTAACACAACACCTAACTCTAACCCTAACCATACCCCTTAACCCTAACCCTAAACCTAAACCTAACACTACAACTAACCCAAAAACTAACCCTAGCCCTAAAACAAACCCTATCCTTAACCTAACCCTAACCCTAACCTAACAATAACACTAACTCTAACACTAATACTAATTCTAAACCTAACAATAACCCTAAACATAACTCTAATCCTAATCCAAACACTAATCCTACTTCTAACCCTAATTCTAACGTGAACCCTAACCTCTACTCGAACCCTAACACAAACCCTTATCATAACCCTCACCCTAACCAAATCCCTAACCTGAACACCAACCCTAATCCAAACGATAAACCTAAACCTAATGTAACCCTAACCCGAACCCTTACGTAACCCTAACCCTAACACTAATCCTGTCTCCAACCCTATCCCCAACCCTAATACTATCACAAAAACTAACCATAACCCTAAAGCTAAACCTAACATTAACCCTAACCGTAACCCTAAGAGAAACCCTAACACAAACCCTAATTTAACCCTTAACCCTAAAACTAACCCTTCACTTACCCTAACTCTAACTCTAAACCTAATCCAACCGTAACTCTAACCCTAACCATAACACAAACCGTAACCCTAACACTAACCCTTACCCTAAACCTAGCCTAAAGCATAATCGTAACACTAAAACTATCCCTAACCATATCCCAAACCCTAATTCTAACCCAAACACTAAGCCTAAACCTAACACTAACCCTAACCCTAACCTTTACCCTAAGACTAACACTATCCCTTACCCTAATCCTAACACTTTTCTTAACCCTAAACCAAAATCTAATTCTAAATCTAATTATAACACTAACCCTAATCCTAACTCTAACACTAATCTTAAAAGTATCCCTAATCCTAACACTATTTCTAACCTGAACCCTAACTCTAACACTAACACTAACCCTTGCCGCAGTCTGGCTGGCACAAAATCACGAGCCACTCAGAGTCTTGTACATTCAAACAGCAATTCTTTATTCCCAAACTATCACCGGCACTGTACACGCAAGTTCTGGGGAAAATCCACACCTCCACTGGGATCTGCATCCCCCAAAATCTCTGAATCCTGTGAAAACTCAACCGGAACTCAAGTAGCGGGCACCTGAGGAAGCAGGATACGCCCTATTCCCAGCAGGATCCACCTTAAACCTGGAACCGCCCTATTCCCAGCAGATCCACACCCTAAACCTGGAACTGCCCTAAACCCAGATCCGCCCTGGTCCTTGAGCAGGGTCACCTTTCTCAAACATTCATGCAATGTCACTGCAAATGACCTGGGTCCAAGGCAAGCCCATTTCCACAATGGAGAGTCCTCCCTCTAAGCAAAATGGGGTAGGCTGACAAGGAAATTGTCATGCATCATTCATACTTGGCTATGGCTCTCAGCAAACCCTAAACTTAACCTCAACTTTAACACTGACACTAACCCTAACCCTTGCACTAAACCTCACCCTAAACCTAATACTACACCTGAAACTAAACCTAAAATAACACTAACACTAACACTAACTCTAACCCTGAACCTGAAACTTATCCTAACCCTAACACTATCCCTAACCCTAACATTAACTATAACCCTATCCCTAAAATAAAGCCTAACCCTAAAACGAACCGTAACACTAACACTAAACCTAAACCTAACCGTAAAATTAACCCTAAAACTATCCTAAAATTAGCAATTAACCTAACACTAACCCTAAACCTAAACCTAACCCTAACACTAACCCTATACCTAAGCATAACCCTATCACTAACACTAACCCTAACACTAACACTAAACCTCACCATAAATGTAACTTTAACCCTAACACTTACTCTATACCTAACCCTAAACTAACCCTAAACTAACTCTAACACTAAACCAAAAAATAATCCTAACACTAAACCTAACCGTAACTGTAACAGTAACCCTAATCCTAACCATAAACCAACATGTACCCCTAACACTAACCCTAACCCTAACTATAACATGAACTGTAAACCTAATCCTAACCGTAATCCTAACACGAAACCACACATTAACACTAATTCTAAAATAAACACTCAACTTTACGCTAACCCTAACACAAACCCTAACCAAACCCTAACCATAAATTAACCCTAACCCCTACCTAAACCTAACCCTAACCCTAACCATAACCCTAACCCTAATCCTAACCCTAACACTAAACCTTACCCCAACCCTAAACCTATAACTAACTTTAACTTTAAACCTAAACATAAAACTAACCCTAACCCTAACCATAAACCTAACCCTAACCTTAATTTTAATTCTAAACTAAACCCTAACCCTAATGATAACCTTAACCCTAACCCTAACATAAACCCTAACCCTAACCGAACACTAACCATAACACTTAACACTAACCCTAAAGCCAACCGTAACCCAAACTCTAAAACTAACACTAACCCTAACCTAAACCCTAAGCCTAAACCTAACCCTATCACAAACACTAACCCTAAACCTAACACTAACTCTAACCCTAACCCTAACCATAACCATAAAACTAACTATAATATTAACCCTAACCCTAACGGTTACCCTAAACTTAACTGTAAGCCTAGGCCTAAAACAAACCCTAATCCTAACACAAATCCTTACACTAAACCTAACACTAACCCTATGCTAAACCTAACCCTAACCCTAACACTAGCCCTAACCCTAACTCTAACTATAACCCTGTCTCTAACCCTAAACTTAATCCTAAAATTAACTGTACCCTAACCCTTAATCTACCCCTGAAACTCACCTAATCCTAACTCTAAATCTAACACTAACCATAACCCTAAACCTAAAACTAATCCTAAACCTAACTCTAACCCTAACCCAAACACTAAAGCTAACCCTAACCATAACTCTAACCCTAAATCAAACCACAACCCTAATTGTAAACCAAATCTTATCAGTAACCCCAACCCTAACCCTAACCCTATCCCTAACCCTATCCATAATCCTAACCAAACCTCTAATCCTATCCATTACCCTAAGCCATACCGTCACCCTAATGCTACCCTAGTCCTAAGTCTAATTTTTAGCCTATCCCAAATCCTAACTCTACTACTAGTCCTTATCTTAGGCCTCATTCTAGCTCTAGCCCTAACTCAAACCCTGACTCTTATTCTGACCCTAAGACTAAACCTAGATCTAAACCTGACACTTAACCTAAACTGTACTGTGACTCTACCCTTACACAAAACCTATACCTAAACCTAAACCCTAAAACTATTCCTAACCATAACCCTAGACCTGACATTTGCCCTAGCTCTAATCCTAGCCCTAACCCTAACACAAACCATAGCCCTAATTCTAGCACTAAGCCTAACTTTAATCCTAAACATGACCTTAACTCTATCCCTATCCCTAATTTTAACCTTTGGCCTAGCCCAAATGTAGCTGTAACATAATATCTTACTCTATTCCTACCACTAAATCTAGGCCTAAAGCTAACAATAACCCTATCACTAATCCTAGCCCTAATTAAGCTCTAACCCTAAACCTAACCATATCCCTAGCCCTAAGATCAACTCTAATGCTCTCCTTAGGCCTATCCCTAGTTCTAAACAAATCCCTTCCCATTACCCAAACTGTAGCCCTATCCCTAGCCCCAACCTCAGCCTTAATCTTTGCCCTAGCCCTAAACATATACTTAACCCTAAATTTAAGCCTAAAGCTCACCATAACACTAGCCCTGACCCTAATGCTAATTGGAAAATTAGCCCTAACACTAACCTAGCCCTAAAACAAAACTAAGCCATAAACCTAACCCGAACCCTTAACCTAAACCAAACACTAACCCTAAACTTAGCCCTAAACCTTGTCATAATTTGAGTGCTACACCTAATTCTAGGTGTAACCCAGACCCTGACTCGGATCCTAGCACTAACCCTAGCTCTATACATTGCCCTAACGCAAACCCTAGAACTAGCCTTAATCAGAAACCAATTTTTTTTCATTATCTGTAGCCCTAAAACAAACACAAATCCTAGTGCTAATCCAAGCTCTAAACCTAGGTTTTACCCTAAGATTAAACATAACATTAACCCTAGCCCTAAACCTATCCCAAACCCTAATCCTACCTCTAAACCAATGCCATTCCCTAAGACAAACCCCCACCCTAATATTACTTAGACATAACCCTAATCCTTAGCCTACCCCAATCCCCATCTCTATTATTAGTCCTAACCCTAGTCCTCATTCTAGTTGTAACTCTAACCCAAATGAAGACCCTTATTCTGAATCTAACACTAACCCTAGAACTAAACCTCACACTAACCCTAAACTGGACTATACCCATAACACCACCAGTAAACCTGTACCTAAACCTAACAGTAACACTAGCAGTAGTCCAAACCTAATCCTAAATATAGTCATAAATCAAGCCATAGCCATAAACAAAAACCTTGACTAGCCCTAAAAGTAACCCTTAAACTAACCAAAAGACTAACGCTATTCCTAGACCCAATGCTAGTCCTAATTCTGGCCTTAACCCTAACTCTAACCCTAACTACTAGCCCTAATGCTAGTCATAAGCACCACACAAACCTAGCCTTATCCTAGCCCTAAACCTAGCCCTAATGGTAACCCTAACCACAACCCTAGCACTGACTCTAACCCTAACCATCATCTAGCCCTAAACCTAGCTCATTCCCTAATACTTACCATAAACCTAACCCTGACACCAATCCTAGGCCTAAAGCTATCCCTAGACCTAATCCTAACCTTAACACTAGCACTAACTTAGCTCTAACCTTATTCATTAACAAAAAGATAAGCCTAAATCAAATGCTAACCCTAGGCCTAATGCTAACCCTATCACTAACACTAATCCTATCCATTACTGTAAACTTAACCTGAACCCTAAACCTAACCCTATCCATAATTCTAACTCTACCCTTAACCCTATTTCTAAATCAACCCTTAACTCTAAACCTTAAACAAAACCAAACTTTACCCGGACACTGACCCTTATAATACACCTAGCTCTAAACCTGAACCTTAAACTAAACATAATCCTTACACTATACCTAGCCATAACCTAACCTTAAAACTATCTCTAACCATAACCCTCGACCTGACATTAGCCCTAGTCCAAATCCTATCCCCAGCCCTAACACAAACCCTCATACCTAGCCCTAAATCTAGTCTTAATCATAACCCCAAACCTAACCTAGCCCTAACCCTAATTCTAACTCTCGCCTCATCCCTAAACCTAGGTATAATCCCATCCCTTTTCATAAATCTAACCATATCTTTAACACTTTACACTAACCCTAAACCTAGCCCTCACCCTATCACTGAATCCTAGCCCTAATTTAGACCTAACCTAAAAGCCTTCCCTAACCCTAGACTGGATACTAACTCTAACTCTCAACCTAGCCCTATTTTTAGTTCTAACCCTATCTGTTATCCTAAACATAACATTAGCTCTAACTTTAGCACTAACCATAGCCCTAGCCCTAAACCTAGATGTAACCATAACAATTAATATTAGATTTAACCTCACCTCACTACCAGTCCTAACACTGGCGCTAATCCCCAAACTAGCCCTAACCATAGTCATAGCTCTAAAACAAAATTGAGCCATAGCACCAACGCTAACCCTAACCTAAATGAAACTGTAGACCTGACATTTGTGCTAAGCCTAATTCTTACCCTAACCCTAACACAAATCCTTACCCTACACCTAGCCTTAACCCTTGCCCTAATTTGAGTCCTAACTCTAATCCTAAAAGTAACACTGATCCTGACTCTGACACTAAGACTAACCATATCTCTAATTATCGCCCTAAACTTAAACCTAATATAAACACTAGACCTAGTCTTAATGCTAAGCCTTATACTAGCCCTAATTGTAACCCTAGTTCTTACATTAGCCATAGTCCTACACTAGCCCTAACCTGACAGAAAAGCTAGCCCTAATCTGAGCCCTAACCCTAGTTTAAATTGTAGCCCTAGCCCTACCCTTAGCCCTAAATCTTAATCTAAACCTAAACCTAAACCTTGTTCTAACCCGAAATATAAACTGAACAATAGCCCTATTCCTAACCATAACACTACCCCTACACCTAGATATAATTTTTTTTTATTACCCTAACCATAACCCTAAACAAATTATAACCTTATACCTAACACTAACCATAGCCGTAACCTAACCATAACCCTAGTCTAAAATGCAGCTTTAATCCTATCCATTACCTGAACCATAACTTTAACAATATTCTATCCCTCAGCCTAACTGTAAACCTATACCTTATCCAAACCCTGTCCATTATACTAAACCTAACCTGAAATTAAACCTAATCATATCCATTACCCTAACCCTAATACTAATTTTAGCCCTAACACTAAAACTTAACCTAACCCATACCCTAACCCTGACTCTGACCTTAATAATACCCCTAGCTGTTAACATGACTCTAACCCTCAACGTAACCCTTAAATAGACCTGGTCATAAACCTAAACCTAAAACTATCCCTAACCATAAACCTGGAACTGACATTAGCCCTAGACTAATCTTAGCCCTAATCCTAGCACAAACCCTACCTCTAAACCTAGACCTAAGCCGACCCTTAATCCTAATCCTAAAATAAACCAGAGCCCTAACCCTAATTTTATCCCATGGCCTAGCCCAAAATGTAACTGTAACTTCATACCTTATCTTAACCATAACTCTAACCTTAACCCTAGCACTGAGTCTAGGCCAAAACCTAACACTAACCTTAGGACTAATCCTATCCCTAAATTAACCCTAATCTTAAACCTAATCTGATCCCTATCCCTAGGAGTAACTCTAACTCTCGCCCTAGACCTATCCCTATTTCAAATATTATCCCTTACCATAACCCAAAATTTAGCCATATCACTAGCCCCAATCCTAACTCGAACCATCACCATAGCCCTAAACCTGATTGTAAGTCATAAACTTAAACCCAAACATCACCCTAACACTAGCCCTAAACCTAACGCTAATTGGAAAACTAGCTCTACCCTACCCTAGCCCTAAAACAAAACCGAGCCATATTCCTAAGAGTAACCCTTAACCTAAGGGAAAAACTAATCTTACACCTATCCCTAAACTTAGCCATAATTTGAGTCCTAACCCTTACCATAGAAATAACCCTGACCCTGAGTCAGACCCTAACAGTACCCCTAGCTCTAAACATTGCCCTAATGCTAACCATAGAACTAGCCCTAATCAGAAAACTAGTTCTTTCATTAGTGTTAGCCCTAATGCTAAAACAAATCATAGCCTAATCTGAGCCCTGACTCTAATCCTAATCCAAACCGTACCTCTAACCCTATCCCTTACCCTAAGCCAAACCCTCTCCCTAAAGCTACTCTTATCTTAACCTTAATCCTTAGCCAACCCCAAACCCAAACACTATTACTAGTCCTAAACCTACCCCTCATTCTAGCTTTAACCCTAATCCTAAAACTAACCCTTATTTTGATCCTAACACTAACCCTAGATCTAAACCTGACCCTAACCCTAAACCAAACTCTAATACTACCCTTGAAGGTAAACCTATACTTAAAACTAACAATAACACTAGCACTACACCAAACCTAATCCTAAATAGAGTCATAAATATAACCTTATCCCTAAAAAAACCCTAGCACTAGCCCTAACAATAACTCTTAACCTAACATAAAGTCTAAACCTATCACTTGATCAAACGCTAGTCCTAATTGTGGTCCTAAGCATAAAAATAATTCTAACCCCCAAAATGACCCTTAATTGAATAGAAACCCTAGCACTAATCCTTATGCTAAACCAAAACCTAAAGCTAAAAATAGACTTATCCATAACCCTGTCCCTAACACTAGCCATAACCATATCCCTAGCTTATATATTACCGATAGCAGTAACATTAGTTCTAAACATCACAGAAAACCTAGCCCTTATCCTATCACTAAACCTAACCCTAATCATAACCCCAACCATAACTATAGAACTAACCCTAATTCTAACCCTTGCCCTAGCCCTAACCCTAGTTCAAGGTCTAATCATTAGTCTAAGCATAACTATAAACCTAAACCTAAGCCTAGCCCTTACTCAAATGCTAACCCTTGCTCTAGGCCTATCCCTAGCTCAAATGCCTATGCTTACCCTAAAGCTAACCCTTACATTAACCCTAGGCCTAACCCTAACACTAACCCAAATCCTAACCTTAACCCTAGTCCTAAACATACGTCTAAATCTATCCATTACCCTAATGATAAACCTAACCCAAATTCTATCCCTAGGCCTAACAGTAACCCTATTGCTAACACTAATACAATTCATTACTATAAACCTAACCAGAGCCATTAAACTAATTCTTTTTATTACCCTACTCCTAACCCTAACCCAACTCTAATTCAAGCATTAACCCTAAATCTTAACCTAAACCAAAACCTATATGGAACCTGACCCTAGTAATACACCCAGTTCTAAACCAGACACCTACCATAAACGTAACACTTATACTAGACATAGTCACAATCTAACACTAAAACTAATACTAGCCCTAGTCCTAACACAAACCCTCAGCTTAAACATAAACCTAGCTTTAATTCTAACCCACACCCTAAACTTATCCCTAACCGTAATTATAATCCTCACTCTAGCCCTTGAGCTAGCTATAACCCTATCCCTTCCTCTAAATCGAATCCTAACCCTAACACTAATACTAACCCTAACCCTAACACTAACCCTCGCATTAATGCTAGCCTTAATTTAGCCTTAACCCTAACCTACCCTTAACCCTAGTCCAAAGACTAACTCCAACTCTCACCCTAACCCTATTTCTAGTTCAAATCTTATTTGTTACCATAACCCTAATAATAGCCCTAAACTTAGCCCTAACCCTAGCCATAGTCCTAAACCATGATCTAACCATAACAATAAATCTAAGCCTAAACTTCACCCTACCACTAGCCTTAACACTATTGCTAATCATAAAACTAGCTGTAACCCTAGGCCTAGTTATAAAACAAAACTGAGCCATAGCCCTATCCCTAACCCTTGCCTAACCTTAACCTTAGTCCTGACATTAGCCTTATCCCTATCCCTATTCCTAGTTCTAAGCCTAGACTTAATCCTAAGCCTAAATTAAACCTAACCCTTACCATAAATTTATTCCTTATCCTAACACTAAACATAGCTGTAACATCATACCTTACCCTAACTCTAATGCTAAACCTAAACCTATCCATAAGCCTAGGCCTAAATCTATCACTAACCATACCCCAACCCTATCTCTATTACTAGCCCTAACCCTAGCCCTCATTCTAGCACTAACTCTAACTCGAAATCTGATTCTTATTCTGAACCTAACACTAACCATAGGTCTAAACCTGAAACTAAACCTAAAGCTAACACTAACCATACCCCTACCAGTAAACCTATACCTAAACATAACAGTAATAATAGCACAAGACCAAACCTAATCCTAAATAGAGTCATAACTCCAGCCTTAGCTAAATAAAAACCTAGCACTGGCCCTAACAATAACCGTTAACCTAACGTAAAAACTAACTCTTTCCCTAGACCCAACACAAGCCATTAATCTGGCCC
Organism: Callospermophilus lateralis; assembly: GCF_048772815.1. NCBI lineage: Eukaryota > Metazoa > Chordata > Mammalia > Rodentia > Sciuridae > Callospermophilus > Callospermophilus lateralis. Next base: position 18,587,065 of record NC_135316.1, on the reverse strand, counting down.
TCACCCTAAACCTAATCCTAACACGACAATGACAGTTACCCCAAAACAATCCCTAGCTCTAAATCTTATCCTAACCCAAAAACCTTATTAGAAAACTAGAATTATCCATAACCCTAACCCTAAAACTAGCCATAACCATATTCTTACCTCTTACATTACCCATAGCCCTAATGATAGCCATAAACCTCACACAAAATATTGTCCTTATCCTAGCCCTAAACCTAACATAAAGACTAACTCTATTGTAACCAGAACCATAAGCCTAGACCTAACCCTAACCCTAACCCTCGCCCTAACCCTAATTCTAGCTCAAACTCTAACCTTAATCTAAACATAACCCTAACCCTATCTCTAACATTGGCCCTTACTCTAACCTTAACCCTCATGCTAGCCCTAATCCTAGCTCAAACACTAACACTTACCTGAAAACTAACCCTGACAGTAACCATAGGCCTAACCCTAACGCTAGTCCTAATTCTAACCTTAACCCTTGCCATAAACTTAGCTTTAAACCTCACCATTACCCTAAAGATAAGCCTAACCCAAATGCTAACCCTAGGCCTAACGCTAGCACTATTGCTAACAGTAACCCTATTCATTACTCTAAACCTAACCTGAACCATAAACCTAACCCTATCAATTACCCTAACCCAGAACCTAACCCTATCCCTAATGCTAAGTAAATTCTTAACCCTAAATCTTAACCTAAACCAAACCCTACCCAAACCCTGAACCTAATAATACACCTAGCTTTAAACTTGACCCTTAACCTAAACCTAACCCTTACACTAGACCTAGCCATAACCTAACCCTAAAACTAATAATAATAATAAACCCAGACCTGACATTAGCCCCTGTCTTTATCCAAGCCTTAACCCTAATACAAAAACTAGTCCTCGTCTTAGGCCTATACTTAGACTTAATCTTAATCCAAACTTTAACTCTAGCCCAATCTCTAATTTTAAACCTCAACCTAGATCCGAAATTAGGTATAACCCCATTCTTTCCCCTAACCCTATCACTAACTCTAACCCTAACACTATCCATGTTTCTTACCCTAAATATAGGCATAAACATAACACTAACTCTAGCACTAATCCTAGCCCTAATTTAGCCCTAACCCTAACTCTACCCCTAACCTTGGCCTAAGACTAACTCTAACTCTCTCCCAGCCCTATTTCTACTTCTAACCCTATCCATTACAATAAACATAACAAAAGCCCTAACCTTAGCCCTAGCACTAGCCCTAGACCCTACCCTAGATCTAACCATAACTCTACATTTGACCATAACCCTAAGCCTAATCCTCAACCATCCACTAGACCTAACAATATCGCTAATCCTAAAAGTAGCTGTAAAACTAGCCTTATCCCTTAAACAAAACTGAGCCATTGTCCTAACCCTAAATGTTAACCTAAACCAAAAACTAACCATAAACCTAGCAATAACTTTCTAACTCTAATTCATGTCCTAGTCCTAAAATTAACTCTGAACATGACTTATATTCGAACACTTACCTTAGTTCTAAATATCACACCAACCCTAAAGATAGCACTAACACTAGATCTAGACCAAATACTGACTCTTATCATAACCTTAGTTCTTATATTAGCCATAGGCCTAAACTGAGTCCTAAATCTAACAGAAAAACTGCCCTAATTTCAGCCCTAACCCTACAAGAAAACCTAAACCTAAAGCTAGTCTTAGCCCTAACACTAACCCTAAACCTAGTACTACCACTAGCTCTAATTCTATCACTTACCCTAAGCCAAACCCTATCCATAATGCTAACCTTATTCCTAATCCTAATCCATTGCCTAATCCAAACCCTAATACTTTTACTAGTCCTAAATCTAGCCCTCATTCTAGCTCTAAACCTACCTCAAATACTTACCCTAAAACAAACCCTCACTTTAAATCTGACCCAATAAAACTAGCCCTACTAGTAAACTTATACCTAAACCTAACCCTAACACTAGCTCTAGACCTAATTCTAATCCTAAATATAGCCATAACTTTAGACCTAAATCTAAAAAACCCTGAGCACTAGCCCTAACATAATCCTTAACATAAAGCAAACACTAAACCTATCCCTAGACTGAACTCTAGTCCTAATTCTTGCTTTCACCTTAAACCTAACTCGAACCTGAACACTGACCTTAACAATAACACTAAACCTACCTCTAAACCTGCAGCTAACCCAAAACCTTAACCTAACACTAGACATAGACATATGTCTAACCCTAAAACTAGCTATAATCAGAACCTTGGATCTTTTATTACACATAGCTGTAACCCTGGGCCTAAACCTAACACAAAACCCAGCCCTAATCTGAGGCCTAAACCTACCCTAAGCATAACCATAATCCTAAATGTAGCTCTAACCCTAAGCCTTGCCTTACACATAAACCTAGCTGAAAGCTTAACCCTTAGCCTAAACATAACCCTAGTCCTATTCCTAAACATAAACCTAAACTTGGCCCTAATCCTAACCTTTACCCTAGTACTAACACTATCTGTAACCCTAACATTACCCTAACCCTAACCCTAACCCTAATAATAACCCTAGCCCTAAACCTAACCCTATCCCTAACCCTAATCAAAAAACTAACCCTCGACCTAACCTTAAACCTAAACCTTGCCAAAAACTTAACCCTAAACCTTACCATAAACTTAACCCTAAACCTTATCATAAATAAAAACTAAACCTATTCCTAAACCTATATTTAACCATAACCTAAACTTAACCCTAAACCTAATCTTACATCTAATCCAATACATTACTCTAAAACTAACCCTAATCCTAATGAAAATCCTATCCTTAAACACAAACCTAACCCTAAATCTAACCCTAACCCTAACCCTAACCCTAACCCTAACACAGACCTAACACTAAATCTAACACTCCCACTACCCCTAACCATAGTTTAATCCCTAAACCTTACCCAAACCGTAACCCTAGATTAGCCCTAACCATAATGCTAACTCTAGCCCTTACCCTAACACTAAACCTAGCCCTTATCCTAGCCCCAATTTAGCCCTATTCCTAACCCAATCCCTTACCCTAGAATTAAAACTAAGTATAATTCTCACAGAAGACCTATCCCTACTTCTAACCCTATCTCTTACTGTAATCCTAACCCAAGCTCTAACCCTAAACATAACCCTTGCACTATCATAAGCCCTTGTACTAACTCTAGATAAAAACTTATCCCTAAAGCTAACCCTAACCGAATGACTCAGCCTAACTCTGAAACTAGTTCTAACCATAATGCTAATTCTAAAATTAGCCTTAACCCTAGCCCTAGCCCTAAAATAAAACTGAGCCCTATCCCTAACACTAACTCTTACCCTCTACCAAACCCTAACCCTACACCAACCCTAACCCCAGCCCTAATCTGAAACCTAACTCTAACCCTAAATATAACCATGACCCTGACTCATAACCAAACACTATACCTAGCTCTAAACATCACCCTAACGTTAAACCTAACCCTAACACTAGACCTAGCCCTAATCTTAACCCTAAACTAACCCTAATCGTAACCCTACTTTTTACAATAGTGTAACCTAACCCTAATACGAAACTAGCCCTTACCCAAGCCTTAACATGAGCTTTAACCCCAAACCTAACCCTAACCCTAGTCCTAACACTAGATCTATCTCTATTCCTTACCCTAAGCCAAACCCTCACCCTAATGCTAACAATATTCTTAGTACTAATCCTTAGCCTAACCAAAACCTGACTCTATAACTAGTCCTTACCCTAGCCTTCATTCTATTTCTAACCATAACCCAAACCCTAACCCTATTGCTTAACACTATTCTGACCCTAACACTAATCTTAGGTCTAAATCTAAACCTAACCCTAAACTGACCCCTAACACTAGCCCTACTTGTAACCCTATAACCAAACCTAACTTTAATACTAGCCCTAGACCTAAACCTAATTTTAAATATAGACATAACTATAGCTCTAGACCTAAAATCAAACTAGACCTAGCCTTAACAATAACCTTTAACCTAACAATAGCCTTAACAATAACCTTTAATCTAATAACCTCAAGACATAACCCTATTCTTAATTATGGTTTTAACCTTAATCATTACCCTACCCGAACACTCTCAGTGACACACTAACTCTAGCTTTAAACATCACCTGAACCCTTAACTAACCCTAAAAATAAACCTAGCCCTAGCATTAACCATAAAACTAGTCCTAATCATTACACTAGTTCTTACATTAGCCATTGCCCTAACCTACCACTAAACCTAGCCTTTATCCAACCCCTACCTTAGCTTTAACCCTAAAGATAACCCTAACAATAACCCTAGCTCTAACCATAACTCTAAGCCTAAACCTAGACCTAATCTTAAACATAACTGTAGCACTAACCCTTACACTAACTGTGTTCATTACTCTAAGATAACTATAATCCTTATGCTAACCCTAGGAGGAACCCTAATCATAACACTAGCCTTTACCCTCTCCATTAATCACACCTAACCTGAACCCTAATCCTAACTGTGTCATTACCGATCCCTAAACATGAGACTAATTTGAGCCCTATACCTAAACCTTAACCTAAGCCAAACCCTAACCTTGACTCTGACTCTAATAATACCCATAGCTCTAAACCTAACCCTAACAAGAAACCTAAATTTTACAATAGTCCTAGCCATTAACCTAAACCTAAAACTATTCCTAACCGTACCCTAGACCTGTCATTTGCCCTAGATCGAATTCTAGCCCTAACCCTAACATAAAATTTAGACCACATCCTAGACATGAATCTCGCCTTAATCATAACCTTAAGCCTAATGTTATGCCTAACCTTAACCCTAATTCTCACCCTAGTCATAAAAGTAGCTATATTTCCATACCTTACCCTAAACCTAATACTAACCCTAGCCCTAACCCTAGGCCTAACCCTAACATTAACCCTAGCCCTAACCCAAGCCCTAATTTAGCCCTATCCTTAACCCTAACCTTAGCTTTAAGACTAAATCTCTCACACTAGCCCTACATATGGTTCTAAAACTAGCCCTTACTATAATCATACATCTAGCCCTAAAGGTATTCCTACCCTAGCCCTATACATTGCCCTATCTCAAAACCTAGATCTAAAGCTAATTATAAATTTAACCCTAACTCAAAGACTAAACCTAACCATAACTCTACTCTTATCCCTAAAACTTACCTAAGCCTAAATTTCAAACACTAGCCCTAACCCTAAGACTAATCTTAAAACTAGCCCTAACCCTACCCTAGACCTAAAACAAAACCGAATCATAGCCCTAACCTTAAGCCTTAACCTAAACCAAACCCTAACCCTACACCTTGCCCTAACCCTATCCCTAATTATAGTCTAATACTAACTCCAAATTAACCCTGACTCTGACTTTGACCCTAACACTAACCTTGGCTCTAAACATCATCATCACTGTAAAGCTAAACTTAACACTAGGCCTAGACTTTACTCTAACACTATACCTAGCTGTAATCATAAACCTACATCATACATTAGCGATTGCCTTAACCCTAGCCCTAAACTAACCCAAAACTTAGCTTTAATCAGAGTCTTAAACCTAGCTTTAACCCTATACTTAAACCTAACACCAACCCAAACACTAACACTAATCCTATACATAACACTAGCCCTAATCTTAGGACTAACCCTATTCATTACTCTAACCATAACCCTTACCCTTCTGATAACCCTAGGCCTAACCCTAACCCTATACATTACACTAAACCAAACCTAAACCCTAAACCTAATACTGTCATTACCCTAAACCTATATTTAACACTAATTTGAGCCCTGTACCTAAACACTAACTTAACCAAAACGCTAATCCTGACCCTGATTATAAAAATAACCCTAGATCTAAACCTGACCCTAAGCAAAAACCTAAGCCTTACACTGACCAAGCAATAAACCAAACATGAAATATATTCCTAACTGTAATCCTTGATCTGACATTAGCCATAGCCCTAATAATATCCCTAACACCCCCTCCCCAAAAAAACTAGTCCTCAACGTAGCCCTAAAAATAGCCTTAATCATCACCCTAACCATTATCCTCGTTCTAACCCTAATACTAACCTTCACCCTTGCCCTAAATCAAGCTATAACCACATCCTTACCCTAAACTGAACCCCAAATCTAACCCTAACCCTAATGGTAACCCTTGCTTTATTCTTAGCCCTGGCACTAACCCTAGATCAAAACCTAACTCTAAATCTAACCCTAACTTTATGTCTAAGCCTAATGCTAAAACTATCCCTCACCCTAGCCCTAACATAACCTTAGCCGTAATTTAGCCCTATCCTTAAACCTAATCCTAGCCCTTGCCCTAAGACTAACTCTAACTCTCACACTAGCCCTATCTCTCGTTGTATTTCTGTCCCTTACAATAACCCTAACTTAGCCCTAACCCTAGTGCTAACCCTTGCCCTATTCTTATCACTCTCACTAACCTTAGGCAAAACATAACTCTAAATCTAGCCATAACCCAATGCCTAAGCCTAACCCTAACACTAGCGCAATCATAACACTAAATATAAAATGAGCCCTAACCCTAGTCCTAGCCATTAAACAAAACCAAGCTTGAGCTCTAACCTTAATCATTAACCTAATCAAACCTTAACCTTACACCTAGACCTAGCCATGGCCCTAATTCAAGTTGGAAGCTGAAGCCTAAATCTAACCCTGTACCTGAGTGACCCTAACACTTCAAGTTCTAACCATCACCCTAACTTTAAACCTAACCCTAACACTAAACCGAGCACAAAACCTTACAACTAGCCCTAATTGTAAACCTATTACTTACATTAGCTGTAACACTAACCCTAGCCATAACATAACCCAAAACCTAGCCCTAACCCTAGCTTTAAACCTAACCTAACTCTAACATTAGCACTAATTGTAACCATAACTTAAACTGATCTGTAACTCTATCCATTAACATAATCATAACCCTAACCATAATGATAACCCTAGGCATAAACATAACCCTTTCTTGAATTCTAACCATTCCATTATCCTAAACCTAACCTGAATCCTAAACCTAACCCTATCATTAACCTAACCCTAATCCTAAAACAAATTCAAGCCCAAACTTGAAAACTTAACCTATCTCAAATCCTAACCAAGACCTTGACACTAATTATACCCATAGCTCTAAACTTGACTGTCACTCAACACCTAACCCTTAATCTAAACGTAGCCATAAACCTAACCCTAAAACTAACTTTAACCATAATTCTGGACATGAAATTAGCCCTAGCCCAATCCTATCCCAATCCTAGCCCTAAACTTAGAAACACACCTAGCCCTAATCCTAGTCCTAAACCTAGACTTAATCATAACTCTATCTCTAGCCCTACACCTAATCCTAATTCTAACCCTCACCCTACCTCTAATCCTAGCTATAATGTCATCCCTTACCCTAAATTTAAAGCTAACCCTAACCCTAAATCTAGGCTTAAACACAAAACCTAGCCCTAATCCTAGCCTTAATTTACCTCTATCTCTAACCCTATCCTAATCCTAGCCCTAAGATTCACTCTAACTCTTGCACTAATCCTAGATCTAAACCTAGTTCTATCCCTATTCACTACTATAAACCTAATACTAGCTCTAACACTTGCCCTAAAATTAGTCCCAGCCCTAAATGTAACTCTAAATCTAACCTTAAACCTAAGCCTAAGCCTAATACTAAAACTAGCCCTAACCCTAATTATAATCATTATTACCCCAAAATCTAATCCTTGCAGGAAATCCAAACAGAGCAACAGCCCTAACCCTAAACCTTAACTTCATTCAAACACTAACACTACATGTAGACCTAAACTTATCCCTAATTCGAGCCCTAAGCCTCCCCTTAAAATTAATCCTGACCCTGACTCATATCCTAACACTCTCCCTAGCTTAAAACACTGCCCTTTACTCAAACGGAACACTAACATTACCAATAGCTCTAATTCGATTCTTAATCTATCTCTAAAACTAACTGTGACCTTGACTCCTATCCTAACAAGAACCTTAGCTATTAATATCACCCTAAACTTAAATATAATCCTAGCACTCAAACTACCTCTAACACTAACCATAAAACTAATCCTAATTGTAACCCTAGTTCTTATATTATCCATTGCTCTAATCGTAGCCCTAAACCTAAAACAAAAACTAGCCCTAAACCGAGTCCTAAACCTAGCTTTAACTCTAAATCAAACCCTAACCATAGCCCTAACCCTAGATGTAAATCAATCCCTTTCCCTAAGCGAAACCCTAAAACTAACAGTAATGCTAGACCTATCCCTAGTCCTTAGACTAAAGAAAACACTCACCCTATTAATAGTCCTAACCCTAGCCTTCATTTTAGCTGTAACATTATCACAAACTCTAACCCTAACCCTGACCCTTATTCTGACTCTAAAACTAAACCAAGGTCTAACCCTAAGGCCAACCCTAACCCAAAATTTACCATAATCCTATCCCTAGACCTAACTCTGAACCTAACTCTCAGCCTAGCCCTAACCATAGCTCAGAACCTAACCCTTACGCTAAACATAACCCAACACCCAATCCTATTGTAACCCTCACCTTAACCATAACACAAGACCTAATCCTAGCCATAACCCTAGCCCTAACCTTAACTCTAACTGTATCCATTACCCTAAAATTAACCCTTACCATGACCCTAGTTATTCCGCTAGCTCTAAACCTTACTCTTATGCTACCTAAACCTTACACTAGACTTAGCCATAAACCTACCCCTAAACCTATTTCTAATCTTAACCCTAAATCTGATATTAACCCTATCCTTAATCTAACCTAAAACCCTAGCCGTTATCCAGCCCTGAGCATAGCCTTAATTTTATCCCTAACCCAAGCCATAGGCTTAAACCTAACATTAACCATAGCCTTAATGTTAGCCCTAATTTAGCCCTATCCCTAACCCTAACCCTAACTCTAGACCAAAGACTAATTCTAACCCTAACTGTAACCCTAGTTTTAACTCTATCACTTACTAGTAACTTAATTCTAGCCCTAACACTTGGTGTAAGCATAGCCCTATTCATAGCCCTGGCCACAACACTAGATCTAAAACTAACACTAAATCTAATCCTGACTCTAAGCCTAAACCTAAACCTAACACTAGCCCTAAAGCTCATCTTAATCCTAAAACTAACACTAACCCTAGATCTAGCACTAAAAAAAAAACCCGAGTCATAGCAATAACACTAATCCTTAACCTAAACCAGACCTTAACCTTACACCTAGCCCTAAACATATCCCTAATTTTAGTTCTAACCCTAACCTGAAAACTAACCCTGACCCTGACTCTGACTCTAACACTAACCCTGGCTCTAAACATCATCATCACCGTAAACCTCAACCTAACACTACACCTAGCCCTAACCCTATATCTAGCGCTAATAAGAACCCTACTTCATACATTAGACTTAGCCTTAAGTCTAGCCCTAACCCAACCCAAAACCTGCCTTAATCCAAGTCCTAAACCCAGTTTTAATCCTAAACTTAAACCTAACCCTAACCCAAAAGAAGCCCTAATCCTATACATAACCCTAACCCTAACTTTAGATCTAATCCTATCCATTACCCTAACAATAACCCTAAACCTTAAGCTAAACCTAGGCATAACCCTAAACCTATCGATTACTCTAAATCAAACCTAAACCCTAAAACCAACACTATCATTACCCTAAACCTAAACCCTAACCTAACCAAACCCTAACCCTGACTCTGACCCTAAAAATAATCCCAGATATAAACCTTAATCTTACCCTAAACCTAATCTTTATACTGGATCGAGCCAGAAACCTAACACTAAATCAAGTCCTAACTATAACCCTGAACCAGACATTAACCCTAGGCAGGATTCTATCCCTAACCCTAAAACAAACCCTAAACCTCATGCTAACAATAAACCTAGCCTTAATCATAACCCTAAGCCTAACTCTAGCCCTAACCCTAACCCTAATACTAACCCTTGCCTTAGCCCTAAACCTAGCCAAAACCACATCCCTTACCCTAAACATAACCCTAATTCTAACCCTAACCCTTGTCGTCACATTGCTTTATCCTTAGCCCTAGATTTAACACTAGATCAAAACCTAACTTTAAATCTAACCCTAATTCAATGCCTTTGCCTAAAAGTACCCCTAACACTTATATTAATTTTAAAACTAGCTCTAACCCTGGCCCTAACACTAACATTAGCCATAATTTAGATCCATCCCTAACCCTAGCCCTTTGAGCCTTAACTTAAACCTTAACCTATCCCAACCCCTAACCGAGAACTTGACCCTAATAATACCTCTAGTTTTAAACCTGACACTAACCCCAAGCCTAAACCTTACACTAGATGTACCCATAATAATTACCCTAAAACTATCTTTAACCATAATTCTGGACCTGAAATTAGCTCTAGCACTAATCCTAGCCCTAACCCTAAAAAAAGATCTTAGCCCTCATCCTAGCCCTAAACCTAGCCTTAATCATATCCCTAACCCTACCTCAGCCCTAACACTAATTATAAAACTTACCCTACCTCTAAACCTAGCTATAAGACCATCCTAACCCCAAACTTTGCCCTAACTCAAAATCTAAACTCTAAACTCTAACTCTAAACCCTAAACCTAACCCTAACCCTAGGCTTAAACTAAACACTATACCCTGCTCTAATCCTAGCACTAATTGAGCCCTATCTCTAACCCTAACCCTAACCCTAGCCCTAAGAATAACTCTTGCCCTAGTCCTATCCCTAGTTCTAACCCTATCCCTTAAATTAACCATAAACTTAGACATAACCCTTGCCCTATCCTTAGTTCTAGCCCTAACCTTAAATCTAACCCTAATTCCAAATTTAACCCTAACCCTAATACTAAGCCTAAGCCTAAAACTAACACTAACCCTAATCCTAACCCTAGGACTAAAACAAAACCGAGTATTAGCCCTAACCCCAAACCTTAACTTAAACCAGTCCATAACACTGAACTAGACCTAATCCTAGCCCTAATTCTAGCCCTAACTCTAACCTTAAAACCAACCCTAAACTTGACTCAGATCTTAACACTCACCATAGCTCTAAACCCCGCCCTCACCTTAAACTGAACCCTAAGAGTAACCCTAGCCCTAATTTGAGTCCTAACTCTAACCCTAAAACTAAGCCTGACCCTGAGTACTCTCCTAACATGAACTAGCTATAAATATCACCATAACCTTAAACCTAACCCTATCACTAAACCTAACCCATACCCTAACATTAAAACTAAGCCTAATGGTAACCCTAGTTCTTTCATTAGCCATTGCCCTAACCTTAGCCCTAACCCTAACACAAAACCTAATCTTAACCCTCGCCCTAAACCTATGCCTAACCAAAAGCCTAGTGCTAATCATAGCCTTTATTTAATCTTATCCTAGCCCTAAACCTAGCTGTAAGACTAACTCTAACTCTTGCTCTAGCCCTAGCCCTAGCCCTAATTCAATCCTTAGCCTTAATTCTAATACTAGATCTAAGCCTAAGTCTAAATCTAAACCTAACTCTAAATTTAACTGTAACAATAATAATGCTCAACCAAACCCTAACACTACCCCAAACCATAACACTAACCCTAAAATTGCCCTATCCCTAGTCCTAGAAATGAACCAAAACCAAGCCATAGCCCTAATCCTAACCCTTAACTTAAATCAAACCCTAACCCTACAACTATCCTTAAAACTAACTATAAAAGTAACCCTGACCCTTACACCTACCCTAACACTAATCCTAGCTGTAAAAATCACACTAAACTTAAATTAACCCAAACATTATATCTAGCCTTAACCTAACCGTAAAAGTAGCCTTAATCATAACCCTAGTTCATACATTAGTCATTGTCCTAGGTGTATCCCTTTCCCTAACACAAATTCTACCCCTAATCTGAACCCTAACTCTAGGTTTAACCATAATACTAGCTTTAACCCTAACCCTAACAATAGCCCTAAGCCTAACTCTAACCATATTTCTTACACTAAGCCAAACCCTAATCCAAATGCTAACCATAGTTCTAAACCTAATTCTTAGCCTAACTTAAACTTTAACCATATTACTATTCTTAACCCTAGCCCTTGTTCTACCTCTAAACCCTCATCTGGCCCTAACAGAAACCCTAGGTCTAAACCTGACCCTAAACCTAAACCAAATCCTAACACTATCCCTACTGGTAATTCTAAACCTATACGTAAGCATAACACTAGACCTAGAGACAAAGTTAATCCTAAATATAGCTATAACTCTGGACCTAGACCTAAACAAAAACCTAGAACTAGCCCTAACAATAACCCTAAACCTAAACCAAACACTTACCCTACCCCTAGACCTAAACGTAGTGCTAATTCTGGCTCTAACACTAACCCTAACCCTATCTCCAAAACTGATCCTGATTCTAACACTGAACCTAGCTTTAAACCTGACACTAACAGAAAACCTAGACCTAACACTAGACCTAGCCATAACACTAACCCTAAAACTAGCCCTAAATATAACCCTTGTTTTTACATTGTGCTTTGTCCTAAACCTAACACAAAACCTAACAAAAAACCTAGCCCTAATACTAGGCCTAAATTTAGCTCTAAGCATAACGCACACCCTAACCCTAGCCCTAAACCTAACCCTAACCTAAGCCTCACCTTAGACCTAACTCCGGATCAAAGCCTAACCTTTAAACTAAACATAACCCTAGCTCTATCCTAAACCTTAACCCTAACCCTAATTAAAACTCTATCCCTAACACTAAACCTACTCTAACCATAAATATAAATCTAAACCTAAATCTAAACCTAACTCTCACCCTAGCCCTAAACCTAGCTCAAACACTAACCCTTACCCTAACCTAACCATAACCCTAGCCCTAAACCTAACACTTACCCTAACCCTAAAACTTACCCTAAATCACAACCTATCCCTATCCCTAAACCTAGTCCTAATTCTAGACTTAATCCAAACCATATCCTAGACCTAACCCTAGCTCTAAACCTATCCATTACACTAAACAAAACCATAAACCTAATGATAACCATAATTTGATCACTAAACCTAACCCATCCATTACCCAAAACCTTAACTGAAACCTAAACTAAACCCTATCCATTACCCCAACTTTAAACATAACCCTAATATTAATTTGAGGCCTAACCCTAAACTTTTAGCTAAACCTAATGCTAACCATGACCCTGACCCTGACCCTAATGATAATCCTAGCCCTAAAGCTGACCTTTAACCTAAACCTAACTCTTACACTTGGCCTGGCGATAACCTAACCTTAAAACTCTCCTTATCATTAACCCTAGACCTAATATTAGCCCTAGACCTGCTCCTAGCCATAACCCCTAAAAGAAACCCAAGCCCTTAACCTAGCCCTAAACCTAGACTTAATCCTAAACTGAACCAAACCTTAGGGCTAATCCTTACTCTAACCCTCAACCTAAACCTAAAGCTAGCTATAACCCCACCCATTCCCCTAAACTTAACATTAACATCAATGCTAACTCTCACTCTAGCCCAACCCTTTGGTCTAAGCCCAACACTAACCCTAGCCTTAATACTAGCCCTAATTTAGCCCTAACCTTAACACTAACCCTAGTCCTAATCCTAGCCATAATTTAGCCCCAAATCTATCCCTAATCCTAACCCTAATTTAGCCCTAACCCTAACCTTAACCCTAACTCTAAGACTACTACTAAGACTAACTCTAATCTCACCCTAGCCATATTCCTAGTTCTAATCATATTCGTTACAATAACCCTAAATCTCACCCTAACCCTGGCCTTACCCTAGCTCTAATCCTAGATTTAACCCTAACTCTAAATCTAACACTAACTCTAAGCCTAAACCTCAACCTAACACTAGCCCTAACTCTGATGCTATTCAATAATCTAGCTGTAACCGTAGCCCAAGCACTAATACAAAACCAACCTATATCCCTATCCCTTAACCTAAACCAAACCCTAATTTTACACCTGGTACTAACATTAGCCCTAATTCGAGTTGTAACCCTAACCTTAAAACTAACCCTGGTTCTGACAATTACCCTAACAATAACCCTTGCTCTAAACATCACCCTAACACTAAGCCTAACCATAACACTAGACCTAGCCCTAACCCTAACCCTAAAACTTGCACTAATTTAAACACTAGTTCATATATTAGCCATAGTCCTAATCAAACCCCAAATCAAGCCCTAATCCAAGCCTTAATGCTAGCTTTAATCCTAACCCTAAACCTAACACTAACCCAGAACCGAGCCCTGAACCTTACCCTAACACTAGCCAGAATTCTAACCATAACTCTAGCCCTATCACTATCTCTAACCCTATTCATTACCCTAATCATATCCATAACTCTAATGGTAACCCTAGGCCTATACCTAAACTTATCACTAACCCTAAACTACTTCATTAACCTAAGCCTAACCTGAACCCTAAACCTAACTCTATCATTACCCTAAACTTAACCCTAATGCTATTTCAAGACCTAACCCTAGCCCTAAAACGTTAACCTAACCAAACCCTAACTCTGACCCTTCCTATGATAATATACCTAGCTCTAACCTTGAACCGATCCCTACCTAACATTTATACTAGACCTAGCCATAAACATAACCCTAAACCTATACCTAACTCTAGTGATAATTTTGTGTTTCAACCTAACCTTAACTATAACCAAAAACTAACCCTGACCATAAAACTAACCATAGGTCTAAAAATCATGCTAATGGTAACCCTAACCCTAACACTTGGCCTAGCATAACTCTTACCCAAAAAGTAGTCCTAATCATAACCCTGGTTTATACATTAGTTGTAGGCCTAACACTAACCTCAACCTAATCTCAAACCTGGCCCTAATCCGAGCGCTAAACCTAGTTTTAACCCTAACCCTAAAACTATCCCTAACCCATATCCTAACCCTAACTGATATGTTAGCTCTTACCCTATCAATTACCTTAAGCTAAACCCTAAACCTAATGCTAACCCTTGTCCTAACCCGAATTCATTGCCTAAGTCAAACCCTAACCCTATAATAGTCCTAACTGAAACCTTAGTTCTAGCTCTAACCCTAACCCAAACCAAAATCCTAACCCTGACACTTATTCTGACCCTAACACTAAACATAGGTCTAAACCTGACCCTAACCAGAAACCGAACTCTAATATTAGCCCTACCGATAATCCTATTCTTAAACCTAAACCTTACTCTATCCCTAGACTTAACCTAATCATAAATCTACCCATATTTATATCCCTAGACATGAAAAACAACCTAGCACTAGCCCTAACAATAACCCTTAACCTAACCCAAACACTAACCCAACCACTAGAGCTTACCCTAGTTCTAATTCTGGCACTAATTCCCAACACTAACTCTAACCTGAACACTGACCCTGATGCTAACATCATCCTAGCTCCAAAGTTCACCCTAACCAAAAAACCAAATTCTAACACTAGACCTAGCCATAACTCTAACCCTTAAACTAGACCTAACCATAACCCTAGCTCTTACAATACCCATAGGGCTAACCCTAGGCCTAAACTAACACAAAATTTAGTCCTAATCTTAGTCCTGAAGAAAGCCCTAAGTGTAACCCTAAACCTAACCCTAGCTCTAACCCTAACTTTAAGCTTCTCTTTAAATCTAACCCCAGCTCAAAGCCTAAACTTTACCCTTAATATAAACCTAGCCCTATCTCAAACCCTAACCTAAAACTAGCCCTAATCCTAACCTTAACCATAGCCCTAACCATAGCTCTAATTATATCCACTACCCTAACCCTAGCCTAGTTATAACCATAACCCTAGCCCTAACCCTAGCTCTAATTCTATCTATTACACTAACCATAATCCTAACCCTAATGATAACTCTAGGCTTAACCCTAATTCTATCACAATCCCTAAACCTATCCATTGCCCTAGAACTAACCTTATCCCTAATCCTAAGCCTATTAATTAACCTAACCCTAACACTAATGCTAATTCAAGTTCTAAACCTAAAACTTAACCTAAACCAAACCTTAAGCAGTACACTGACCCTATTAATACACATAGCTGTAAACTTGACCCTTACTCTAAACTTGACCCTTACTCTAAACCTAACCCTTACACTAGACCTAACCATAAACATCAAAACCTATCTCTAACTTTAACCCTAGACCTGACATTAGCCCTTGCCCTAATCCTAGCCCTAATGCTAACACGAAAACTAGCTCTCATTCTAGCCCAAAACCTAGCTTTAATCATAACCCTAACCCTAATTTTAGCCCTTTCCCTAGCCCTAAACCAAGTTATAACCCCATTGCTTACCCTAAACCTAACACAAACCCTAACATTAACACCAACTTCAGCCCTAACCTTAACCTCAGGACTAACCCTAGCTCTAACCCTAGCCCTAATTCTAAACCTACCCTAACTCTAGCTTTAAGACAACTCCACCCTAGCCCTAGCCCTATTTCTAACCCTATGACTTACTGTAACTTTATTCCTAGCCATAGTCTAGAATTATACTAGTCTTAACATTACGCCTTGCCCTAACCCTAGATCTAAACCTAATTCTAAATTTAACCATAATTCTACACCTAAACCTAACCCTAACACTACCCCTAACCTTAACGCTAATCCTAAAACAAGCCCTAACCATAGGCTTAGCTCCAAAACAAAACTGAGCCATAACACTAACCCTAAACTTTTTCTTAAACGAAACACTAACCTTAGTTCTAGTCCTAAGCCTAGCCCTAATTCGAGTCCTAATCTTAACCCTAATACTCCTCCTGAACCTGTCTCTGACATTAACACTAACCCTAACTCTAAACATCACCCTAAACCTAAACAAAACCCTAATACTAGACCTTGTCCTAACCCTAATTTTAAAACTAGTTCTTATCATAAACCTAGATCATAAACTAGCCACAATCTTAAACCTAACGCTAACCAAAACCTAACCAAATCTGAGACCTAACTGTAGCTTTCACCCTAACCGTAACTCTAACATTAGCCCTAAACCTAAGCTGAAGCCTAGCACTAACCCTAGCTGTAATCTTATTCTTTACCCTAGCCAAAACCCAACCGTATTGCTAACCCTAGTCCTAAAACTAATCTTTAATCTAACCCAAATGCTTACCCTATTACTAGTCCTAATGCTAGCCCTCATTCTTGTTGTAACCATAACCCTAATCCTAACCCTAACTCTGACCCTTATTCTGACCATGAACTTAAACCAATCCCTAACACTAGCCCTACCCATAACTCTATATCTAAACCTAACCCTAACACTAGCCCTATATTAAACCAAATCCTAAATCTAGCCATATTTTTAACCAAGACCTAAACAAAAACCTAGCCCTAGCTCTAATGATAACCCTTTACCTAAGAGAAACACTAACCTTACCTCTAGACCTAACCAATTCTAATTCTGGCTCTAGCCCTAATTCTAATCCAAACACAGACCCTGACACTAAAATTAAACCTAGCTATATAACTGACCCTAACCGAAACCTAAACCGAACACTAGACCTAACCATAACCATAAACGTATTCCTTACATTACAATAGCACTAAAACTAACTCTAAACCTAACACAAAGCCTAGCCCTAATGCTAGGCCTAAATTTAGACCAAAGTGTAACTTTATTCCTAACCCAACCTAATCCCTTACACTAAGCCTAACCCTCACACTAACCCTAACCCTCGCCTTAGACCTAACCCTAGATAAAACCAAAACCTGAAACCTAAACATAACCCTAGCCATATCCCTAAACCTAACCCTAGCCATATCCCTAAACCTAACCATAATCCTAGCCCTAATCATAATGTCAACACTACTCCTAATACTATCTCTAAAATTATCCATTACCCTAAACCGAAACTTTACCCTAATGATAACCCTAGCTGTATTCCTAATTGTAATCTTAATCCTAAACCTAACCCTAAACCTAACCCTCATCATAGCCTTAACTTTAGAAAAAACCCCAACCCTTACTCAAACTCTAACCCTTCCCAACCCTAACACTAACCCTAAACCTAAAAGTACCCCTAACAATAACATGACGTCTAACACTATCCATACCTTAACTGTAAGGATAATCATAGCCCTAACACTAACAGTAACACTTTCCGCAGTCTGGCTGGGCACAATTCAGGAGCCACTTTTCAAAAGAAACTAAGTTTATTTTTAGAACCACACACCGCACCACACAGCTCCTCAGGAAAAACCCTCAGAGCCCAACTGCCACTACTGGCTTCTTCTAAGCCTCTCAACCTCCCCCACTCCTCCTGCTCTTGAGGCCAATTGGCTGGGTCACATGGGCGGAGCCAAAAAAAGTCCCCCAATGAGCAGCTTCGTAGTCTGAAAGGGCGGGAAAACAGCCCAATGAGCATCACCGCAGAGGAGCCAATCAGCTAGAAGTTGGTGGGGCCGCTGTGAGCCAATCATCAGCTGGCAGTCTGAAAGTTTGCTGGGGCCCCTTCAGCTGTGGCTCTCAACATCTCCCCGTCTGTGTTTAAACAATAAACATGTGGCTTCGGGACCATGCCTGCCTTAGGTTGTCCAATAGTACATATGGTCCTTACCTGTTATTGGATGAGCTGACCTCAAGGCGTCAGCCTCCTGTCTTAGGTTGGTAACATTGAATTGGATCTTACCCGTCACTGACTACTGGTCCAGTCTACAGCCACAGCGGTGGATAGGTCTTTGTACCAGCCACGGGGTGAGGTTCTTTGCCTCACCTCTGTTGGCCCCCAAATTTTAGCTGAACGACCATGACAAGCAGAAGGGAGAAAGATACACCAAGCCAATTGACGGCTCCTTTTGGAAAAATTGTACCCCCGATGACATTATCAACAAAAAAACCTCAACACTACCACAAGTCACTGCACCATCAGATAGTTCGCAATGCATACAGGTGAGTTCACAATGCATACAAGTGATACATAGTCCAGGCAAGTTCTGCAAGCAGTTCAGTGATGGCTATAGCAGAAGCTGTAGATTTGTTTTATCTTTGTCTTCACCAGCACTGGGATGAAGATAGGAATTCTGGCAATAATGGTTAAAAAAAAATTTTGTAACATTCTAGAAGGCACTAAAAGAAAACAATTTTCTTAACAATTTACATTATCTTGAACAGAATTATTAAATATAATGAAAAGGAAAGGTGAAAGTAAACAAACAGATCCGTTAACCTCCTTTTTTATTCACATATTAAAACAATCCTCAACAGTTGTTTACCCAATTTAAATTAAACCATTTAAATCTCGTGAATAAAAATATATATATATATATATTTGAATCCATTTTTCAAGAGTGCTCATCATATATGATATATGGACATACGTACATACAAACATACAACATAAAACACAAGTGTGCACACAACACATAACATAATAGTAAAGGCCTTATAACTTTTTACAGGTGAAATCTCCATTGCAATGTTTAAAAACTCTATAGTCAAAAAATAGAACTGATCAGCAAAACATTAACCTAGGTTTGTATGAGCTCAAAAAACAAAATAGAACTTCATGAAGTGGGAAAGGGAAATAATAAAATAGATATTGAAAAAAGCATCCTGGTTCTCTCGCAGATATAAGGGTAGCCAAACTGGAGTTCTGGATATCAGCTTTTATGGATTTGAGCCAAATCATCTTCTTTTCAGTCTGTAGAAATCATTTTAGTTAATCTTTCTGGAATCCAAATCGGCTGCTGTTTTCCCTGTGGAAACACATAAACAGACCCCACACTTCAGGCCATCACTGGGTCAGGACCTTAGTTAATCTCTCTGGAATCCAAATCGGCTGCTGTTCTCCCTGTGGAAACACACAAACAGACCCCCGACTACAGACAATTACTGGGTCAGGACCTTTCCATTGTCCTTTTAGAATATCTTTTCAAAGTACCTTGGGCTTACGTACATTTTTTGGACACATATGCCTTTCCACAGCACTAAGCCCTGATGAATCCAAATTTAAAAAGTTTATAGTAAAACGGGTTATTTTAAGTTTATCTTTTGGGAACATATACCCCTTCCCAATTCCTTCTTTTTGCTTTAATAAGTACATTTTCATAGTTTGATGAGCTCTTTCAACTATGCCTTTTCCATGTGGATTGTATGGGATTCCTGTTATATGAGTAATGCCAAATGTTTAGCAAAATTGTTTAAAAGAGGTAGAAGTATAACCAGGGGCATTATCTGTTTTTAACTGTTTTGGAACACCCACAGTGGCAAAATATTGTAAGCAATGAGCTACAACATCTTTAGTTTTTTCTCTGGCATGAAGGGAGCCCATAAAAATTCCAGAAGAAGTATCAACTGTAACATGCAAATATTTTAATGTTCCAAATTCTGGCAAGTGTGTGACGTCCATCTGCCAAATATGGTTAGGTATCAATCCTCTAGGATTGACTCCAAGATTAACTTGTGGTAAAAAGGTCATACAATTTTGACATTGTTTTATTATTTGTCTAGCTTGTTCCTTAGTTATTTTAAAATACTTTTGTAAAGTATTAGCATTGACATGGAACCTTTTATGAAAATTTGTAGCTTCTTCTAGTGAAGAGAAAATATGTATGTCATGTGTAGTTTTATCTTCTAAATCATTGTCCAAACTAAGGGTTCCAGGCAATCCTGTATGTGCCCTGATATGTCCTATAAAGAATGGATCTTTTAAGTCCCAGATTAGACTTTATACAGTGGGAAGGAAAAAGAAAACAGTAGAGGAAGTGGAAATCCTACCAGCATCTTCAAGGGATACTATAGCATTAACTATATACTGACTATCGGAAAATAAATTAAATACAGAATCTTTAAACATCACGAAAGCTTGTCATACTGCATTAAGCTCTACCTTTTGAGCTGATTCTTTGGGTACTAAAAATGTAAAAGTTTGATCAGGTGTAACTATTGCTGTTGTACCACTATTTGACACATCAGTGAATATATTTGGAGAATTCATTGTACGTGTTTTTCTTGTCATTTTTGGAAAAATTACAGGATGCAATGACCAAAAAAACAATAAAGGATTAGATGGTAAGTGGTTATCAAATGAAACATTAGATTTGCACATGATTATTGCCTAAGTATTTAACTCATTAGCTAATTCATCAATTTGATTCATAGTATATGGAGTAATAATTTTATTGGGAGAAATTCCAAATACTCCCATTGCTGCTTTTATTCCTTTGAGTATTAATTGTCCTACAGCCTCAGGATACCTAGTAAAAATAGTGTTAGGAGAATAAGATAAATGTATCCATAATAATGGACTTTCTTGCCAAAATACTCCTGTAGGAATATTTTTTGTTGGTAGTACAATGAATAATAAAGGCAAACTTATATCAATTCTATCCAAATGCATATTTTCCATATATGTTTCAATGATTTTAATGCCTTTCTTGCTTCAGGCATTAACATTTGGGTTGAATTTGGATCTGATGCACCTTTTAGGATATCAGATAAAGGTCCCAACTCTTCTGTTGGTATACCTAGATAAGGCCTTATCCAATTTATGTCTCCTAATAACTTTTGAAAGTCATAAAGTGATTTGATTTGATCTACTCGTATTTTAATTCTTGGTGGACAGACCATAGTTGAGGACAATAGAACTCCTAAATAATTAATTGGAAAATTTAATTGTACTTTATCTATTGCTATCTCTAGTTTAGAAATTTTCAATAAATTTGTAAGTGTGGCATAACATTCTTGCAATGTGTTTTTATCTTTGTGTGCTAATAATACATCATCCATATAGTAAAACATTTGTAGTTCAGGATTTTGATTATTAAGTGGCTGAATTAATTTGTTAACATAAATTTGACACATAGTTGGGCTGTTAGTCATTTCTTGAGGGAGTACTTTCTATTCATATCTCTGATCAGGACCTTCATGATTTAGTGCAGGGATAGTAAATGCAAAACGTGGACTATCCTCAGGATGAATTGGAATTGAAGTAAAAATCTTTAATGTCGATAACTAAATCATACCAGGTTTTTGGTAAAGCAGACAATTGAGGAATTCCCGATTGAGCAGATTCCATAATAACCATCTCATTATTAATGGCTCTTAAATCTTGCAGTGATCTCTATTTACCAGATTTCTTTTTGATGACAAAAATGGGAGTATTATGGGGAGATACAGAAGGTTGTATATGTCCTTCCACTAATTGTTTTTTGACCAGGTAATTGGCTGCTTGTATCTTTTCTTTAGTCAGGGGCCACTGAGAAACCCATACTGGTCTTTCTTATTTCCAAGTAATTTTTATTGTCTCAGTGGCCCTTTCTGAAAATCCAACCCATGTCTGTCCGTTTCTTGATCAATTTGTATTGGTGCTGTTATACCTTGTTCTTGTTTTTCTAATCTTTTTCCTTTCCTAAAACCTTGTCCAGTCATAATAGTGGGTGCATTTTGGTTGATGTTATTTGTTAATGTAAAACCTGATTGATCTAGGGCATCTCATCCCCATAAATTTACGGGAAGATGATCCAGTACATATGACTGTATCGTTCCTTCACATCCTTCAGGATCCTTCCAATCTAATACCATTGCACTTCTATAGGGATTAGATGCCACTCCTAGGCCTCGAAGCGTTTGAGTGGCTTGTTGTAATGGCTAATGTATTGGCCATTCTTGATGAGAGATGATACTAAGGTCTGCACCTGTATCCAGTAGCCCATTAAATTCATGTCCTTGAATATTTAGTTTTAGCATGGGGCGAGAATCTAAATTTAAAGAAAGCATAGCCCAATTTACACCTGTGGAGCCTAATCCCTTGGAACATATTTCTATAGTAGGACTGGAAAATTTATCATGTAGGCTGGGTATTATTAGTAACTGTGCTAATCTCTCTCCTGGTGAAATTACTGATATACCCTTTGTAGAACTGGCTATAAATTTTATTTCACCTTAATAATCAGGATCAATTACCCCAGGACTTATCATAAGTCCTTTTAGAGTAGAAGAGCTGTGTCCTAATAATAAGCCTACTGTTTCTTTGGGAAGAGGTCCTTTTTCCCCTGTGGGAATAATTTGAACTCCCATCTCCGGAGTTGGTACTGATCTGGTGGAGGCGCAGATGTCCAATCCTGCGCTCCCTCTGGTTTGTCTGATGAGTGATCTAATGGACAATATGTCCTGGGCACTACACTGATTGGGTTGCTGGGTTCCTACAGTGCTCCATATATTTGTGGTTTTGGGCCCCGGAGCACTGGGCCTCCCTGTCCATTTTTTGGCAATGGAGCCCAATGCCTTTCTCCATGATATTGTGGATAAACACCTGGTTTTTGTTCATTATTTGATAATGGAGTACCCTCTATGGTGGTTTGAGAATGGCATTCATTAGCCCAATGTCTCCCTCTATAGCATTGTGGGCAAATACCCGGTATTCTACTCCTTTGATACCTAGTTTTGTTAAACCCTCCTCCTATGGGGAAATTCTTTTTAAAATGTCCTGTTTGTTAACAATTGTTGCATGTTCTTGGCCTGGCATCTAAAGCCTGTTTTTCTGCAGCTGCCACGATTTGCCCTTGTTCATTAATGTCTCTGGCATCTAAAGCCTGTTTTAGTGCAGCTGCCATGACTTGCCCTTGTTCATTAATGTCTCTGGCATCTAAAGCCTGTTTTACTGCAGCTGCCACGACTTGCCCTTGTTCATTAATGTCTCTACATAATTTAATATATGTGTTTAAATCTTCATGTTTCCATGGTCTAATGACTTCTCTGAACCAACGTTTTGCTTGCTCATAAGCCAGTTGTTTTATTAATGGCACTGCTTGTTCTGTATTCCCAAAAACTCTGGTAGCTGCTTTAATAAGCCTATCTACAAATTCAGCGTAAGATTCATTAGCTCCTTGTATTACCTTAGATAATTGACCTTGTAAACCTCCATGCCCTTGTAATGTCTTTCATGCCCTAACCATATATGCAGCAATTTTTGGCATATACTCCAGGATCATATGCAATTTGTTGCTGCTGATCCTCATAAGGTCCCTTTCCTAACAACATATCTAGATTTGTCTGAGGATAACCAGCTGCTGCATTTTGCCTAGCCATCTCCTTGCAAAATTCCTCATTGGCAACCTTCCATAACAGGTATTGTCCTCCATTTAGCACAGCTTTACACATAATAGCCCAATCTGCTGGCGTCATGTTCAAGTTGGTAATGGATTCGACCATGCTTACAGTCAAGGGTGTTTGAGGTCCATAGGTTGTTACAGCCTCTTTTAGCTGCTTCAATTTTTTGAAATTTAAAGCATGGTGAATTCGCTGACCTCCTGCCTCAAGTACAGGGCATATTAATATTTGAGATTCTGTTTCAGGATCCCAACTATCAACTGTGGGGGTTGGGAGCCTCCCAGCATGTGGAGGTGGCACTGATGGTTGGACACTTATGCCCTCTGGTGATAGAAGGGTGTTAGTAGCAGTCTCCTGTTGTAACTTTTCCCCTGATGGCTTTTTCTGCTCTAAGCTTTCTTCCTCTATCTGACTAGCTTGAGAGACCTTCTCTTTTACTTGAATCTTTTCCTCTTTCTGACTAACTTGAGAGACCTTCTCTTTTACTTGAATCTTTTCCTCTGCCTGACTAACTTGAGAGACCTTCTCTTTTACTTGAATCAATATGTCTTCTCCTTCCTCTACCATTGTCTGAACTGAAGGCTTTGGACTAAGCAAACAAGATACGAACGTCCACAATGGCAATGTGCCAACTGGCAGAGTCCCTGGGCTTTTTTTTGTATTCTTTTTAAATCTTCACCATGATGGTTCCATTGTAATATATTCAACAACTCCTCCTTAAAAAGCCATGGGCTACATTTTTGTATTGTATCAACGTATGCCCTGACTGCTCTTGATTTTACTGGGATGCCTCCTTCCTCTAAGAATTTACTTAACACTCTTTTGGTTTATTTATTTTTTTTTACAAATTTCTGATCCCATATTTCTACTATAATACAACCCAACAAGATGATGCCAAAGAAAACCAAGACAGAATGAAATAAAAATGGAACAACAAAAAATCATTATAGCCTTTCTATCCTCCTGAAATGTGCATTCGTCCTTTCTCTCTATCTGTTCCTCAGAGGTAAACAGTTTTTCCTCAGATGTGAGCAGTTTTTCTTCTGTCTCACTCATCTCCAGGGACAGGCAACTTAAAAGAAAAGTGAATCAAAACAAAAGAAGAATCTTAAAATGGCTAACCATCCTCTCGCCCTGACCTCAGGGGCGAGCAGTTTACCTTATCATTTACCCTCAGTCGTTCCCTGTACAGGCCACCAAATGCCACAGTCTGGCTGGGCACAATTCAGAAGCCACTTTTCAAAAGAAACTAACTTTACTTTTAGAGCCACACCCCACACCACACAACTCCTCAGGAAAAACCCTCAGAGCCCAACTGCCACCACCGGCTTCTCCCAAGCCTCTCAACCTGCCCGACTCCTCCTGCTCTTGAGGCCAATGGCTGGGTCACATGAGAGGAGCCAAATAAAGTCTCCCAATGAGCAGCTCCGTAGTCTGAAAGGGCGGGGAAACAGCCCAATGAGCATCACCGCAGAGGAGCCAATCAGCTACAAGTTGGTGGGGCCGCTGTGAGCCAATTATCAGCTGGCAGTCTGAAAAGGCAGGGAAACAGCTCAATGAGCATCACTGCAGAGGAGCCAATCAGCTAGAAGTTGATGGGGCCACTGTGAGCCAATCATCATCTGGCAGTCTGAAAGTTTGCTGGAGCCCCTTCGGCTGTGGCTCTCAAAAAACCTTAACCTAAAACTACCCCAACCCTAACCCGACATTTAACCCTATTTACTAACTGAACTCTAAAGATAACCTGAGCCCTAACCCTTACACTAAACATAAACTTAACCATAAAATTAACCCTAGACATAATCCTAAACCTAACCCTCCCCATAGCACTAACCTTAACTCAAAACCTAAACTTACCCTAAACCTAACCCAAACCCTAACCCAAGCTCCAGCCCTAACCCTAACCATAACTCTAGCCTTAATCCTATCCAAAACCCTAGCCCTAACCCTAGCTCTAGTGCTATTTATTATTCTCATAATAACCCTAACCAAATAATAACCCTAGGCCTAACCCTAACCATATCACTAACCTTAACCCTACAAATTACCCTAATCTTTACCTGAATCCTAAACCTAAACCTATCCATTAACCTAATCCTAATTCTAACCCTAATTATAATTTGAGCCCTAATTCTAATAATTAACCTAACACAAACCCGAAACCTGAACCTGACCCTAAAAGTACACCTTACATTTAACCTGGCCCTTACCCTAAACCTAATATTAGACATAGCCATGAACCAAACTATATAACTATCCCAAGCTGTAACCCAAAACCTGACATTATCACTATCCCTAAAACTTACCCTAACCCTAACACAAATCCAAGCCCTTTTCCAAACCCCAAACCTACCCTTAATCCTAACACAAACCTAACCCTATGCCTAACCCTAGCCCTTTTGCTAACTCTAAACCTATCAATTACTCTACACCTAACATGAACCCTAAACCTAAACCTATCATTACCCTAACCAAACCCTAATGCTAATTCAAGCTCTAAACCTGAACCCTAACCTAATCCAAACCTGAAACGAAATTCTACCCATAATAAAACACCTAGCTTTAAACCTGACCCTTATGATAAACCTAAGCTTACACTAGACCTAGCCATAAATCTAGCCCTGAATCTATCCCTGACGTTAGCCTAGACCTGGCACTAGCCCTAGGCCTAATTCTTGGCATTACCCTAAAACAAATTCTAGCTGTCATCCTAGCCCTAAACCTAGCCTTATTACTAAACCAAACCATAACTGTAGCCCTAACTAAAATTCTAACCTTCAACCTAGTCCTTCCAATAAACCTAACTCTATCCTCAAATGTAAACCTAAGCCTAAAACTAGGCCTAACCCTAAAACAGAAGCTAGACCTAATCCTTGCCCTTATTTAGCCCTAAATTTAACCTAACCCTATCCCTAAGACTAACTTTAACTCTTGCCGTAGTCGTATTTCTAGTGCTAACCCTATCCCTTACCGCATTCCTATCAATTGCCTTTACATTAGCCCTAAACCTAGCTCTCGCTCTAATCCTATATCTATCCCTACTCTAAATCTAACCTTAACCATAAGCTAAATCTCTCACTAAAACAAGCTGAAATACTAATGCTAATCTTAAAACTAGCCCTAACTGAGCCCTAGCCCTACAAAACAACAAAGCCATAGTTCTAATCCTAATTTTTAACATAAACCAAACCCTAAGCATACACCTAGCCCTAAACCTAGCTTTAAATCGAGCCCTATCCCTAAACCTAAAACAAACCATTATCCTGACACTGACCCTAACACTAACCCTAGCTCTAAACATCACCCAAAACCTAAAACTAAACGTAAACCTAGACCTAGCCCTAACCCTAACACTTAAACTAGTTCTAATTATAACCCTAGTTCTTACATTAGCTGAAGCCCTAAAACAAGCCCTAACCTAACCCAAAACCTATCACTAATCAGAGCCCTAACACTAAGTTTAACCCTAATCCTAACCCTAATTTTAGCCCTAAAACTTACCCAAAACCTAACCCTAACCCTAAACTTTGCCATAACACAAAACATAACCCTAACCCAAGCCTTAATCCTAACCCTAAATCCAGCCCTAACCCCAGCTATAACCCTGTCCGTTACCCAAATCCTAACGTTAAACCTAATGCTAACCCTAGGATAACCCTAAACCTATTCCTAGACCTAAACCTATACATTACCCTAAACCTAACCTGAACTCTAAACCTAACAATATTCATAAACTTAATCCTAACCTTAATAACCTTAACTATAAAAATATCTCTAACCATAACCCTAGACCTGACATTAGCCCTAGGTCTAATGAAGCCGTAACTCTAAAACAAACTCTAGCCGTAACCCTAGAACTAACCCTAATCCTAGCCCTTATTTTAGCCTTAATCATAAACCTAACCCTAACCATAGACCTAACCCTAATAATAACCCTCACCCTAGTTCTAAAGCTAGCTAAAACATTATACCTAACCATAACCATAACCATAACCCTAGCCATAAACCTACTCTCAGCCTTAATACTAAAACAATCTCTAATCCTAGCCCTAATTAAGCCCTAATTCTAACCCTATTTCTAAACCTAACACTAACTCTAATTCTTGCCCTATCCCTTTCCCTTGTTCTAACCCTATCCCTTATGAGAATTCAAACCCTAGACCTAACCCTAGCCATAAAATTCACTGTAGCCCAAAACCTAGATCTAACCCTAACTCGAAATATAACCCTAACCCTAAGCCTAAACCACACCCTAACACTGGCTCTTTCCCTAATGCTAATTTGAAAACAAGCCCTAAGCATAGCCCTAGCCATCAAGGAAAACCGAGCCAAGCACTAACTCTAAACCTTAACCTAAACCAAACACTAACCCTACACCTACTTCTAACACTAGCCCTAATTTGAGTCCTAAACATAACCCTAGAACTAATAATAACCCTGAATCTGACCTGAACACTAACCTTTGCTCTACACATCACCCTTTCCCTAAACCTAATCCTAACACTAGACCTTGCCCTAAACTTAACCCTAAAAGTAGCCCTAATCATAATGCCAGTTCTTAAATTAGCCATAGTCCTAAACCTAACACAAAATCTAGCCCTAATTCAAGGCCTAACCATAACTTTAACCCTAGCCCTAAATCTGGCCTTAACCCTAGCCCTAGTCCTAGTCCTATTCCTAATCCTAGTTCTAATCCTATTTCTTACACTTAGTCAATCCCTTACCCTATTGCTACCCTAGTCCTAGCCCTAATACTATGCCTACCCCAAACCCTAACTCTATTCCTAGTCCTAACCTTAGGCCTCCTTGTAGCTCTACACTGAATCCAAACCCTAACCCTAACCCTGATTCTTATTCTGATGCTAACACTAAATCTAGGTTTAAAAGTGACCCTAAATTTTATCTGAAACCTAATCCTAGCCCAACCAGTAACCCTAACTCTAAACCTAACACTAACACTAGCCCTAGACCTAAACCTAATTCTAAATACAGCCATAACCCTAGCCTTAGCCCTAACAATAACCCTTAACCTAAACCAAACACTAACTCTACCCCTAGGCATAACCCTAGTCCTCATTCTGGACCTCACCCTAAACCTAATCCTAACCTGAACCCTGACACTTATCCTAATAAAAACCCAACCTCTAAAACTTATCCTAAACAGAAATCTAACCTTAACACTAGATGAATTCTAAATCTAGCCATAACCAAAACTCTATCTCTTACATTACTCATATACCTAACACTAGCCCGAAACCTCACACAAAACCTAGCCCTAATTACAGCACTAAACCTAACCCTAAGCATAACTCTAACCCTAAACCTAGCACTAACCCAAACCCTAACCCTTGTTCTAGCCCTAACCCTAGCTAAAACCCTAAACCTTACCATAAACATAACATCAGGCCAAACCTTAAACCTCACACTAAATCTAGCCCTAATCCTAACTGTAACCAAAGCACAAACCCTAGCTCAAATTCTATCCATTACACTAACCATAACCCTAAAACTAGTGCTAAACCTAGCACTAAATCTAACCCTAACATTACCTTAACCCTGACTGTAACCCTAACCTTCAACTTAGCCCTAAACCTAGCTCAATCCCTAACCCTTATGTTTAACCTAACACTAGCACTAACCTAAGGCCTATCCCTAAACCAAACCACAGGCCTTATCTTAACTTTAACCCAAGCCCTAACCCTAGCTTGAACCCTGCCCATTAGCCTAACCCTAAACTTAACCCTAATGATAACACTAGATGTAAAGCTAAACCTAGACTAACGCTAAACCTAAAGCTAAACCTACCATAATCCTAAACATAAACCTAATCCTAGAACTAACAGAGAAACTAACCCAAACCCTAAATCTAATCTAGCTAAAACACTAACTCTAATTATAAACCTAATCCTAAGGCTAATCTAAACCTAACCCTACCTTTATCTTGACATCTAAACCTAAGAGCTTAACCCTAATGATAACCCTAACCCTAACTGTTACACTAACAATGACAATAACCCTAGAACAAATCCTAAATTAACATTAGCCATAGCAAAAATCTTAGCTCAAACCCTAAACCATACCCTAAACCTAATCCTAAGTGTAACCATTGCTCTAACCCTTACCCTAACCCAAACTCTAGCCCTAATCCTAACCATAACCCTTGCCCTAACTCTAGGTATAACCCTATAAATTACCCTATTGATAATCATAACCCTAATGCTAACCCTAGGCCTAACTCTAAACCTATCACTATCTTAAACATAACCTGAACCCTTAACCTAACACTATCCATTACCCTAATGTTAATTCTAACCTTAATGCTAATTTGAGCCTTAACCCTAAACCTGATCCTAACCCAAATATGAATCCTGACCCTGACCCTAATAGTACAAAAGCTCTTAATCTGACCCTTTCCCTAAACGTAACACTTTAATTTGACCTAGCCATAAACCTAACCCTAAAAATATCATTAACTATAAAACTTAACCTGGCATTAGTACTAGCCCTTCTTCTTGACATAAACCTAACACAAAACCTAGCACTAATCTTTAAATCTAGCCTTAATCCTAAACATAATGATAACCCTAGCCCTAACCCTAAAGCTAACCATAAAACTGGCCCTAACCCTAACCATAGAACTAAATAAAAACTGAGCAACAGGCCTAACACTAACCTTAACTTAAACCAATCACTAGCACTACAACTAGATCTAACCCTAGCCTTAATATGAGTCCTAATCATAACCTTAAAAATAACCCTGAATCTGACTTATATCCTAACACTCATCCTAGCTCTAAACACCACATTAAACTTAAACTGAACCCTAACGGAAACCATAGCCCTAATTCGAGTCCTAACTCTAACCCTAAAGCTAACCCTGACCTGACTGATATTCTAACATTTACCCTAGCTATAAATATCACCCTAATCTTAAACCTAAGCCTAACACTTGACCTACCTCTACCTCTAACTCTAATTGTAACCCTAGGTCTTATATTAGCCAATTACCTAAACTCAGCCTTAAACTGGACACCAAAACTAGTCCTAATCTGAGCACTAAACCTTGTTTTAACCCTAACTATAAAATTAACCTAAGCCCTAACCCTATGCCTTACCCTGAGCAAAATCTTAACCCTAATTGTAACCATAGACCTATCCCTAATCATTAGCCTAAAGAAATCATAACCAAATTAATAGTCCTAATGCCAGATCTCATTCTAGCTCCAATGGTATCCCAACCCTAACTCTAACCCTGACGCTTATTCTGAACATAACATAAACCCTAGGTCTAAACCTGACCCTGAACCTAAACCAAACCCTAACACTAGCCCTACTTGTTACCTTATACCTAAATCTAACCCTACCACTAGCTCTAGGCCTAAACTTAATCCTGAATCTACCATGAACTCTCGCTCTAGACCTAAAGAAAATCCTAGCCCTAGCCCTAACAAAAACCTTTACCTAACACAAAAATTATCTCTACCTCTAGACCTAAGCCTAGTCCTAATTCTGGCTTTAACCCTAACTTTAACTGTATACCAAAAACGGACCCTGCCTTTAACACTAAACCTACCTCTGAATGTGAAAGTAATGAAATCCTAAATCTAATTCTAGACCCAGCCATAACCCTTACCCTAAAACTAGCCCTAATTAGAATCCTAGATCTTACATTACCCATAGACCTAACACTAGGCCTAAACCTAAAACTAAGCACAGAGCTAATTTTAGGCCTAAACCTAGCACTAAGCATAACCCTAACCCTAACACTAGCCCTATACATAACCCTAACTATCGCCTTAGTCCTAAGATAGCTCAAAGCCTAACCTTTACCCTAAACTTAAACCTAGACCTATCCATAACTCTCACCCTAACACTAGCCAAATGCAAAACTTAACCAAGCACTAAACCTAGCTCTAAACCTACCCATTAACCTAACCCTAAACCTAAACTTATTGTTAATCCTGGCCCGAACACTAATGTTAACCCTAACCCTAACTTAAAAACTAACCATAGATATAACCCTAAAATTCACACTCATGATAGCCCTAACTCTAGATCAAACCATAAACTTAACCATAAACCTAAACATAACCATAACTCTAATCCTAAACTTAACACTATTTCCAACTCTAAACCAAAATCTAAACCTAACCTAACACTGTTACCTTAACCCTAAACCTAAAGTTAAGGATAAGCCTAGCCCTAACTCTAACTCAAACCCTAAACCTACCTCAAACCTATACCTAGACCTAACCTTAAACCTAGCCCTAAAACTAGTTCAAAACCTAACCTTTATGCTAAACATAACCCTAAACCTAACACTCACCCTAGCTCTAACACTAACCCTAAATCAAGGCATATTCCTAACCATAACTCTACTTCTAACTTAAGCTCTAACACTATCAATTACCCTACCATAACCCTTACCCCAATGCTAACACTAAGCCTAACCCTAGCCCTATCACTAATGCTAACCATATCAATTACCCTAAACCAAACCTAAACCTTCAAACAAAACCTAACTAAATCCTAACCCTAAACCTAATGCTATTTTGAGCTATAAACCAAAATCCTTACCTAAGCAAAATCCTAATCCTACTAATTCCCCAAGCTCTAAACCTGACACTTACCCGAAACTTACACTAGACGAGCCATAAGCCTAACCCTAAAACTATCTTTAACCATAACCCTAGAGCTGATATTAGCCCTAGCACTAATCCTAGCCCTGAATCTAAAACAAAACTAGCCCTCATCCTAGCCCTAAACCTAGCCTTAATCATGACCCTAACCCCAACCCTTACCCCAACACTTTATCTAACCCTCACACTATGTCTAAACCTAGCTAAAACACCATTCTTTATCCTAAACTTAAACCTAACCCTATTCCTATCAGTAGAGCTAAGCTCAACACTAACCCTAGCCCAAATCCTAGCGCTAATTTAGCCCTATCCCAAACCCTAACTCTAATTTTAGCCCTATCAATAACTCTAACTCTCAAACTAGAACTCTCCCTAGTTCTAACCCTATCCCTTACCATAACTCTAACCCTGGTCCTAATCCTTGCCCTATTCTCAATCCTAGCCTAATCCTAGATCTAAACCTAACTATAAATGTAACTCTAACCCTAAGTCTAAGCCTAACACTAACACTAACCCTAACCCTAATACTAATTGTAAAACTAGCCCTAACCGTTACCCTAGGACTAAAACCAAACTGAGCAATAGACCTAACCCTAAACTTTAACTTAAAACAAACCCTAAACTACTACAAGAACTAATCTTAGCCCTAATCAAGTCCTAGCCCTAACCTTAAAACTAACCCTGACCATGACTCATATTCCAACACTCACCCTAGCTCTAAACATGACACTAACCTCAACTGAACACTAACAGTAAACCTAGCCCTAATTTGAGTGCTAACTCAAACCCTAAAATAACTCTGACTCTGACTCCTATCCTAAAATAACTCTAGCACTAAATATCACCCTAACCTTAAATCTAACACTGACACTAGAAAGCTAACCCTAAATGTAACCCTGGTTCTTACATTAGCTGTGGCCCTAACCCTAGGCTTAACACTAACAGAAACTAACCCTAATCTGAACCCTACACCTAGATTTAACCCTAAAACTAACCCGAACCCTTAGCCTAACACTAGCTCTAACCCTATCCCTAACCCTAAGCAACAATCTAACACTAATTGTAACTCGAGACCTATCCCTAATCCTAAGGCTAATCAAAACTCTCACCATATTAATAATCCAACCCTAGCCCTCATTCTAGCTAGAACTCTATTCCAAACCTTAGCCTTAACCCTGACCCTTAATCTGACCATAACACTAACCTAGGTCTAAACCTGACCCTAACGTTAGACCAAACTGTAACACTAGCCTTACCAGTAAACTTATACCTAAACCAGACCCAATTCTGGCTTTAATCTTAACTCCAACTCTAACCTGAACAATGACCCTGCCTTTAACACTAAATCTATCTCTAAACCTGACGCTAACCGAAAACCTAAACCTAACACTAGACATAGCCATAACCCTAATGCTACAATTAGCCCTAATCATAATACTAGATCTTACATTACCCATAGCTCTAACTCTATGCCTTAACCTAACACAAAACCTAGAGTAAATTCTAGGCCTAAAACTAGCCCTAAGCGTAACACCAACCCTAACGCTAGCCTTGAACCTAACACTAAACCTAACCATAGCCTTAGTCTTAAAACTTACTCAAAGCCTAACCCTTACCGTACATATAACCTTAGACCTATACCTTACTCTAAATCCTAACCCTAGCGCTAAACCTAGCTCTAAACCTACACCTTACATAAACCAATACCTAAATGTATTGATAACCCTAGCCTAAACCCTAAACATAACCCTAACCATATCCAGAAAACAAACAATAGAACTCACCCTAAAAGTAACACTTGCCAGAGCCCTAACCCTAGCTCAAACCAAACCCGTACAATAAACCTAAACATAACTGTAGCCTTAACATTAACCCTAAATCTAAATCAACCCTAAACCTTAATTTAGACCTACATCTAACCATATCCATTACCCTAATTCTTATCATAACCCTAATGATAACCCTAACCCTAACCTTAACCATAATCCTAAACCTACCATTATCCTGTCCCTAGACCTAAGGCTGAACCTAATCCTCGACCTAGCCCTAGCACTAAACAGTAGATCAAACCCTAGCCCTTAACCTAAACATAACCCTAGCCCTAACCCTAACCCCAATCCTAGCCCTAATCGTAACCATAACCATAGACCAAACTCTAGCTCTAACTTTATACATTACCCTAACCATAACACTAAACCTAAGGCTAAACCTAGCCCTGACCCTAACCTTAACCCTAACCCTAACTCCATAGCGAGCTAGATTTAGGCCTAGAATTTGCTCTAACATGAAGCCTCAACCTAGCCCTAACACTCCATCCCTGACCCTTACCCTTAACCTAACCATAAGAAAAAACCTAACCCTAACACTAACCCTAACTCTAGCCCTAATCCTATACTTAAAACTAGACTTAACCTTAGCTCTAACCCCGTCAACTGCCCTAATCCTAAATATAAATGTCATGATAACCTCAGCCCTAACCCTAAACCTACTCTAACCCTAACTGTAAACCTAACCCTAGACCTAACCATAAACCTAAATTTTATCATAGTCCTAACCCTAGTTCACACTCTAACAATTATGCTAAACTTAAAAGTAACCCTAGTGTTAAACATAAACCTAACCCTAAACCTAACCCAGCATCTAAGCCTGTCCATTACCTTAATCCTAATTATTACCCTAATTTTAACCCTAGACCTAATCCTAAACCTAACCCTATCCTTAGCTTTAACTCTAGCTCAAACCCTAACCCATAACTTAAACCTAACCCTAGTCTTAACCCTAACCCTAACCCTAACTCTAGCCCCAATCCTAAACATAACCATAGCCCTAACCACAGCTTTAACCCTATCCATTACCCTAATGATAACCATAAAGCTAATGCTAACCTAGGCCTAACCCTAACCCTATCCATTACCCTAAACCTAATCTGAGCCCTAAACCTAAACTGAAGCCTAAACCAAACCTTATTCATTATCCAAAACCTAACTCAAACCTAATTCTAATTTGAAACATAACCCTAAACCTCAACCTAACCCAAAACCAAAACCTGACTCTTACTGTAATAATACCCCTAACTCTCAACTTTTACCTCACCCTAAACCTAACTCTGACACTAGACCTATCAATAAATCTTACAGAATATTTTCCTAACCATAACCCTAGACCTGATATTAGCCCTAGCTCTAATTCTTGCCATAACCCTAATACAAACGCTAGCCCTCATCCTACTTCTAAACTTAGCATTGATCCTAACCCAAACCCTAACTCTAGCCTATCCCTAATTTTTTCCCTCACCATAGTTCTGAACCTCGCTATAACCCCATCCCTTCCCCCAAACATAACCATAACTCTAAATCTAGACTTAACCCTTACACTAATTCTAGACCTTATCCTAGCACTAATTTAGCCCTAACCCTACCACAAGCACTAAGACTAACTCTAACTCTCGCCCTAGACCTATTCCTGGATCTAACCCTATTCCTTACCATAATCCTAACACTTGCCCTAACCTTAGCCCTAATATTAGCCCTAAACCTAAGCCTAGAACTAACCATAACTCTAAATCCAACACTAACCCTAAGCCTAAACCTCACACTAACACTAGCCCTAACACTAACACTAATCCTAAAACTAGCCCTAATCTAGTTCAAGCCCTAAAACAAAACCAATCCATAGCCCTAACCCTAACCCTTAACCTAAAACAAAATCTAACCCTACACCTAGCAAACCTTAGTCCTAATTCCAGTCCTAATCTAACCCTAAAACAAACCTTGAGCCTGACTCTGACCTTACATTAACCCAAGCTCTAACATCACCCTAAAAGTGTACCTAATCCTAAAACTAGAACTAACCCAAACTCTAACTCTAAAAGTAGCCCTAATCATAACTCTAGTTCTTACATTAGTCATAGGCCTAATTCTATCCCTAACCTAACCCAAAACCTAGCCCTAAACTGAGCCCTACACCTCATTAAAATCTTAACCTTAGCCCTGAAAATTACCCTAAACATAACCCTAACCTTAAAACTGGCCCTAACACTAAACCTAACCCTAGAATTAATCATAACCATAATCCTACCCTAACTCTACCTCTAACCCTATCCATTACCCAAATATAACCCTAACCCTAATGATAAACCTAGCCCTAAAGTTAATCATAATCCTAAACCTAGATCTGACACTAAACCTAAATTTCGCCGTAGGCCTAAACATAGCTCAAACCCTAACACTTACCCTAATTATAACTCTAACACTAACCCTAGACCTAACCCTAACCCTAACCCTAGACATAATCCTAAACATAATATTAGCCCTAACTTATCCATTATTCTAAACATGAGCCTAAACCAAACATAACTCTAAACATAGCTCTAACCCCACCCATTACCATAACCCTAACTATAAATATTATGATAACACTAGCCCTAACCCTAAACCTATTCTAACCCTAACTGCAAACTTAACCGTAGTCCTAACCCTAAACCTACACTAACTTAAACTGTAAACCGAACCCAAGACTTAACCATAAACCTAACCCTTGCTGTACTCCTAATCCTAGCTCAAACCTAAGAGTTACGCTAAACCTTACACTAACCCTAGTCCTAAACCTAAATCTTACCATATCCATTAGGCCTAACCATAAACCTAATGCTAACACTAACCTCATCCTTACCTAAACCTAACCTGAACACTAAAAGGAAACCTATCAATTACTCTAAATCTAACCCTAACACTAACCCTAATGCTACTTCGAGGCCTAAATCTAAATCAAAATCTAACCCAAACTCTGAACAAGCCACTGACTCAAATAACACACCTACCTCAAAACCTGACCCTTACCCTAAACATAACCCTTAAACTAGACATAACCATAAAACTAACACTAACAGTATCCCTAACCCTAACCCTATATCTCACATTAGCACCCTACATAATTCTTGCCTTAAACCTAACACAAAGCAGAGCCCTCATTCTAGCTCTAAACCTAGCCTTAACACTAACCTGAACCCTAATCCTAGCCAAACCCTAATTTCAACCCTCGCTCTAATTCTTAACCTAGGTATAACCACATCCTTTCCCCTAACCTTAAACCTAACACTATCAATAACACTAACCCTAGTCCTAACTCTAGGCCTTATCCTAACAGTAACCATAGCTCTAAACCTAGCCCTAATTTACTGTTAACGGTAACCCTAACTCTAACCGTAGACCTAAGGTTAACCCTAACTCTAGCCCTAGACCTATTTCTAGTACCAAACATATCTATTGTCTAACCCTAACACTAGCCCTAAACTTAATCCTAACACTAGCCATTGTCCTAAACCTAGAAGTAACCCTAACTCTAAATCTAACCCTAACTCTAAACCTAAATCTCACCCTAAAACTAGCCCTAATCCTAAATCTAATTTGAAATCTAGCCCTAACCCTAGCCATAGCCCACAAACAAAACTAGCTATAGCCCTAATCCTAACCCTTATAGTAAACCAAATCCTAATGCTACACCTAGTCCTAACCCTATCCCTAGTATAATACTGACCCTGACTCTGATCCTGAAACTAACCCTAACTCTAAACATCACCCTAACCTTAAACAAAACCCAAACACTAGACCTTGCCCTAATCCTAACCCTAAAACTATCCTTAACCGTAAAGCTGGTTTTTACATTAGCAACAGCCCTAACCCTAACACAAAACCTAGCGCTAATCTGAGCCTCATCCCTACCTTTAACCCTAACTCTAACACTAACCCAAACCCTACCTCTACACTTATTTCTTACCCTGAGCCAAACTCCCACTCTAATGATACCCTAGTTCTAAGCCTAATCCTTAGCTTGCCCCAAACCCTAACTCTATTACTAGTCCTAACCCTAGCCCTCATTCTATATTTAACTGTAACCTGAAGCCTAAGCCTGAACCTTACCCTTATTCTGACCCTAACACTAACCCTAAGTCAAAGCCTGACCTTAACACTAAACCAAACCCTAACACTAGCCCTACTATTAAACCTATACCTAAGAATAACCATAACACTAGCACTAAAGCTAAACTTAATCCTAAATATAGCCATAACTCTATCCCTAGTCCTAAACAAAAACCTAGCACTAGCTCTAAAATTGCCATTAACCTAAAGGAAAGACTAACCCTACACCTAGACCTAACCCTAGTTCTAATTCTGGCCCTAACCATTAACCCAATGCTAACCTGAACACTGATGCTTAGCCTAAAACAAACCCTAGCTCTAAACCTTATCCTAACACAAAACTTATACCTAACACTAGACATATATATAACCCTAACCCAAAAAACTAGCCGTAAGCATAAACCTAAATCTTACATTACCCATAGCCCTAACACTAGCCATAAACGTCACACAAAACCTAGCCCTAATACAAGCCCTAAACCTAGACATAAGCATTACCTTACCCCTAACGCATTATAAATTCTAAACCTAATGCTTGCCCTAGCCCTAACCCTAGCTCAAACTCTAACACTTACTTTAAAGATAACCCTAGATCTAACCCTAACCCTAAACTTATCCCTAATCTTAACTGTAACCATAGCCCAAATCCTAGCTCTAACTTTATCCTTAACTTAAACATAACCCTAACCCTAATGCTAACCCTAGACATAACCCTAACCCTAACCCTAAACCTAATCCTAACCATAACCCTTACTCTAAAGGTAACCCTATCCCTAGACCTAACCCTAGCTCAGACCCTAATATTTATCCTAAACCTAACCCTAACTCTAGCCCTAGGAGTAACCCAAACCCTAGCCCTAATCCTAACCTTAACCTAAGCCCTAACACTAGGACTAAACCTATTCATTACTTTAAACATGAGCCTAAACCAAATGCTAACCCTAAGCCAATCCTTAACTCTATCCCTAACACTAACCCTATAAATTTCTCTAAACCTAACCTGAATTGTTTTCCTAACTCTATCTATTACTCTAACACTAACACTAACCTTAATGCTAATTTGATCCCCAACCTGAAACCTTAACCCAAACCAATCCCTAACCAATAATTTGACCCTAATAATAACCTAGCTCTATACCTGACCCCTACACTAAACCTAATCCTAACACTAGATCTAGCCATAAACCTATCGCTAAAACTATCCCTAACCATAAACCTAGACCTGACATTAATCCTAGACCTCATCCTAGCCCTAATCCTAGACTTCTTCCTAACCCGAATTTTCACCCTATCTCTATCCCTAAATATAACCCTCGCCCTCACACTGAACCTAGCTATATAACCCCATCCCTTCCCCTACAACTAAACCTAATATGAGCCCTAACCATAGGCCTAAACCTAACAATAAACATAGCATTAATCCTAGCTCTATGTGAACACTAAACTTAATCCTACCCCTAACCATAGCCCTAAGACTAACTGTAACTCACACCCTAGCCCTATTTCTATTTATAACCATATTCTTTACCATAACCCTCAAAAAACCCTAACCTTAGTCCTAACCCTAAAAATAGCAGTAACCCTAGATCTAAAAAAACCCTAAATCTAACCCTAATCTTAAGTCTAAACCTCATTTCACAACTAGCTCTATCACTATTGCTAATCCTATAACTAGCCCTAATCCAAGCCCTAGCCCTAAAACAAAACCAAGCCATTGCTGTAACCCTAAATCTTAACCTAAACCAAACCCTAACCCAAAATTAGCCATAACCTGAGCTCTAATTCGAATCCTAGTCCTAAAACCTACTCTCACCCTGACTCTTATCCAAACACAGACCCTAGCTCTAAATATCACCCTTACCCTAAAACTGATGCTAACACTAGAACTCGCTAAAACCCTAACCCTAAAACTAACCCTAATCATAACCCTAGTTCTTACATTGGCCTTAGCCAAACCCTAGCCCTAACACTAACACAAAAATAACCCTAATCTAAGCCCTTTTACTAGATTTAACACTAAGCCTAACCCTAAAACTAGCCCTAAACCTAACCCTAATCCTAGCCCTAACCCTAGCTCTAATCCTATCCATTACCCTAAGCCAAACCATATTCATAATGCTAACTCTAGTCCTAATCCTAAACCTTAGCCAAATCCAAAGAATAACCCTTTTACTAGTCCTAACTCTAGCCCTCATTCTAGATCTAACCATAACCCAACCCTCACCCTGACCTTCAACTTTATTCTGACCCTAACACTATTTATAGTTCTAAATCTGACCCTAAACTGAAACCAAAACCTGAAACTAGCCCTACCAGTAAACTTACACCTAAACCTATCCCTAACACTAGCCCTAGACCTAAAACTAATACTAAATCTAGCTATTACTATTGCCCTTGACCTAAACAAAAATTTAGTCTTAGTCCTAACAATAAACCTTAACCTAAACCAAACACTAACCCTACGACTACACCTAACCCTAATCTTGTTCTGGCCTTCACTCTAACCCTAACTGTACCCTGAACACTAGACCTGACACTAACATTAAACCTAGCTCTAAACCTGACCCTAACCCAAAACCTAAACCTAACAGTAAACCTAGATGTAACCCTAAATCTAAAATTACCTCTAATCAGAACCCTAGATCTTATTTTACACATAGCATTAACCCTATGCCTAAACCTAAAACTAATTCTAAATCTAGCTATTACTATTGCCCTTGACCTAAACAAAAACTTAGTCTTAGCCCTAACAGTAAACCTTAACCTAAACCAAACACTAACCCTACGACTACACCTAACCCTAATCTTGTTCTGGCTTTCACCCTAACCCTAACTGTAACCTGAACACTGGACCTGACACTAACATTAAACCTAGCTGTAAACCTGACCCTAACCCAAAACCTAAACCTAACAGTAAACCTAGATGTAACCCTAAATCTAAAATTAGCTCTAATCAGAACCCTAGATCTTATTTTACATATAGTACTAACCCTAGGCCTAAACCTAACACAAAAAATAAATAACCCTAAGCCGAATCATGCCCTAAACGTACCCTAAGCATAACCCTCAACCTAACCCAAACCCTAGTCCTAACCCTAACCCTAACCCTCACCGTAGTCCTAACCATAGCTCAAAGTCTAACCCTTAGCCTAAACACAATGCTAGCACTATCCCTAACCATAACCCTAACCGTAGCACTAATCCTGACATTAACTTTAGACCTAATCCTAGCTCTAACCCTATGCATTACCTTAAATCTAACCCTAATTCAGTTAGGGTTATGGATAACCCTATCCATAACCCTAACTGAAACCCTAACCCAAACCATAAACCTAACCCTAAACCTAAACTTTGCCATAGCTTTAATCCTAACTCAAACCCTAACATTTACTTTAAAATCAACAGCAAACTTAGCCCTAAAATTAAACTTAAACCTAAACCTAACCTTAACCTAAAGCTAAGCTTATATCTAACCCAATCTATTACCCTAAACCTAATTCTAACCCTAATGAAAATCCTAGCCCTAACCCTAAACTTAACCCTGACCATAACACTAATCTTAACCCTCGATCTCGACCTAAACCTAGCTCAAAATCTAACCTTTACCTGAATCTAACCCTAACCGTACCCTAAGCTAGGGTTACTAGCCCTAACGCAAAACCTAACCTAACTCTAGCCATAATTCAAACCTAACTAAGCCCTAACCATAGCTATAACCCTATATATTATCCTTATGATAACCCTAATCCTAAAGCTAACCCTAGGCTTAATCCTAACCATTTGCTAACCCTAAAGCTCTTCATTGCCCTAAACCTA
Organism: Callospermophilus lateralis; assembly: GCF_048772815.1. NCBI lineage: Eukaryota > Metazoa > Chordata > Mammalia > Rodentia > Sciuridae > Callospermophilus > Callospermophilus lateralis. Next base: position 18,544,573 of record NC_135316.1, on the reverse strand, counting down.
CACTCAAACCTAAACCTAATCCAATCAGTCACCCTAACCGTAACCCTTAACCTAACCCTAATGCTCATTTGAGCCCTATCCCTAAACCTTAACTTAAAACAAACCCTAACCCTGATCCTGCTCCTAAAAATACACCTAGCTCTAAACCTGACCTTTACCTTAAGCCTAACACTTACACAAGTCTTAGACACAAAACTAACCCTAAATGTAACCAAAACAATTTTAGTTTTAAGCTGAAAACTAGAACTCACACTGACCCTGACTCTGACAATAATACTTACCCTAGTCTAAACATCACCCTAACCCTAACATTAAACCTAACTCTAGACCTACCACTAACTCTAACCCTAAATTTACCATAATTTTAACCCTATTACTTATATTATCCTTAAACCTAGCCCTAGCACTAACTTCACCCCACTCTTAGCCCTGATTCAAGCCATAAATGAGTTTTAACCCTAACCCTAACCCTAAACCTCGCTCTAATCAAAACCATAACCCTAGGCCAAACCCTAGCTCTATGCCTATCCATTGCCTTAACCATAACCCTAAGCCTAAACTTAACCCTATCCCTAATCGTAAACCTATGCATTATTCGAAACCAAACCTAAACACTAAACCTCACCCTATCATTACACTAACACTAACCATAAGGCTAATTCAAGCTCTAATTTTAAACCTTAACCTATCCCAAACTTCTAAACCAAAACTTAACCCTAATAGTACCCCTAGCTCTAAACCTCACCCTAACCTTAAATCTAACCCTTATATTACATGTAGCCATAAACCTAACCCTAAAACTATCTTTAACCATAACACTAGATATGATATTAGCCCCAGCCCTAATCCTACCCCTAACCCTGAAATGAAAAAATAGCCCTCATCCTAGCCCCCAAACTAGCCTTAATCATAACCCTAGCCCTAACCATAGTCCAAACCCTAATTCTAACCCTCACTGTGTCTCAAAACCTAGGTATAATGCCATTCCTTACACTAAAATTAACCATTACTATAACCCTAATGCTAGGCCTAAGGTTAACACTAACCATAGCCCTAACTCTAGCCCTAATTTAACCCTATCCTTAAACCTAACCCTAACCCTAGCTCTAAAACTAACTCTAACTCTCACACTACTCCTATCCCTACTTCTAACACTATCCATTACCGTAATCCTAACCCTAGCCCTAAACCTAGTCATAACCATTGCCAAATTTTTATTGCTAGTCCTAAACCTAGATCTAACCCTAACTCTAAATCTAAACCTAATACTAAACCTAAGCCTAACATTAACATTAGCCCTAGCTCTAATGCTAATCATAAAACTAGCACAAACCCTAACCCTTGCAGTAAAACAAACCTGAGCAATAGCCCTAACCCTAAACCTTAACTTAAACCAAACATGAACACTACACCTAGATCAAATCCTAGCCCTAATTCGAGTCCTAATCTTAACCTTAATACTAACCCTAACTCTGACTCATATCCTAACACTCACTCTATCTCTAAACACCACCCTAACCCTAAACTGAAACCTTACAGTAACCCTAGCCTTAATTTGAGTCCTAACCCTAACACTAAAAGTAAACCTGACCCTGACTACTAATCTAACACTAATACTCTCTCTAAATTTCACCATAACCTTAAACCTAATCCTAACACTAGAAGTTTAACCCTTAACCATCACCCAAAAACTAACCCTAAAATCTATAGTTATTACATTAGCCATTGCTCTAACCCTAGCCTTAACCCTAACACAAAAACTAGCCCTAATCTGAGCCCTAAACCTAGCTTTAACCCCAACCCTAGTCCTAATCCTAGCCCTAATCCTATCTCTTACCCTATGCCAAACCTTAAACCTAATGCTAATCTTAACCTAATCCTAATCCTAATCCTTATCTTAACCCAAACCCCAACCCTACTAATAGGGTAAGGGTTTGGGTTAGGTTAAAGATTAGGATTAGGATTAGGTTAGATCAAAACCTTAACTTAACCCAAAATCTATCCCTAATCCTCATTCCAGCTCTAAGCATAAACCAAACCCTAAACCTTACCCTGTCCCTTATTATGACCCTAACACTAATCATAGGTCTAAACCTGAACCGAACCCTAAACCCAACCCTAACACTAGCCCTGCTGCTAACCTTATACCTAAACCTAACCCTAACACTAGCCCTAGGCCTAAACCTAATCCTAATCTATCCATAACTCTAGCCCTAGATCTAAAGAAAAACGTAGCCCTATCTTAACAATAATATTTAGCCTAAAGCAAAACACTAACCCTTTCCCTAGACTTAACCCTAGTCCTATTTCTGGTTTTCACATTACCCATAACCCTAAACTTAACACTGACCATGACACTAACACTAACCCTACCTCTAAACATCACCCTAACCCTAAACTTAAACCTAAAACTATACTTAGCTCTAACATTAACTCTAAAACTACATATAATCATAACAAAATTCTTACATTTGCCATAGCCCTAACCTTTTGCAAAATCTAGCTCTAACCCAACCTCTATGCTAGTTTTAAACCTAAAGCTAACCATTATTATAAACTTAGCTCTAACCCTAAACCTAAGCTTAACACTAGAACTAATCCAAAGCATAACACTAGCCCTATCACTAGCCCTAACCCTATCCATTTCCCTAATGATCACCCTAACACTTCTGCTAACCCTAGGCTGAACCCTAATCCTATCCCTAAACATAACCCTATCCATTACCCTACACCTAACCTGAACTCTAAATCTAAAACTATCATTAACCTATCCCTAACCTTAATGATTACTCAAGCCTTAAACCTAAACCTTAATCTAAGAAAAACCCTAACCCTTACCTTGACCCTAATAATACCCATAGCTGTAAACCTGACCCTAACAAGAAACCTGACCCTTACAATAAACCTAGCTATAAACCTAACCCTAAAATTCTTTGTCACAGTAACCTAGACCTGTCATTAGCCCTAGTTCTAATCCTAGTCCTAACCCTAACACAAACCTTAGCCCACATTATAGCCATGAACCTCACCTTAATCATAAACCTATCCCTAAACATAACCCTAATTCTAAACCTCACCCAAGTTCTAAAAGTAGCTATAATCCCATCCCTTAACCTAAACCTAACCCTAACCCTAGCCCTGACACTAACCCTATCCCTAATCCTAGGCCTAACACTAACAATAACCATAGTCCTAATCCCAACCCTAATTTAGCCCTATACCTAACCCAAACTTAACCCTATCCCTAAGACTAACTCGAATTTTCACCTTAGCATTATACCTAGTTCTAAGCCTATCCATTATCATCACCCTTAACCAAGTACTAAACTTAACCCCTAATCTTAGCTCTATACTTACACATAGGTCAAAACCTAGATCTAAACCTAACTCTAAATCTAAATCTAAACCTAAGCCTAAATCTCACACTAACACTAGCCTTAATCCTAACATTAATCTTAAAACTAGCCCTAACTCTACCCCTAGCCCTAAAATAAAACCAAATCATAAGCCTAACCCTAACACTTAACCTAAACCAAACCCTAACCTTACACCTAGCCCTAATCCTATGTCTAATTCTAGTCCTACACTAATCTGAAAACTAATCCAGACCCTGACTCTTACTCTAACATTAAACGTAATTCTAAATGTCATCACAAACATAAACTTAACACTAACACTAGATGTAGCCCTATAACTGACCCTATCATTAGCTCTAAAACTAGCCCTAAACTAACCCAAAACCCAAGCTTAATCCAAGTTCTAAACCAATATTTTTTTATATATTTATTTTTTAGTTTTTGGTTGACACAACATCTTTATTTTATTTTTATTTGGTGCTGAGGATCGAACCAAGCTCCCTGTTAATGCCAGGTGAGGACGCCACTTCTTGAGCCACATCCCCAGGCCCTAAACCTAGCTTTAACCTAAATGTAAACCTACACCTAACCCCCCAAAAGCCCTAATCTTATACATAACCTTACCCCTAATCTTAGGTCTAACCGTACCCATTACCGTAATGATAACCCAAACCTAATGTGCCACAGCCCGGCTGGCTGGGCAAAATAAAGGGGGGGGGGGGTGACGAACAACTTGTTTACCTTGATACAGCAGGAGTAGGTGCCATTTATTTTTGGACAGGAGCTGTATTTATACATTCCACAAAGCTTATCTTAATTCGCATAAACTAGATACAGCAGTCAACCAATAAGTAATCTCCACACTTAATGGCTCGCTTTTGTTACTTCACAAACCACTCCGTCTGGCATTTTGCCAGGCGCCATCCAGACTTGTTTACAGACTCTAACATTTCTCTGGCAAAATGCCAGGTTCCATCCTGACTTGTTTACAGACTCTAACATTAATGGAAAACCTAGTCCTAACTGTAACCCTAACCAATATACTAAACCATACCTAAACTCTAAAACTTACATTTTCATTACATTAACCCTAAACCTAATAATAATTCAATCCCTGAACCTAAACACTAACTTAACCCAAACCCTCACCTTTATACTGAGCCTAATAATAACCCTAGCTCTAAAACTTACCCTTAGAAAAACCCTAACCCCTACACTGGACCAAGACATAAACTAACACTATATCTATCCCTAACTGTAATCTTAATCGTAAACCTAAACCTAAACATAATACTAGACCTAAACCTAGCTTTACCATAACCCTAGCCCTAACCCTAGCTCTAATCCTATCTCTTACGCTATGCCAAACCCTACACCTAATGCTAATCCTAATCCTAATCCCAATCCTTAACCTACCCAAACCCTAACCCTATTACTAGTACTAATGCTAAAACAAACATTAGCCCCCATCGTAGCCCTAAACCTAGCCTTAATCATAACCCTAATCCTAACCCTATCCCTAACCGTAATACTAAAGCTTTCCTAGCCAAAAACCTAGCTATAGGCAAATACCTTACTCTAAACATAAGCATAACTCTAATCCTAACTCAAGGCCTAACCCTAACACTAACACTAGCCCTAATTTAGCCCTATTCCTAAACATACCCCTAACTCTAGCACTAAGACTAACTCTCTCATACTAGCCCTATCACTAGTTTTTGCCTTATCCCTTACCATAGTCCTAAACCTAACCCAAACCCTAGTCCTAACCCTTGCCCTGTCCTTATCCCTATCCCTAACCATAGGTCAAAACCCAACACTAAATCTAATCCTAACCCAAAGCCTAAACCTAATAATTACAAATACATTTATATTTAGACTCTGTGTCTACAGATTTTGGCTTCAATTATTATTTAAAATACAGTCATTAGTTTCTGGTAGTTTATAGAGAACTTAGGGTCAGGGGTAAGATGCTATGATAAGGGGGGAAGGAGTGAGGGTATGTGATTAATCTAACTTAGCAACTTTGGAGGAGAATTCTAATGAATAGACAGGGGAAATTTATGGAAGAAGGTATAAATTCAAACTCCTTATCTGTATTTATAAAATTACGCTATGTATAAATAGTAAAAGTTAGGAGGCTGAAAGTGAGATTTAGGGAGGAAAATGAAGAAGAAAAAATAACAAGGAAAGAAAGAAAGAGAGGGAGAATAAAAATAAGAGAAAATAAAGGGGTTGTGTGGTGGGGCCTATGCAATTCCTCTATATTATACTATTCTACACATTCACCTCTTAAAGTCCAATTTCATGGAAAGTTCTTGGTTTCAAATATGTTGTAGTTGTGAGGACCAGAGGAGAAAGGGTAGAGGAGAATAGATGAGAAGAGCAAGAAAAGAAAAGTAAGAAAGAAAAAAGAATCTCTCAGAATTCTGTTTTTTTTTTTTTCTTACAGTAAGTGGAGTCATCAAATCCAAGCTTAAGTCTCTGTGCTCAGGTTGGTGGAGGTAGCTAGGGTGAAAAAGCTTGAGTTTCTTCCTGGAGCCTCCCTACTCTTAGTCTCTGAAATGGAAACCAGGTGCCTGTGCAGTTGCTGTTCCGCATTGATAGCTACACCCCCAAAAAGCTTGTGAGAAGAATCTTGAGTTATCACAGCTGGAGGTAAGGGAGTTGGAAACCAGGTGCCTGATAAGCCAAAGAACTCAGCTGGTAGTCATGCCCACCAATAGGTGGTGAGTAAGGTGTTGCAAGATGGATTCCATCTATAACCCACGAATGATGTTTGCTGAGGTGGGTGGTTCTGGAGTGATCTTGTTCTGTGTCCAGAGCTCAGTCTGGTGACCCACAAGCAAAGCCTTTGTGTTCTGGGCTGCCTTCCATCTCGCAGAGAGCACCCGTGAGACTGAGACTGCCATCTGCGCCCAGAGTAATTGCACAGCTGAGCCTTCCCTCTGTGAAGAGAGCACACATGGGGCACTATTTTTTTTTGAAATTTCTATGATTCTAGGCAGGGTTCATCTTTTACTTAGCCTTAGTATGCTCCACATGTTTGGGCCTTCTAGGTTCAATGGTTTGCTGTCAGGAACAGTTTGTATTTTAAGGTTTCCCTTCCTCATGGCTTACTGATATGAATGAAAATTGAGCTGGAAATCAAACAGGGTTGGCAGGAGGTGCTTGAAACATCACACAATCAGTTGTCAGTGGGCACTCTCTGCTTTCTTTCTTTTGAAGGTAGGCCAAAAGTGAAGCATGCAAAAGCATCTGTATCCGAGAGACATTAAAGAGAAAACAGAGAAACATGTATGTACTGAAATAAATGTATCAACAATTTGATCATATTTTTTTGATACTGTGCTGTATTCATCTTTTAGTAGCTCCACTAGGCTCCCCAATTTTGGCACTTCTAGGATCAATGGTTCTCTAAACAGGAAACTGTTAGTGTTATGGTTAGGGTTAGGGCTACCTTTAGAGCTAGTGTTAGGGTTAGAGATTGTTTTGTTCAAATTTCTTTGATACTGGGAAAATTTATCTTTCACCTAGCCATTCTATGTGCCCCAGTTTTGGGCCTTCTTAGTTCAATGCTTCACGGTTGGGAATAGTTTGTTTTTAATGTCTCACTTCATTTTGACCTATATGGGTAAATGCACACGGAGCAGGAAATCAGAGGGTTGGTGCTAGCTGGTTGAAACTTCAAATACTCAATCAGTTGTCTGTGGGCAATCTCCAGTTTCTTCCTTGTAAAAGTATCCAAATGCTGAAGCATTCAAAAAAAAAAAAAAAAAAAAAAACCTTATCCAGGAGCACTTTAGGAGAAAACAGGTCAATATGCATGTACTGAAATACCTCCCCTAATTATTTGGTCAGATTTCCTTGATGTTGTGCAGGATTCATCTGTAGGCTTGGCCCAATAGTCTCCCCAAGTTTAAAACTTTTATCATGAAAGTTTTTCTTAACAGGTTAGGCTGAAGGTTAGGTTAGAGTTAGGGAAAGTGTTAGAACTAGTGTTAGGGTTAGAGTGAGTGTTTTTCAACTTTTGGATACTGGGCAGGATTTATCTTTTTTCTATTCTTAGTATTCTCCTCATTTTGGGGCCTCCTAGGAAAAGGATTTGCTCTCAGAAGCAGTTTTAATTTTCATGTTTTACTTCATTTTGCCCTATAGGGGTTAATGAAAATGGAGCTAGATTCAAACAGGTTTTGTAATAGCTGATTGACACTTCACACACTCAATCAGTTCTCCGTGCACATTCTCTCATTTTTTCTTGTGGTAATAGCCCAAAGCTGAATTAGAAAGAAACAGCTTTATTTGTGAGCATTTTAGTAGCAACTTTCAATTTTTTTATATGGATTACTTTGATATTGTACAGGATTCATCCTTTTCCTAGTCTTAGTAGTATCCCCAAGATTGGGTATTCAAGGGTTTCCAGTTCACTTTCAGGAACAGTTTGAATTTTTAGGTTTTACTTTATTATGGCCTATAGATGTGAATTTAAATGGAGCTGGAAATAGAACAAAGTTAGTACTAGTTGCTTGAAACTTCACATAGTCAATCAACTCTCTGTGGGCACTCTCTGGTTGTTCCTTGTGAAAGTACCTTAAACTGAAGCATGAAAAAATAATTTATCCAAGAGCATATTAGGAGAAAACAGAAAAATATGCATGTACTGAAATACCTCCCTCAATTATTTGGTCAACTTTCTTTGATACTGCACAGGATTCATCTTTTATCTTGCCCCAATAGGCTCCTTTATTTGGGGACAACTATGATCAATTGTTCTCTAAACAGGATAAATTAGATTTAGTATTACTTTAGGGCTAGGGTTCCAGCTAGTGTCCTGTTAGATTTAGTTTTGTTTAAATTTCTTTAATAGTGGGAAAGATTCAATTTTTACCTAACCTTACTATATTCTCTAGGTTTCGGCCTCTTGGGTCAAGTGTTTGCTCTCCTCAACAGTTTGTATTTTAAGTTTTCATTTCATTATTACCTATGCGTGTAAATAAAAATGGAGCTGAAAATCCAAGAGGTGTGGTCCTAGCTACTTCAAACCTCACACACTCCATCAGTTTTCTATGGGCATTCTCTTGTTTATTCTTTGTAAAAGGTGCCCTAAGCTGAATTGTGCAATTGAACTTTATTTGAGAGCACTTTAGGAGAAAAAAGGGAAATATTCATGTACTAAACTACCTCCCCAATTATTTGGTCAGATTTCATTGATATTGTGAAAGATTCATCTGTTAGCCTCCCCAACTTGGCTCCACAACTGTGGGCCTTCTAGGATCAAAGGGACTCTAAACAGGTCAATATTAGTGTTAGGGTTAGTGTTAGGACTAGGATTAGACCTACTGTTTAGGTAAGAGTTAATTTTGTTTTCAAACTTCTATGATACTGTGCAGGATTCATCTTTTTCCTCTTTTGACTATACTCCAAATGTATGGGCCTCCTACATAAAAGGTTTGCCTTCAGGAAAAGTTTCTTTTTCATGTTTCTTTTTTTTTTTTGCCCTATACGGGTGAATGGAAATGAAGCTAAAAATCGAACAGGGTTTGGGCTAGATTTTTGAAACTTCACATACTTCATCAATTTTCCATGAGCATAGTCTGGTATTTGCCATGAAAGTAGACTTAAGATGAAGTAGAAAGCAACAAATTTATCTCTGAGTGCTTTAGGAGCAAGCAGATTACCCATGTACTGATAGAGCTTCAAATTTTTTGGTTGGAGTAATTTGATACTTGCAGGATTCATCTTTGACCTAGCCTTAGTAGGCTCCCCAAGTTTGGGCCTTCAAGGTTCAATGGTTCAGTGTCAGGAATAGTTTGAATTTTTAGGTTTCACTTCATTATGGCCTATTGGTGTTAATGGTAAAGAAGCTGTAAATCAAACAGGGTTTGTCCTAGTTGCTTGAAACTTCACACACTAAATCAGCTCTCTGTGGGCACTCTTTGGTTTTTCTTTGTGAAAGCACCTTAAGCTGAAGCATGAAAAACCATTGATCCATTAGCACTTTAAGAAAAAAAAACAGGGAAATGTGAATGTACTGAAATACCTCCCCCAATTTTTCATCAAATTAATTTGATACTGCACAAGATTCATCTGTTAAGTTGCACTGCTAGGCTCCCCAATTTGGGACTTCTATGATCATAAGTACTCTAAACAGGTTAGAATTATGTTATGGTTGGGTTAAATCTAGTGTTAGAGTAAATTTTGTTCAAATTCATTTGATACTTGACATAATTTGTCTTTTACTTAGCCTTGCTATTTTTCCCAGGTTTGGGCCTTATCCCTTCAATGGTTTGCTGTCAGGAACAGTTTGTATTTTAAGGTTTTCTTCATTTTAACATATACAGGTAAATGGAAATGGAACTTGAAATCAAACAGGGTTGGTGCTCGCTGCTTAAAACTGCACACACTCAATCAGTTCTCTGTGGGCACTCTGGGTTCTTCCTTGTGAGTTTCCCAAAGCTGAAGCATGCAAAAACATCTTTATCCAAAAGTACTGTTGGAGACAACAGGGAAATATCCATGTACTAAACTAACTCCCAAAATTATTTGGTCATATTTTTTTGATACTGCACAAGATTCATCTGTTAGCTTGCCCTACTAGGCTCCCTTAATTTGGGACTTCTATTATAAAAAGTTCTATAAAGAGATTAGGGTTAGTTTTATGGTTAGGATAAGGACTAGGTTTAAACCTAGTGTTAGGGTTAAGTCAGTTTTGTTCATGTATCTTTGATATTGGGCAGGATTCATGTTTTACCTAGCCTCACAATGTTCCCTGGTTTGGGCCTTCTCAGTTCAATGCTTTGCTATTAGGAACAGTTTGTATTTTAAGTTTTCCTTTATCTTGAACTATTTTTTTGAAGAGAAATGGAGCATAAAATCAAAGAGTATTGGTGCTATCTTCTTGAAACTGCACACACTTAATCAGTTCCCTGTGGGCACTCTCTGGTTTCTTCCTTTTTAATATTGCCCTCAGCTGAAAGATACAAAGTAACTATATCCCAGAGCACTTTTGGAGAAATCAAGGTAATATGCATGTACTGAAACACTTTCCCCAATTATTTGCTCAGATTTCTTTGATACTGTGCAGGATTCATCTATTAGCTTGACCAACTAGGCTCCCTTATTTTGGGATTTCTATGATCAAAGGTTCTCTAAACAGGCTAGGGTGAGCTGTAGGTTTAGGATTAAAGATAGATCTCATCTTAGGTTTACAGTAATTTTGTTTAAATTTCTTTGATATTAGACAGGATTTACATTTTATGTAGCCTTACTATGTTCTCCAGGTTTTGGCCTTCTCTGTTCACTGGTTTGCTGTCAGTATTTCAATTTTTATATTAAGGTTTCACTTCATTTTTTCCTATATGGGTAAATGGAAATGGAGCAGAAAGGGTTTTTGCTAGCCTTTTGAAACTTCACAGACTCAATCAGTTCTCTGTGAGGACGTACTAGTTTTATCCTTGTGAAAATATCCCAAAGATGAAGTATGAAAAAACAACACTATGCGAGACAACAGGAAAATATGTATGTACTTAACTACCTCCCCAATCATTTGGTCAGATTTCTTTGATACTGGGCAGGATTCATCTGTTAGCTTGCCTCACTGGACTTCTCATCTTTGAGACTTCTATGGTCAAAGATTCTCTAAACAGGTCAGGTTAGAGTTAGCTCTAGTGTTAGGGTTAGAGTTTGTCTTGTTCAAATTTGTTTGATACTGGGCAGGATACATTTTTACCTAGCCTTACTAAGTTCCACAGGTTTCGGCCTTCTTGGTTCAATTCTTTGCTTACAGGGACAATTTGTATTTTATGGATTCACCTGGACAACAAGATGGGGCACATGAAAATCAAGTATTACTCTGTCTTTACCAGAAAATCTCAGACATGAGATTATAGGAGGAAAACATGTTCTAAGATAAATGGTAATTCTTTTTTTTTTAATTTTTGAATCCAGGCTTGCTGAACAGTGAGTTATACAACCACACACTTTTTTTTCTTTTCATTTAGTAATAGGGTTATGTTAAGTTACTTAGGCCTTTCCTAAGTTGCTGAAGCTGTCTTTGAACTTCCAATCCTCCTACCTCAGCCTCCCAAGCATCTGGGATTACAGGAGTGTGCCACTGAGCCCAGTTTGCAATTATAAATATACAAGTAAACAGAAATATGATTATGAATGACACTGTGGAGGCCCCAGGAGCACATATAACCCAGAGAAGACTGGGAGATGTGAGGACAAGGGAGAGCATGGGCACGGGTTCTGGGTGGTGTGAGATAGAACTAAGGGGGGTTGTTTTTTGGATTGCTTTATTTTGTGCTGGAGATTGCTAAGTTGGTAAGTGTACCAGCACCAATTACACCCAGTCCTTTCATTTGTGTATTTTGAGAGAGGGTTTCACTAAGATGCCCATGGTAGCATCACCCTTGGGATCCACCTGCCTCAGCCTCATAAGCACCCAACATCTCAGTCACTGTGATTTCAGGCAGGCATCACTGTGCCCAGCACCAGAATTCACTCATCATGTGGAATAAGGGCATGTTTTGATGAATCCTCTTTATTTTCCTGATTTCAGGGTTGTCCTTTGGGATTGATGAAGGACATATTTGCAAAAATGACATTTTCTTGTCTTTTTCAAAAGGAGCTCACAGAATTCTTTCCCCCATAAGATGAACAAAGCCAACAGACTGTACAGTAATATTCACATAAGAAACATTGTTTACACCGTTATTGGTGTTGGGGTCATGGCCAACGGCCTTCTTCTTCTCGTCCACATCTCCTTGTACATTACTGGGCAGAGACCTAAGCCCACAGACCTGACCATTGGTCTCCTGCCCCTAATCCACCTGGTAATGCTGCTCATCAAGGATTTCATAGCTGCGGACATTTTTACACCTAAGGGGGGGCAGGTTGTGTAACCTGACGTGTAAATTTCTCATTTCCCTGTACAGGTTGATGAGGGGCTTCTCCATCTGTGCCACATACCTCCTGAGTGTCCTCCAGGCCATAACCCTCAGCCCCAGGAGCTCTTGCTTGGCAAATTTCAAACATAAACCCTCACATCACAACCTCTGTTTCCTTCTCTTCCTCTGCATCATCTACTCATCATTCAGTAGCCACCTCTTCATCTCAATTGCTGATACTCCCAATTGGACCTCAGACAACTTTACGTATATCACAGAATCCTGCTCCTTCATTTCCATGACCTTTTTCCTCCAGCACAGCTTGTCCACCCTGATGACCTTCAGGGAAGGCTTCCTTATAGGAATAATGACCCTTTCCAATGAATACATAGTGGCTCTCCTGTGAAGGCACAAGAGACAGTCCCGGTGTCTCCATAGCACCGGCCTGTCTACAGTGTCATCCCCAGAACTGAGGGCCACCCAGACAATCCTGCTGTTTTTGAGTTGCTTCGTGGTCATGTCCATCTTGGACAGCATTGTCTCCTATGCAGGAATCACACTGAAGAATGATCCAGTATTTTACTGTATCCAGATCCTTGTGGCCCATAGCTATGTCTTGTTCAGCCCTTTGGTGTTCATTAGTACTGAAAACTGTATAATTAGTATTTTGAGATATATGTGGGAGAAAACAATAAACATTTCAGTAGCCAGTGATGGATAAATTCTGTTAAAATGAGAAAATGTGATTTCTTTGGAATCATTCACAATGGCACAGTGTATATGCTGTTTTCTTTGAATAAAATACAGAGTTATTCTTTGGTTAGAGCCATATACTTGGATATGTAAATGGCAAATAAATAAAAGAAAATCAATCAAAGTCAATCATTTATCTCTGACATATTACCAGGGTTTTATGTTTCTCATTGAGTCCTCCAGGAGGGACTCTGAGGTGGATGCGACTTTTCATGACCTGGGCTATTCCAAACTATTTCAAGGTGCAATAGTCCCAATGTTTTTCAATAATTGTATTGTCTCAGTTATCTATATTTTTTCAAACTAGACATGTAAACATTTTCTACCATAAAATACCACATCATAGAGCATACATGTGTGCACATGTGCATGCCTGCATTCACACGTACACACACACACACACACACACACACACACACATAATACATACAAGAAGTCAAACAGTCATTTCCTCAGCATTGCTCATAAAACCATGTTTTAAATAATTAAATGTAGAAAGAACCCAATACCCAGAATCATAAGAATACATAAACAATATGTTATGGCCTATTCAGTCACTGGACTATTAACACTTAAAATGAAAGAAAATTATGGCACAGGATTCCACATATCTGAGCCCTCAAGATATTCTCCTTGGTGAAGCAAGTCAGGCACAAAAGAAAAAATGTTGTATAAAAGTACTTACAGGAGGTTGAAGTTGGAGTACCCAAATTAGTAGACACAGAAAAGAGAATGGCATTCCACCAACCCCAGGACATGGGGATGGAGGAATGTTGTTTATCTTAACCGAGTGGTGGAAAATATCTTATCTGAAATTAAAAAGTGAGTGATCAATTTCTGAGTTTTTTAAATGTTTTAGGTATACATGGACACATGTATATGTTTTATTTATCTATTTATTTATTATTTGGATCAAACCCAGCACCACATCCATGCCAGCCAAATGCCCAACCTCAGATCCACAACCCCAGCCCAGTGATAAAATTCTTAATTTGCCACAATGTCATGTGGTGAGCTTAAAATATTAGAGCCAATTCCTTCCAGTGGTTTGAAGATGGGTTTTGAAAGACTCAAATCTTATTCTCAGTCTCTCTCAAGAAAGATGGTCTTCATAGGAAATCTGTTAAGTACCACAGTGTGCTGCTGAAACATTCAAAGATGGCAAGCATTGCAGTAGATTGCTCTGTTGTTGTGGATTTATTTATGAAATATATATGAGGTCATAACAGGAAATATAAACAGTAAGGCACATGTAGAAATTTACCTAATCATGATATCTATAGATACTTACTTGTATCACAGTCTATTAAATTAGAAAAATGTCAAATATAAAATACTCTCAAATAAAATGTGTAGAGATAAAAATTAAGAAGTAAAGAAAACAAAGGATTTAAGTATACAATTAAAAAAAGTTAAAGATATACAGAAAACAGGAGAAAAGGGTAAAAACGTCACAAAACAGTAACCAATGAACAAAAATGGCCATTTAAGTCATTATCAATACCTGTTAGTTACAAATAAATGACAGCTCCCAATCCAGCGAAAGAGGAGGGCAGAATACATACAACTGAAAAAAATACCAAGATAAACTCTGCATAATACAAACACTGTAGGTGTACAGACACACACAGGCTGACAGTTTAGGGAGATGTTGCACCTTGCAGAAAAAAAAAAAACAGGAGAGTATGGATAAATAATGAAAGAAGGTCCCTGTAAATCCCAATTATGTGGAAATGAAACAACACTTTTTAACCAGTAATGCAGAGAAGAACTCAAAAGTAAAAATCACAGTATTTCTTGGGAAAAACGAGAATGAAAGAACCGCATACTTAGAAATTCGGGGACACCTCAAGAGGAGTGTGAATATTTGTAGAACAAAACCTTTTTGTATTTTGCCAAGAACTAACTTGACCTTAAATTAACTAAAGAAAGCACATCAAATCAAACCAAAATCAGCAGAACTAGGGCAATCATGAAAATCAGAGTGGAAATGAATAAAAAAGCACTTGGTCACCAGAAAAAAGAAATCAATCCAACCAAGATGTTGTTCTTTGATAAAGCAAGCAGAATGAACAATTATAGACAATTTACCACTCACAACCTCAGGACACTGAGAAATAAGTAAAAAAAAAAATAAATAAGAACTCAAACAAAATAATAATGACTGAGAATATTGAACCAGTAACACAAAACAGTCGCCATTCCCCCAAAATGTCCAGGACACATGACTTCATGATGGAAGGCAACTAAATTTTTAAACAATTAACAGCATACCCCGCTAATCTCCTGCAAACAATGGAAGAAAGAACATTTCCAAACTCATTTTTAAGGTCAACATGCTCCTACAGCAACACCAGAAAACACAGGAGAAGCAAATAGATCTAGAGACCAATCCCATCCAAAGATGGAGAAGGCTTGAGAGAAATGTGAGAACAGTGAGTCCCCTATGTTGAGAGCATCTAAGGCCTGGGATTTATCCATGTTATAAAAGATGGTTCAACACGTGCAGATCAATTATAGTGACACCCAAAACCAAGTAAAGGAAGAACTAATAACAGACAACTATCCCCAAAAGATGCAAAGGGCAGCATTTGAAAAAATAGAAAGCCCTTTTAGAATCAAGTCTCTCTCAACCAACGAGGTAGTGAAGGAATTTATCCAAACATTGCAAATGTCATTCATTGTAACACACAGTCGACATTATACTCACTGGTGAAAAACTGAAATGATTTTATGCATGGTCAGAAATGAGGCAAGGATACCCAGTCTCACCACTTGGGGAGAATAAAAAACTGGGAGTTCTTTCAAGAATGATGAGGCAAGAAAATGATAAGGCATTCAAAGTAGAGAGGAGAAGAAACATGGTCTTTGAGGGTGATATGTTCTTAGATGTACCAACATTGAAGACGTCACCAAGAAAAAAAAAAAATCCTTTTAGGTTTGGTCCATAAATCCAGCAGAATACGAAGGTCACGTTCAAAGATTTCTGTTTTGTTTCTTTAAAATGGCCACAAAAATATGTGAATGTTAAGATTCAGAACACCATCCCTGCAAATACCTAAGAAAGAACAAAATACAGAGGAATAAATGTGACCAGGGAAGGAAACGACATGTACCCTCAAAACTGTGTAATAAAAGTAAATTAATGAATTAAATAATTTAATTAAATAAATGCCAGGGTCCAGGCCTCCTGGGGTCAAGGGAGTCCCGAAGGATGAGTGGCATTGGCGAAAGATGAGACAGGAGTTGTTCCATTGGAGCACTCTCCAGAGAGAGAGCTCTAATGCAGCTTTCTCTGGGTCATCTTTTATTGCAATTTTTTCTCATCATTATAGATTCAGAATACATCATTGATTATACAATTTAAAACTTTTGCCAAGACATAACATTTTTTTAACCATGATTAGGGGTACAAAAAAATGTAACATTAATTTACATTTTTTGCAGGATATGACTTTTAGTTATTAAATTATTAAAAGTACAAAATCATTAATAAAATGCATCACTAATTTACATTTTTTAGATTTTCCCAAGATTTACTATTTTTCCCAAGATATACTATGTTCTTATTAACTAATGCCAAACTATATAACCAGACTCTAAGTCTCCTAACCTATCATTAACCTTTAAGTTTAAAGTATACCTTTACTTTATTTCTAATCTAAAATTCTCATCTAAAAATGTTCCCTTAAATCTTATACTTAAAATATCCTAAAATTCATAAATCATTCTTAAAACTTATCGAAAACCCATACAACTACAAACTTAAGAATTTCTAAATCCAAAATTCTAAATAGGATAATATTTCTAACATTATTTTAAAAATAAATCTTATAAAGGTACTTTAATTAATTCCTAAATTTTTTCTCATAAAACTGGTTGAGTTGCTTTCTCAAAGAGTTTCTTTGTTTCTCATTCAAGGTGCACTAGTTCTCATATCTTTATAATATTTCTCAATAGAAAGTAAGTTCTAAACATTAATCCACTTCCCACCAATATTAACTATGCCCATCATAAATTCCTATGTAAAGTAAAAAAAAAGTTTATAAAAAGAGAAGAATATATCTTTATATGTTTTAACTTTCCTACGTGTATAATATAATTTTCCTCAATCAAGAATGAGATTGCATATGGTGGGCTTTGTAAAATAATAGGTTTTCTAAGAGGCCATAAATATGGGCTTGGGTTCTAGTTGATATAATTAATGTGGTGCCTAAAATTCTCATGACCTTTCAGAAAATGATTGTTGTCCATTATCAGATTTGTCCTCAATGTACTGAGATAGAAGAACAGCCTTCTACTTTGTCCTTGATATGCTGAGGGATAGTAGAACAGCCATCAAGGCATGAACTACCTGTTATGTTCCAGCCATCTGAAATTTAATTTGTTTGGCATTTAACATACTCATGCCTCCTGTCAGAAACACAAGCATGGAAATGAAAAGTTTCAATTATATATAAAAAAAGGTCTCCTGGTTTTGGTTTCCCATCATCCAGGACAGCTTTGCCAGCATTCATTTTCACTGTGACCCTGTCAAGACAATGGGAGAGAGGCTTTGCCATTATTTATTCTCACTGTGACCCTGTCAAGACAGTGAGTGGGGGATTGCCTTCACCAGAACATCTCTCCAATTACTCATGCACCACATTCTGTTTGTGCTCATGTTGCATTGTAAGCACCTTGGAGCCTAAGAATAGAAGACACACCTTGACCCTCTCCTAATGGAAAACATGATTTCCCATGAGACTATTACTCAAGAAGTTGAGATGTTTTAATAAGTTTAGGATGAACCTCTTTCACAAATAACCTCAAGAAAAAGTAACAGTGACTAGGAAGTCAATTCTACTTCATTGTAATGCTAAAATATCCACCCAGAAGGAAGTTAAACCTCTTTTCCATAGTATATGGTTGTATGCCAAAATGTCCTTAAAAGGCTTGTGTGTAAACAAGGCAGTCTGGTGCATGCTTAACTCCCAGGATTGAACCTGATTTCATCTGACAACACAAGGTAAACACCCCATTGCCATCATGATCTGATGGATGAGGTATCAGTTCCTGGGCATAATGAGGAGCCAGTAGAAGCCCTTGTTCTCTCCAAAAGGAGAGTGCTATAGTCGTCATCCTTGGAAGAATACTTCATCATTTGGCAGGCACATGGACAGACCTATTTAATAAAGCAGACACACATTCAGGAAAGAACATGAGAAACTGGGGATACAGTGAGGTCGGTAGTGTGATTGGCTTGCATGCACAAGGTCCCAGGTTTAATCCTCAGCACCACAAGAAGAAAGAAAGGAAAAACTATGAGGAATCTATAAAGGGAGGCACAGCAAATACAGGGTCAGAGGTGTTGCTACTTGGGGAGGAACATTTAAGTGGGGCTGGACTAGAGATGGGGCCAGAGCAGAGTTCTCTAATTTCTCACCCATTTTTCTAAGCTTGCTTATATCACGCTAGTATTTGGGGGTCCAGGAAGCTGGTCTAGGAGAAATACTTCATTGCAGGGAGTTGATTTTTTTATTTTTATTTTTAAATCTGATCTTTATTTTTAAAAATAGTTTTTAGTTGGACAGGATACCTTTATTTTATATATTTCTTTTTAATGTGGACCTGAGGATCAAACCCTGTGCCTCCCAGGGCTAGGCAGGTGCTCTGTCACTGATTCAGAACCACAGTCCCTTGTTTTTAATTTCAATTTCTTGTGGGCATTCCTGCATTCTGGTGATTTGTGAACCTTCTTCTTTGAGGTTCAGTGTAACTGTCTTATTGGTATCCCAGCATTTCTGCCACAACCAGACATGCTTCACAGTTCTTTATGGACCTCAAGTGTTGCTAGAGTAACTATTAAGTGATAATTTAGTTATCAAAGCAAATAGGGCAGTGTTTTCAGGATGGAAGTGTTAAGAGTATGCTCATTATTAGATTTATATTTTTACTTATATATTTACCCATGGACTAATATGGTTTTTGCAGGTACCCACAAATGTGGTCCACAAACCAGCAGATTTCAGAAACTTTTCATGTTGACAGATATTTTTAAATGGTTGCATTCTGATTGAGGCACATTTGACAGAGTGTAAACATTAAGATGCTTTTAAAGTGCTCATGAATTTTCTTAGCTAGAATATTGCAGAGGGTTTTGTCAGTTTTCTTGCCTCTATACTTATCTCACTGGTGTTGAAAAACCTCTCAGATGCAAGGAATGCACCCCAGAGGCAAGATTCTGCAGCTAGCCACCCACAAACTCCCACACCCAGCACACTCACTGATCCAATACTCCATCCCCTGTTAATTGGCTATCGGGTGCAGATGGATTGTTAATTATTGAGTAAAACCCAGTGTTTTGCCCCCAAATAGCCCAAGGTCTAGCTTCTTTATTATTGGAACCACTGGGTTGGTTATTCACTTTTCCTTGCTTCTCAAGACAAATCTGAGCTCCATCCAGGGACCTTTATCTAGTGGCACTGGTAGCCTAGGAAATTTTCTCATTTTGTTCAAGAAAACTAACAGCAAGGATAATTTCCCTCATGTGAGAAGGAGGGGTTCTGGCCCCAAGGCATCCCTGGCTCTTTCCCTTTTCTCACCCACATAATCTTCTTATCATGGGCAAGACAACTGTGTACTGTTCATCCCTGGAATTCTGGGCAGCTGCCTTGACCTTATCAGTCTTCCTTCAAGAGAAATGTTCCCATTTCACAAATGCAGCAAAAAATGTCCCCCAAATACATGGGCTGCTGTTAC
The DNA here is from genome assembly GCF_048772815.1 of Callospermophilus lateralis. Lineage (NCBI taxonomy): Eukaryota > Metazoa > Chordata > Mammalia > Rodentia > Sciuridae > Callospermophilus > Callospermophilus lateralis. The sequence goes on along the minus strand of NC_135316.1, from coordinate 18,524,832 downwards.
TGAGAAGCAAAAGATAAAAAAAAGTACTGAAATAGGGGCTGGGGCTGGGGCTCAGCCATACAGTGCTCGTCTAGCACATGTGAGGCACTGGGTTCCATCCTCAGCACCACAGAAAAATAAATGGATAGATTAAAGGTATTGGGTATGACTTCAATAGAAAAAAATATTTTAAAAAATAAATACTGAAAAGGCAAAGTATCTAGCAATTAAGGAAATGAAAATTAAAACTGCACTGAGATTCTCTTTCACCCCAGTCAGAATGGCAATTATCAAGAATACAGTAACAGTAAATTGGTGAGGATATGGGGCACAGACAATGCTCACAACGTGTTTGAGAAACTGCATGTTAGTGCAACCATTCTGGAAAGCAGGATGAAGATTCCTCAAGAAACTAGGACTAGAACCACCATCTGACTCATTTATTCCACTCCTCAGCATATATATCCAGAGGATTTAAAATCAGCATACTACAGGGACACAGCCACATCAATGTTTATGATAGCACAACTCACAATAGCCAAGCTATGGAGTCAACTTAAATGCCTATCAACAGATGAGTAGATAAAGAAATTGTGGTATATATACACAGTGGAATATTACTTAGCTTTAAAAATGGATGACTTCATAACAGTGGCCAGTAAATGAATAAATCTGGAGATTATCATGCTAAAGTAAAATAAGGCAATCCCCCCAAACCAAAAGTCACATGATTTCCCTGATAAGTGATATCTACATTACAAGGAAGGTGGGGCATGAAGAGAAGTTCAGTAGATTAGACAAAGGGGAACAACAGGAAGGGAGGGGAGATAAGAACAGGAAAGACAGTAGCATGAATCGACCATAATGTTCATATTTAAATATATGAAAATACCTAAGTGAATCGGTCCATCATGCTTACCAACACGAATGGAGTCCTAAGGAGAATAAGGTATATTTTATGTTTGGATAATTTTATCAAATTGACTCTATGGTCATGTAAAACTAAAAAGAATGAATAAAACAGAAAAAAATAAAAAGTACTTAAAAGGACCATGGGTCCAACTTGATAGCATCATAGCCGGATAAGGAAATGTCTTTAGGTACATTTCAGAAATTTCTAAACCATTCCCCCATTGGATGCTGCCAAAGGTGTTGGAGTCTGTGGGAAGGTGGAGGTTCAGGGCACTGCTTGGAGAAGATAGGACTCCCCCCCCATTCATCTGCAAGAGCAGGGGTCCCAGGGGGCAGATAATCTCCAGGCCTCTATGGTTAACAAAGGCAGAGAAGAGCAGGGTGCATTCGACTCTATGGAGTTATTTACCAAATTAGGAAAACCTGGAATTGACTTTCCTGGACTCCCAATCAAACGCAAATTGTTTTTTCTTAAAGATAGAGACCCTTGAGCCCCTCTTAATGAGAAGTCTTACCTGTATTATGTGACTTTTTGCATCACTGAATTGGGGGGACAAGACCAGAGCTCTCTTTGGAAACACATTGACATTGTTTGCATCAAGACAAGCAGGTAGACTCTTTTGTTGTTGTTGTTGTTGTTGTTTCTTTTTTCTTGTCAAGTGCAGAGTATTCAGCTGATACTAAAGATGCACACCTGGGCAGGGGGTCTTTGGTTTAGGAGGAGGCAGGATCCCATTGCCTGGGATCCAGGGGACTGTCAGGAACCAGGGTGGCCTTGATCTGTGCAAGGCTATTAACCTGTGGCCACTGCAGGTAAAAATAAATAAATAAATAAATAAATAAATGAATAAATAAATAAATAAGTAAATCAAAAAGTGGCACATGCCTGTCATTCCAGTGGCTGGGGAGGCTGATGCAGGGGGATGACGAATTCAAAGCCAGCCTCAGCAAAACCAAGGTGTTAAGCAACTCAGTGAGACCCTGTCTCTAAATAAAATTCAAACTAGGGCTGGGGAAGGGGCTCAGAGGTCGAGGCCTCTGAATTCAACCCCCAGTTCACCAGAGAGTGCGGGAGCCCTGGTGCAGAAGGGGTTTACCCAGGTCTGCGTTCTTGGGGTCTTCTCTGTGCTGATCTCCTTACTCTGCCTCCAGCCACAATGTGGGCTCGAGATAGATTCAACATGGCTGGAGGAAAATCAGCTCTCATGCTGCTAACTGGGTGGTAGCCTCCTCCAGGGCACCTGCCAGGCCCCCAGTGAGCCTCCACCAGTGCTGGCTGTGACGCACTGGGCAGTTCCCATCGGGTGAAAGGCCAGTTCTGCTTGGAGAATTTTGCACAGATAAAAAGAGAACAAGGCAGCACCTCAAAGACGATTTGGGTGGTCTGATTATAGGAGGAGGCCCAGGTGGTGAAACTTTCAAGAAATGACTTCAATTTCCTAACATCAAAACTCAACAGAACTTAGAATTCTGGTAACCCTAACCCTGACCCAAAGCCCAGACCTCAAAAGGAAAAGAAAAAAAAAAAAAAAAGCTTCACCCAAACCCTGCCATTCTTGTTTCCTCTTTGCCTGGAACAGATATCACCCCCCTGTCACTCAAAAAGAAGGCTCCCTTGGGTCAGTCTGGGGAAAGCAGAGACTGACTGATGCCCTGTCCAATCAGAAGCCCCAGTGATGAGCGCTGTCCAATCCTGGGGGCAGCCAGCAATCAGGGGGTGGGCTTCCGCACTTAAGATGGGATTTATTTCTCCATGGTCCATGGTACCAGGATTCCTGCAGTTGGACTCCAGACTTTGCTCCATGCCCGGGAACCCAGGTGGCCCTGCCATGCAGGGGCTGAAGATCTCCAGGGCAGGCTTGGCTGCTGGGCACGAGAAAATGTTGAGTGTGCAGAGTGGATCCTCGTGCCTGGACAGGGAGGCTTGCCAGGGAGGCGAGGCAAGGAGGCCTTGTGGTGGAACAGGGTGTGGCAGGAACCTGAGATGGCCGACCCTGACTCTGTGCACTCTCTGCGTTCACAGGCCTGAGCCCATTGGGGACAGCGCCCCTCAGTCCCCCTAGCCAGCCGGCTGGGGAGCGTGACAGAGGCAGAGACCACTGGCAGCCTTCCCATACCCTGGGGGCAGCCTCAGCCCCTGCTCCAGTCCTTATCTGGCAGGTGAGTGCGGCAGCCTGGCGTCTTCCTGGGTGTTTGACAGGTGGGAGCACTAGAAGAATCCAATCTCCAAGCTGGGCGATGGCGCACACCTGTCATCCCAGAGGCTGGGGCTGGGCGGGGGGGTGGTGGTGATGCTGTAGGATTGGGAAATAAAGGCCAGCCTCTTCAAGTTGGCGAGGTCCTTAGAGATTCAGTGAGACCGTGCCTCTAAATAAAATGCAAAATAGGGCTGGGTATGGGGCTCAGTGGTCGAGGGCCCCTTAGTTCAATAACTGTTACCACAAAATAGAAAATAATAATAATAATAAGTCAAATCCCCAAACACCATTTTGCTGCAGTTGGGGATTTGTGGTGTACAGGGACCCCACTTATTTCTGAGCTAGTTTTGTGGAGTTTATTGTTTTTTTTTTTTTTTTTCTTTTTGGTTTGTTTGTTTTGTAGTTAACAGAAGGGTGCTTTACCATTCAGCCATGTCCCTGGTCGTTTTTAGTTTTTATTCTGACCGCAGGTCTAGCTAAGTTGCTGAGATTGTCTTGGTTAGGGTTTGATTGATAATGACTTTTCCAGTGCAATTAAGTGTATAATTTTCACCACGTGGGTTCGTAGGTGGACTCTGTGGAGGTCGTGATTCCTCGATGACAATTGTATGAATATAGCTTCCCAATGCACATGTTGGGTAGTAACTTCATTTGTTTTACTCTTATAATTTTTTGTTCTTATAATTCAAAAGTTTCTTGATTAAGTTTACATATATTTAACTTTGTGGATGAATTTTAGGACTGGATGCTTCCATTAAGAGTAAAGCATGCTGGATTGTTTATTAGTGCATCATAGTTATACATAATACCACATGCATATGATAAATGTAAATGTAATGTAATACTTATCCATGGTATTTTATACTATTTTTAATCTAAAAATCCCATGACTATTAATGTATTATTCTGCTCCTATGAACTGATTTGAGTAAGTGCACTCTGGTGGGAGACTATCAAGTGTCTTTATGGCAAAACAGTTTCCACAAATAGTTAAGAAGCACTTAAACTCGTTAAGTTAGTTAGAATTCTATGGTTTCCTATCTTCATTGATACCACTACATTTTCTCTCTGATAGGGTTTTAGTTTACATTTCTCGGTTTTCTAAAGATTTTGGTTTCTTTTTATTCTTATTATGAAACACATGGGTATCTCCTGTACAAATTGGCAGGTCAAATCTCCTCCCTGAATTTCTTCTTTGGTGGGTTTCAGAGTGTTGTGACCATGAGAATCACCAATCCGTGGGCCATTTTTCTACCCAAGGGGGATGGGATCTGCAGGGGTCTCAGGTTTTTCTTCCTCCTAAGCTTTTCTTTTTGGGGGGCCAGAGGGGGCCATAGTGGATTGAACGCAGAGGTCCTTTCCCAATGAGCTACATCCCTCGTACTTTTTATCACTTATCTCCTGAACAGATGCTTAGATTCTGAGTCTGGCCTAGAACTTGTGCCTCGGCCTCCCGAGTGGCTGTGATTACAGGTGTGTGCCCTCCCGCCTGGGGCCCCCTGAATGTTCTAAATGTAAGGGAAGCAAAATATTAGATCCAGAACCCCATCTCCCAGATGAAGCCTGTACATATGTATCAATGAGTTCATCAAATTCAAGTCCCCTGTCTCCATTTCCAATAAAACTATGTGTGTGCATGTGTATTCTCCCTTTCTTTCCCAGGCAAGACACCTTAATAGAATGTCTTTTGTCTGAGTGTCCCCTCTGTGGTCTGCATGTCCTAGGGGTCTCATGCCCTCTCTGAGATTTCCCTGATCCTGTTTTGGTTCTGCCTGACATGAGGATCCCACACTTGGCACTTCTGAGGTCTCTTGAGCATCTGGTAAATATCAGCCCCCTGTTGACATATGAGCAGGTGCATTTTGGGGAAGTAGTTTCTCAGGGGAGCAGGTGATGGACCTGTGGCTGGGAGGAGTCTCCTTAGCCAGAAGCCACTTTAGAAGTTCCCTCATCCTGGCTCCTGTGGACACTGGAACAGCGATGGGCATGCAGCCATTTATTAACACACTGGTTCAAGTTCCTTTGGAAATGCGTCCAGAGTGGTTGTTACTCTGTTAGCTTTTAAAGAACTCCATGCTATTTTTTAAAATGGCTGCACTAAGCTTATATTGTAGTCCTGTGTGAGTTGGTCTTTCTTCATATCCATGTCATTGAAGGACTGGTTCTTTCTCCTGTTTGATATGGAGCCTTTCCCACAGCTATACTCAGGCTGCAGAAACTCTCCTACTTGGCTGGGGACTGAATACCTGATTCAATTGGTTAGAACCCAGGATGCCTGTGCTCGCTGAAGAAAGGTGGTGTGAGGCTATTTTTGAAAGAAACTGGGAGCTGTGGTTTTAATCTTTTTCCTTCAGTCCTGTGGGGTGTGGATTGTAGTTCATGGAAGTGCTTGCACCAAATGTGAAGCCCCATTTTTGTGATCCAGGGAGATTTGCACATGCACAGTTGCCATTGCTCCCAAAGCTTGGTGGGTTAGGATGGATTCCATGGAATGGGAAAACCTGTTGGAACCCTGAGTGCCTGGACACACTCCTTCCAGAAAGAACTGTTCAGGCCTGGAGTGATTACTGAGATAGGCAGGAGAGGGCTCAGGCAGGGCTGCCAGTGTTGACTGCATTTCTCCTCCCTACCTAAGGGACTGGCTAGAGAGGAGCTCAACTCTTAGCAACCACAGTTTGCAGATCATTCTGGAAAATCCCTTCTAGGGATAAACTGGAAGCCCTGATCTCACTCCCCTTCTGCCCTGGTCCCATAGATAAAGCTCATGACTCACCACAGCCATAGAAAACCACCCCTTTTCTCTCCTCCTGATACTTGTGAATATCCAGCTCTTTATTTTATGAGCACCAGACAAATTGCATTTCCAGCTACAAGTCATTTATTGTCCAATGTGCTCCATTTGTGACCACAATTCAGTCTTCCTCTATTCTGGGTGACACTGGATTGGGGTATTCTGTCCAAGTTATGTGGCACATTGCTCAAGGCATGACTAATGCCCACGTGTCCCCCAACTTTGCCTGCCCTTCGGACGGTAGAAATTTTCTCAATGGGCCAATGCATAGGTCTTTCAATCCATGTATAACTTTATTTAAGAGCGAATCAAAAACTCCCATCTTCCCTCTCTACCCCATCTGCTCTTATTCAATTCTCTCCCTTTTTTCCCTTTCCCCTCACAACCTCTTATATATAATTTTCTGTAACAATGAGGGTCTCCTTCCATTTCCATGCAATTTCCCTTCTCTCTCCCTTTCCCTCCCACCACTTGTCTCTGTTTAATGTTAATGTTTTCCTCATGCTCTTCCTTCCTGCTCTGTTCTTAGTTGCTCTCCTTATATCAAAGAAGATATTTGGCATTTGTTTTTTAGGGATTGACTAGCTTCACTTAGCATAATCTGCTCTAATGCCATCCATTTACCTGCAAACTCCATGATTTGTCATTTTTTAGTGCTGTGTAATACTCCATTGTGTACAAATGCCACATTTTCTTTATTCACACATCTATTGAAGCGCATCGAGGTTGGCTCCAAGTTTGCTATTGTGCATTGTGCTGCTAATAATATTGTGGCTGTGTCCCTGTAGTATGCTGTTTTTAAGTCTTTTGGGTGTAAACTGAGGATTGGGATAGCTGGGTCAAATGGTGGTACTATCCACCGTCATTTTGTCAATTTTTAAATTGCTTCATTTGTTCCAATTTCATTTATTTTAGCTTTGATTTTAATTATTTCTGTTCTTTATTGCTTTTGGTGTTGATTCATTTTTTTCCTAGGGCTTTGTGATGTAATTTTAGGTCATTTATTTGACTTTTTCTTTTCTTAAGTAATGAACTCCAGGCAATGAACTTTCCTCTTAGTAATGCCTTCATTGTGTCCTAGAGATTTTGATATGTTGTATCTGTGTTCTCACTCACCTCTAAGAATTTTTAAATCTCCTCTTTGATGTCTTCTGCAACCCATTGTTCATTTACTACCATTTATTTAATCTCCAGGTATAGCAGTACCTTCTATTTTTGTCATTGATTTCTAATTTCGTTCCATTATTATCTGATAGAACACAGGGTAGTATCTTTACTTTTCTGTATTTGCTTAGAGTTCCTTTTTGGCATGACATATGGTCTATTTTAGAGAAGGATCCATTAGCTGCTGAGAAGAAAGTGTCTTCGCCTGTGGAAGGATGAAATAGTATATGTATATCTGTTAAATCTAAGTTATTGATTGTATTATTGAGTTCTACAGTTTCTGTTTGGCTTTTGATTGGAAGATCTATCCAGTGGTAAAAGAGATGTGTTAAAGTCACCCAGAATTATTGTCTTGTGGTCTACTTGGTCCTTGAACTTCAGAAGAGTCTGTTTGAACATAGATGCTCATTGTTATGGGGGTGTGTATATTTATAATTGTTCTGTCTTGTTGGTGTATGGTTCCCTTAAGCAGTATGTAGTGTCCTTCTTTATCTCTTTTGATTAACTTTCACTTGAAGTCCACATTATTTGATATAAGAATGGAAACCCCTGCTTGCCTCTACAGTCCATGTGAGTGGTATGTTTTTCAATATTTTTTTTGTATATGGACACAATACCTTTATTATTTAGTTTTATGTGGTGCTGAGGATCGAATACAGGGCCTCACATGTGCTAGACAAGTGCTCTACTGCTGAGCCCCAGCCCCAGCCCCAGCCCAGCCTGAGTGATATATTTTTTTTTCCAACCTGTCACCTTCAGTCTGTGGGTGTCTTTTTCTATGAGATGAGTCTCTTGGAGGCAGCATGTTGTTGGTCTTTTTTATAAATCCAATCTGCCTGTCTTTTGTTTGCTGAGTTGGAACTTAATTTTCAGTGTTATTATTGAGATAAGACTTGTATTCCTAGTTATTTTTGTTTATTTTTGGTATTTAACAAAGTCAGTTTCTCTTTAATAGGAATTTTTAGAGCGATACCTCCCTTTTCTGATTTTTTTTATTGTTGTTCATTTCTTCCTCATGGAATATTTTGCCAAGGATGTGCTGTAGTGCAGGTTTCTAGTTGGAAATTATTTTAATTTTGTGTATGATGGAAGGTTTTTATTTTGTCATAAAAATAACATCTAAATAGAAATCTAATTGCTAATCAAAATTTCATTTTTCTGGGTATGATTCTTGGTTGGCATCCATTTCTTTTAGATTTTGGTTTATGTTGTTGCAGGATCTTGTAGCTTTCGGGGTTTCAGTTTACAAATCAGAAATCCTGATTTGTTTCGCCCATATGTAATCTGATTCCTTTCTCTTGTGGCTTTTGAAATGCTCTGCTTCTCCTGTACCCTAGGTGTTTTCATTATGATGTGTGTTGGTATAGATCTGTTGTGATCTTGTTCATTTGGTGTCCTGTATGCTCCTTGTATTTGATTTTTCACGTAACTCTACATGTTTGGAAATTTTTCTGTTATTTTTTCATTGAATAGATTGTTCATTTCTATATTTTGTACCTGTATGCCCTCCTCTATTCCAATAGTTGTTAAATTTGGTCTTTTCATGTTATCTCATAATTCCTGAATCTTCTACTCATGATTTCTTACCATCTTCACTGGGGTCAACTTTATTTTTTCAAGATTATATATTTTGCCTTCACTGTCAGAGGTTTTTTCTTTCAAGGGATCTATTCTGTTGGAGATGCTTCCTACTTGTTTCTTAATTTGGTTTACTGTTTCCTTCATTTCACGGATCTCTGTTTTTTTTTTTTTTTTCAGAATCTTTTTATTGACAGAATCTTTTGCTTTCTGTTTTTGCTTATGTAACTCTTTATCAAAATGATCATTTTCTGCCTGTATTTGCTTTTATATCATTCTTTATTTCAAAGAAAATTATGTATCTCCTCAAATCCTTCTCTGTCACTTCTCTTGCTGTTCTCACCATGGATTCTAATAATGTAGCATCTTTGTTTGGGGCACATTCTTTCATGGTTTCTCATGTTGTTCATGCATCTTCCCTTCCAGATATGTGTTTTCAAGATATTTAGCCATGTAGGCTTATAGTGTCCCCAAGGGGTTCCAATACCTTTCTTTTGTAAAAATCTTTTCATTTTTTAAATACATGACAACAGTGGAATGCATTACAACCCTTATTACACACATAGAGCACATTTTTTTGTATCTCTGTATAGAAAGTATGTTTATGCTTATTTATGCCATTATATATGTACTCATTTCTTTCTGTATTACAACTATTAATACACAGATATAACACAATTTTTCATATCTCTGGTTGTGTATAAGGTATGTTGGCACCAATTTGTGTCTTCATAAATGTACTTTGTTTAATGGTGTCATCACAGTCCAACATCACTGCTAATCCCATGCAACCTCCCCTCCTCTCCAACACCTCTGCCCTATGTAGAATTCATCTATTCCTCCCATTTCCCCCCTACCTACCCCACTATAGTCAGCCTCCTTATATCAGAGAAACCATTCAACATTTGTTTCTTGGAATTGACTAACTTAACTTCTCCAATATCATCCATTTACCTGCAATTGCCATGATTTTATTATTGCTGAGTAAAATTTCATTGTGTATATATGCCCCATATTTTTATCCATTCATCCACTGAAGGGCATCTGGGTTGGCTCCACAGTTTGTTTTTCTGAATTGTGCTGCTATAAACATTAACATGGCTGTGACCCTGTAGTATGCTGTTTTCGAGTCATTTGAGAATAGTCCGAGAAGAGGAATAGCTGGGTCAAATGATGGTTTCATTCCCAGCTTTCCAAGGAATCTCTATACTTCTTTCTATATTGGCTGCACCAATGTGCAATTCCACCAGCAGTATATGAGTGCGCGTTTTCCCCCACATCCTTGCCAACACTTGTTGTTTGTTTTTATGATAGCTGCCATTCTGACTGGAGTGAAATTATATCTTAGAGTGGTTTTGATTTGTAGTTCTCTTTTTGCAAGATATAATGGACATTTTTTCAAATATTTGTTGATTGATTATATATACTTTTCTTAGAGGTGTCTGTTCAGGTCCTTGGCCAGTTTGTTGATTGTTATTTGTTTTTGTTTTTTTTTTTTTTTTTGGTGCTTACCATTTTTGTTCTTTATATACTAGGCATTAATGCTCTATCTGACGTGTGAGGGGTAAAAATCTACTCCCAGGGTGTAGGCTCTTTGTTCACCTCAGATTTTTTTTCTGAGAAAAAAACTTTTTAGTTTGAAACCATCCCATTTGTTGATTCTTGGTTTTAATTCTTGTGCTATAGGCATCTTAATAAGGAAGTTGGGACCTAGCCCCACGTGATGACAATTAGGGCCTACTTTTTTATTTCTGTTAGATACAGAGTCTCAGGTTTAAATCCTAGGTCCTTGGTTCACTTTGAATTGAGTTTTGTTTATGGTGAGAGATAGGGTTTTAATTTCATTTTTTAAAAATGGATTTCCAGTTTTCCCAGAACCGTTTGTTGAAGAGGCTATCTTTTCTCTAAGGCATGTTCTTGGCACCTTTGTCTAATGTAAGATAATTGTAATTTTGTGCATTAGTCTCTTTGTTCTCTATTCTGTACCATTGGTCTACCAGCCTGTTTTGGTGCCAATACCATGCTGTTTTTGTTACTATTGCTCTGTAGTATTGTTTAAGGTCTGATATAGTGATACCACTTGATTCACTCTTCCTGCTTATAATTGCTGTAGCTATTCTTGGTCTCTTATTTTTCCAGATGAATTTTATGATTGCTTTTTCTATTTCTATAAGAAATGTCATTGGGATTTTGATCAGAATTGCATTAAATTTGTATAGTGCTTTGGGTAGTATGGTCATTTTGATAATATTAATTTTGCCTATTCAAGAGTAAGGTAGATCTTTCCATCTTCTAAGGTCTTCTTTGATTTCTTTCTTTAGGGTTCTGTAGGTTTCATTGTATAGATCTTTGACCTGTTTCATTAAGTTGATTCCCAATTATCTTTTTTTTTCATTTTTTGAAGTTACTGTAAATGGGGTAGTTTTTCTCATTTCCTTCTCGAGGATTTGTCACTGATATACAAAATTGCCTTTTTGTAATAGATGTTGATTTTATATTCTGTGGCTTTTCTGAAATCATTTTTTAATTCTAGAAGTTTTCTGGTGGAGCTTTTGGGGTCTTCTAGGTATAGAATTTTATTGTTGGCAAATAGTGCTAATTTAAGTTCTTTTCCTGTAGTTACTCCTTTAATTTCTTTCATCTGTCTACTTGCTCTGGCCAGTGTTTCAAGAAGTATGTAGAATAAAAATGGTGAGAGAGGGCATTCCAGTCTTGTTCCAATTTTTAGAGGGAATGCCTTTAGTTTTTCTCCATTTAGAATGATGTTGGCCTGAGGCTTAGTGTTGAGCGCCAGTATGATGTTGAGATATGTTTCTGTTATCTCTAGTTTTTCTAATGTTTTGAACATGAAAGGTGCTTTATTTTGTCAAATGGTTTTTCTGCATCTATTGAGATGATCATATAATTCTTAAATTTTTAAGTTATTTATGTGATGAATTACCTTTATTTATTACCATATGTTGAACGAACCCTGTATCTCTGGGAAAAACCCCACTTCATCTTGGTGCATGATCTTTATAATATGTTTTGGTATTTAATTTGCCAGAATTTTATTCAGAATTTCTGCATCTATGTTCCTTAGAGATATTGGTCTGAAGTTTTCTTTCTTTCATTTGTCCCTGTCTGGTTTTGGGATCAGGGTGACATTGGTGTCATGGAATGAGTTTGGAAGTGCTATTTCTTTCTCTATTTCCTGAAAAAAATTGAAGAGTATTGGTATTCTTGGAGTTCTTCTTTAAAGGTCTTGTAGAACTTGGCTGTTTATGCATCCTTTCCTGGACTTTCCTTGGTGGGTAAGCTTCTGATGACTTCTTCTATTTCATCACTTGATATTGGTCTGTTTAAATTGTGTATGTCTTCCTGACTCAAGCTCGGCAATCATATGATTTAAGAAATTTGTCGATGCCTTCAATGTCTTCCATTTTATTGGGGAATACATTTTCAAGATAATTTCTATTATCCTCTATTTCTGTAGTGTCTGTTGTGATATTGCCTTTTTCATCATGCATGCTGGTAATTTGAGTTTTTTTCTCTCCTTCTCTTGAATAGCATAGGTAAGGGTCTGTCAATTTTATTCTTTCAGAGAACCAACTTTTTTTTCAATTTTTAACTGTTTCTTTTAATTCCATTTCAGTTCTAATTTTTTATTGGATGTTCAAAACATTTTAAAGCTCTTGACATATCATATTTCATATATTAGATTCAAGATGGTTATGAACTCTCAATTTTACCCCAAATACAGACTGCAGAATCACATCGGTTACACATCCACATTTTTACATAATGCCCTATTAGTAACTGTTGTATTCTGCTACCTTTCCTATCCTCTATTATCCCCCATCCCCTCCCCTCCCCTCTTCTCTCTCTACCCCATCTACTGTAATTCATTTCTCTCCTTGTTAATTTTCCCATTCCCCTCACAACCTCTTATATGTAATTTTGTATAACAATGAGGGTCTCCCTCCATTACCCTGCAATTTCCTTTTTCTCTCCCTTTCCCTCCCACCTCATGTATCTGTTTAATATTAATCTTTTCTTCCTGCTCTTCCTTTCTGCTCTGTTCTTAGTTGCTCTCATTATATCAAAGAAGACATTTGGTATTTGTTTTTTAGGGATTGGTTAGCTTCACTAAGCATAATCTTCTCTAGTGCCATCCATTTTCCTGCAAATTCCATGATTTTGTCATTTCTTAGTGCTGTGTAATACTCCATGGTGTATAAATGCCCATTTTTTTATTCATTCATCTATTGAAGGGCAACTAGGTTGGTTCCACAGTCTAGCAATTGTGAATTGTGCTGCTATGAACATCGATGTAGCAGTATCCCTGTAGTATGCTCTTTTAAGGTCTTCGGGGAATAGTCCGAGAAGGGCAATGGCTGGGTCAAATGGTGGTTCCATTCCCAGCTTTCCCAGGAATCTCCATACTGCTTTCCACATTGGCCGCACCAGGTTGAAGTCCCACCAGCAATGTACAAGTGTACCCTTTACACCACATCCTCACCAGCACTTGTTGTTGTTTGACTTCATAATGGCTGCCAATCTTACTGGAGTGAGATGATATCTTAGGGTGGTTTTGATTTGCTTTTCTCTGACTGCTAGAGATGGTGAGCATTTTTTCATGTATATGTTGATTGATTGTATGTCCTCCTCTGAAAAGTGTCTGTTCAGGTCTTTGGCCCATTTGTTGATTGGGTTATTTGTTTTCTTATTGTTTAATTTTTTTAGTTCTTTGTATACACTGGATATTAGGGCTCTATCTGAAGTGTGAGGAGTAAAAATTTGTTTCCATGGTGTAGGCTCCCTATTTACCTCTTTTATTGTTTCTCTTGCAGAGAGAAAACTTTTCAGTTTAAGTAAGTCCCATTTGTTGATTCTTGTTTTTAACTTTTGTGCTATGGGTGTCCTATTAAGGAATTTGGAGCCCGACCCCACAATATGTAGATCGGAGCCAACTTTTTTTTCTATCAGACACAGAGTCTCTGATTTGATATCTAGCTCCTTGATCCACTTTGAATTAACTTTTGTGCATGGCGAGAGGAGGGGATTCAGTTTCATTTTGTTGCATATGGATCTCCAGTTTTCCCAACACCATTTGTTGAAGATGCTATCCTCCGTCCATTGCATGCTTTTAGCTCCTTTATCAAATATAAGATAGTTGTAGCTTTGTGGATTAGTCTCTGTGTCCTCTGTTCTGTACCATTGGTACACCCGCCTGTTTTGGTACCAGTACCATGCTGTTTTCGTTACTATTGCTCTGTAATATTGTTTTAAATCTGGTATCACTATACCGCCTGATTCACACTTTCTGCTTAGAAGTGCTTTTGCTATTCTGGGTCTTTTATTTTTCCAAATGAATTCATGATTGTTTTATCTATTTCTCAAAGAAATGCCGTTGGGATTTTAATTGGCATTGCATTAAATCTATAGAGAACTTTTGGTAATATCGCCATTTTGATGATGTTAGTTCTGCCTATCCAGGAACAGGGTATATTTTTCCATCTTCTAAGATCTTCTTCTACTTCTCTTTTTAGGGTTTTGTAGTTTTCATTGTATAAATCTTTCACGTCTTTTGTTAGGTTGATTCCCAAGTATTTTATTTTTTTTGAGGATATTGTGAATGGAGTGTTTTTCCTCATATCTGTTTCTGAAGTTTTGTCACTGATATACAGAAATGCCTTTGATTTATGCGTGTTGATTTTATATACTGCCACTTTGCTGAATTCATTTATTAGTTCTAGTAGTTTTTTTTTGGAGACACTTTTGGGTCTTCTAGGTAAAGAATCATGTCATCTGCAAATAGTGATAATTCAACTTCTTCCTTTCCTATTTTTATGCCTTTAATTTCTTTTATCTGTCTAATTGCTCTGGCCAGTGTTTCAAGACCTATATTGAATAGAAGTGGTGGAGGGAGACCCTCATTGTTATACTAAATTACATATAAGAGGTTGTGAATGGAATGGGAAAATAAACAAGGTGAGAAATAAATTACAGTAGATGGGGTAGAGAGAGAAGATGGGAGGGGAGGGGAGGGGGATAGTAGAGGATAGGAACGGTAGCAGAATACAACAATTACTAGTATGGCAATATGTAAAAATGTGGATGTGTAACCGATGTGATTCTGCAATCTGTATCTGGGGTAAAAATGGGAGTTCATAAATCACTTGAAGCTAATGTATGCTAATGTATGAAAATGATATGTCAAGAGATTTGTAAGGTTTTGAACAACCAATAAAAAAATAGAAGTGGTGATAGAGGGCATCCCTGTCTTGTTCCATATTTTAGGGGGAATGCCTTCAATTTTTCTCCATTGAGAATGATGCTAGCCTGTGGCTTAGCATAGATAGCTTTTACAATGTTGAGGTAAGTTCCTGTTATCCCTAGTTTTTCTAATGTTTTGAACATAAAGGGATGCTGTACTTTGTCGAATTCTCTTTCTGCGTCTATTGAAATGATCATATGGTTCTTATCTTTAAGTCTATTGATGTGGTGAATAACATTTATTGATTTCCGTATATTGAACCATCCATGCATCCCAGGGATGAATCCTACTTGATCATGGCACACAATTTTTCTGATGTGCCTTTGTATCCAATTCGCCAGAATTTTATTGAGGATTTTTGCATCTAGGTTCATCAGAGATATTGGTCTGTAGTTTTCTTTCTTTGAGTTGTCTTTTTCTGGTTTCAGAATCAGGGTGATGTTGGCCTCATAGAATGAATTTGGCAGAGCTCTCTCTTTTTCTATTTCCTGAAATAACTTGAAAAATAATGGTATTAATTATTCCTTAAAGGTTTTGTAAAACTCCACTGTATACCCATCCGGTCCTGGGCTTTTCTTGGTTGGAAGTCTTTTGATTTCTTCTTCTATTTCATCTATTGATATTGGTCTGTTTAAGTTGTGAGTATCCTCCTGACTCAGTCTGGGCAAATCATATGACTTAAGGAATTTATCGATGTCTTCACTATCTTCTATTTTATTGGAATATAGGTTTTCAAAATAATTTCTAATTGTCTTCTGTATTTCTGTAGCATCTGTTGTGATATTGCCTTTTTTATCCCATATGTTAGTAATTTGAGATCTCTCTCTCTTCTTCTTTGCGTTAGCATGACTAAGGGTCTGTGGATCTTATCTTATTTATTTTTTCAAAGAACCAACCTTTAATTTTGTTAATTTTTTCAATAGTTTCTTTTGTTTAAATTTCATTGATTTCCGCTCTGATTTTAATCATTTCTTGCCCTCTGCTACATTTGCTGTTGTTTTGCTCTTTCTTTTCTAGGGCTTTGAGATGAAGTGTGAGCTCATTTATTTGTTGGTTTTTCCTTTTTTTTTTTTTTTTTTAGGAATGACCTCCAGGCAATGAATTTCCATTCTTAAAACTGCTTTCTAATTTTAATTATTTCTTGCCTTCTACTGCTTTTGCTGTTGATTTGTCCTTCTAGGGCTGTGAGATGAAGTATGCAATCTATTATTGACTTTTTTCTTCTTTTAAGGAATGAACTCTATGCAATGAATTTTCCTTTTAGTACTGTTTGCATTGTATCCAAGAGATATTGATCTGTTGTGTCTATGTTCTTGTTTACCTCTAAGAATTTTTAATCTCCTTCTTGATGTCTTCTGTAACCCATTGTTCATTCAGTAGCATTTTATCTAGTTTCTAGGTGATGACATAATTTTTATTTTTGTCACTGATTTCCAATTTCATCCCATTATGGTCATGATAGAGTCTGTACTTTTTCGTATTTGCTAAGAGTTGCTTTGTGGCATATTATATGGTCTATCATAGAGAAGGATCCATATGCTGCTGAGAAGAAAGGGTATCCAACTGATGCCAGTTGAAATATTCTATATATGTCAGTTAAGTCTAAGTTATTAATTGTGTTTTTGAGCTTTATAGGTTCTTTGTTAAACTTTTGTTTGGAAGATCTTTCCAGTGGTGAGAGAGGTGTGTTAATGCCACCCAAGATCATTGTGTTGTGGTTTATTTGACTGTTGAACTTGAGAAGAGTTTGTTTGATGAACCTAGCTGCACCATTGTTTGGTAGAGAAATTTTTATGATTGTTATATTTTTGGTGAATATTTCCCTTGAGCCATTTTGATTAACTTTGGCTTGAAGTTTACTTTATTTGATACAAAGTTGGAAGCCCCTGGTTACTTACACAGTCCATGTGAGTGATATGATTTTTCCCAACCTTTCACCTTCAGTCTGTGTATGTCTTTATCTATGAGATGAGTCTAGTGAAGGTAGCATATTGTTGGGTCTTTTATTTTTAATCCACTCTGCTACCTGATGTCTTTTGATTGGTGAGTTTAAAACATTAGTTATTATTGAGGCATGGTTTTTATTTCCATATGTATTTCTTTATTTTTATGATTTAACCTGATTTTCTTCTTTGACTATTTTTTTAGGGTACTACCTCCCTCAGCTCACTTTCATACTTGTTTTTCATTTCTGATTTATGGAATACTTTGCCAAGGATATTTTGTATTTCTGGTTTTCTAGCTATAAGTTTTTTTAACTTTTGTTTATTGTGGGAGGTTTTTACTGCATCTTCAAATATTTTGCTGGTTACAAGTTTCTTATTTGGCACACATTTTCTTTAACAGCTTGATATATGTTGTTCCAGGTATTTCTAGCTTTCAGGGTCTATGTTGAAAAATCTGCTACTATCCTAATTGGTTTTCCTCTACATGTAATCTGATTCCTTTCTCTAGTGGCTTTTAAAGTTATCTCCTTATTATGTATTTTGGGCATTTTTATCATAATGTGCCTTAGTGTGAATCTGTTGTGATTTTGTTCATTTGGTGTCCTGTAAGCTTTTTGAATTTAAATTTCCAATTCATTCTTAATGTTTGCAAAGTTTTCTGGTACTATTTCATTGTATAGATTGTTCATTTCTTTGGTTTATGCCTCTATGCAATCCTTTATCCCAATAACTCTTAAATTTGGTCTTTTTATGATATTCCATATTTGTTGAATATTCTGCTCATAGTTTCTACCATTATTACTGTGTGCTCTATGTTCTTTTCAAGATTATATATTTTATCTTTATTGTCTGATGTCCCATCTTCCAAGTGGTCTACTATGTTGGTGATGCTTTCATTTGAGCTTTTAATTTGGTTTATTGTTTCCTTCATTTCAAGGTTTCTGTTTGTTTAGAACCTCTATTCCCATGTTGATGTGATCTTTTGTTTCTTGGATTTGTTTATGTAGCTCCTTGTGGAAGTGACCTTTCACTGTTTGCACTTGCTCTTTCATATCTTCCCTGAGTTCACAGAACATTTTAACCATTTATATCCTGAAGTTTTTCTCTGTCATTTTTTCTGCTCTACTGTCAATGATTCTAGTGATATGTTGTCTCGATTTGTTTGGGAGAATTTCTTTTCTTGTTTTTCTTGTTACTCATGGGTCTGCCAGTTAGGCACATGTGTATTGTGACCAGAGCCTGCCACCTGATGTGAGCCTGGCTGTGAGAGGTCCTGCAGTGGGGAAAAGTGAACTGAGAGGGAGATAGGACTAAAGTTTGGAGTTTAACAGAGAGACCAGGAGCTGGGAAATCTCCAGGCAAGAGAGGGAGACAATACCCGGAGCTCAAGTCAGATTAGTTTTCTGAAAAGAGACATGCAAGATGCAATCTCTCTGCAGAGACTGGCAGATGGCACTACCAGCTTTCAGACACTCCACACCAAGACCAGACTTCCCACCCTGGTTACCTATACCATCCAGAGACACCAGCTTAACACAGATTACCCCTCCTATTGGATGAAAAGAGAAACAGAAATGAAATGTATCTTTAAAACTAACAATAACCGTCGTTTGTTTTAGTTTTTTTTTTTTCCTGTTTTACTACTTCACTTTGACCTACATGAGTAAATGGACATGTGGCTGGAAGTCAAACAACGTTGGTGCTAACTGCTTGAAACTTCACACATTCAGTCAGTTATCTCTGGGCACTCTCTGGTTTGTTCCTTGTAAAATTAGTAATAAGCTGAAGCATGTAATACAAATTTGTCTGTGAACACTTTAAGAGAAAACAGGGAAATATGCATGTACTGAAATTGCTCCACCAATTTTTTTGTCTGATTTCTTTGAAACTGACCATTATTCATCTGTAAGCTTGCCCCACTTGACTCCCTAATTTTGAAATTTCTATGATCAAAGTTCTTCTAAACATATTATGTGTAGGGTTAGACTTAGTGTTAGAACTAGGTTTAGATCTGGTGTTACAGTTAGGGTTAATTTTTTTTAAATGTCTATGATACTGGTCATGATTCACCTTTTTCCTATTTTAACTATACTTCAAAATTTTGGGGCCTCCAATGTAAAAGGGTTTTCTCTCAGGAAAAGTTTCAACTTTCATGATTCTCTTCTTCTTGCCCTATAGGGGTGATTGGAAATGAAGCTGGAAATCAAACAGGGTTTGTGCTAGTTTCTTGAAACTTTACACACTCAATACGTTCTCAGTGAACATTCTCCGTTTTGTTTCCTATGACGTATCCCTAAGCTGAAGTAGAAAGAAACAGCTTTATCTATGAGTACTTTAGAGCAAGGAAAATGCTCATGTACTGAAAGAGCTTCAATTTTTTTTTCATCAGATTACTTTGATACTGTACAGGATTAACCTTTGACCAACCTTAGTAGGCTTCCCAAGTTTGGGCCTTCCTGGTTCAATGGTTCAGTGTAAGGAACAGTTTGAATTTTAAGTTTCACTACATTGTGGCCTATAGGTGTGAATGGGAATGGAGCTTGAAATCAAACAGGGTTGGTGGTAGCTGCATGAAACTTCACAAACTCAATCACTTTGCTGTGGGCATGCTCTGGTTTGTTCCGTGTGAAAGTACCTTAAACGGAAGCATGAAAAAACAATTTATCCAATAGAAAACAGGGGAAATAGGCATGTACTGAACCACCTTCCCCAATTATTTTTCACAATTTTTGATACTTGGCAGGATTCATCTGTTACCTTTCCCTACTAGCACCACAAGTTTAGGACTTTTATGATCAAGCTGTATAAACAGGAAAGGCTTAGTTTTAGGTTTAGGGTTAAGACTAGGGTTAGAATAAATGTTAGGGTTAGAGTTAGTTTTCTTCAAATTTCTTTGATACTGGTCAGGATTCATCTTTTACCAAGCATTACCATGTTTCCCAGGTTGGGCCTTGTCAGTTCAATGTTCATTGTCAGGAAAAGTTTATGTTTTAAGGTTTCACTTCATCTTAACTTCTATGGCTTAGGGTTAGGGTTAAGGCAATGGCTCGATTTTGGTTTTCGACTAGGGCTAGGGTTATGGCTGGATTTTGAATTAGTGTTAGTGATAGAGCTACTGTTAGGGTGAGGTGAAGGTTTAGGGATATGTTTAGATTTAGAGTTAGGTTTAGATTCAGGGTTAGAGTTAGGGGTACGGTTAGTGTTATGGTAAGGGATGGGGTTAGAACTAGAACTAGGGAAATGACTAGAACAAGAGTTAGATCTAGATTTAGGATGAGGTTTATGGTTAGGGTTAGGATTAAAGCTAAAATAGCACTAGGATTATGGCTAAGGTTAGTGTTAGGGTTAGGCCTAGGGGTAGGGCTAGGTTTAGGATTAGCATTGGGTTCATAATTAAATTTAGGTGAATCGGTGGGGTTGTAGCTAGCTTTAGGGCTAGGGTGAGTTTAGGATTAAGATTAGGGCTAGGGTTAGTGTTTAGGTTATTATTAAGGCTAGTTTTAGGGCTAGGGTTTCTGTTAGGTTCAGGGCTAGAACTAGGCTAGGGCTAATGTCAAGTGTAGGGTTATGATTAAGGATAATTTTAGGGTTAGGTTATTGCTAGGTCTACAGTCAAAGCTATTTTTAGGGTAAAAGTCAGGTTTAGAGTTAGGGGAATTATTAGGGTTAGGGTCAGAGTTAGCATTTGTTTTAGATCAAAGTTTAGGTTTAGGGCTTGAATTAGTATGAGGTTTAGGCTTAGGGTTAGTGTAATGGATAGTGTTAGGTTTAGGTTTCAGTTAAGGGTTAGGGTAATGAATGGGATAGGTTTAACAAGAGGGTTAATGTTAGCATTAGGTTAGGGTTATGTTTAGTATAATGGATAGATATAGAGCTAGGGTGAGGGCTAGGTTATAGATTGGATTAAGCCTAAAATAAGAGTTAGGTTTAGAAATAGAGATAGGTTTTGTTTTTGGTAATTGTTAGTTTTAGGGCTAGGGTTATGGTTAGGTTATGGGAAGGGTTAATGTTTAAGCTAGAATAATGGCTAGAGCAAGGGTTAGGTTTTCGTTCAGGTCTAGGGACATGTGTATGTTTAGGGTTTGTTTTAGGGTTTGGGTTATGGCTAGAGTTTTTATTACAGTTAGGGTTAGGTTTAGGGTAATAGATAATGTTAGATATAGGGTTTGGGTTAGGGTTAGGGTTAGGGTATAGATTAGGGCTAGTCTTAGGTTTAGGTTTAGTTTAAGGCTTAATATTTCCACTAGTGTTAGGGCTATGTTGAGGTTTATGTTTATGGTTAGGTCTAGGGATATGTTAATGGTTAGGGATAGGTTTAGTGTTAGGGAGAGCCTTATAATTAGGGTTAGGGTTTGGGTTAGGTTAATTGACAGGTTTAGAACTAAGTTTTGTGCTAGGATTAAGGTTAGGATAAGAGCTAGGGTTAGGGTTAGGCTGTAGGATAGGGCTATGGAAACGTTTAGGGTAAGAGTTTGGCTTTTAGCTATTGTTAGGTCTAAGGCAAGTGTTAGTGCTAGGGTTAGTGTTAGGGATAGGGTTAGGGTTAGGGTTATGCTCATGGCTAAGGTTAGGCCTAGGATTATGGCTACATTTTGTGTCAGGTTTAGTGCTAGGATTATGACTATGTTTAGGATTAGGGTTGCGGTTAGGATTAAGATTAGTGTTAATATAAGGTTGGAGCTAGTGTTATGTTTTGTGCTAGTATTAGGGTTAGGGTAATGGCTAGGAAATAGTGTTAGGACTATGTTTTGAGTTAGGGTCAGGTTTAGAGATAGGTTAATATTAGGGTCAGGGTAAGTGTTCCGGATAGGATTACGGTTAGGGTTAGAGCCAGATTTAGAACTAGTTTTCGGTCTAGGGGTAAGGTAAGTGTTTAGTTTAGGTTAAGGGTTACTGTTAGGGCTAGAGCTAGGATTTTGTTAAGATCTAGAGCTAGAACTATAGCTATATTTAGGATTAGTTTTTTGTCCAGATCTAGTGTTAGGTTCAGGTATAGGAATAGGCTTACCAGTAGGCCTAGTGTTAGGGTTTGGTTTAGGATTAGGGTCAGATTTAGACCTAGGGTTACTGTTAGGATCAGAATAAGGGTCAGGGTTTGGGATAGAAATAGATGAGGGCTAGCGTTAGGACTAGTAATACTGTTAGTGTTTATGTTAAGCTAAGTATTAGGGTTAGAAATAGGTATAGCATTTGGTTTAGGGTTTGGCTTAGGGTAAGTTATAAAATTAGAGCTAGGTTTAGGGCTCAGGGTAGGATAAGGGTTAGGGATAGTTAGGGTTAAGACTAGGGTTTAAGCTAGGGTAGGAATAGAATTCGGGGTAGTATTTGTGTTTGGGTTAGAGCTACTATTATGACAATGACTAATGTATGAAATAGGGTTATGATTAGTGCTAGTTTTATGGTTAGGGTTAAGGCTAGGTCTGGTGTTAGGGTTAATTTAACATTAGGGTAATGTTTAGAACTAGGATTAGTGTTAGGATCAGTTTCAGATTCAGAGTTATTTTTAGAATTAGGGTTAGTGCTAGGTGTAGGTTAATGTTTTGGATTAGGTTAAGGGTTAGGGTTAGGGATATGGCTTGGTTTTGTTTTAAGGCTAGGGGCTAGGGTTAAGGCAAGTTTTAGGATTTGCATTATTGTTAAGGCTAGTGTTAGGGTTTGGTTTAGGATTATGATTATGGTTACATTTAGAGTTAGGTGTAAATTTAGAGTTTGGTTTAGATCCAGGATTGGGATAGGGCTAAAGATAAAACTAGGGATAGGGCTAGGGCAAGAGTTAGAGTTAGTCTTAAGGCTAAGTTTAGGCTTAAGATAGGCTAAATTAGGGTTAGTCCTAGGCTAAGTGTTAGGGTTAGGCCTAGGTTTAGGGCAAGGGTTATGGTTAGTTTTAAGATTATGGTTAGGTTTACAGTTATGGTTAGCTTTAGGGTAAGGAATGGGATTATAGCTAGGTTTAGGGCTAGGGTGAGGGTTTGAATTAGGGTTAAACCTCAGGTTATGGTTAGGGTAAAGATTATTCTAGGTTTAGGGCTAGGATAAGGGCTTTGGCTAATTTCAGGTCCAGTTTTACACTTAAAGATAGTTTAGGGTTAGGTTAGATGTAGTGTAAGGGTTAGGTTTAGGGTTAGGGTCAGGTTTAGAGCTATGGGTAATGTTTGTGTCAGAGTTGTGATTAGTATTTTGGAAAGGTGAAGGTTTAAATTAGGCTCAAATTAGTATAGGTTTAGAGTTAGGTTAATAATATAGTTAGCTTAATTTTTCATGTTAGGTTTAGGGTAATCGATAGGGTTAGGATCAGGGATATGGTAAGGTTTAGGCCTAGGGTTAGCATTAGCATTAGGATTATGGTTAGGGTAATGGATAGAGTTAGAGCTAGGGTTAGAGCTAAGGTTATGGTTATTATTAGTTCTTGGTTTAGGTTTATGTTTAGGGTTAGGGTTAGAGCTCGGTTTAGGGCTCAGATTAGGCTAGGTTTTGGGTTAAGTTAGGGCTAGGGTTAGGTTTATGGCTAATGTAGGTTTTAGGGTTACAATTAGGGCTACTTTTAGGTTAGGGTTAGGGTTAGGGCTAGATCTAGTGTTATGTTTAAGGTTATGTTTAGGGTGATGTTTAAAACTAGGGTTAGTGTTTGCATAGGAATCAGGGTTAGGGTTAGTTTTAGGGTTCTGACTAAAACTAGAATTAGGGCAAGAGTTAGGTCCTTAGTTTAGGATAAGGATTAGGGTTAGTGATATGGTTTCATTTTGTATTAGGGCTTGACCTAGAGTTAGGGCTAATTTTAGGTGTAGCATTAGTGTTAGGGTTAGGGTTAGTATTACGTATAGGCTTAGGCTTTGCATTAGAGTTAGATTTAGAGTTAAGTATAGATCCAAGTTAGGGCTAGGGCTAAGGAAATGGCTAGGCTCAACACTAGGATTAGGGCTAGGTTTATAATTCCAGTAAGGGATAGGGTTAGAACTTGTTTCAGGGATAGGAAGAGAGTTAGACTTAGTTTTATGGCTAGGCTTAGGATTAGGGTTAGGGATAGGGCTTAGTTAGGTCTAAGATTAGGGATATGGTTGGTTTTAAGTTAGGCCTAGGTTTAAGGTTAGGGTTATAATTAAGGGTATGTTTAGTGGCAATATGGGCTATGGTTTGTGTTCAGGTTAGTGCTAGGATTATTTCTAGGGCTAATGTCAGGTCTAGGTTTATGGTTATAGATAGTTTCAGGGTTACGTGTTGGATAGGTCTAATGTAAGGATTAGGTTTAGGGTAGGGTCAGGTTAGAGCTAGGTGAATTATAGGGGTCAGGGTCATGGTAATGGTTTCTTTTAGGTTTGACTTTATGATTAGGGCTCAAATTAGCATTAGGGTTATTATTATGGTAATGATAGGGTTCGATTTATGGTTCAGGTTACGTTTAAGGTAATTGATAGGGTTAGGGTTAGTGATAGGTTTAGGGTTAGGCCTAGGGTTAGCATTAGGGAAAGGGTCATGATAAGGGTAATGGGTACAGTTAGAGCTAAGTTTATAGCTAGATTTATGGTTAGGATTAGGTCTTGAGTTAGTGTTATTGTATGGGTAAGAACTAGGGTTAGAGTTAGTGTTATGTTTAGTGTAAGACTTAGGTTCTGAACCATTATTAGCGTTAGAGCAAGGGATAGTTTCAGGGTTATGTTTAGGGATAGAATTACGGTATGTTTAGGGTTAGGGTTAGGATAATGGTTATAATTATGTTTAGGGTTAGGGTAATGCATACGGTTAGATGTAGGTTTAGTGTTAGGTACAGAGCTAGATTTAATTTTAGGGTTAGGGTTAAGTCTATAGTTATCTTTAGGTTTATGGTAAGGGTTAGGGTTTTATCTATGCTTAGGGCTATAGCGAGTATTAGTTTCAGGTTTGGTCTACGGTTAGTTTTTTGTTTTGGGTTAGGATTATGGTTAGAGTTAAGGCTGGGGTTACAATTAGACTTAGGGTTAGGGTTAGGATAAGGGATAGATTTAGACCTAGGGTTAGGGCAAGGGATTCTGTTAGAATTAGGACTAGGTTTAAGGTTAGATTCAGGGATAGTTCGGGATTTATTTTTATAGTTAATGTTTGCTTTTGAGCTAGGGTTAAGACTAAGGTGAGGGTAAGTTTTTTGTTAGGGCTATGGTTAGGTTTAGGGTTATTCATAGGGCTAGGATTACCTCAAGGTTTTGTGTTTAGTTTAGGCCTAGGGTTAAAGCTATGAGTAATGTAAGAGCTAGGATTATGATTAGGGAAAGTTTAAAGGTTAGAGTTATGGCAAAATCTAGTGTTAGGTTTAGATTTTCAGTTAGAGTCAGGTTTAGAAGTAGGTTTACTCTTAAAGGCAGAGTCAGTATTTGGGTTAGAGTTCAAGTAAGGGTTACAGACAGAATTAGGAATAGGTTTAGGTCTAGGGGTAGGGTTTGTGTTTGTGTTAGAATAAGGGTTATTGTTGGGCCTAGGACTAGGTTTTTGTTTAGGTCTAGGGCTAAAGATAAGGCTAGATTTAGGATTAGGTTTAGTTCCAGGGCTAGTGTTAGGTTTTAGTCTAGTGTTAGGGTCAGGTTTAGAACTAGGGTTTGTGTTAAATCAGTGTAATGGTCAGGGTTAGAGTTAGGGTGTGGGAAAGGATTAGAGCTAGAATCAGGGTTAGGGTCGGGACTATTAATAAAGTTTAGGAATTTGGTTAGCCAAAGGATTAGGCATATATCTAGGACAAACATTAGGGTTAGGGTTATTCATAGGTTAAGGGATAGCCTTAGAGCTAGTTTTAGGGCTAGAGTTAGGGTTAGGTTAAATCTAGCTTTAGGGCTAGAATTAAGGCTAGTTTTTGTGTTAGGGTTAGGGCTAATAATAGCGCAATGACTAATGTAAGAACTAGGGTTAAAATGAAGGTTAGTTTTAGGGTTAGGGTAAGGGGTAGGTCTAGTGTTAGGGTTAGGTTTAAGGTTAGGATGATATTTAGAGCTAGGGTTAGTGTTAGGATATGAGTCAGGGTCAGAGTTATGGTTAGGACTCGAATTAGGAATAGGTTTATTTTAGGTTTCTGTTTAAGGTTAGGAGGGTGTTTAGAGCTAGCGTGAGCATTAGGATATGAGTCAGGGTCAGGGTTAGATTTAAGGTTAGGTTTAGAACTCGAATTAAGTCTATGGTTAGGTCTAACTGTAGTGTTAAAGTTTGGTTTAAGTTAAGGTTTATGGTTAGGACTATTGCTCAGTTTGTTTTATTGCTAGGGTTTGGGTTAGGGCTATTTTTACCATTAGCATTAGGGTAGGGCTATTTTTACCATTAGCATTAGGGTTAGGGCTAGCTTCAGTGTTTGGCTTAGGCTTACAGTTATGGATAGATTTCGAGTTAGGGTTAGATCTAGGTTTAGGTCTAGAACTAAGAATAGGGCAAGGGTTAGGGCTAGGGTAAAGGTTATGGTAATGGATAGGCATAGAACTAGGGATAGGGATAGTGTGAGAGTTAGAGTTAGTCTTAGGGCTAGTATTAGGGTTAGGTTTAGGTGTAAGTTAGCGGTATGGCCAGTGTTAGGGTTTGCTCTAGGTTTAATGTCAATTTTAGACCTAGGGTTTTTGTTAGGGTCAGAAGAAAGCTCAAGGTTAGCGAAAGGGTTTGGGATAAAATTAGAACTATAATAAGGGCTTGGTCAGGACTATTAATAGGGTTACTATTTTGGTTAGCCTAAGGACTAGGTATAGGTCTAGGTATTCTATTAGGGTTAGGGTTTCACTTAGGGTAAGGGATAGGTTTAGACGTAGGGTTAGGGCTTAAGTTAGGGTAGAGTTAGGGTTGAAGTTAGGATTAGGGTTTGGATTAGGGCTAGTTTTGTGTTAGAATTAGGACTAGGATTAGGGCAATCACTAATATAAGAACTAGGGTTGCAATTAGTGTTAATTTTAGCTTTAGAGTTACCGTGAGGTATAGTTTTAGTGTTAGGGTTAAGTTTAAGTTTAGGGTGATATTTACAGCTAGGGCTAGTTTTAGGATATGAGTCAGAGTCAGGGTTAGTGTTAGGACTCAAATAATGGCTAGGGTTACTGTTAAGTTTTTGTTTAAGTTTAGGATGATGTTTCAAGCTAGGGTGAGTTTAGCATGTGAGTCAGTGTCAGGTATACTTTTAAGTTTAAGGTTAGGACTCGAATTAAGACTATGGTTAAGTCTAGGTGTAGTGTTAGGGTTTGGTTTAAGTTTGGTTTAGGGTTAGGACTATTGGTCTGTTTTGTTTTACTGGTAGTGGTAGGGTTAGTGATAGTTTTATGATTAGCGTTTGGATTAGGTTTAGTGTTATTGTGAGGTTTAGGCTGAGGGTTAGGTGTAGGACTAAGAATTGGGCAAGGGTTAGGGCTAGGGTTAGGGTTATGGTAAGGGCTAGTATTAGAACTAGTGATAGGGCTAGATTGAGAATTATTGTTAGTCTTAGGGCTAAGGTTAGGGTTAGGTTTAGGGATAGGGCTAAATTAGGGCTAGGATTAGGTCTATGTTTAGTGTTCAGCTTAAGAATAGAATTAGAGTTAGATTTAGGATTTAGTTTAAGGTGAGCTAGGATAGTTTTAGAGGTAGGGTGATGTTTTGAATAAGGGTTAGGATTGGGGTTATGATTAAGGCTAGGTTTAGGGCTAGAATTAGGACTACGATTTGTTTCAGGGTTAGAGCGAAGATTACAAGTATGGCTAATTTCACATCTAAAATTATGTTTAAAGATAGTTTTAGGGTTAGCATTATGAGTATGTCTAGTGAAAGGTTTAGGTTTAGGGTTAGGGTCAGGTTTAGGGCCCGGGGTATTATTATGGTGAAGGTCTAGTTTAGAGTTTGGAATAGGTTAAGGCTTAAAGTTAAAGATTGAATTAGCATTAGGGTAAGTGTTTGGGTAATGATAGGCTTACAATTAGGGTTCATGTTAGGTTTAGGGAAATGGATAGGGATAGTATTAGAGATAGGTTTCGGTTTAGGCCTAGGGTTAGCATTATGGTTAGGGTTATTGTTATGGTAATCTATAGGGTTACAACTAGGGTTATGGTTATGTTCAGGGCTAGGGCTATAGTTAGGGTTAGGGTTAGGGTTAAAGCTCAGGTTAGGGCTCAGATTAGGGCTAAGATTTGGGTTAAGTTAGTGTTAGTGTTAGGATTACGGCTAATGTAAGTACAAGGGTTATGATTAGGGATAATTTTAGAAATAGGGCTGGGTTTAGTGTTTGGGTTAGTGTTAAGATTAGAGCGATATTTAGAGCTAAGATTAGTGTTAGTCTTAGATTCAGTGTCAGGGTTAGTTTTAGGGTTCGTCTTAAAACTCAAATTAGGACTAGGGTTAGGGGTAGGTGTACGGCTAGGGTTTGGTTTAGTTTAAGGGTTAGGGATAGAGCTAAGGGCTTCGTTTTGTTTTAGGGCTAGGGCTAGGATTAGGACTAGTTTTAGGATTAATTTTAGGGTTAGGGATAGTGTTAGGGTTAGCCTTAGGCTTCGGATTAGTGTTAGATTTAAAGATAGATTATATTCTAAGGTTAGTGCTTGGGCTATGGATATGTCAAGAGTTAGGTCTAAGTGTAGGGCTAGGCTAAGGGTTTCATTAAGTGATAGGGTTAGAACTAGTGATATGGCTAGTATGAAAGTTAATTTTTTTCTTAGATCTAGGGTTAGCTTTAGGTTTAAAGATAGGGTAAAATTAGGGCTAAAATTAGGGCTAGGGTTATTATTGGGGTTAGATCTAACGTTAGGGTTAAGGTTAGGCTGAGTATTAATCTAGGTTTATGGCTAGGATAATGGCTGGGATTTTTGTTAGTGTTCGGCCTAGGATTGGGGATAGGGCTAATGTCAGGTGTGGGGTTACGGTTGAGGAGAGGGAAGTTTTAAGATTAGGTTTATGGCTAGGTCTAGTGTAAGGGTTAGTATTAGGGTTAAGGGTCAGGTTTAGAGCTAGTGGAATTATTAGTGTCAAGATCAGGTTAGAGTTTGGTTGAGTATAGGGTTTAGGGTTAGGGCTCAAATAAGTGTTAGGGTCACGGTTAGGATACTGACAGGTTTTTGTTTAGGGTTCAGGTTAGGTTCCTGGTTATTGATAGGGTTAAGTTTAGTGATAGGGTAAGTGTTAGGCCTATTCTTTAGCATTAGGGTAAGGGTAATGTTTAGGATAATGGATAGTCTTAGAGGTAAGTTCAGGGCTAGCGCTATGGTCAGGAATAGGTCTTGAGATAGGGTTAGGGTTAGGTTTAGAACTAGGGTTAGAGTTAAGGTTATGTTTAGCTTAAGGGTAAGGTTTTGAGCTAGGTTTAGGGCTAGGAAGAGGGTTAGGTTTAGAGTTAGGTCTAGGGATAAGATTAGAGTATGGTTAGGGTTTAGGTTAAATTATGGCTAGCATCATCATTAGGGGTAGGGTTAGGGTTATAGTAATGTATATGGTTAGATGTAGGCATAGGGTTATTGTTAGTGTTAGATTGAGGTTTAGGTTTAGGGTTAGGGCTATGGTTATGTTTAAGTTTACGGTAAGGGTTAGGGTTTGAGCTATAGTTAGGTCTATCATGAGTGTGAGGTTTAGGGTTAGATCTACTGTTAATTTTCTGGCTAGGTTTAGGGTTAGGGTTAGGCCTAGGGTTATCAATAGGTATAGGGTTAGTTTTAGTGTAATGGGTAGGCTTAGAGCTAGGTTTAGGGCTAGGGTTAAGTTTAGGATTAGGACTAGTGTTAGTGGTATATTTAGGGATAGGTGAAGGTTTATGTTTAGGATAAGGGTTAGGCTTTCAGCTAGGGTTATGACTAATCAAGTGTTAGGTTAAGAATATGGTTATGCTTAGGCCTAGGATTAGCTCTATGTTTTGTATTATGTTTAGCCTAGGGTTAGGGCTGTGCGTAATGTAAGAGCTAAGGTTAGGGTTAGGATTTTGGCTAGCTCTAGTGTTAGGTTTAGATATTTGGTTAGGGTCAGGTTTAGAGGTAGGTTTACTCTTAAAGGCTGGGTCAGTGTTTGGGTTAGGGTTAGAGTTAGAGTTACAGCCAGAATTAGATCTAGGATTAGGTATAGGGGTATTGTTAGTGTTTGTGTTAGGTTAAGGGTTAGTATAAGGGCTAGGAATGGGTTTTTGTTTAGGTCTAGATCTAGAGTTAAGGGTAGATTTAGGATTTGCTTTATGTCTAGGGCTAGTGTTAGGGTTTGGTCTAGGGTTAGGGCCAGGTTTAGACCTAGGGTTAGTTTTTGTGTCACAATAAAGGTAAGGGTTAACATTAGGGTTTGTAATAGGGTTAGAGCTAGAGTGAGTGTAGGGTTATGACTATTAATAGGGTTAGGGTTTTGGTTAAATTTAGGATTAGGTATAGGTCTAGGATAACCATTGGGATTAGGGTTTTACTTTGGGTAAGGGATAGGCTTAGAGCTAGTGTTAGGGCTAGAATTAGGGTTAGGGTTAAATCTAGATTAAGGGCTCAGATTAGGGCCAATTTTTGTGTTAGGATTAGGGCTAATGTGATGGCAATGGATAATGTAAGAACTAGGTTTACAAGTAGGGTTAGGATAGGGGTAGGTATAGTGTTAGGGTTAGGTTTAATGTTAGTTTGATATTTATAGCTGGGTTAGTATTAGGATATGATTCAGAGACAGTGTTAGTTTTACTATTAGAGTTAGGACTCAAATAAGGGCTAGGATTACTGTTAAGGTTCAGTTTTAATGAGAGCGTGGTCTTTAGAGATAGGGAGACTTTTAGGATATCGGTCAGCATCAGAGTTAGTTTAGAGGTTAGGTTTATTACTCAATTTATGGCTAGAGTTACTGTTAGGGTTCGGTTTAAGTTTAGGGTGGTGTTAGATCTAGGGTTAGTGTTAGGATATGATTCGTGGTCAGGGTTAGATTCAGGTTATGATTAGGACTCGAATTATGGCTAGGGTTAGGTACAGGTGTAGTGTTATTGTTTGGTTTAAGTTAAGGTTTAAGGTTAGGTGTATTGCTAAGTTTTTTTTTTTTTTTTTTTTTTGTGTGTGTGTGTGAGAGAGAGAGAGAGAGAGAGAGAGAGAGAGAGAGAGAGAGAGAGAGAATTTTTTAATATTTTTAGTTTTCTTTTTTGTAGTTTCAGGTGGACACATCTTTTTTTTTTAATTGTATTTTTATTGTTGCTGAGGATTGAACCCAGCACCTCACACATGCCAGGCGAATGTGCTACCACTTGAGTCACATCCTCTGACTCTATTGCTCAGTTTTGCTTTATTTCTATTTTATATGATTATTTTTAGGGTTAGGGCTAGTGTTTGTGTTAGTGTTAGGCTTGGGGTTATGTTAAGACTTGTAGTTAGGTTTAGATATAGGGTTAGAGCTAGGTCTAAGGATAGGGCAAGGATTAAGGCTAGGTTAAAGATTATGGTAAATGATTGGGTTAGAACGAGGGATAAGGCTAGGGCCAGAGATAGAGTTAGTCTTAGGGCTAAGGTTATGGTTAATTTTAGGGATAGAGCTAAATCAGGGCAAGGATTAGAACTAGGGTTAGTGTTCAGCTTAGGCCTAGCATTAGAGCTAGGTTTAGGGTTAAGTTTAGGGTAAGGGATGTGTTATAGCTAAGTTTAGAGGTAGAGTGAGGGTTAGAATTAGAATTAGGGCTAGGGTTAGGGTTAGGGTTAAGTTTAAGATAGGTTTAGAACTAAGATGAGGGGTAGAGTTTGTTGTAGAGTTAGGTCTAGAATTATGGTTAGGGATAATTTAGGATTAGGTCCATGTCTTAGTATAGTGTAAGTGTTAAGATTAGGGTAAGGGTCAGTTTTAGAGCTAGGGGTATTTTTAGGTGCAGGGTCAGTGTTACAGTTTGTATTAGGTTAGGTTTTAGGGATAGAGCTCAAATGAGCATTAGGGTAAGAGTTAGGTTTAAGGTAATGAATAGGGTTTGATTTAGGGTTCAGGGTAGGTGTAGGGTAATGGAGAGATTTAGGGTTTATTGTAGGGTTAGGATTAGGGCTAGGTTAGCATTAGTACTATGGTTATAATAAGGGTAATGTATAGGGTTTGGGTTAGGGTTATGGTTAGGACTAGGTTTAGGGTTATTGTTAGGGATAAGGCTAGGTTTATGTTTACGCCAAAGGTTAGGCTTTGAGCTATGCTTAGGTCTAAGGTGAGGGTTTGGCTTAGGATAAGGCCTCAGTTTAGGGTTAGGGTTGTGCTTATGGTAGGTTTAGGCCTTGAATTAGCGCTAGGTTTTGTGTTAGGTTTAGGTCTATGGTTAGTGCTATGCGTAATGTAACATCTAGGTTCTAATTATAGCTAGTTTTGGTGTTAGGATTATGGCTAGGTCTAGTGTTAGGTTTAGATTTTGGTTTAGAGTTAGTTTTAGAACTAAGAATAGTGTTATTGTCAGTGTCAGTGTTCAGATTAGAGTTAGGGTGAAAGCCAGAATCAGGAGTAGGGTTAGGTCTAGGGATAGTGTTATTGTTTCTTTTAGGTTAATGGTTATTGTTAGGGCTTAGACTAAATTTTTGTTCAGATATAGGCCTTGAGTTATCACTAGATTTAAGATTAGGTTTGGTCTAGCGGTAGTGTTAGGGTGAGGTTTAGGTAATAGTTTACTGGTAGGGCTTGTTTCGGGGTTCAGTTTAGGGTTAGGGTCCGGTTTAGACCTATAATTAGTGTTATGGTCAGAATAAGGGTGAAGGTTAGTGTTAGGATTGGGGTTAAATTTAGAGCTAGAATAAGAGCTAGGGTTTGGACTAGTAATAGGGTTAGTGTTTGATTTAGACTAAGGATTACGATTAGACTTAGGGTTAGATTATGGATAGGGTTTGGCTTATAATAAGGAATAGGGTTTAGCTAGGTTCAAAGCTAGGGTTATGGTTAGGTTTAGGGCAAGAGCTAGGGTTAGTGTTAAATCTAATTTTAGAGCTCAGAATATGGCTATTTTTGTTTTGGGGTTTGGGCTATGGTCACTACTAGGGCTAATGTAAGAACTAGGGTTATTATTAGGGTTAGTTTAAGGGTTAGGATTTGGTCTTGGAGTGGTGTTAGCATTTTCTTTATGGTTAGGGTAATATATAGAGCTAGGGTTAGTATTTGGATATGAGTTAAGGTAAGGATTAGTTTTAGTCTTAAGACTTGTATTTGAGTTAGGGTTATGGCTAGTTTTAGGGTTAGGGTTTGTTTTAAGTTGAGTTTAGGTTTAGGGTAATGGCTTGGTTTGTTTTAGGGCTAGGTCTAGGGTTAGTGTTAGTTTTATGATTTGCGATATTGTTCAGCTAGTTGTAGGGTGAGGTTTAGGTTTAAGGTTAGGGTTAGATTTAGAGTAATGGTTAGATCTAGTGTTAGGACTAAGGTTAGGGCTAGTGTTAGGTTTACGGTAATGGACAGGTTTAGAAATAGATATAGGGCTATGTTGAGAGTTAGAGTTATTTTTAGGGCTAGAGTTAGGGATTTGCTTATGGTTAGAGCTAAATTAGGGCTAGATTAGTGCTAGGTTTAGGGTTAGGGTTCAGACCATGGTTAAGGCTAGACTTAGGGTTAGTATTAGTGTTAGGGTTATGGTTAGTTTTAGGAGAAGGGATGAGGTTATGGCCAGGTTTAGGGCTAGGGTGAAGGTTAAAGTTAGCTATAAGAATAGGATCAGTGTTCGAGTTAAAATTAAGGCTAGGTTTAGGGCTAGGATGAGGGCTAGGGTTTGTGTTAGGTTTAGAGATACGATTAGGGCTAGGGCTAATGTCAGGTCGCGGGTTATGGTTAGGAATAGTGTTAACTTTAGCTTTATGGCTAGGTCTAGTGGAAAGTTAGGTTTAGGGTAAAGGTAAGGTTTATAGCTTGGTGTATTATTATGGTCAGAGTCCAGTTTGGTGTTTAGTTTAGGTTAAGGTTTTGAGTAAGTGCTCCAATTAGCATTAGGGTTAGGGTTAAAGTGATAAATAGTGTTAGGTTTTGGGTTCATATTAGGTTTAGAGTAATAGGTAGGGTTAGTGTTAGTGATAGGATTAGGGTTAGGCCTAGGGTTAGCATTTGGTTTAGGTTTATGCTTAGGGTAAAGGATAGGGTTAGTGCTAGTGTTAGGGCTTATATTAATGTTAGGATTTTGGAAAGGTTTAGAGACAGGCCTAGGGTTAGTGTTATTGTTAGGTTTGGCAGAAGTGTTGGGGTTTGAGCTAGGGTTATGGGTAAGGTAAGGGTTAGGGATAGAGTCAGGGCTACGGTTAGGTTTAGAGTTATGGCTTGTGTTAGCATTAGGGTTAGGGTTATTTTTAAGGTAATTGATAGAGTTTGTTGCTAGGATTTGAGCTATGGTTACTGTTAGGATTAGGGCTAGGTTTAGGGTTGGGTTGAGGATTAGGGCTATTTTTATATTTAGGGTAATGATTAGAGTTTGAGTAGGGTTAGGGCCAGTGCCAGTGTTAGGGTTAAGGTTAGTGCTAGGGATAGGGTTAGGGTTATGCTTAGGAGGGCTAGGATGAGGGTCAGGTTTTGTGTGAGGTTTAGGGCTAATGTTAGGTGTATGGGTAATGTAAGATCTAGGGTAATTATTATGGGTATATTTAGGGTTTGCCTAGTGCTAGGGTTAGTTTTTCAGTTAGGATAAGATTTAGAGCTAGGGTTTGTCTTACGGTAAGTGTCTAGGGTCAAGTCTAGAGTTTCGGTTAGGGAGAGATTTAGGGTTATAATTATGGTTAAGTCTAGTGTAAGGATTAGATTTAGGGTAAGGGTCAATTTTAAAGCTAGGCATATTATTAAGGTCAGGGTATGGCCTACTGTTCAGTTTAGGTTAAGGTTTAGGTTTAGGGCTTTAATTAGCATTAGGGTTAGAATTAGGATTAGGGTAATAAATAGGTTTAGGATTAGGGTAAAGTTTAGTTTTAGGGTAATGGATAAATTTAGTAATTGTGATAGGGTTAGGGTTAAGCCTAGTTTTAGAATTAGGGATTAGATTATTTTTATGGTAATAGATAGGATTAGAGCGAGGTTTAGGGCTAGGATTATGGTTAGGATTAGGGCTAGTGTTAGGGTAGTGTATAGAATTAGAGATATGGTAAGGATTATGGTTAAGGTTAGTATAAGGAATAGTTTTAGGTTAGGGTTTGGGATAGGGCTAGGGTTTTGTGTAGGATAAAGGTTAGGCTTTGAGCTAGGGTTAGGTCTACGGGGAGGGTTAGGGTTAGGTTTAGGTCTGGGGTTAGTTTAGGTTACAATTAGGGCTAGGTTTTGGCCTAGGATATTGGCTAGGTTTTGTGTTTTTTTAGGCCTAGGGTTAGGGCCATGTGTAGTTACGAGCTAGGGTTATGATTAGGGCTAGTTTTAGGGTTAAGGTTATTGCTAGGTGTAGTGTTAAGATTAGCTTTTGAGTAGGGTAAGCATTGAAGCTAGATTTATGTTCGGGTCATTTCAGTGTTCAGGTTATAGTGAGTGTTGGGATTAGTACCAGAAGTAGGACTAGTGTTAGGTCTAGAAGTAGGGTTAGTGTTTGGGTTATGTTAAGGGTGATTGTAAGGGCTAGAGCAAAGTTATTGTTCATGTCTAGGTCTAGAATTATGGCTAGATTTAGGGTTAGGTTTAGGTCTAGGACTAGTGTTAGGTTTAGGTTTAGGTATAGGATTACAGGTAGGTCTAATGTTAGAATTCAGGTTCGGGTTCAGGTTAGGGTCAGGTTTAGAACTACAGTTAGTGTTAGGGTCAGTATAAGTTTCAGGGTTAAGATTAGGGTTTGGGTTATGGTTAGAGCTACATGAGGGCTAGGGTTACAACCAATAATAGGATTAAATTTGGGGTTAGCCTATGGATTAGGCTTAGAACTAGGGTTAGCATTAGGTTTAGGGTTTGGCTTAAGGTAACAAATAGGAAAAGAGCTAGGGTTAGGGAAGGGTTAGGGACTAGCTTAAGGCTAGGGTTTGTGTTAGGGTTAATGCTAGGGTTAGCGCTTGGATTAGGGCAAAGTTTTGGGTTAGGTTAGGGCTAGTGTTAGGGCAGCAGCTAATGTATGATCTAGGGTTATAATAACGGCCAGTTTTTGGGTTAGTGTTATGGGTAGGTGAAGTGTTAGGGTTAGGGTTAGTATTCAGGTTAGAGTTAGCTTTATGTTTAAAGCCAGAATTATCACTAGGGTTAGGTCTAGGTGTAGGGTTAGTATTTGGGTTAGGTTAAGATTCATTATTAGGGATAGGGGTAGGTTTTTGTTTAGGTTTAGGGATAGAGATATTGCTAGATTTAGGATTAGGATTAGGGCTAGGACTAGTCTTAGTGTTAGGTTTAGGAATAGGTTTACTTCTAGTGCCAGTGTTATGGTTCAGTATAGGGTTAGGGTCAGGTTTATACCTACGGTTACCATTAGGGTCAGAATAAGTGTCAGGTTTGAGTTATGGTTAGAGCGAGAATGAGGGCTAGGTTTAGTACTATTAATAGGATTAGGGTTAGGACTAGGGTCATGATTAGGGTTAGGATTGGCTTAGGATAAAGAATAGGGTTAGACCTAGGGTTAGGGCTACAATTAGTGTAGGGTTAAGGATAGAGTTAAGATTAGGGTTAGGGTTAAAACTAGGGTTAGGTTTCAGATTAGGGCTAAATTTTGGTTAGAGTTAGGGCCAGATTTAGAGTTACTGATAATGTTTGCAGTAGAGATACAATTTGGCTAATTATATGATTGGGGTTAGGACTAGGTCTAGTGTTAGGGTTAGATTTAACATTAGGGTGATGTTTAGAGCTAGGGTTAGTATTAGGGTCAAAATTAAGGTCAGGGGTAGTTTTAGGGTTAGGATTTGGACTCGAATTAAGGCTAGGGTTAAGGTTAGCTGTACGGTTAGGTTTTGGTTTAGGTTAAGCTTTAAATTTAGGGCTATGGCTTGGTTTTGTTTTAGTTCCAGGGCTATGGTCACGGCTAGTTTTAAGATTAGCATTAGGTTTAGGACTAGTGTTAGTGTTAGGTTTAGTCTTAGGTTTAGAGTTAGATTTAGAGTTAGGATTAGATCTTGGGTTAGGTCTAGGGCTAAGGATATGGCTAGCGTTAGTTCTAGGTTTATAGCTACTATTAGGGATATGATAAAAATATTGATCGGGCTAGGGCGAGAGTGACAGTTAGTCTTAAGGCTAGGCTTAAGATTTGGTTAGGTATAGGGCTTACTTAGGGCTAGGAATAGGGCTAGGTTTATGTTTATGTTTAGGCCTAGTGTTAGTTTTGGGCTTAGGGTTATGTTTAGTGTAAATGATGGGGTTAGACCTAGGTTTATGGCTAAGATGAAGGTTAGAATTAGGATTAGGGCTCGGTTTTCATAATAGTTAAGATTAAAGATAGGTTAAAGTCTAGGATGAGGGCTAGGTTTTGTGTTTTGTTAAGGGCTAGGATTACCATTAGGGCAAATGTCAATACTAGGGTTATGGTTAGGGATTGTTTTAGGGTTATTTTTATGGTTATGTTTAGTTTAAGGGCTAGATTTAGGGTAAGCGTCAAATTTAGAGCTAGGGGTATTATTAGGTTCAGGGTCATGTTTAGGGTTTTGATTAGGTTAGGGTTAAGGATTAGTGCTCAAATAAGCATTAGGGTTTGGGTTAGGGTAATGATAGGGTTAGGTTTTGGTTTCAGGTTATGTTTAGCATAATGGACAAAGTTATGGTTAGGCATAGGGTTAGATTTAGGCCTAGAGTTAGCATTAGAATTAGGGCTATAATTAATAGGATTAGAGTTAAGTTTAAGGCTAGTGTTATGGATAGGATTAGAGTTAAGTTACAGTTAGGGTTGGGGTTAGGTTTAGGGCTTTTTTTTAAGGTTAGGGCTAGGATTACAGCTAGGGCAAATGTCAGATCTATGGTTACATTAGAAATAGTTTTAGGGTTAGGTTTACAGCTAGGTCTAGTTTAAGGGTTAGGTTTATGGGTAGGGTCAGAATTAGAGCTAGGTATATTATTACGGGAATTGTCAGAGTTAGAGTTTGGCTTAGGTTAAGTTAGGATTAGGGCTCAAATTAGCATTAGATTTAGTGTTAGGAAAATGATAGGGTTAGGTTTAGGGTTCAGGTTTGGTTTAGGTTAATGAATAAGGTTAGGGTTAGCAAAAAGGTTACGGTAGCCTTAGGATTACCATTAGGGTTATGGTTAGGGATAGGGTAATGGATAGGGTTAGAGCTAGTGATAAGGCTAGGGTTATGGTTAGGATTCTGGCTATGATTATGGTATAAGTTTAGTGCTAGATTTGGGATATGGTTAGGTTTAAAACTAGGGTTGAGTCTCAAATAAGTGTTAAGATTGGAGTTGCTTAGGGCTAGGGTTAGGGCTGTGGCTAATGTATGAACTAGTGTTACAATTTGTTCCAGTTTTAGGGTTTGGGTTAGGGTGATTTTTAGAGCAATGGTAAATTTAGGGTCAGTGTCAGGGTAAGGATTAGTTTTAGTGTTAGGTTTAGGACTCAAATTAGGGCTAAAGTTAGTGCTAGTGTAGGGTTGGGTTTTGATTTAGGTTAAGGTTTATGGTTAGAGGTATGGCTCAGTTTTTTAAGGGCTAGGGCTAGGGTTAAGGCTAGATTTTGGATTAGTATTAGGGTTAGGGCTAGTGTTAGAGTGAAGTTTAGGCTTATGGTTAGGGTTAGATTTAGAGTTACAGTTGATCTAGGGTTAGGGCTCATGCTAGGGTTAGGGCTAGAGTTCGGTTTATGGAAAGAAATATTGTTAGAACTAGGGATACATATAGGGTGAGAATTAGAGTTATTCTTAGGGGTAGGCTTAGAGTGAGGCTTAGGGTTAGGGTAAATTAGGGCTAGCTTTAGGATTAGGGTTAGTGTTATGGTTAAGCCTAGTGGTTGGGCTAGGGTTAGGGTTAGCACTTTGGTTAGGGTTAAGTTTAGAAGAATGGATGGGGTTATAGATAGTTTTATGGCTAGGGTGAGAGTTAGATTTAGGATTAGGCCTAGGGTTATGTTTCAGTTTTTAATTAAGTCTAGGATTAAGGCTAGGATTAGGGATAGGTTGTCTTATAGGATTAGGGCTAGGACTTGGGCTAGAGATAATATCAGGTCTAGGGTTATGGTTAAGGATAGATTTAGTGTTACGTTAGTGGCTAGGTCTAGTGTAAGGGTAAGGTATAGTTTAAAGGTCAAATTTAGAGCTAGAACTATTATTAGAGTCATGGTCAGGGTCAGGGTTAGCGTTAGGTTTTTATTGTTAAGGGATTAGGGCTCAAATTAGCGTTAGGGTTAGATTTAGAGTTAAGGTAATGAAAAAGTTTCTTTTAGGTTTGAGTTAAGATTTAAGGTAACTAATGGGTAAGGTTTCAGTGATTGGGTTAGGGTAAGCATTAGGGTTAGGGTTATGTTTATTGTAATGGATAGTTTTAGAGCTAGGGTTAGGGCTAGGTTATGGTTGGGATTAAGTCTAGGATTAGGGTTCTGTTTAGGGATAGAGCTAGGTTAGGATTAGGGTAAGTGTTAGGGTTAGGGTAATTGTTAGTTTAGGGTTAAGGTTATGGTTAGGTTACGATAAGGGTTATTGTTTGAGCTAGGGTAAGGGCTAGTGCCAGGGTTAGGTTTAGGTTTTAGTTCTAAGTTCAAGATTATGTTTAGTGTTAGGTTGAGTGTTAGGGATAGGGTTTTAATTAGGGTTACGGTTAGGGTTAGAGTTAGGGTAATGGATATGATTCGAGTTAAAGTTTGGGCTAGGTTTAAGTATAGAATTAGGGCTAGTATTAGGATTATGATTTAGGATAGGTCTAGGGTTATGATTAGTGTAAGGGTTAGGCATTGAGCTAGGGTTAGGTCTAAGGAGAGGGTTAGGTTTAGAGTTAAGTTTTTGGTTAGGGTTAGGCTTAGGTTTATCCTTAGAGCTAAGTTTAGGCCTAGGATTTGCTCTAGGTTTTGGGTTATGCTTAGGGCTAGGGTTAGGACTATGGGTAATGTAAAAACTAGGGTTATGTTTAGGGCTAGTTTTAGATTTAGGGTTATGGCTTGTTCTAGTGTTAGGTCTAGGTTTTGGGTTAGTGTCAGTTTTAAAGCTAGTTTAAGTGTTTGGATCAAGGTCAGTGTTTGGGATAGGGTTAGGCTTAGGGTTAGAGACAGAATTAGGACTAGGATAAGGTCTAGGGATAGGGTAAGTGTTTGGTTTAGGTTAAGGGTTATTTTTAGGGCTAGTGCTAGAATTTTGTTTATGTCTAGGGCTAGTGTTATAGCTATATTTAGGATTAGCTTTGGGTCTAGGTGTAGTGTTAGGCTTAGGTATATGTATAGGTTTACGAGTAAGTCTACTGTTAGGTTTTGGTTCATGTTTAGGGTCAGGTTTAGACATCGGGTTACTTTTAAGGTCAGATGGGGGTCTGAAGTAAGTTTAGATGTAGAATGAGGGCTAGGGTTAAGACTACTAATATGGTTAGAGTTGAAGTTAGGCTAAGGATTAGGGTTATGTCTAGGGTTAGCATTTTGTTTAGGGTTTGGCTTAGGGTAAGTGATAGGGTTAGGATTAAATTTAGAGCTAGGATTATGGCTAGGGTTAGCATTAGGTTTAGGTCTATTGTTAGAGTTAAGATTAGGGTTAAAGCTAAGATTACGATTCAGATCTAGGGTAGGATTTGTGTTAGGTTTAATTCTAGGGTTAGGACAATTACTAATATATGAGCTAGAGTTACAATTAAGGCTAGTTTTATTGTTACAGTTAAGGCTAGGCCTAGTATTAGAGTTAATTTAAGTTAGGATGATGATTAGTGCTAGGATTTGTGTTAGAGTCAGTGTCAGGGACAGAGTAATATTTAGAGTTAGGGTCGGGCTAGGTGTAAGGTTTGGGTTTGATTTAGGTTAAAGGTTTGTGTTAGGGATATGGCTTGGTTTTGTTCTATGGGTAGAGCCAGGGCTAGCGCAAATTTTAGGATT
The DNA here is from genome assembly GCF_048772815.1 of Callospermophilus lateralis. Taxonomy (NCBI): domain Eukaryota; kingdom Metazoa; phylum Chordata; class Mammalia; order Rodentia; family Sciuridae; genus Callospermophilus; species Callospermophilus lateralis. The sequence continues at coordinate 18,484,250 of NC_135316.1, read as the reverse complement.
AGCATTATGGTTAGGGGAAGTTTTAGAGTTTGGTTTGGCTTATGATTACAGTTAAATTTAGAGTTAGGTTTAGATTTAGAGTTACATATAGATCTAGAGTTAGGATAGGGCTAAGGATAGAACTAGGGCTAGGGCTAGGGCAAGAGTTAGAGTTAGTCTTAGGGCTAGGGTTAGAGTTAGGATAGGATCCAATTACGACTAGGATTAGTGCTAGGCTTAGTGTTTGTATTAGGCTTAGTGTTAGGCCGGGAATTATGGTTAGGCGTATGGTAAGGGATAGGTTTATCGGTATGTCTAGGGCTAGGGTGAGGCTTAGAATTATGGTTAGGACTGGGGTTATGTTTCGGGTTAGGATTAATGGTAGGTTTATGGCTACATTTATGGTTAGGGCTAATTTCAAGTCTAGGGTTATGGTTAAATATAGTTTAAGCTTAGGTTTTTTGGCTACGCCTTGTATAAGTGTTAGGTTTAGGGTTAGGGTCAGGTTTAGGATAAGGGTATTATTAGGTTCATGGTTACAATTAGTGTTTTGGATAGGTTAAAGTTTAAAGTTATGACTCGAATTAGCATTAAGATTAGGATCAGCATAACGATAGGGTTAGGTTTAGGTTTCACATTAGATTTAGGGTAATGCATAGGGTGATGATTAGGTATAGGGTTAGGTTTAGGCCCAGGGTTAACATTAGGGTTAGGGTTATGGTTAGGGTAATGGATAGGGTTAGAGCTAGGGTTACAGCTAGGGTTATGTTTACAATTAATGATAGTGTTAGAGTTAGGTTTATGGTTAATGGTAGGATTAGGGCTCGGAATAGGGCTATGATTTGGGTTAAGTTAGGGATAGTGTTAGGGTTATGGCTAATGTAAGTACTAGGGTTATAAGTAGGGCTAATAGTAGTGTAAGGGTTAGGACTAGGTCTAGTGTTAGGTTTAGGTTTTGGGTTAGGGTTAGGGTGATGTTTAGAATGAGGTTTAGTGTTCAGGTCAGAGTCAGGGTGAGGGTTAGTTTTAGGGTTTGGCTTAAGACTCAAATTATTGCTAGGGTTAGGACTAGGTGTAGGATTAGGGCTTGGTTTATGTTAAGGATTAGGGTTACCTCTATGGCTCAGTTTTGTTTTAGTTTTAGGGCTAGGGTTAGGGGTAGTTTTATGATTAGCCTTAGGGTTACACCTAGGGTTAGGTTTAGGCTTAGGCTTATTTTTAGGGTTAGATTTAGAGTTAGGGTTAGATTTAGGGTTATGGCCAGAGATATGAATATGGCTTGGGTTTAACCTATGGTTCAGGTTAGGATTAGGTTTTAAGTAGAGTGAGAACTACATTTAGTGCCAGCATGAGAGTTAGAGTTAGTCTTTAGTCTAGGGTTAGAGTGAGGGTTAGGGACAGGGCTAAATTAGGGCTAAATTTGGGCTAGGGTTTGTATAAGTTTTTAGGCCTAGGATTAGGGTTAGGGTTATAATTCAGGCTATGTTTAGGGCTAGGATAAGGTCTAGGGTTTGTGCTAGGGTTAGGGCTAGGATTATGGCTAGGGCTAAAGTCAGGTATAGGGTTATGGTTAGGATTAGTTTTAGGGTTAGGTTTAAGTGTAAGTCTACTGTAAGTGTTAGGTATACGGTAATAATCAGATTTAGATATAGGAGAATTATTAATGTAAGGGTCAGAATAAGGCTTTGGTTTAGGTTTGAGCTTTAGTTTTAGGGCTAGGGCTATGGTTAGGGCTAGTTTTAAGTTTAGTGTTATGGTTTGGGCTAGTGTTAGGGTTTGGCTTATTCTTCAGTTTAGGACTCAATTTAGAGTAAGATTTTGTCTAAGGTTAGTGCTAGGGCAAAGGAGTTGGGCAACAGTTAGGACTAGGGTTAGAGCTAGGATTAGGGTTATGGTAAGTGTTATAATGAGTGAAAGGTCTAATGTGAGAGTTAGAGTTAGTTTTAAGACTAGGGTTAGGGATAGGGCTAAATTATGGCTAAGATTAAGGCTACGGTTAGTGTCAGGATTAGGTCTAGAGTTTGGGTTAGGAATGTAATTAAACCTATGTTTAGGGCTAAGATAAGGGCTTCGGTTTTTTTAATGGTTAGGGCTAGAATTATGGCTATGGATAATGTCAGGTCAAGAGATAGTTTTAGGGTAAGGTTAATGGCTAGGTCTGTTGTAAGTGTTAGGTATATGGCAAGAGTCAGGTTTAGAGCTAGGGAAATTATTAGGGCCAGGGTCAGTGTTAGGGCTTGGTTTATGTTTTGAGTTTAAGATTATGGCTCAAATTAGAGTTAGGGTTAGGGTTAGGGTAAAGATAGGGTTAGAGTTAGGGTTCAGGTTAGGTTTAGGGTAATTGATAGTTTTGGGGATAGTGATAGGGTTAGGGTTAGTCCTAGCATTAGCATTAAAATAGGGTTATGTTTAGGGTAATGGATAGAGTTAGATTTAAGTTTAGGGCTAGTTTTGTTGTTATTATTAGGTCTTGGGTTAGGGTTAGGGTGAGTGTTAGGATTAAGGCTAGGTTTATGGCTCGGATGAGGGTTTGTATTAGGACTAGGGCTAGGATTAAGGCTAGGGCTAATGTAAGGTCTAGCATTACAATTAAGGGTAGTTGTAGGGTTTGGTTATAAATAGGTCTATTGTAAAAGTTAGGTTTAGGTTAAAGGTCAGGCTTAGACCTAGGTGTGTTATTACGGTCAAGGTTAGAATTAGGGATTATTTTCAGTTACAGTTTACAGTTATAGCTGGAATTAGCATTAGGTTTAGAGTAATGGATATGGTTAGTTTTATTGTTCAGGTTAGGTATAGGGTTTTGAAGAGCCTTAGGGATAAATATACTCTTAGGTTTAGTCCTATTGTTAGCATTTATGTTAGGCTTAAGTTTAGGATAAAAGATAGAATTACAGCTAAGGTTAAGGCTACGTTTATTGTTAGGAGTAGGGCTAGTGTTAGTGTTAGCGTTAGGGTTATGATTAGGCCTAGGATTGGGATTAGGTTTAGGGTAAGTGTTTGGGTTGGAACTACATTTAGGGCTAGAGCGAGGTGTAGGGTTAGAGCAGGTCTAGGGAAAATGTTAAGGTTAGGGCTACACTTAGCATTAGGGTTAGGGTTAGAGTTATGGTAATGGAGAGAGTTAGAGCTAGAGTTTGGACAATGCTTACAGTTAAAATTAGGGTTAAACTTAGGGTTAGGGATAGGTCTATGTTAATTTTTAGGGTTAAGATTAGGGCTCAGTTTAGAGGTAGTGTTAGGTTTAGAGTTACTTTATTCAAATTTCTTTCATACAATCCAGGATTTATCTTTAACTAACCTTACTCTCTTTCCCAGGTTTAGGACTTTTGGTTTAACTCTTTGGTGTCCAGAACACTTAATATTTTGATTTTACTTCATTAGGCCAATACAAGTCAATGTAAATGGACCTGAATCAAATAGGGTTTATGCTAGCTAGTTTAAACTGCATACATGCCCTCAATTCTTTGTGGGGACACTCTGATATGTTCCTTGTGTGTGTAGGCCTAAGCTGAAGCATGCATAAACAATTTTATTCAAGAGCTGTTTAGAAGAAAGCAGGAAATATGAACGCACTGAAATTCCTCCTGTAATTATTTTGTCAGATTTGTTTGATACTTTGTAGGATTCGTTATTTAGTTTTCCCCACAAAGCTCTCCAAGTGTGGAACTTCTAGGATCAATGTTGTCTACTCAGGTTAGGATTTGTGTTAGGTTTGGAGTTAGGGCTAAGTTTTGTAAAAATTTCTTTGATACATGGAAAGAGTTAACTTTTTCCTAGCCTTAATAACCTCCTCAGGTTTGGGCCTTCTGATTTCAATGGTTTACTAACAGGAAAACTGTATTTTAATGTTTCACTCCATACTGACATATATAGGTATATAAAAATGAAGGTTGAAATCAAACCGAGTTGGTGCTACCTGCTTGAAACTTCAAACACTGAATCATTTCTCTGTGGGAACTTGCTGATTTGTTCCTTCTGAAAGTAGCCCTAAGATAAAGATGGAAAAAAACATCTTTATCCAAGAGCCCTTTAGCAGAAAGCAGAGAAATGTGCATTAACTGAAATACCATCTTAATTATTTGGACATATTTCTTTGATACTGCATTAGATTCATCTGATAGCTTAGCCCACTAGGCTCCCCAATTTTGAGACTTCTAGGATCATCAATTTTTTCACTCAGGTTAGGGTTTGTGTTAAGTATAGTGTTAGGGCTAATGTTAGAGCTAGTATTAGGATTAGAGTTACTTTTTTTCAAATTTCTTTGATACTGGGTAGGATTCATTTTTCTCCTATCCTTACTATACTCCACATGTTTGGGACTTCTATGTTCAATTGGTCACAGTAAGGAACAGTGTGTATTCTAAAGTTTCAGTTCACTTTTTCCTATATAGGTAAGTGGAAATGGAGCTGGAAATCAAACAGCACTAGTGCTAGCTGCCTGGAACTTCACACTCCATCAATTCTCTCTGAGTAATCTCTTGTTTGTCCTTGTGACAGTTGGACGAAGCTGAAGCATGCAAAAACAACTTTATCCAACAGTACTTCAGGAGATTACAGGGAAATATGCATGTACTGATATACTCCATCAACTTTTTTGACAGATATCGTTGATACTGCACAGCATTCATCCCTTAGCTTTCCCGAATAGGTTGTCTAAGTTTGAAAATTCTACCGTCAAAGGTTTCATAAAAATGTTAGGGTTAGGGGAAGAGTTAGGGTTACAGCTATTGTTAGGGTTAAAGTTAGTTTTATTCAAAATTCTTTGATACTTGGCAGGATTTATCTTTTAGCTAGATTTACTCTGTTCCCCAGGTTTAGGCCTTCTCTGTTCACAGGTTTGCTGTCAGGAACAGTTCGTATTTGAAGATTTCACTTAATTTTGACCTATACTGGAAAGTTAATGGAGTTAAAAAACAAAAAGCCTTTTGCTAGCTGCTTGAAACTTCACACACTCCATCAGTTCTCTGTAGGGACTCTGGTATGTCCCTTGTAAAAGCAGGCCTATGCTTAAGCGTACAAAAACAACTTAATCTGTGAGTCTTTTAAGAGAAAAAAGGAAAATATGTATATACTGAAATACCTCCCATTATTATATGGTCAGATTTATTTGATGTTGCATAGGATTCATCACTTAGCCTGCCCCACGAGGCTCCCCAAGTGTGGGAATTCTAGGATCAATTGTTCCCTAATCAGGTTATGGTTAATATTAGGTTTAGCATTATGGCTAGGTCTAGGGTTAGAGGTAATGTGAAGATGAGGGTTAGTTTTGTTCAAATTTCTTTGACACTGGGGAAGAGTCATCTTTTATCCAGCCTTAGTATCCTCCCAATATATGTTCTTTTAAATTCAATGGTTCACTATCATGAACATTTTTCCTATTAAGGTTTCACTTCATTTTGACACCTATGGGAAAAATGGAAATGGAGGTGGAAATGAAACAGGCATCCCTTCCCCTAAACCTAACCCTAAACCTAACCATAAACATAGACCTAATCCTAGGCCTAGTCCTAACACTAAACCTAGACCTATTCCTAGACCAAATTTAGCCCTAACCCTAACCCAAACTTTAGCCCTAAGACAAACTCTATCTCTTGCCATTGCCCTATTCCTAGTTCTAACCCCATCCTTTACCATAACCAAAACACAAGCCCTAATATTAGCTCTACCAGTTGCCATAGCTTTTACCTCAGAATTAACCATAACTGTGAAACTACTAATAATAAACTCACCCTATTAGTAGCAATAACGCTAACACTAATCATAAAACTACCCTTAACTTTAGTCTTTGCCCTAAAACAAAACCAAGCCATAGGACTAACCCTAACCCTTAACCTAAACCAAATCTTAACCCTACATCTAGCCCTAAGCCTAACCCTAATTCAAGTCCTATCCCTAACCTTAAAATGAATCGTGACCCTGACTCTGACACTAACACTAACCGTTGTTCAAAGCATCACCAAAACTTAAACCAAATCCTAAAACTAGACTTAGTCCTAAATGTAACCCTGAAACTAGCCCTAATTGTTACCTTAGTTCTTAAATTAACCATATCCCTAAAAAAGTTTAAACGTAACCCCAAACCTAGCCCTAATCCAAGACCCAACCCTAGTTTTAACCCTAATTCGAACCCTAAACCTTACCCTAAACCTAACCCTAACTTTAATCCTTTCACTAAACCTAAACCTAACCCTAACCCTACCCCTAAATCTAACCATACACCTAACCCTAACACTACCTCTAACCCTATACATTACCCTAATCCTAACCCAAACACTAATGCTAATCCTCAGCCTGACCATAGCATTATACCTAACCCTAACCTCTCCATTACCCTAAACCTAACCTGAATCCTAACCCTAGCCATATCATTAACTTAACTCTAACATTTAACCTAATGCTAACTCGAGCTCTAATCCTAAACCTTAACCTAAACCAAAACAAACCCTAACTCTCACCCTGACCATAATAATACTCCTACCTATAAACCTGACCCTAACCCTCATCCTAACCCATATATTATACCTAGGAAAAACCGATCCCAAAAACCATCCATAACCATAACCCTATACCTGACATTAACCCTAATACTAATGCTAAAGTAACCTTAACTCAATACATAGTCCTAATTCTAGGCCTAAAACTAGTTTTAATCTTAACATTACACTTAACTTTATCTCTAACCCTAAATTTAATCCTCACTCTAGTCTAAATCTAGCTGTAAAAACATCATACCTTACCCTTACCCTAACCCTAACACTAACACTAAACCTAAAATTAATCCTAAACCTGGCCGTAAACTTAAACCTTATCCTAATCCTAAACTTAACATGAGCACTAACTCTAACCCTAACATGAACTGTAACATTAAACCTAAACCTAACACTAACCCTAACACTAACCCTAACACTAAACATAACACTAAACCTAAACCTAACTTTAACACAAAAACTAAATCTTATCATACCACTAACCCTAACCCTAATCCAAATTCTAACACTCACTCTAACACTAACCCAAACCTAACCCTAATCATTACCCTAATACTAACCCTAAAACCAACCCTAACCCTAAACATAACTGTAACCCTAATGTTAACCCTAAACCTTACGCAAACAATAATGCTTATCTTAACCCTAAAACTAACACTAACCCTAAAACTTACCCTAACCCTAACCCTAACAGTAACCCTAACATTAACCCTAACACTAATTCTAAACCTAACCCCTAACTCTAACTCTAACACTAACCCTAACTCTAACCGTAACCCTAATCTTAACTGTAACCTTAACCCTAACCCTAATCCTAACACAAAAACTAACCAAAACCATAACCCTGAGCATTACACAACCCTTACACTAACCCTTACCTAACCCTAACCCTAACCCTAACACTAACCATAAAACTAATGTTAAAACTACCCTGACCCTAGCACTAAACCTAATCCTAACCCTAACTTTAACCTTAAAACAAAACATAACCCTAACTCTTACCTTAATATTATTCCTAAAGCTATCACTAAACTTAGCACTATACCTAACACTAACCATAACACATACACTAACACTAACCCTAACACTTAACCTAAACCTAATACTAACCCTCATCCTAACAATAGCATGAATTTTAACACTAATCCTAACACTAACCCTAAAACTAAACCTAAACCTAATCCTAACCCTAAAACTAACATTAACACTAACCGTAACCCTAATATTAAACCTAGAACAAAACATAAAACTAATTTTTTCACTAACCTAACACTACTCTAAACCTACACTAACCCTAAACTTAAGACTAAACATAACCCTAAAACTAACCATAAACCTAACAGTGGCACTAATGCTAAACCTATCACTAAACCTGTCACTAAACTCAACCTAAACCTAAACCTAATTCTAACCCTAACCCTAATACTAACCCTAAAACTAACATTAAACCTAAGCCAAACCCTAAATGAAACAATAAACCAAACCCTAAGGGTAACACTAACCCAAACCCTACCCCTTAAACGAAAAAAACCCTAATCTTAACCCAAACCCAACTGTTACCCTAAGCATAACACAAACACTAACCCACCCCTAAGAATAACCATAACCCTGACACTATCCCTAACACTAACTCTAAAAAACTAATCCTAAGACTAACAAGAAACCTAACACTAACCCTTACCCTAACATTAACACTAACCCTAACACTAAACTTATCACTTAACCTAAACCAAACCCTAACTCTAACCGTAACACTAAACCTTAACATAACATTAACACTAACCCTAAAACTAAACCTATCCTAAACTTAACACTATCCCTAACACAAACCCTAACACTAACCCTAAAACTAACCTAAACCTAACCCTACCATGAACCCTAAACATAACCCTACCAACAACCCTAAACATAAGCCAAATTCTAACACTAAATCTAACACTAATCTAACCATAACCCTAACCCAAATCGTAAACGTACACCTAAAACTAACCCTTACACAAACCCAATCCCTAACCTAAACCCTAAAACTAACCGTAAACCTAACCCTAACTTTAACCCTAACACTAACCCTAATACTAAACCTAAACCAAACATTAATCCTAAAGCAAAACCTAACTGTAACACTAACGCTAACCCTAAACCTAAACCTAACACTAACCCTGAACATATCCCTAACACGAACAAAAATCCTAACCCTAACCATAAATCCACAGGAACCCTAATTCAAACCCTAACCCTAACACTAACTCTAACACTAATCCTAAACAAAATCCTAAACCTAACACTAAACCTCACCCTAACCCTAACCATAACACTAAACTAAAACTAACCCTAAATTTATCACTTTCACTAATACTAACCCTAACCGTAACATTGAACCTAAACCTAACCCTAACCTTGACACAAACCCAAACAATGACCCTTATCTTAAATCTAAACCTAACCCTCAGCTTAACCCTAACCCTAAACCTAATACTGACAATAACGCTAACACTAACACTAACCCTATACCTAACTCTAACCCTATCCCAAACACTAAAGCTAAATCTTGACCTAACCCTAACCCTAACCCTTACACTAATACAAACCCTAACCCTAACTCTAACTGTAAAACAAACCGTAAACTTAAACATAACCCTACCCTAACGCTAACCCTACCGTAACTCTAAAACTAACCCTTAACTTAACTAAAAACCTGACCCTAACCCTAATTCTTAATAACACTAAACCTAACACTAAACTTAACCCTAAAACTAACCCTAACTCCAACACTAACCCTAATGCTAAACCTACCACTAACTTTACAACCTAACCCTAAAACTAACCCTAATGCTAACACTAACACTAACCCTATCACTAACACTAAACCTAATCCTAATCCTAAACCTAACATAAACCCTAAACCTAATCCTAACCCTAACAAAAATCCTAACACTAACCCAAACCCTAACCCTAACCCTAAAACTAACCAAAACTTCAACCCTTACCCTAACTGTAATCTTAAATTTAACACAAACCCTAATCCTAACAATAACCCTAAAATTGACCCTAACCATATCGCTAACTTAAACCCTATCACTAACCCTAATCCTAAACTTAAGCCTAGCCGTAATTAGGTTTAGGGTTAAACCTAATCCTAAACCTAACGCTTACCCTAACCTTAACGCGAACCCTAAACTTAAACGTAACCCTAACCCTAAACCTAACGCTAATGATAACCGTTACCTAATCCTAACCCTAACAATAACCCTGACACTAAACATAACACGAAGCATAAACCTAATTATTCCCTAATTAGTCCACTAAGCCCAACCCTAACCTAAACCCTAATCCTATCCCTAACACTAACCCTAAACCTAACCCTACATTTACCTCTAAAACTAATCCTAAACCTTACCCTTACTTAACCCTAACCCTAACCCTAACACAAACACTAACAATGAACCTATCCCAAAACCTAAAACTAACCCTTAACCTATGACAAACACTAAACTTTACCTAACCCTAACCATAACACTAACCCTAACACTCACTCTAACCATAATCCTAAACATAACCCTCACTCTTACACTAATGCTAACATTACTCTAACAATAACCCTAACCCTAACCCTAAACCTAATCATAACACTAACCCAAACCCTAACCCTAACAGGAACCTTAAACCTAACCCTAAACCAAACCTAATCCTAACCTTAACCCTAAACTTAACACTAACATAAACTTATCCCTAACACTAACCTGAACCCTAAAACTAAACGTGACAATTACGCTAACAATAACCTTATTTATAACTCTAACACAAAACCTACACCTAACCTTAAGAGTAATCCTAACCCTAACCATAACCATAAGCCAAACCCTAACCCTAACACTAATCCTAACACACACCCTAACCAAAACCATAACACTAACCCTAACCTAACTCTAACTCTAATGCTTAGATAACTCTAACCCTCATTCTAATCCTAACACTAACCCTAAAAAAATCCCTAACACGAATCCTAAACTTAACCATACCACTAAGCCTAAAACTCACCCAAACACTAACCCCAAACCTAAAATAACCCTAAAACTAATGCTAACTTTAACCCTAAAAGAAATCCCAACTTTAACCCTGAAGCTAATCCGAATCCTAACAATGACCCTACCATAAACCTAAACCTAACCCTCAAACTAAACCTAACCCTAAACCTAATACTACCCCTAACCCTAACAGTAACCCTAAACCTAACTCTAGCCCTATCCCAAACACTAAAGCTAAACCTTGACCTAACCCTAACCCTAACATTAAACCTAATCTCAACCCAAACCCTAAACCTAGCAGTAACCCTAAAACTTACCCTAAACCTAAACCTAACATGAACCCTAAACTTAACCCTAACCCTATTTCTTACCTATTCCTAACCCTATCCCTTGTCCTAACACTTACCCTAACCCTAAACCTAACACTTACCCTAACCCTAAACCTAACACTAACCCTAACATTAATGTTAACTCTAACCCTAACCCTAACCTACCCTAACCCTAATCCTAAACATAACTGTAACCCTAAACATAACCGTAACAGTAACCCTAAGTAAAACCCTAAACCTAAAAAAAACCACTATCCCTAAACCTAATTCTAGCCCTAACACTAACTATAATCTTACAATAACACTAATTCTAACCATGACGCTAAACCTAATCCTAAACCTTAACCTAACCCTAACCCTAACACTGACTTTAACACTAACCCTAACCTAAAATGTAAACCTCACCCTAACCCTAACACTAACTGTAACAGTAACCCTAATCCTAACAATAACAATTACCCTATCCCTAAAACTAACACGAATCTTAAAACTTACCCTAACCCTTAACTTAACACTAACCACAAACATATCCCTAACACTAACTCTAATGCTAACCCTAAAACCATATCCTAAACAATAAATCTATCTCTAACTCTAATGCTAACAATAACCCTAATCCTAACCCTAACCCTAAACATAACACAAACCATAACACAAATCATAGCATTAACCCTAACCTAAACTGAATGCTAACCCTTAATTAACAGTAACTGTAAATCTAATCTGAACACTAACCCTAACACAAACCCTAACATGAACCGTAATTCTAACTATAACACTAAGCCTAAGCCTCACCCAAACCCTAACCGTGACCCTAATAGTAACCCTAAATTTAACCCTAACCTTATCACTAACACTAACACTAACCCTAACCCTAACACAAACCCTGACCCGAAGGCTAATACTAAACCTAAAACTAAAGATGATCCTAAGCCTAATCTTAAAACCAACCATAAACCTAAAACTAAGCCTAATACAAACACTAATTTTAAACCTACACTTAACCCTAACCATAACACTAACCCTAAACCTAAACCTAAACCTGAACCTAAACCTAACCATAACACTGACCCTAAACCGAAACCTAAGCCTAACCCTAACACAAACCCTAATCTAAATACAAACTGTAAACTTAACATGAACCCTAACCCTAACACTAACCCTAAACTTTACACTAACTCTAACCCTAAACATAACCCTAACATTAAACCCAACCCTAAAACTTATCCTAACACTAGCTCTAAACCTAACCCTTTCCCTAACCCTAATCCTAAAAATAACCCTAACCCAAACCATAACCCTGACCCTTATCTAAACCAAACCCTCACTCTTACCTAACGCTACCCTAACCCTAAACCAAACACTAACCTTAACCCTTATGCAAACCCTAACACTAACCCTCACTCTAACCATAGCACTAAACTTATAACTAAACCTAACACTAACCCTAACTTAAGCCTAACACTAACTCTAAATATAACCCTAACACTAACACTAACACTTAACCTAATCCTAAGCCTAAACCTAAAACTAACACGAATCCTAACCCTAACACTAAACCTAAACCTAAAATTCACCCTAACACTGAACCTAACCCTATCCCTAACCCTGACACTAACCCAGGACCTAACACTTACTAAAACTTTAAACGTAACCCTAACAGTAACCCTAACCCTAACCCTATCACTAGCATTAACCCTAATTTTAACCCTAATCTGAACTGTAACCCTAACCCTTATACTTTACCTAATACTAAAACAAACTCTAACACTAAGCCTAAAACTAACCCTAACTTAACCCTGACTCTATCCCTAACTAACCCTAGCCCAAATCCTAACACTAAAACTAACCTTAAAACTAAACTTAATGCTAACCTTAAACCGAGCACTAACCCTATCCACAACCCTTCCCCTAACACTAACCCTAACCCTAAAAATAAAACTAAAACTTACCCTACACCTAACTCTGACCATAACCCTAAAGCTAACAGTAACACTAATTCTAAACCTAACCCTAACGCTAACCCTAACACTAACTCTAAACCTAAACCTAACCCTAACCCTAACCCTACACCTAACCCTAACCTAAACCCTGTCCCTAAAACTAACCCTAAAATTTACCCTACACCTAACACCGATTTTAACTCTAACACTAACCCTAAAACTAATTCTAACCCTAATCCTAACCCTAACCCTAACTTCAACCCTAATCCTAACCCTAACACAAATCGTAACCAAAATCATAACTCTAATCCTAAACGAACCCTAACCCTAACACTAACACTAAATCTAAACCTAACCCTCAAAATAACACTAAGCCTAATACTAACCGTAACCCTAACCCTAATTTTAAACCTAACCTAAAATTAACCTAATGCAACACAAACCTTAACCGAAACCATAACCCTAACCCTAACCTAACCATAATTCTAACCCTTACCTAAACCTAATTCTAATCATAAAACTAAACAAAACCTAACCCTAACCATTCCACTAAGCCCAACCTTCAACCAAACCCTAACCCTAACCCTAAGACAAACCCTAAATCTAACCCTAACCTTAACATTAACACTAAACTTAACCCTAACAGTAACACCAACACTAACACTAATTCTAACTCTAAACCTAACACAAACTCTAACTAAAACCATAACCTTGACCCTCACCATTACCTAACCCTAAACACTAACCCAACCCTAAACAGTAACTTTAACACTTACCAAACATTTACATTTACCCTAACACTAAACCTAACTTTAAACTAACCCTAACCCTAACACTTACTCTAATCGTAACCATAAAAATTACCATAAAACGTACCCGAAACCTAACACTAACCCTAACACGAATCTTAAACCTAAACTTAACCCTAAAAGTAACACTAACCTAACACTAAGCCTTAACCTAACCCTAACCCTAATTCTAACACTAACCATGATGCTAATCCTAAACCTATAATCTAAACCAAACAATAACCCTAACTGTAAACCTAACCCTAACACTAACCCTAATCATAAACATAACCCTAACCTTAAATCAAACCTTAACCCAACCCTAATCCTAACACAAACCATAACCCAATCGATAACCCTAAACCTAACCTTACTCTAATGCTAACTCTTACCTAACACTAACCCTAATTCTTACCCAAACACTAACCATAACACTACCCCTAACCCTAACCTTAACAAAAACCTTAACCCTAACTATACCACTAAGCCTAAGGCTAATAAAAACCCCAACACTAATACTAACCCTAAACCTAACCCTAAACTTAACACTAACACTAACCCTCAATCTAATCCTAACCCTAACCTGAACGTGAACCTAAACACTAATACTAATTCTGAACCTCACTATAACCCTAACCCTAACCCTAACACTAACCCAAAACCTAAGCCGAACGCGAACCTGAACACTAATACTAATTTTGAACCTTACTATAACCCTAACCCTAACACTAACCCTAACACTAACTTTAACCAAACATTAATTTTAACCCTACCCTAACACTAACCATAAAGGAAACCATAACCATAACCCTAAACCTAAACCTAAACCTAACAATAACCCTAAACCTAATCCTAACATGAAACGTAAACCTAAGCCAAACCGTAACCCTAACATGAACACTAACAAGAATCCTAAACCTAACACTAACCCTAACTCTAACACTAAAACAAACCCTAAACCTAATCCTAAACCTAAGACAAAATCTAACCATAACCTAATTCTAACACTACTCTAAGCCTAACCCTAATCTTAACCCTGAACATAACCCTAACTAATACCCTAACCAGAACCATAACCTTGACCCTCTTGAAACCTAATCCTCACACTTACATAAGCCTAACCCTAACCCTAATGCAAACCTAACACAAACCCTCATTCTAACCCTAACACTAAACTTATCACTAACCCTAACACTAACCCTAACCCTAACCTAAGCCTAACACTAACTCAAACCATAACCCGAATCTAACACTAACACTAACACAAAAAATAATATGAATCCTAACCCTAAACCTAACCCTAAACCTTAAACTTACACTAACCCTTACCATAAAGAAAACATGAACCCTAACCCTAACCCTAACCCAAAACTAATCAAAACACTAACCATAACGCTAACTGGAACACTAACCCTAACCGTAATTAAAACCATAACCATAACCCTATCCATAAACCTAACACAAAACCTAACCCTAACCTGAACACTAATCCAAATTCTAAATCAAACTCTAACCCTAACAGTAACCCTAAACCTAACAATAAACCTAAACCTAAGACAAACCCTAACCCTAACCCTAACCCTAAACCTAACACAAACCCTTACATTAAACCTAACACTAACGTAACCTTAACCCTAACACTAAAAATAACTCCCTAACCAGAAACCTAACCCTAACCTTAACTCTCAATAACACTAAATCTTACCCTAAACTTAATCCTAACTCTAAACCTAAACCTAAACATAACCAGAACACTAATCCTATAACTAAGCCTAACTCCAACAATAACCCTAATCCTAAACCTATCACTAACCTTTACACCTAAACCTAACCCTAACCCTAAAACTAACATTATCAGTAACACTAACACTAATCCAAAACCTAAACCTAACACTAAACCTAACACTAACCCTAACCCTATAAATAACCCAAACACCAAACCTAATACTAACTGTAACCCTAACACTAATCCTAACCATAACCCTAACTTTAAAACTAACACTAACCCTAACCCTAAACCCAAACCTAATACTAACCCTAATCCTAAACCTAAAATTAACACTATACTTATCCCTAACCCTAACACTAAACTTAAACCTAACCCTAACCCTAAATCTAACCCTAACACTAAGCGTTTCCTAAACCTAACCTAATCATAAACTTAAAAATAACCCTGACACTAACCCTAACTTTAACCTAACATGAACAGTAACCATAACCATTTTGCTAACCCCAACCCTAACCAAACCCTAACCCTAAACCTAACCCTAACACTAAAACTAGCACTATCCCTATCCCTAACAAGAAGTCTAATTCTAAATCTAACACAAACCCTAATCCATTCCATTACCTGACCCTAATCTAACAATAATTTCTTTCACCCTTACTTAACCCTAAAGTTAAACCTAAAACAAACACTAACACTAACCCTAATCCGAACTCTAACACTAACCCTAATCCTATCCCTAATCCTAACATTAACCCTAACCCTAACCCTAACACTAACCCTAACTAAACCTAACACTAACCTTAACTCTACCTGAAACCCTAAAACTAAACTTAACCCTAACTCTAACACTAATCCTAACCATAATGCTAACACTAACCATAATCCTAATTCTAACACAAACCCTAACCATAACCACAACTCTAACAAGAACCTTAACCTTAACCCCAACCGTTACCTAAACCTAACCATAAACCTAACTCTAACACTAAAACTAACAATAAACCTTACACTTCACTAACACTCACTGTAACCCCAAATTTAACTCTATAACTAACAATAAACCTAACTCTTATCCTAAACCTAAAACTAACCCTATTACAAAACCTAAACCTAATTTTAACTTTAACACTAACCCTAGTCATTAACATAACTCTGACCACAAATCTAAGCCTAACCCTAACTCAAACCATAACCCAAACCCTAACACTAGTCCTAACTCTACACCTAACTATAAAATTAATCATAACTGTAACCCGAATTTGAACCCTAACCCTAACACTAACCCTATCCCTAATTCTAACCCTAAACCTTATACAAACTGTAACCCTAATTCTAACCTGAATCATAACACTAACACTAAACCTATCCCTAACCCTAATTCTAACCCTAAAACAAACCCTAACCATAAACCTAACACTAACAAGAATCCTAACTTTAACCCTCCTACTAACTTAAATTTAATCCGAACCCTAAACTCAACCCTATCACTAACCCTAACCATAACCCTAAAATTAACCCAAACACCAAACCTAAACCTAAACCTAAACGTAATTCTAAACCTAACCTTAACCCTAACACAAACACTAACCCTAAAACAAACCTTTAACCTAACCCATAACCTAAACATTGGCCTAACACTACCCCTAAAACTAACCCTAACACGAACCCTAAACTTAATTCTAACCCTAAAACAAACACTAATTTTAACATTAACCATAGCCCTAAGAGTAAAACTAACATTAACCCTAACAATAACTCTATACCTAAACCTAACACTAATCCTAATGCTAAGCCTAACCGTAACCCTAACACGAACCCTAAACCTAAGCCTAACTCTAACCCTAACACTAATTCTAACCCTAATTCTAAACTTAACCCTAAGCCTAACACTAACTCTAACACAAACCCTACCCCAAACCATAATCCTAGACTACCTAATGATAACCCTTACATAACTCTATCATTAAACCTAAACCTAACAACAACCCTAACCCTAACATGAACCCTAAACCTAATCATACAACTAACTTTATACTTCACCCAAACCCTAACACTAACAATAAAACTAACTCTAACCATAACACTAACACGAACCCTAAACTTAACCCTAACCCAAATCCTAACATTAACATTCACTCTAACCCTAACCCTAAACCAATATCTAGCCCAATCACAAAAGCTTACCCTATCCTAAACCAAATCCTAACTTTTACCTAACCCTAACTCTAACTGAAACACTAACCCTAACCCTAAATCTAACCCTAATACTTCCTCTAAACCTAACCCTAAAACTAATCCTAAACACAACACTATATCTAACCATAACACACATTCTAACCTTAACACTTATCCTAACCCTACTGCTAATCATAACCCTAAAAATAACGCTAACCCTAACCCTAAACCTAACACTAACCCTAAAATTAACCCTAAACTTAACCCTAAACCTAACCCTAAACCTAAACCTGATGCTAACCATAACCCCAACGCTATTTCTAACAATTAACCTAACCCTAACCTTAACCGTAACCTTGACCCTAACCCTAACCCTAACCCTAAACCTAAACATAAACCTAACACGAAACCTAAACATTACCCTAACCCTAACCGTAACACTAAGCCTTTTCCTAATCCTAACAGAAACCATAACCCAAACCATAATCTTATCCTAACCTAAATCTTATGCTAACCTTACCTACCCCTAAATGTAAACCTAACCCTAACAATAATCCTAATACTAAACCTAACCCTAACCTTAACACGAACACAAACCCTAACCGTACCACTAACCCTAACCCTAAACAAATTCCTAAACTTAACCCTAACCCTAACACTAACCCTAACCCTAACCCTAACCCTATTAAAAACCCTAACCTAAGCCATAAACCTGACCCAAACATAATCCGAACACTAACCCTTACCTAAACTTAACACTAACCCCAACCCCAACCTTAACCCTAACCCTAACATGAAACCTCACCCTAACACTAACACTAAAGCTAATTCTGACCCGAAACCTAACATTAACACTAACCCAAACCCTAACTTTAACACTGCCCCTAACACTAACACTAACACTAACACTAATCCTGTTTCTAACCCTAATCCTAACCATAACACTAACAATTACACTAACTATAACACTAACCCTATCACAAATTCTAACCCTAACCCTAAAACTAAACCTAAATCTACAACTAACCCTAACACTAACCGTAAACCTAACTGTTAATAACACTAAACCTAACCCTAAATGTAACCCTAACTCTAAATGTAAACATAACCCTAATTGTAACACTAACCCAACACCTATCTCTAACTCCAACACTAACACTAATCCTAAATCTATCACTAACCTTATCACCTAAACCTAACCCTCAGACTAAAACTAACACTAACCCTGAACCTATACCTAATTCTAACATGAAACCTAAAGATAACCCTAAACCTACCACTAACCCTAAAGCCTAACCTTAATCCTACCACTAAAATCTAACACTAACCCTAACCCCAAAACTAACCCAAACACAAACCCTATCCCTAACCCTAACTCTCTCCCTAACACAAACCCTAAACTTAACCCTAAACCTAACACAAACTGTATCCAAAATGTAACAATACCATAACACTAATCCTAAACCTAATTTTAAAAGTAACAATAACCCTAACCAGAAACCTAACTCTAACCCTAACTCTTAATAACTTTAAACCTATCCTTAAACTTGACACTAATTTTAAAATAAACCTAATCCTAACCCTAACCAGAAAACTAACCCTAAACCTAACTTTAATTCCATCACTAACCCTAGTTCTAAATCAATCACTAACCTTAACACCTAACCCTAACCCTAGGCTTAACACTAACACTAACCTTATCACTAACACTAACACTAACACTAACTCTAAACCTAAACCTAACACTAACATGAACCCTAAACTTAACTTTAACCCTAACACTAACCCTATCAGTAAACCTAAACCTAACTCTAACCCAAACCCTATCCTTAACCCTAACACTAAACCTAACACTAACCCTAACCCTAAAACTAACCAAAACACCAAAAATAACCCTAACTGTAACCCTAACTTTAAACATAACCTTACCCTAACATTAAACTGAACCCTAATGCTAATTGTTACCTAATCCTAACTCTAATCCTAAACCTAACAATAACCCTGACACTAACCCTACACCTAAAATAACATGAACCTTAACCCTAATCTTTCCACTGAGCCCAACCCTAACCTAAATCATAAACCTAACCCTAAAACTTATCCTAATCCTAACCCTAAATTTAATTCTAAATGTAACCCTAACCCTAAACCAAACACTAACCCTAAACCTAAACCTAACAGAAAACATAAACCTAAAGCTAATCCTAACTCTAACCCTAATCATAACCCTAACACTTACCATAAACCTAAATCAAACCTAATACTAACCCTAACCCTATACCCTAACAATAAACCTAAACCTAACCCGAATGCTTATACTAACCATAAACCTCACCCTATCCCTAATGCTAACCCTAACACTGACACTAAACATAACACTAACCCTATCACAAACCATAATGCTAACCGTAACGGTAACCTTAACTGTAACACTAACCCTAAACCTCACACTATCCCTAATTCTTACCCTAACAAGAACACTATACATGACACTAAGGTTAACTCAAACCTTAATTCTAACCCTAACATAACCCTAACTATAAAACAAACCCTAACCCTAACCCTAAACCTAAACCTAACACTAAGCCTAAACACATCCCTAACACAAACCCTAAACTTAACCCTAACGAAAACTCTAATATTAACCCTAATCCTAACACTAACACTAACACTAACCCTAACCCTAAAACTAACACTAATCATAAATGTAATCCTAACACTAAAATTAAACCTACCCTTACCCTAACCCAAAAACTAACCCTAACTCTAAACCTAACACTTTCACTAACCCTAAAACTAACCCTAACATAACACTAAACCTAACCATAACCATAACCAAAACACTAACCCTAACCCTAAACCTATTCATAACATTATCCCTAACCCTAAATCAAACCCAATCTTGAACACTAACCCTTACACTAAGCTTAACACTAACTCTAACCCTAATCCTACATGTAACCAAAACCCTATCCCTAAACCTAACACAAAACCTAACCCCAACCCTAACACTAATGCTAATATAAAACCTAACCCTATCCCTATCCCTAACCCCTAACCCTAACCCTAACACTAACCATAAGCCTAACCCTATCCCTAGCCCTAAAACTAACCCTAACCCTAACCCTAACCCTAACCCTATTCCTAACCCTAACACAATCCCTAATGCTAACGCTATCCCTAAACCTAACACAAACACTAATGCCTTCTATAATCCTAACACTAACCTAACCCTAATCCTAAAACTAAACTAAACCTTACCCTAACCCTAAATATAACACTAACTCTAAAACTAAACTTAACCTAAATCTAACAATATCTCTAACAATAAACATAAACTTAACTCAAAATAAACCCAAACCCTCAACCTAACCCTCACCTGAATTCTAACCTTATCTGTAACCCTAAACATAACCATAACCCTAACCCTCACTCTAAAGCTAACACTTACCCTAACACTAACCTTAATCATAACACTAAAATGAACCATAACCCTAACCCTAACTCTAACACTAACATTAAACTTAACCCTATCCCTAAGACTAACACTAACCCTAACACTAAACATAACCCTAACCCAAACACTAACCCTAACTGCAACACTAACCCTACTACTAATCCAAAACCTAAACATAATTCTTAACCTATCACTACCGTAACCCTAACCCTAACCCGAAACCTAACCCTAACCCTAAACCTAACTCTAAAATTAAATATTAACTTAACACTAATTTAACCCAAACCCTTACCCTAACACTCACCATATCCCTAAACCTAAACATAACACAAAACCTATCCCTAAACCTAAACCTAATACAAACCCTAATGAAAACCCTTACACTAATATTAAACTTAACCCTAACCCTAAATGAAACACTAAACCTAAACCTAACTATTACTAACTCACACAAGCCATAACCCTAACACTAAACTCAAGTTAATCTTCACAGAAACTTTAACCTAACAGTGACCTTAACAAAAACCCTAATCCTAAACCTAACACTAACACTAAAATTATTTCTAAGAACAACCCTAACCTAAAACATAACCCTGACCCTTATCTAAAAATAACCCTCACCGTAACCTAACCTGAATCTTATCTCTAACCCACAATCTAACCCTAACCTTAATGCAAACCCTAACACTAAACCTTACTCTAACCCTAACACTAAACTTATCACTTACCCTAACACTAACCCTAACCCTAATCTAAGTCTAACACTAACTCTAAACATAACCTTAACCCTAGCACTTACACTTAACCTAGCTTTAAACCTAACCCTAACTCTAACACAAATCTTAACCCTAAGCCTAAACATAACACAAATCCTAACCCTAACCCTAACCATAAACCTAAAACTAAACCTAAACCTAATCATAAATTTAACACAAAATCTCTCGCTAACCCTAACCCTAACCCTAACGCAAATCCTAACCCTATGCCTAACACTAACTCTAACCATAATCCTAACCCTAGCACTAACACTTAACCTAGCTTTAAACCTAACCCTAACACAAATTCTAACCCTAAGCCTAACCCTAACAGAAATTCTAACCCTAAACCTAACCCTAAACCTAAAACTAAACCTAACCCTAATCATAAATTTAAAACAAAATCCCTCGCTAACCCTAACTCTAATCCTAAACCTAACAATAACCCTCAAACTAATCCTAACCATAACCCTCAACCTATCCATAACCCTCAACTCTAATGCTAACCCTAAAACTAAACCTACCACTAACCCTAACCCTAAACCTAACCATAAACCTAAACCTTACACTAACCCTAATGCTTACCATAACATGAACCCTAAACATAACCATAACTCTAACCTAACCCTAACCCTAACCCAAACATAAACATAACCCTAACCCTAACCTTCACGCTAATCCTAAACCTAACACTATCCTAACCCTAACCCTAACTCTAAATCTAACACTAACCCTAAGCAGAATAATAACCCCAACCATAATTCTTAATAAAAATAAACCTAACCCTAAACTTAACACTAACTCTAATCTTAAACCTAACCTTAATCCTAACAGTAACACTAACCCTAAACCAAACCCTAACTCCAACACCAACCCTAATCATAAATCTATCAATAACCTTAACATCTAAACCTAAACCTAAAACTAATGCTAACTCTAACACTAACCCTATCACTAAAACTAACACAAACCCTAAACCTAAACCTAACCCTAAGTGTAACCCTATCCCTAACCCTAAACCAACCCTAACCCAAACACCAACCTTAACGCTAACACTAAACCTAACACTAAACCTAACCCTAAAACTATACAAACAAGAACCATAACCGTAACCATAACCCTAATGCTAACACAAACCCTAACCCTAACACTAAACCTAACCGTAATGCTAACCCTAAGCCATACCCTAACACAATCCCTATCCCAAACCCTTACCTAACACAAACCCTAACCCTAAAACAACATGACCCTAAACAAAACCCTAATCCTAACACTAAAACTAACCCTAACCTTAACGAGAAACCTAACCTTTACCCTAACTCTTAATAACACTAAACCTAACCTTAAACATAACCTTAACTCTAAACCTACACCTAAACCTAACCCTAACCAGAACACTAAACCTAAAAATAACCCTAAATCGAACACTAACCCTAAACCTAAATTGGTCACTAAACTCAAAACCTAACCCTAACCCTAAACCTAAACCTAAACCTATCCCTAACATGAACCCTTACCCTAACCCTAACCCTACCACTAACCCTAACGCTAACCCAAACCCTAAACTTAACCCTAACACTAAACCTAACAATAACCTAAATCCTAAAACTAAACCAAACATGAAACCTGCTAAGAGCCACAGCCAATTAATATGATGCAAGGCATTTTTGATTGAAAGGTGATGCCAACTAGCCATTGAGATGATATGATTATGTTAAAAATTACATTCATGTGGATACCGGACTTCTGCTGTTCACCTCGGCCTGCTGTGGGACTCCTGGAGAGTTCCCATTGGTTGGGAAAGTGCAGTAGGAGGGAATTCGGGGAAGGAACTTGCTCGAGGGTTCCAGGCGGAGACGAGGAGAACGCTGCGTGTGTGGACCGGCAATCTTCCCGGACGGGTACGGGGTATTGGCGGCTATTTCAAAAATAAAGATTGTTTCTGCTTGAGTGGCTCATGATCTTGTGCCCAGCCAGACTGCGGCAATTGGTGGCCCATGCGGGGCACGCCTGAAGCTTGGAGGTGAGTAAAATTGCTCGCCCCTGAGGGAAGGCGACAAAATGGGTGACCATTTAAAAAAAGAATGTGTTGTTGTTTTGATTTATTTTGGTTTTGTTTCAAGCTGCCTATCCCTAGAATTTTCTCAGGCAAACTGGGAAAAATGGTTGGCTCAAGGTTTGAAGTTGTTCAGCCCTGAGAAAGAGAAAATTCATACAACTATTCTTTGCTCCGTTTTTGTTTCATTCTGCTTCGGTTTTGTTTTATGTTATCTTATTGGGTTGCATTACCTTTATAGTAGATTAGAAACTAGAAAAAAACAAACCGAAAGACTGTTAAGTAAATTATTAGAGGTCCAGACTGTGGTAGAAAACATGTCAGCTCAAGCAAAAGAGAAGGTCTCTCCAGCTAGTCAGACAGAGGAAAATTTGAAGAAAAAAAGCTTAGAGGAAGAACAACCATCAGGCGGGAAATTACAACAGGAGGCTGCTACTAACTCCGTTCTATCCCCAGAGGGCGTAATTCAACCAACAGCTCCACCTACATGTGAGGGGCCCTCAACTCCCATAGTTGATGGACAAAATCCTGAGGCAGGATTTCAAAGATTACCATGCCCTGTACTTGAGCAGGCAGGAGGGCAACGAATTCACCGTGCTTTAGATGTCAAAAGAGTGAAGCAGTTAAAGGAGGCTGTAACAACCTAAAGCCCACAAGCACCCTTCACCATAAGTATGGTCGAATCTATTACCAACTTGGACATGACACCAGCAGATTGGGCTAACATGTGTCGATCTGTGCTAAATGGAGGACAATATTTGTTATGGAAGGTTCCAATGAGGAATTCTGCACGGAGACAGCTAGGCGAAATGCAGCAGCCAGTTACCCTCAAAGAAATCTAGAAATGTTGTTAGGAAAGGGACCTTATGAGGGTCAACGGCAACAAATTGAATATGATCCTGGTGTATACGCACAAATTGCTGTAAATGCGGTTAGGGCATAGAAAACTTTACAGGGGCATGGAGATTTACAAAGACAGTTATCTAAGGTAATACAAGGAAGTAATGAACCTTACGCTGAATTTGTAGATAGGCTTATTCAGACAGCTTCTAGAATATTTGGAGATACAGAACAGGCAATGCCATTTATAAAACAACTGGCTTATGACCAAGCAAATTGTTGCTGCAGAGAGGTCATAAGACCATGGAAACATGAAGATTTAAACACATATATTAAATTATGTAGAGACATTAATAAACAAGGGCAAGTCTTAGCAGCAGTACAACAGGCTTTAGATGCCAGGCCAAAAACATGCTACAATTGTGATCAAACAGGACCTTTTAAAAGGACTTGCCCCATAGGAGGAGGGTTTAATAAGCTAAGTATCAAAGAAATAGGATACCAGGTATTTGCCCACGATGCTGTAGAGGGAGACATTGGCCTAATGAATGCAGTTCTCAAACCACCATTGAGGGCACTCCATTATCAAAAAACGGACAAGGACCAAGTGTTTACCAACGATATCGCGGAGAAAGGCATCAGGCTCCATTACCAAAAAACGGACTGGAGGGCCCAATGCTCTGGGGCCCAAAGCACAAATATACGGGACCATGGAGAAACCCAGCAGCACCATCAAGGTAGTGCCCAGGACACATTATCCACTAAATCCCTCATCAGACAAACTAGTGGGAGCACAGGGTTGGACATCTGCGCCTCTGCAAGAGCAGTACTAACTCCAGAGATGGGAGTTCAAATCATTCCCACAGGAGTAAAAGGACGTCTTCCCCAAGGAAAAGTAGGCTTATTATTGGGACGCAGTTCTTCTACACTAAAAGGTCTTATGATAGGTCCCGGGGTAATTGATCCCGATTATGAAGATGAAATAAAAATTATAGCTAGTTCTCCAAGAGGTATATCAGTAATTTTACCAGGAGATAGAATAGCACAGTTATTAATAGTATGCAGCTTACATGAAAGATTTTCCAGTTGTACTGTAGAAAGAGGCACCAGGGGATTGGGCTCCACAGGTGTAGATTGGGCTATGCTGTCTTTAAATTTAGATTCTCGCCCCATGCTAAAACTAAATATTCAAAGACATGACTTTAATGGGCTGCTGGACACAGGTGCTGACCTCAGCATCATATCTCGTCAAGAATGGCCAAAACATTGGCCATTACAACAAGCCACTCAAAGACTTCGAGGCCTAGGAGTGGCAACTAATCCCCATAGAAGTGCAATGGTATTAGATTGGAAAGATACTGAAGGATGTGAAGGAACTATACAGCCCTATGTATTGGATCATCTTCCTATAAATTTATGGGAACGAGATGTCCTAGATCAATTATGTTTGACATTAACAAATAACATCAATCCTAACATGCTCACTACTAGGGCTAGACAAGGCTTTAGGAAAGAAAAAAGATTAAGAGAACAAGAACAAGGTATGACAGTACCAATTCAAATATATCAAGAAATAAATAGATTGGGTTTTCAAAAAGGGCCACTGAGACAATCAAAATTACTTGGAAATCAGACAGACCAGTTTGGGTTCCTCAGTGGCCCCTGACTAAAAAACAGTTACAAGTAGCCCATGACCTGGTCAAACAACAATTAGCGAAGGGACATATACAACATTTTGTATCTCCCCATAATACTCCCATTTTTGTCATTAAAAAGAAATCTTGTAAATGGAGATTATTATAAGATTTAAGAGCCATTAATACTGAGATGGTTATTATGGGACCTGCTCAATCAGGGATTCCCCAATTGTCTGCTTTACCACAAACCTGGTATGTTTTAGCTATAGATATTAAAGATTGTTTTTTTTTTTAAATCCAATTCATCCTGAGGACAGTCCACATTTTGCATTTACTATCCCTGCACTAAATCATGAAGGTCCTGATCAGAGATATGAATGAAAAGTACTCCCTCAGGGGATGGCTAATAGTCCAACTATGTGTCAAATTTATGTTAACAAAGCAATCCAGCCACTGAGAAATCAAAATCCTGAAATACAAATATTTCACTATATGGATGATAAGTTATTGGCACATAAATATAAAAACACATTGCTAGAATGTTATGCCACACGTACAAATTTATTAAAAAGTTATAATCTAGAGATAGCAATAGATAAACTACAATTAAATCTTCCAATTAATTATTTAGGAGTTCTGTTATCCTCAACTATGGTCCATCCACCAACAATTCAAATATGAGTAGATCAACTCAAATCACTTTATGACTTTCAAAAGTTATTGGGAGACATAAATTGGATAAGGCCTTATCTAGGCATACCAACAGGAGAGCTAGGACCCTTATTTGATATCCTAAAAGGTCCATCGAATCCAAATTCACCCCGCATGTTAACGCCTGAAGCAAGAAAGGCATTAAAAATCATTGAAACATATATGGAAAGTATGCACTTGGATAAAATTGATATAAGTTTGCCTTTATTATTTATTGTACTACCAAGTAAAAATATTTCTACAGAAGTATTTTGGCAAGAAGGTCCATTATTGTGTATACATTTATCTTATTCTCCTAATACTATTCTTACTAGATATCCTGAGGCTGTAGGACAATCAATACTCAAAGGAATAAAAGCAGCAAAGGGAGTGTTTGGGATTTCTCCCAATAAAATTATTACTCCATATACTATGGATCAAATTGATGAGTTAGCTAATGAGTTAAATACTTGGGCAATAATCATGTGTAAATCTAATGTTTCATTTGATAATCACTTACCATCTAATCCTTTGTTGTCTTTTTGGTCTAAGCATCCTGTAGTTTTTCCAAAAATGACAAGAAAGACCCCTATTATGAATGCTCAAAATATATTCACTGATGGGTCAAATAATGGTACAGCAGCAGTAGTTACCCCTGATCAAACTTTTACATTTTTAGTACCCAAACAATCAGCTCAAAAGGTAGAGCTTAATGCAGTATTACAAGCTTTTATGATGTTTAAAGATTCTGTATTTAATTTATTTTCTGATAGTCAGTATGTAGTTAATGCTATAGTATCCCTTGAAGATGCTGGTAGGATTTCCCCTTCTTCTACTGTTTTCTCTTTGTTTTCCACTATACAAACTTTAATCTGGGACAGAAAAGATTAATTCTTTATAGGACATATCAGGGCACATACAGGATTGCCTGGAGCCCTTAGTTTGGGCAATGAATTAGCAGATAAATCTACACATGACATACATATTTTCTCCAAAATAGAAGAAGCTATAAATTTTCATAAAAGGTTCCATGTCAATGCTAATACTTTAAAAAAGCATTTTAAAATAACTAAAGAACAAACCAGATATAATAATAAAACAATGTTAAAATTGTGTGACAAAGATGAAACCAAACTACAACTTCTTCGATAATTATCACAAAAAACTGTATAAACCGATACATCAATGAATAATAATTCAACAAGTAATGCTCAAACAATGAGAGGATTTATCTTGGGAGGAAATGGACATATTGATAGATTCCTCCGCTTTGAACTGCTTACAGAACTTGCCTGGACTATGTATCACTTGTATGCACTGTGATCTATCTGTTGATGCAGCGAATTATGGTAATACTGGCGTATCTTTCCTGATGTGTCAGCAGTGATGCAATATTTCCTAAGGAGCCGTCAATTGATTTGGTGTCGTGGCATTTCTGTATCCTCCTCCCTTCTACTTAGAGATGGTCTAATTTTGGGGGCAAACAGCGGTGAGGCAAAGAACCTCACCCCCCCCACACACTGCTACATAGGCCTATCCACAAGTATGGCTATATGCTGGACCGGTAGCCAGTGACGGGTATGATCCAATTGCAGTGGTATCAACCTAAGACAGGAGGCTGATGCCTTAAGGTCAGTTTTCTGATGACGGGTAAGAACCATATGTTGAATTGGACAAACCTAACAGGCACGGTCCCTAGCCCCATTGCTTGTTGCTTAATTAAACAGAAGGGGGGAGATGCTAAGAGCCACAGCCAATTAATATGATGCATGGCATTTTTGATTGAAAGGTGATGCCAGCTAGCCATTGAGATGATATGATTATGTTAAAAATTACATTCATATGGATACCGGACTCCTGCTGTTCACCTCAGCCTGCTGCGGGACTCCTGGAGAGTTCCCATTGGTTGGGAAAGTGCAGTAGGAGAGAATTCGGGGAAGACACTTGCTCGGGGGTTCCAGAAGGACACGGGGAAAATGCTGCGTGTGTGGACCGGCAATCTTCCCGGACGCGTACGGGGTATTGGCGGCTAATTCAAAAATAAAGTTTGTTCCTACTTGAGTGGCTCGTGATCTTGTGCCCAGCCAGACTGAAGCACAAACCTAACCCTAACCATAATCCTAATCCTAACACAAACCCTAATCCTGAAACTAATTCTAACCATAACCCTAACCCTAACACTAACTCTAACCCTAATCCTAAACCTAACACTAAACCTAAACCTAATCTTAAACCTAACACTAATCCTAACCCTAACCCTAACCCTAATCCTAACACTAAACTTAAATCTAACCCTAACCCTAAACCTAACCCTACCACTAATGCTTACCTAATCCTAACTTTAATCCTAAACCTAACAATAAACCTGACTCTAACTGTAACCGTAACTGAACACAAACCATAACCATAACCATTCCACAAAACACAAACATAACCTAAATCATAAACCTAAACCTAACATGAATCCTAATCCTATTTTTAACTCTGAAAGTAACCCTAACCCTAAACCTAACACTAACACTTAGTCTAATTCTAACCCTAACACAAACCCTAACCAAACCATAACACTGAACCTAATCTAATTCTAACTCTCACCTTTACATAACCATAAACCTAACACCAATAATAACCCTAACTCTAACCTAACGTAACCTAATCCTACCCTTACCCTAACGCTAGCCCTAACATAAACCTATCTCTAACACTAACAGTAACTATAACTCTAACCATAACCTTAACTGTAACCCTAACACAAAACCTAACACTAAACCTAAACCTAACTTTAACACTAATCCTTACTCTAACTCTAACCCTAACACAAACCTGGACCCAAACCATATCACTAACCCTAACCTAACCCTAACAATAATGCTTAATTAACCCTAACCTTAATCCTAAAGCTAACATTAACCCTAAACCTAACCCTAACACTAACCCTAAACCTAAACAGAACTAAGCCTAACCCTCACCCAAACCCTCATCCCAAACCTAAAACTAACCCTAAACCTAATGCTAACCCTAAACCTAACAAAAAGCCTAACCCTAACGCTAATCTTACCCCTAAGAGTAACCCTAACCCTAAACCTAAACCTAACCCTCACACTAACCATAATCCTAAACCCAATACTAACCCTAACCCTATCATTAACACTAATCCTATACCTTACTATAACCCTAACTCAAACACTAACTTTAACCTTTGATCTAACACTAACCCTAACATTCACCCTAACAAAACCTTACCAACTGTAACCAAAACCCTAACCTTAGCTCTAAAACTTACCCTACCCTAACCAGAAACCTAACCTTTACCCTAACTCTTAATAACACTAAACCTAACCTTAAACTTAACCCTAACTCTAAACCTACACCTAAACCTAACCCTAACCAGAACACTAAACCTAAAAATGACCCTAAATCCAACACTAACCCAAATCCTTAATCTTAACCCTAACTCTAAACCTACACCTAACCAAAAACATAACCCTAACCTTAATCTAACCCTAACCCTAAACCTTACCTTAACCATAGCCTAACACTCACACTTACCCTAAACCTAATCCTATCACTAACCCTAACACTAACACTAATCCTGAACTAACCCTAACTGTAACACTAATCCTAACACTAACCATAGCACAATAGCTAAACCTTATCTGAACCCTAACCCTAAACCTAACTCTAACATTAACTAAAACACTAATCGTAACCCTTACACTAACCGTAACTCTAACCCTAACCCAAAACCTAAACTTAAAACTATCACTAACCCTAAACCAAACCCTAACATGAGCCCTAATCATAAACCTAACTGTAACCCTAACACGAACCCTAACTGTAAACATAACCCTAACACTAACCCTAAATGTAATCCTAACCCTAAAACTAAACGTAACCGTAACCCTAACACTAACACAAATCTCAACCCTAACCCTAACCTTAAACCTAAGCTTACCCCTTACGCTAACCCAAACCCAAATCCAAACCATAACCCTAACCCTAAACTAACCATAATGCTAACCCTTACCTAAACCTAAACCTAATCCTAACCCTAACAATTCCCCTTACAATAACCCTAATCCTAACACTAACACAAACAATAACACTAACCATTCCACTAAGCCCAACCCCCACCCACACCCTAAGCCTAACTCTAATCGTAAGACTAAACATTAATCTAAACCTAAACTTAACACTAACACTAAAACTAACACTAACACTAACACTAACCCTAGCCCTAACCCAAACACTAATATTAAAACTAACTCTAAATCTATCGCAAACACAAATTCTAATGCAACCATAACCTGACCCTAATCTTATCCTGACCCTCACACTTAAATAACCCTAACTACTAACCAAAAAACTAACCTAAACCCTAACCGAACCCAAACACTAATGCTAACACTATTCCTAAAGTTAAAAATAAAACTAACCCTAACATTAACCCTAACAATAATTCTAACTGTAACCCTAACAATAACCATGACACTTACACTAAGCCTAACCTTCACTCTAACACTAACCTTAACACTAATACTAAACCTGAATCTAAACGTAATGCTAACACTAACTCTAACCCTTAACCTAAACATAAACCTAACCCTAAACCTAAAAAAAACCCTAACTCAAAGCATAACCCTGACCCTTATCTAGACCTAACCCTCACCCTTACCTAACCCTAACCATTTTCCAAACACTAACTCTAAACATAATGCAAACCCTAACACTAACGATAATTCTAACCCTAACACTAAACTTACTCTAACCCTAACACAAATCGTAACCCTAACCTTAACCCTAAACCTAAAACTAAACTTAGTGCAAACCCTAACTTTAACAGTAACTCTCATGCTAAACCTAAACATAATACTAAACATAAAAATAACCCTAAAACTTACCCTAAACTTAACCTTTATCCTCACCCTAAAAATAACTCTAAACCTAACACTAACCCTAAGTATAACCTAAATATAACCCTAACAATAACTCTAACCTTAACCCTAAAACTAAACCTTACACAAACCCTAAATCTAATCATAACATGAACACTAACGTAACCCTAACTCTAACCTAACCCTAATCCTAAATCTAAACTTAACCCTAATTGTAACCCTAAACCTACCCCTAATGTAAACCCTAACCCTAATCCCTAACCCAAAGTCTAACACTAACCATAAACATAACCCTAATCCTAATCCTATCTGTAAAGCTAACACAGAACCTAACACTAAACCTAACACTAATTCTAACACTAACACTAAACCTAACCGTAACTCTAACCCTAACCATAACACTAAACTTTAAATTAACCCTATCCCTAATCCAATTACTAACACTAATCCTAACACTAACCCTAACCCTAACCCTAACACTAACCCTAACCCTAACCCTAACACTAAAACTAACCTTAAACCTAATCTTAACCCTAACCCTAACACTAACCCTAATTGTTACCCTAACACAAAACCTATACTGAACGCTTACTTTAACCCTATCACTAACCTAACCCTAAATCTACACTAACCCTAACAAAACTAAATAAAACCCTAAACCTAACCCTAACACTAATCCTAACCATAACACTAACACTGTCCCTACCTCTAAGCATAAACCTAAACCTAACACTAACCCTAATGCTAACCCTAACCCTAACACTAACACTAACACTAGTACTAATCCTAAACCTAAACCTAACACTAACCCTAACCCTAGACCTAACAGTAATTTTAACACAAACCCTAACCCTAAACCTAACCCTAAGTGCAACTATAACCTACCCTAAATCTAACACAAACCCTAACAAAAAACATAACCTTAACCCTAAATTTACCCTAACCCTCACCCTAACACTAACCCTAATCAAATCCTAACTCTATCACTAACCCTAAGCCTAACCCTATTCCTAAATCTAACATTAATGCTAATTCTAACCCTAATCCTAACGCTAACACTAACACTAACCCTAATTCTAACCCTAAATGAAACTCTAACCCTAACCATAACCATGACACTAACCCAAACACTAACCCTAACACTAAAATAATCCTAATCTTAAAAGAAACCCTAAACCTAATTCTGAACCTAACCCAAACCCTAAACCTTACACTAAATCTAATCCTAACCCTAACCCTAACTCTAACACTAAAACTAAACCTAAGCCTAACCACTATCTTAACCCTAACCCTATCCTTTATCCAAACACTAACACTAATCCTAACACTATCAATAACCCTAAACCTGTCCCTAACCCTAACCATAACCATAACCATAACCCTGACCCCAATCTAACTTTGACCTTCACACATTTCTAACCTTAACCAATAACCCAAATCCAAACAATAACTTTAACCCTAACCAAAACCTAACACTATCCCTAACACCAATCCTAAACTTAAAACTAAATCTAAACCTAACCCTAACCCTAACACTACTCTAACCGTTACTCTAACCCTAACCATAACACTTACCCTAACTCTAAACCTAACCCAGACACAAATTTTAAACCTAACCCTAACCCTAAACCTAACACTAAACCTAACACTAACCATAACGTTAACACTAAACCTATACAGTAAACCAAACAATAACTCTAACTGTGTCCCTAACCCTAACAATAACCTCACCCTATCCCTAACCCTAATCTTAAATCTAACCTCAATCTTAACCCTAAACCTCAAACGAACCATAACCTAATCAATAACCCTAACTCTAACCTAACCGTTATGCTAAGCCTTACCTAACACTAATGCTAATTCTAACCCGAACACTAATTGTAAAACTAACCCTAACCCTAACCGTAACACTATCCCTATCCCTAATCCTAACCATAATGCTAATACTATTTCTAATCCTAACCCTAACCTTAAAACTAACACTAATCCAAACACTAAACATAACCCTAACCCAAATGCTAATACTAACTCTAAACCTCAGCATAACCCTAACCGTAACCGTAGACCTAACACTAACCCTTACCTAAACATTAATCCTAATCCTAATTTGAACACTTACCATAACACTAACCGTAACCCTAACCCTAACCCTAACCCAAACTTAACCCTCATCTTAAACCTAACACTACTGTATACATAACCTTAACCCTAACACTTACCCTAACACTAACCCTAAGCCTAATTCTAACCTTTACCCTGGACTAACAGTAAACGTAAATCTAGCCCTTACTCTAATACTAACAATAACCCTAAACTTAACACAAAAACAAAACCTAACACAAACCCTTACCTAAACACTAACACAAACCTTACACCTAAATGTAACTCTAAAGCTAACCCTAACCCTAACCCTAACCCTAGACCTGACATTTACCCTTACCCAAAAAATAACCCTAACCTAACCTGCACCCTAATACTAACACTAACCCTAATCCTAACACTAAACCTAACATTAAACCTAACAATAACACTAAACCTAACCCTAAACTTTACCTTAACCCTAACATTAACCCTAAGTGCAAACCTAAACCTAACCCTATCACTAAACCTAAACCTAATCCTACATCTAAAACTAACCCTAATCATAACTGTTAGCCAAACACTAACCCTTAAACTATCCCTAAAACAAACCCTAACCCAAAACCTAACACTAACCCTACCGCTAACCCTAAACCTAACCCTAATCCTAACCCAACTTCTAACCCTAACCCTAACACTAAACCTAACACAAACTCTAACCCTAATCCTAACCATAACCCTAACCCTAAACCTAAAACTCACTCTAACAAAACCATAATCCTAAACTTAACACTTACTCTAAACCTAAACCTAACCCTAACACTACATCTAACCCTAACCCTAACACTCAACCTAACTCAAACCCTAATACTTTCTGAGAGCCATAGTGGAGTCGGAAAGAAGCATGACATTTTTGTCAGAATGGAGTGGTTGAGAGGTGACAGCAGGGAGCCATTGAGATGATGATGGTTATGTTAAGCTATGTTAAAAGAGGTTGCCCCATAGGAAGTGGTTTTAACAATACTAGGTATCAAAGGAGTAGAATACCAGGTAATTGACCAGATCCTGTAGAGAGAGACATTGGGAAAATGAATACTGTTATCAAACCACAATAGTGGGTTCTCCATTATCAAAAAACAGACAGGGACCAGGTGTTTACCCACGATATTGTGGAGAAAAACAGCGGGCTCCATTGGCAAAAAACAGACAGGGGGGACCAATGCTTCGGGGCCAACAACCACAAATATACAGGGCAATGAAGGAACCCAGCAACACAATCAGGGTAGTGCCCAGGACATATTATCCATTAGATCCTTCATCAGACAAACCAGAGAGAGTGCAGGGTTGGACATCTTTGCCTCTACCAAAGCAGTACTAACTCCAGAGATGGGACTTCCAATCATTCCCACAGAAGTAAAACTACCTCTTCCCCAAAGAACAGTAGGCTTATTATTGGGACGCAGTTCTTCTACTCTAAAAGGACTTATGATAAGTCCTGGGGAAATTGATCCCAATTATGAAGGTGAAATAAAAATTATAGCTAGTTCTCCAAGAGGTATATCAGTAATTTCACCAGGAGATAGAATAACACATTAATTAATAATACCCAGCCTGCAGGATAAATTTTCCAGTCATACTGTAGAAAGAGGTTCCAGGGAATTAGGCTCCACAGGTGTAGATTGGGCTGTGCTGTCTTTAAATTTAGATTCTCACCCAATGCTAAAACTAAATGTTCAAGGACATGAATTTAATGAGCTACTGCACACAGGTGCAGACCTTAGCATCATATCTCATCAAGAATGGCCGAAACATTGACCATTACAACAGGCCACTCAAACGCTTCAAGGCCTAGGAGTGGCAACTAATTCCCATAGAATTGCAATGATATTAGATTGGAAGGATTCTGAAGGATGTGAAGGAACTATACAACCATATGTATTGGATCATCTTTCTATAATTTTATGGGGATGAGATATCCTAGAGAAATTAGGTTTGACATTAACAAATAACATCAATTCAAATGTACCCACTATTAGGGCCAGACAAGGTTTTAGGAAAGAAAAAAGAATAGGATAAAAAGAACAAGGTATAGTAGCAATAATTCAAATAGATCAAGAAATAAATATACATGGATTAGGTTTTCAGAAGGGGTCACTGAGACAATAAAAATTACTTGGAAATCAGAAAGACCAGTATGGGTTCCTCAGTGGCCCCTGACTAAAGGAAAGATACAAGTAGCCTATGACCTGGTCAAACAACAATTACCAGAGGGACATATACAACTTTCCATATCTCCCCTTAATACTCCCATTTTTTTTTCATTAATAAGAAATCTGGTAAATGGAGATTATTGCAATAATTTAAGAGCCAATTATAATGAGATGGTTATTATGAAACCCACGGAATCGGGGATTCCTCAATTGTCTGCTTTGTAAAAAACCTGGGATGTTTTAGCCATAGATATTAAAGATTGTTTTTTTTTTCAATTCCAATTCTTCCTGAGTATAGACCATGTTTTGCATTTACTATCACTGCACTGAATCAGGAAGGTCCTGATCAGAGATATGAATGGAAAGTACTCCCTCAAGGGATGGCTAACAGCCAAACTATGTGTTAAATTTATGTTAAAGCAATTCAGCCACTAAGAAATCAAAATCCTGAACTACAAATATTTCACTATATGGATGATGTATTATTAGCACATAAAGATAAAAACACATTGCTAGAATGTTATGCCACACTTACAAATTTATTAAAAAATTCTAATCTAGAGATAGCAATAGATAAAGTACAATTAAATTCTCCAATTAATTATTTAGGAGTTGTATTATTCTCAACCATGGTCCATTCAACAAAAATTCAAATATGAGTAGATCAACTCAAATCACTTAATGACTTTCAAAAGTTATTAGGAGACATAAATTGAATAAGGCCTTTTCTAGGCATACCAACAGGAGAGTTGGGACATTTATTTGATATCCTAAAAGGTCCATCAGATCCAAATTCACCCCGCATGTTAATGCCTGAAACAAGAAAGGAATTAAAAATTATTGAAACATATATGAAAAATATGCATTTGAATAAAATTGTATGCATTGTGAACTAACTGTTGGTGCAGCAAATTATCATAGTGCTGGAGTATCTTTGCTGATGGTGTCACCGGTGGTACAATTTTTCCAAAGGAGCCATCAATTGGCTTGGTGTTGTGGCATTTCTGTATGCTTCTCCCTTCTGCTTGTGATGGTCATTCAGCTAAAATTTGCAGGCAAACAGAGGTTACGCTAAGAACCTTACCCCACCACACTGATGAAAAGGCGAAATTTGGGGGCCAACAGAGGTGAGGCAAAGAACCTCACCCTCACTGGTGCAAAGGCCTATCCACAAGTATGGCTGTATGCTGAACAAGTAGTCAATGACGGGTATGATCCAATAGCAATGGTACTAACCTAAGACTGGAGGCTGACGCTTTGAGGTCGGCTAATCGGATGATGGGTAAGGAACATATGTAGAATTGGACAACCTAAGACAGGCACGGTCCCTTAACCAAATGCTTGGTGTTTAATTAAACAGAAGGGGGGAGATGCTGAGAGCCATAACTGAGTCGGAATGACGCATGGCATTTTCACCAGAACTGAGTGGTTGAGAGGTGAAGCAAGTGAGCCAATGAGATGACGATGGTTATGTTAAGCTATGTATTCAATTGTATATTAGACTGCTGCTGTCCGTCTCAGGCAGCAGCTACTTTTGAGTTCCCGTGCTTCTTTGGAGTTCTCGTGGGGATTACTGGAGAGTTCGCATTGGTTGGGGAAGTGCCAGAGGGATTTGCGGTTGGTGTGTGGTGTGTCCCGGGAGAAGGCTGCATGCATGGCATTCACGGGAGTTCAGAAATAAAGTTTATTTCTGCTTGAGTGGCTCGTGATTTGTGCCCTGCCAGACTGAGGCAAATACTGACAACAACCATAACCCTAATCCTAAAACTAACCCTAAACCTGACCCTAAACCTTAACCTAACACTAACCCTAACCCAAATTCTAACATGAAAACTTACCCTAACAATAACCCTAAACCTAACGCTAATCCAAATGTGAACACTGACCCTCAACCTAACAATCTCCCTAACACTTGCCCTAAACCTAATCCAAAACCTAAAGCTAAAACTAACATTAACACAAACACAAACCTGACCCTTAACAGTAAACTTAAACCTAAATCTATCACTCACCTTAACACTATCCCTAATCCTAATCCTAAATCTAACTCAATCACTAACACTAAACTTAACCCTACACCTAACACTAATCTTAACCCTAACCCTAACCCTAACACTAACACTAAATATAACCCTAACACTAACACTAACACTAACTCTAACACTCACTCTAAACCTAACCCTAAGCAAACACTAACCATAATACTAATCATAAATGTAGGTCTAAGCCTAACCAAAACAATAATTTAATCCTAAATTTAACCTTATCCGTAACACTAACACTAACCCTAACCCTTACCCGTAACCTAAGCTTAACACTAACCCTAATTTTATCCCTAACACAAACCCTAACTCTAACCTTAACCATTAAACAAACCCTAAACCTAACCCTAATCCTAACACTAAACCTAACCCTAACCCTAATCCTAACCCTATAACTAATCTTAATAAGTCTAAACCTAACTCTAACTCTAAACCTAACCATAATCCTAACCTTAACCTAACCCTACCTTTAACACAAATCCACTCAACCATAACCTTAACCCTAACTAAATTCCAACTCTAAGCCTTACCTAACCCTAAAACTAACCCAAACCCTAACACGAAACCTAACACTAAACCTAACCCAAACACTAACACTAATCCTACTCGAAACCCTAACCCTACCACTACCCTTACCCCTAACCCTAAACCTAAACGTAACTCTAAACTTAATACTAACACTAACCATAACCCTAACCCTAACAGTAACCCTAAGCCTAAACCTAACCCTAATCCTAATGCAAACACTATCCATAACAATAACCCTAACACTTACCCTAAACCTAATCCGAAACCTAAAGCTAACAGTAACACTAACCCTAAAACAAACATGAGATCTAACCTAACACTAACACTTAACTTATCCCTAAACATAACACTCACCCTAATACTATTCCTAACCCTAATGTGAATGGTAACCCAATCACTAACAGTAAACTGAACTCTACACCTGAATCTAATCCTAAACCTAACCCTTACCCTAAAACTAACACCAACCCTAAATGAAACCCTAACACTAACTCCAACCTTAAACTACACTCTAAACCTAAACCTAACCTAACACAATTGATAACACTAATTATAAACCCTAACAAAAAACCTAACCAAGTCCAACCCTAAATAAAACACTAATTTAACCATAAGTTTTAACTTACCCATAAAACTAACAATAACCCTAACTCTTACCCTAACCCTAACCTAAAAACTAACTCTTACCTTATCCCTAACACGAACCTTAACTCTAACCTTAACCTTTAAACAAACCCTAAACCTAACTCTATACCTAACACTAAACTTAACCCTAATCTTAAAACTAACCCTAAGATTAATTTAACAATAACTCTAAACCTAACTCTAACCCTATCCCTAACCGTATACCTAACCCTAACCTAACCCTAAACTTAATACAAATCCACCCAAACCATAACCCTAACCCTATCTTAAACTCAACCCTCAGCCTTATCTAACTCTAAAGCTAACCAAAACACTAACACGAACCCTAACACTAAACCTTACACAAATACTAAAACTAACCCTACTCGAAACCCTAAACCTATCCATATCACTAAACCTAACCCTAACACTATTCTTAATCCTAATTTTAAACCTAGCCCTATCACTAACCCTAACCCCACAACTAACACTAACCCTAAACCTAATCCTAACCATTACCCAAACACTAAACCTAACACAAACACTAACACAAGCCCTAACCTTAACCCTAAAACTAAACCTACCCGTAATCCTAATCCTAACAGTAACCAAACAATAACCCTAAACCTAATGCTAGCCGTAACTCTAACCCTAAAATTAACACTAACCCTAACCCTAACCTTAACACTAACAGTATACCTAAACAAAAACCTAACACTAAACAAAACTCTAACCCTAACCCTATCCTAAACCAAACCCTAACCCATACCTTATACTAACGTTAAACCTAATCCTAAACCTAACACTCAACTTAACACTTACCAAAAAATGAACCCTTAACCTTAACTTACTCTAACATTAAAAATATACTTAAACCTAACACTCACCCTAACCCATACCAAAACATAAACCCTGACCCTCACCCTAATCCTAACCTAACCGTAACCCTAATAATAAACTTAATACTAACTGTAACACTAACCCAAAACCTAACCCTAAACCTAACCTTAACATTAACCCTTATTGCAACCCTATCCCTAACCATAACCATAACCCTATCCCTAACCATAACCTTAACCCTAACCCAAATCGTAACACTAACCACAAACATAAACCAAACGATAATACAAACCCTAAAACTATCCCTAGTGATAAGCTAATTCTAAACCTAACCTTAACCCAAACACTAACACTAACCCTAACCCTAACTCTAAACTTAACCCTATCCTTGAAAATAACTCTATATCTAACTTTATATCTAACCCTATCCTTGACACTAACTCTATATCTAATACTAACTCTAACCCTAACACTAACACTAATCTTAAACCTAACCCTAAACCTAACTCTAACTGTAAACTGTAAACCTGGCACTAACACTAACCCAAACCTTAACCATAATTTTATCCCTAACCCTAAACTTAACACTAACCCTAACCCTAACACTAAGTTAACACTAACACTCAACCTAACCCTAACACAAACCCTCACCCTAAACCTAACAATAACACTAAACCTAAACCTAACCCTAACTTAAGCCTAACCTGAACCTAATTCTAATGCTAAACCTCCCTGAAACCTTAGCCCTAACACGAACACTAATACTAACCCTCAAACAACACTAACCTTAACCTAACACTAACCCTAACCCTAACTCCAACCCTAAACCTAACCCTAAAGCTAAACCTAACACTGACACTAACCCTAAGTGTCACACTACCCTAAACCTAAACCTAAAACGAACCCTAATCCTAATCTTAACACTAACCTAAAACCTAACTCTAAGCTTAACCCAAACACAAAACCTAACCCTAAACCTAATTCTATCTGTAACACTAACCCTAACCCTATCCCTAACCCTAAAACAAACACGACCCCTAACACTAACTCTAACCATAACCCTAAACCTATCCCTAACATGAACCCTAACTCTAACCATAAAACTAAACCCAAAACTAACACAAACCCTAATCCTTACCCTAATATGAACCGTAACCCTATCCGTATACTTAATTTAACCCAAACCCTAACCTTAAACCTAACAATAATCCGAACCCTACCCCTAACCCTAACTATACCCTCACCCCAAACCTAACTCTTACCTTAATCCTAACCTTTATTATAACCCTAAATATAACCGTAACCGTAACAGTAACCTCTACACAAACCTTAATGATAAACCTAACACTAAACTAAAGCCTAACCCTAACACTAACCGTAACCCTTACTCTATCGCTAACACTAACTCTTACCGTAACCCTAACCCTAAACCTAAATTTTACCGTAATTGTAATCCTAACCCTAATCCTAAAACCAACCCTAAACCTAATACTAACACAAACTCTAACCCTAACAGAAATTCTAACTCTAACACTAAAATTAACCCTAACAAAACCACTAACTTTAATTCTAACCCTGTTCCTAACCCTAAATCTAACCCTAACAATATCCCTAAAACTAACCCTAACCCTAAAGCTAACCCTAACCCTAATCTTATTAATAACACTAACCCTAAACCTAAGTATAAACCTTACCCTAACACTAACACTAATCCTAACCCTAAACCTAAACCTAAAGCTATCACTAACCCTAAATTTATCACTAACATGAAGCATAAACCTAACACTAACCTAATCCTAACCCTAAACCTAACCCTAACCCTAACACTAACCATAACCCTAACAGTAATCCTAACCCTAAACTTAAGAAACCCTAATCCTAACCACAACCATAACCCTAATACAATACCTAACCCAAAACCTAACCCTACAAATAACCTAACACTAACCCTAACTTTTAATAATCCTACATGTAACCCTATCCTAACACTAACCCTAACCCTAACTCTAAAGCTAACACTAAACCTAATCCTAACCATAACCCTAAAACTCTCCGTAACAATAACACTAACCCTAACTCCAACTCTAATTCTATAACTAAACCTAACACTAACTCTAACCTTAAACCTATCAATAACCCTAACCCAAATCAAACCTTAACCCTAACCCTTACCTTACTCTAAACGTAAACCTAAACCTACCACTAACCCTAACAGTAAACCTAACCCTAATTTTAACACTAACCATAACACCAAAACTAACCCTATCACTAATCCTAACCCTAATCCTAACCCTAAATCTTACACTAACCCTTATCCCTAACTCTTACTTTAACCCTAACACTAACACTATCCCTAACACTAACCCTAACACCATACCTAAACTAACCGTAACCCTAAAAGTAACACTAACTCTAACCCTATGCCTCACTCTAATTCTCTTTCTAATCATAACTAAAACCCTAATTTTAACTCTAACTGTAACACAAATTCTCAACCTAACCCTTAACCTAATAAAAACCATAATTTTTATCCTAACACTATTCTTCACAATAACCCTAACACTATTCTTCACAGTAACCCTAACCAAAACCATAATCCTAATTCCAAAAGTAACCCTAAACCTAACCCTAACACAAAAACTAAAATTAACCATTAACCTAACTTTAACCCTAACACTAACCCTAACCATAACCCTAACCCTAACCCTAAATGTAACACTAACACTTTCGCTAATTCTAACCATAAACCTAAAAGTAACCATAAACCTAATCTTAACCCTAACACTATTCCCAAACCTAACCCTAACACTAACACTAACACTGAACCTAACCCTAAACCTAACCCTCACCCTAAACTTTACCCTAACACAAACCCTAACCGTAACCCTAACCCAAACACTATTCCTAACCCTAACCCTAACAGTAATCTTTACCTACAAGTTACCCTAAAACTAACCATAAACCAAACCCTAAGCCTCACTCTAACTGTAATCCTAACCATAACTCTAACCCTAACCATATCTCTAACCCTATCCCTATCACAAACCATATCCCTCACACAAACATTAATTATAACACTAAACCTAACTCTAACCCTAAAACTAACCCTTACCCTAGTTCGGACCCCAACCCTAATCCTAACCCTAAAACTGACCGAAAACATAACCCTTACCCTAACTGTTACACTAAACCTGAACCTAATCCTAGACCTAACCCTAGACCTATCCCTAACCCAAACACTCTTCCTAACCCTAACCCTAACACTAACACTAAAGCTAACCATAAACCTAATCCTAATCCTAA
This sequence comes from Callospermophilus lateralis, assembly GCF_048772815.1. Taxonomy (NCBI): domain Eukaryota; kingdom Metazoa; phylum Chordata; class Mammalia; order Rodentia; family Sciuridae; genus Callospermophilus; species Callospermophilus lateralis. Next base: position 18,440,838 of record NC_135316.1, on the reverse strand, counting down.
AACTAAACATAAACCTGACACTAACACGAAACCTAACCCTAACTCTAACACTAACCCTAACACTTACACTAACATGGAACCTAACCATATCCCTAACAATAAACCTAAAACTAACCCTAAACATAACCCTAACTCTAACTCTAACACGAACCCTAATCCTAATTGTAACCCTAAAGGTATAATAATCCTGACCCTAATCCAAGCTTAACACTAAAACTAAACCTAAGCCTATACCTAACCCTAACACTATCCCTAAAACTAACACTAACACTAACCCTAATCTCTTCAAAAACTCTAACCCTAACCTAACTCTAACCGTAACCCTATAACTAACACTAATCCTAACACTAACACTCACCCCAAAACTCACCATAAACCTAACCCTAAAACTAACACTTAATCTAACCCTAATGTTAACACTATCCCTCAACCTAACTCTAACACTAACCCAAACACTAATAATTACCCTAACCTTAATTTTAACTGTAACACTAACCCTAGCCCTTATAGTAAACCTAAAACTAACACTAAAATCAACCCTAACTGTAACTCTAACACAAACCCTAAACCTAACCCTTAATGTAACCCTAACACTACCCACACCCTAACCCTAACCCTAACACAAACTCTAAGCCTAATGTTAACGTAAAACACACCCTAACCAAACCCTAACCCTAACATAAAACTTACCTAACCCTTACCTTAACACTAACCCTTAACGTAACCTTAACACTAACCCTAACCCCATCGTTAACCCTATAACTCACACCAATCCTAAACCTAACACTAAACCTAAAACTAATCTTAACCCTAAACATAACCCTATGCCTAACCCTAAATCTAACACCAATCTTAACTGTAACCAAAACGATAACCTAAAACTTAAACCTAACATAAACCCTAAACCTAACCCTAACAATAACCCTTAATCGAACCCTAAACTAACCCTAATGCTAACTCCAAAACTAACCCTTACCCTCTCCTGTACTCCAATCCTAATCCTAACCCTATCACAAACACTAACCCTAACCCTAACACTAACCCTAACACTTACCCTAAACCTAACCCTTTCCCTAACCCTAATACTAACCCTAAACCTAACTGTAAATTTAAACTTAACTGTAACGCTAACCCAAACGCACACCCTAATCATAAGAAAAACCCTAACACTCAACCGAACACTAACCTTAAATCTAAGCATAACCCTAACCCTTACACTAATGTGAAACCTAACTCAAAGCCTAACCCTAACCCTAACACTAAACATAACCCTAATCCTAACAGTAACACTAACACCAACCATGAAGCTTACCCTAACCGTAACCCTAACCCAAACACTAAACCTAAACCTAACCTTAACCCTAACCTTAAAACTAACACTAACTTTAACATTAAACCTAACACTACCAAAACCCAAACACTAAAACTAACCCTAACCCTAACCAGAACACTAACACAAACTCTAAACCTAACTCTAGTCCTAATGCTAACAATAAAACTAACCCTAAACCTGACCATAACACTAACCATAACATTAACCCTAAACCTGACCCAAACCCTATAAATAATCAAAAAAACAATAATAAACTAATACCAGCCATAACACTAACACTAACACTAAACTTTTACACTACTCCTAACACTAAGTTTAACACTAACACTAATGGTAATCCTAATAGTAACCTTAAACCTAACCCTAATACGAACACTAACCCTAAACCTAAATCCAGCAATAATCCTAACCCTAACATTAACTTTTACCCTATCATTAATCCTAACCGTAACCTTAACCCTAACCCTAACACAAACTGTAACCTAACCTTAAATCTAACCTGTCCCTAACCCTAACCATAATCCTAATCCTAACACTAACCTTAACCCTAACCCTTACCCTAAGCTTAACACTCACCTAAACCTAACTCTAAACCTAACTTTAACCCTAACCCTAAATCTAACACTAACTGAAAACTTAACTATAACCCTAACCCAAACACTAACACTAACCCTAACATTAACCCTAACCCTAACCCAAACCACAACCCTAACCCTAATCCTAATCCTAAGAGTAACCATAACCTTTACCTTAACCCTAACCTTAACCCTAACACTAAAGCTAACCCTAACACAAAGCCTAACCCAAACACTCACCCTATTCCTAATCGTAACTCTAACCCTAGCCCTAATTTTAACCCTAACCTTAACCCTAACCCTAAACCCTAACCTAACCCTAACCCTACACTTAACACTAACCCTCACCCTAACACTATAATAAACCTAACCATAACCCTAACCCTATCTCTAATCCTAACTGTAACTTTTAACCCTAACCCATAACACAAACCATAACCTAGTCCTAAATCTAACCCTGTCCCTATCCCTAACCCTATCCCTAACAGTAACTCTAACTCTGACCCTAACCTTAACACTCACCTAATCCTAATCATAAACCTAAGATTAACCCTATCCCTAATCCTAACACTAACCTTTAACCTAAGTGTAACCCAAACCCTATTGCTAACCCTAACCCTAACTATACCGCAACCTCTTACCCAATCCCTTACTTTAAGCCAAACGCTCACCCTAATGCTACCCCAGTCCTAACTATAATTCTTAGCCTATCCCAAAATCTAACTCTATTACTAGTCTTAAACCTAGCCCTCATTGTACCTCTAACCCTAACCATGTCCCTTATTCTGACCCTAACACTAACCCTAGATCTAAACCTTACCCTAACACTAAACCAAACACTAACACTACCGCTACTGATAAAACTTTACCTAAACCTATCAGTAACACTAGCCATAGACCAAACCTAATCCTAAATAGAGTCATAAATCTAGCCCTAGCCTTAAACAAAAACCTAGCACTAGCCCTAACAATAACTCTTAACCTAATGTAAACACTAAACCTATCACTAGACCCAATGCTAGTCTATCCATAACCTTGATCCTAAAACTAGGCATAAACATATCTCTCACTCTTATATTACCCAAAGCCCTAACGTTATCCCAAAATATCAAAGAAAACCTAGCCCTTTTTCTAGTCCTAAACCTAGCTCTAATCATAATCCTAACCATAACCTTAGACCTAACCCTAACGCTAACACTTGCCCTAGCCCTAACCCTAGGTAAAACTCTAATCCTTAGCCTAAAGATAACCCTAACCCTAAACCTAACACTAGCCCTGACTCAAAACCTAACCCTCGCCCTAGCCCTAACCCTAGCTCAAATGCCTACACTTACCCTAAAACTAACCGTAACATTAACCATAGGCCTAACCGTAACCCTAACCCTAATCCTAACCTTAAAAGCCCTAAAACTAGATCTAACCCTATGCATTACCCTAAAGAAAAGCCTAACCCAAATGCTAACCCTAGGCCTAACAATACCCCTATCATTAACACTAATCCTATCCATTACTCTAAACCTAAGTGAAAGCATTAACCTAATTCTATCCATTACCCTTACCCTAACCCAAACCCACCACTAATTCAAGCATTAACCCTAAATCTTAACCTAAATCAAACCCTACCCGAACCCTAAAACTAATAATACACATACCTCTAAACTTGACCCTTACCCTACGCCTAAACTTACAATAGACACAGACATAACCTAACACTAATACTAATACTATCTATAAACCTAGACCTGACATTAGCCCTAACCTAAATCCTAGCCCTAGTCCTAACACAAATGCTCAGCCTAGCCATGAAACTAGTCTTAATTCTTATCCAAAAGATAACCTTAGTATTAACCCTAATTCTAACCCTTGCCCTAGCCCTAAACCTAGCTATAACCCTATCGATTTCTTTAAATCTAATCCTGACCCTAACACTAACACTAACCCTAACCCTAACACTAACCCTAGCACTAATCCTAGCCCTAGTAGAGCTCAAACCCTAAACCTACCCCTAACCCTAGCCCAAAGACTAATTCGAACTCTCAACCTAGCCCTATTTCTAGTTCTAACCTTATCTGTTACCATAACACTAGCCCTAAAATTAGCCCTAACCCTAGCCATAAACCTAGATATGACCATAACAATAAATCCAAGTCTAAACTTCACCCTATCATTAGCCCTAACACTATTGCAAATCTTAAAACTAGCCCTAACCCTAGTCCTAGTTTTTAAACAAAACTGAGCCATAGCCCTATCCTAAACCCTACTTAACCTTCACCCTAGACCTGACATTAGTCCTATCCCTAGCCCTAATCTTATTTCAAAGCCCAGGCTTAATCCTAACACTGATTTTAACCCTAGCCCAATCCCTAATTTTATCCCTTGTCCTAGCAATAACATCTTACCTTACCCTAACACTCACCATAACCTTAACCATAGCCTTAAACATAGGCCTAAACCTAACACTAATCCTATTACTAATGCTAGCCCAAATTTAGGTCTAAGAGTAAACCTAACCCTATCCCTATTCCTAAGACTAATTCTAAGTCTTTTCCTAGCCCTATCCATAGTTCTAAACCTATCCCTTACCATAAACAAAAACCTAGCCATATCCCTAGCCTCAACCTAAGCTGTAAATTTTGCCCTACACCTAAATCTGGATCAAAACCTAACCTTAAACCTAAATCTCACCCTAACACTATCCCTAAAAGCAATGCTAATTGGAAAACTAGCCCTAACCCTATCCTAGCCCTAAAACAAAACTGAGCCATAAACCTAACCCTAACCCTTAACTAAAACCAAACACTAACCCTTATCCTAGCGCTAAACCTTGCCAAAATTTGAGTGCTAAACCTAACCATAGAAGTAATCCTGACCCTGACTCAGATTCTAACACTATACCTAGCTCTAAACATTGCCTTAATTCTAAACCAAGAACTAGCCCTAATCAGAAACCAAGTTCTTTCATTAGCCATAGCTCTAATTCTAAAACACATCCTAGCACTTATCCAAACCCTAAACGTAGGTTTAACTCTAAGTCTAACCCTAACCCTAAACCTATCCCTAACCCTATCCCTAATCCCGAAAGCTACCTCTAATTCTAACCCTTACCCTAAACCAAATCCTCACAATAATTCTACTCTAGTCCTAACACTAATCCTTAGCCTATTCCAAACCCTAACTCTATTACTAGTCCTAACCCTAGGCCTCATTCTATCTCTAGCCCTAACCCAAACGCTGACCCTTATTCTGACCCCAACACTAACCCTAGATCTAAACCTGACACTAACCCTAAATCTGACTCTAAATCTACCCCTACCAGTAAACCTATACCTAAACCTAACAGTAACACTAGCACTAGACAAAATCTAATCCTAAATAGAGTTATAAATCTAGCCCTATTCCTAAACAAAAACCTTGAACTAGCCCTAACAATAACCCTTAACCTAACACAAAGACTAACCCTATCTCTTGACAAAATGCTATTCCTAATTCTGGCCCTAACACTAACCCAAACACTGACACTTACATTAACACAAACCCTAGCTCTATATCTTATCCTAACCCAAAACAAAACCCCAACACTACACTTACCCATAACCCTAACACTAAAACAAGCCATAACCATAACCTCAGTTCTTACATTACCCATAGCCCTAATGCTAGCCATAAACATCACACAAACCTAGCCCTTAACTTAGGCCTAAACCTATCCCTAATTTTAACCCTAACCATAACTCCAGACATAACCATAAACCTAACCCCCACCCTAGTCCTAAACCTAGCTCAAACTCTAACCATTTCCCTAATCATAACATAACCCTAACCTTAACCTTAGCCCTGACTCTAACCCTAACCCTCATCCTAGACCTAACCTTATCTCAAACCCAAATACTCACCTTAAATCTAACCCTGACACTAACCCTAGGCCTAACCCTAACCCTAGCCCTAAACTTAGCTCTAACACCGTCCATTGCCATAGAGAAAAGCCTAACCCAAATGCTAACGATAGGCCTAACGCTAACCTTATTGATAACAATAACCATATCCATTACTCTAAACATAACCTGAATCTTAAACCTAACACTATCCATTACCCTAATGCAAAACCGAACCCTAATGCTAATACAAGCCTTAACCATAAACCTTTACCTAAACAAAACCATACCCAGACTCTTAACCTAATAAAACACCCAGCTCTAAATCTGACATTAATCATAAACCTAACCCTTACACTAGACTCAGCCATAACCTAACCATAAAACTACCACTTACTTTGAACCTAGACTTGACATTAGCCCTAGCCCTAATCTTAGCCCTAACCTTAACACATACCCTCAATCTGGCACTAAACCTAGTCTTAATCCTAATCCAAACCCTAACCCTAGCCCTAAATCAAATTCTAACCCAAACCCTAGCTCTAAACCTAGCAGAAACCCTATCCCTTACCCTAAATCTAACCTTAACCCTAACACGAACACTAACCATAACGCTAGCCCTAACCCAAGGCCAAACCCTAACACTAACCCTAGCGCTAATCCTAGCCATAATTTAGCCTTAACCCTAAACTTACCCCTAATTGTAGCCCAAAGAATACCTCTAATAGCAGCCCAGTCGTACTTCTAGTTCTAACTCTGTTACTGTAACCCTAACAATAGCCCAAATCTTAACCCTAATGCAGGCCCTAGACCTAAACCTAGATCTAACCATAACAATGAATCTAAGCATAAAACCCATCATACCACTAGTCCTAACACAATCGCTAATCCTAAAACTAGCCCTAACCCTAACCCTAGCTCTAAAACAAAACTGAGCCATATTCCTAACCCTAACACTAACCTAACGGTAATGCTAGACCTGACATTAGCCCTATCCTTGATTCTTACCCTAACCCTAACACAAAACCTAACCCTACACCTAGCTTTAATCCTAGCCCTAATTTGAATCCTATCACTAACCCTGATCAGTAACACTGATCCTGACCAAGACCCTAACACTAACCCTATCTATAAACATCTCCCTAAACCTAAACCTAATCTAAACACTAGACATTGACCTACACCTACAATCTATTGTACTAACCTTAATCTTAACTCTAGTTCTTAAAATTGCTGTAGTCCTACTTTATCCCTATCCTAAACCAAAACCTAGCACTAATCTAATCCCTAACCCTAGCTTTAACCTTATCCCTAACCCTAACCCTAGCCCTAACACTTAACCTAAACCTAACCCAAAAACTAAACCTTGACCTAACCCGAACCATGACCCTAATCCTAACAATAACCCTAGACCTAATGCTAGCTCTAATCTTATTTATTATCCTAACCAAAACTCTAACCAAATTCTAACCCTAGGCATATCACTAACCATAGCCCTAAACTAACAATAACCATAACCTTAACTGTAGTTCTAATCCTATCCATTACACTAACCATAACCATAACTGAATTCTATCCCTAGGCCTAACCTTAACACTATCTCTAACCATAAAGTTGTCCATTACCCTAAACCTAAATTGAGCCCTAAACCTAACCATATACATTACTGTAACCCTAACATGAACCCTAATGCTAATTTGAGCCCTAACCCTAAACCTTAACCTAACACATACCCTAACCCTGATTCTGACCCTAATAATACCATAGCTACAAAGCTGACCCTAATACTCAAACTAAACCTTAAAATAGATCTGGCTATAAACCTAAACCTAACAATATCCCTAACCATAACCCTAGACCTGACATTAGCCCTAGCGCTAATCCTAGCCCTAACCCTAACACAAATCCTAGCACTAAGCCTCACATGAATTCTAACCATAACCTTAAACCTAGCCTTATCCCTAATTTTATCCCGTGACCTAGACCAAAACATATCTGAAACATCATGCCTTACCCTAATCCTAGCAATAAACCTACGCCTAAACCTAACAATAAACCTAGCACTAATCCTAGCCCTAATTTAGCCCTAACTCTAAACCTAAACCTATCCCTAGCCCTAAGACTAACTCTAAAACTCACTCTAGCCCTAGCCCAAGTTCTAAAACTATTCCTTACCATAAACCAAATTCTAGCCCTATCCCTAGACCCAATCTTAGCCCTAAATTTTTCCCTAGCCCTAAACATGAATCTAACTCTAACCTCAAGCCTAAAGCTCACCCTAGCACTAGACCAAACGCTAATGCTAGTTTGAAAACTAGCCCTAACCATAACCTAGCCCTAAAACAAAATGGAGCCATACACCTGACCCTAACCCTTAACCTAAACCAAACACTAACCCTAAACCTAGCCCTAATCCTTGCCATAATTTGAGTGCTAAACCTAACCCTAGAAGTAGCCCTAAGCTAAATTGGATCCTAACACTAATCCTAGCTCTATACATTGCCCTAACGCAAACCCTAGAACTAGCCCTAATCAGAAACCAAGTTGTTTTCATTAGCCATAGACCTAAAGTTAACATAAATCCTATTGCTAGACCATGCTCTAACCCTAGATTTAACCCTAAGACTAACCCTAAGACTAACCCTAGCCTTAATCCTATCTCTAACCCTAATCCTACCTCTAAATCCATCCCTTTCCCTAAGCCATACCCTTACCCTAATGTTACCTAGTCCTAACCCTAATCTTTAGCCTACCCCAATCACCAATTCTATTACTAGTCCTAACCCTAGCCCTCATTCTAGCTTTAACTCTAACCCAGACTCTGACCCTTATTCTGACTCTAACACTAACCCTAGAACTAAACCTCAGACTAACCCTAAACCGGACCCTACCCCTACCACTACAAGTAAACCTGTACCTAAACCTAATAGTAACACTAGCACCAGACCAAACCTAATCTAATTATAGTCATAAATATAGCAGTATCCCTAAACAAAAACCTTGCACTAGCCGTAAAAATAACCCTTAACATAACCTAAAGACTAACCCTATCTCTTGACCCAACATTAGTCCTAATTCTGGCCCTAACTCTAACCCTAACCCTTACCCGAACGCTAACTGACAGCCTTAATGCAAGCCATAAACACCACACAAACCTAGCCTTATCCTAGCCCTAATCATAACCCTATCCACAACCCTAGCCCTGACTCTAACCCTAACTATCTCTCTAGCCATAAACCTAGGGAATACCCTAACACTTACCCTAAACCTAACCATGACACTAACCCTAGGCCTAAACCTAAACCTAGCCCTAATCCTAACTTTAAAGCTAGCACTAACCTTAGCTATAACCTTATCCTTTAACCTAAAGATAAGCCTAAGTCAAATGCTAACCCTAGGCCAAATGCTAACCCTGTAACTAACACTAACCTTATCCATTACTTTAAACTTAACCTGAACCCTAAACCTAACTTTATCCATTACCCTAACTCTAACCCTAACCCTAACGCTAACTCAACACTTAACTCTAAACCTTAAACTAAACCAAATCTTACCCGACTCTGACCCTAATAATATGCTTAGTTCTAAACCTGACCTTTCCCTAAATGTAATCCTTACACTAGACCTAGCCATAACGTAACACTAAAACTATTCCTTATCATAGCCCTAGACCTGACATTAGACCTGTCCCTAATCCTAGCCCTAGGCCTTTCACAAACCCTAAAACCTAGCCCTAAAGCTAGCCTTAATCATAACCCGAATCCTAACCTAGCCCTAACTCTATTCTAACTCTCGCCTTATCCCTAAACCTAGCTACAACCCCATCTCTTTCCCTAAACCTAACCTTATCTCTAACACTAACACTAATCCTAACCCTAGCCCTAACCCTAAAACTAACCATAGCATCAATCCTAGCCCTAATTTAGCCCTAGCCTTAAACCCACACGTAACCATAGCCCTAAGACGATCTCTAACTTTTGCTCTACCCCTATTTCTAGTTATAACCCATCTGTTATCATAACCATAACACTAGCCCTAACTTTAGCCCTAAACATAGCCCTAGGCCTAAACCTAGATCTAACCATAACAATTAATATAATATTTAACCTTACCTTACTACTAGCTCTAACACTATCGCTAATCTCAAAACTAGCCCTAACCATAGCCCTAGCTCTAAAACCAAACTGAACCATAGCCACAAGCCTAACCCTAACCTAAACGTTACCCTAGACCTTACATTATCCCTATCCCTAATTCTTACGCTAACACACAAATCCTAACTCTACACTAACCTTAACCCTCGCCCTAATTTGAGTAATATCCCTAATCCTAAAAGAAACAGTGAACCTGACTCTGAATCTAACACTAACCCTATCTCTAATCATGCCCCTAAACCTAAACCTAATATAAACACTAGACCTTGTTTTAATGCTAACCCTAATACTAGCTCTGATCATAACCCTAGTTCTTACATTAGCCATAGTTGTACACTAGCCCTAACTTAATACAAAACCTAGCCCTAATCAAAGCACTAACCTTAGTTTTAATCATAGCCCTAACCTTATCTCAAGTCCTCACCCTTAACCTAACCCTAAGCCTAAACCTTCTCCTAATCCAAAACCTAAACCAAACCATAGACATATTCCTAAACATAACACTAGCTCTAAACTTAGATATAAATTTATCCATTTTCCTAACCATAACCCTAAGCAAATTCTAACCCTAGGCCTAAACATAACCATAGCCATAACCGAACCATAACCATAGTCCTAACTGTAGCTCTAATCCCATTCATTACCTGAACCATGTATTTAACCAAATTCTATCCATAGGCCTAACTCTAACCCTATGCCTTACCCTAACCTTGTGCATTATACTAAACATAACTTGAAAATGAAACTTAACCATATTCACTACACTAACCCTAATGCTAATTTTAGTCCTAACCCTAAAACTTAACCTAACCCATACCCTAACCCTAACTCTAACCTTAATAATACCCCTAGCTGTAAAACTGAGCCTAACGCTAAACATAATCCTTAAAATAGGCCTGGCCATAAACCTAAATTTAAAACTATCCCTAACCATAACTCTAGAACTAACATTAGCCCTAGACCTAATCCTAGCCCTAACCCTATCTGAAACCCTACCCCTAATCCCACCCCTAAGCCTAGCCTTAATGCTAATCCTAACCTTAACCAGATCCCTAACCCTAATTTTATACCATGTTATAGCCCAAAATATAGTTGTAACATCATACCTTACCCTAACCATAATGCTAACACTAACCCTAGACCTAATTCTAGGCCAAAACCTAACACTAACCGTAGGGCTAATCCCAGCCCTAATTTAACCCTAATCCTAATTCTAATCCTATGCATAGACCTAAGACTAACTTTAACTCTTGCCCTAGCCCTATCCAAACTTCAAAACCTATCTCTTACCATAACCCAAAACCTATTCCTATCCCTATCCCTATGCCCAACCCTAACTCTAACCATCACACTACCCCTAAACCTGGTTGTAAACCCTAACTGTAAGCCCAAACCTCACCCTAAAACTAGCCCTAACCCTAGCCCAGCCCTAAAAAAAAAATACTAGTATGGCATTATGTAAAAATGTGGATGTGTAACCGATATAATTCTGCAATCTGTATTTGGGGTAAAAATGGGAGTTCATAACTCACTTGAAGCTAATTTATGCTAATATATGAAATATGATATGTCAAGAGCTTTGTAAGGTTTTGAACAACCAGTAAAAAAAATAGATAGTAAATTAGTGGTTACCAGGGGATGAAAGAGTTAGGGGACTAAGAAGATGGAGATAGTTCAGTCAATGGCTACGAAGTTACAGTTAGGTAGGAAGAATAGTTCTGATATTCTGTTGCACAGGAGAGTCACTATGGTCAGTAATGCTTTGTGTATTTCAGAAAACTCAAGAGAGGATTTCAAATGTTTCACTACAAAGAAGTGGTAAGCATTTGAGGTGATGAATATACTAATTACCCTGATATAATCATTATAGTGTTTGCATGTGCTAAAACATCGTATTATACCCCACACATTTGCAAAATTGTTGTTTCAATTTAAAATAAAACAACTTAAAACTTAAAAAAAAGAAAAAAAAACCGAGCCATAATTCTAACCGTAATCCTTAACCTAAACCAAACACTAACCTTACATCTAACCCTAAACTTAGCCCTAATTTGAGTCCTAACCCTAACCATAGAAATAACCTAGACCCTGCATCAGACTCTAACAGTACCCCTAATTCTAAACATTGCCCTAACACAAACCCTAGAAATAGCCCTAATTAGAAAATTAGTTCTTTCATTAGCCATAGCTCTAATGCTAACACAAATACTAGCACTAATCCGAGCCCTGATTCTAACACTAACACTAACTGTACCTCTAACCCTATCCCTTACCCTAAGCCAAACCCTCTCCCTAATGATACGCTAGTCCTAACCTTAAGCCTTAGTCTACAACAAACCCTAACTCTATTACTTAGTTTAAACCTAGCCCTCATTTTAGCTTTAACCCTAATCCTAACCCTGAACCTTTTTCTGACCCTAACACTAACCCTAGATCTAAACCAAACCCTAACCCTAAACCGAACCCTAAATCTTTCCCTACCTGTAAACCTATACTTAAACTTAAAAGTAACACTAGCACAAGATGAAACTTTATCCTAAATATAGTCATCAATCTAGCCCTAGCCCTAAAAAAAAAAAAAACCTAGTACTAGCCCTAAAATTAACTGGTAAACTAACTTAAAGACTATTCCTATCCCTAGACCCAAACCTAGTCATCATCCTGGCACTCATCCTAAATCTAACACTATTCTGAACAATGATCCTTAAACCAAAACAAATTCTAGCTCTAAACCTATTCCTAACCCAAAACCAAACTCTAACCCTAGACATATCCATTACCCTGACCCTAAAACTAGCCATAAACATATTCCGAGTTCTTATATTTTCCATAGCCCTAATGTTAGCCCAAAACCTCACACAAAACTTAGCCCTTATCCTAGCCTTAAACCTAGCCCTTATCATAAACCTAAGCATAACCTTAGACGTAAGCCTAATCCTACGCTCACCCAAGCCCTAAACCTAGCTGAAACTCTAACACTAACCTGAAACATAACTCTAACCCTAACCCTGGACCTGACTCTAACCCTAACCCTTGCCAAGACCTAACCCTAGCTCAAATGCTAACACTTAAAGTAAAAATATCCCTGACATTAACCTTAGGCCTAACCATGACCCTAGCACTAAATGTAATCTCATCCCTAGCTCTAACCTTAGCTCTAACACTATCCATTACCCTAAAGATGAGCCTAACTCATTTCTATCCCTAGGCATAACGCTAACCCTATCCATTACTCTAAATCTAACCTGAACCCTAAACCTAATCCTATCCATTACCCTATCCATAATCCTAAAGCTAATTCAATCCTTAACCCTAACACTTATCCTAAACCAAACCATATCCAGAGCCTTACCCTAATAATACACCTCACTTTATACTTGATCGTTACCTAAACCTAAACCTTACACAAGACCTAGCCATTACTTAACCCTAAAACTAACAGTAACCATAAATCTTGACCTGACATTAGCCCTATCCCTAATCCTAGCTCTAGACCTAACACAAACCATCATCCTAACACTAAATATAGCCTTAATCCTAACCCTCGCACTAACCCTAATTCTAACCCTCGCCCTAGTCCTAAACCTAGTAACAACCCCATCCCTTCCCCTAACCCTATCTCTAACATAGGCCTAACCCTAACACTAACCCTAGCCCTAAATCTAGCTCCAATTTAGCCCTAACCGTAAACCTAACAGCATCCCAAGCCCTAAGAATAACTCTAAGTCTCGCCCTAGCTCTATCCAAACCTCTAAACCTATCTGTTACCATAACTCAAACCCTAGCCCCAGCCCTATTCCCAACCCTAGCCTTAAACCTGGATCTAACCCTAACCTTAATCCTAAAGCTGACTTTAACTCTACCCCTAACCCTAATTCTAATTGGAAAACTAGCCCTAACAGTACCCTAGCCCTAAAACAAAATGAAGCCATAACCCTAACCCTAAACCCTAACCTAAACCAAACCCTAACTTTACACCTAGCCCTAAATGTAGCCCTAATTTGACTCCTAACCCTAACTCTAGAAGTAACCCTGACCCTTATTCGGACCCTAACAGTAAACCTAGCTCTAAATATTGACCTAACGCTAACCTTAGAACTAGCCCTAATCAGAATCCCAGTTCTTTCATTAGCTGTAGCCTTAATGCTAACACAAATCCTAGCCCTATTCCAAGCCCTAAACCTAGGTTTAACCCTAAACTTAACCCTAGCCCTAACCCTAACCCTAACTCTACCTCTAACCCTATCCCTTACCCTAAGCCAAACCCTCACACAAATGCTACCCTAGTCCTAACCATAATCCTTAGACTACCTCAAACCCTATCCCTATTACTAGTCCTAACCCTAGCCCTCATTCTAGCTCTAAACTTAACTCTAACTCTTACCCTTATTCTGACCCTAACACTAACCCTAGGTCTAAACCTGACACTAACCATAAAGTGAAACCTAACCCTACCCCTACAGGTAAACCTATACCTAAACCTAGCAGAAACACTAGCACTAGACCAAACCTAATCCTAAATAGGGTCATAAATCTAGCCTTCTCTCTAAACAAAAACCCAGCACTAGCCTTACCAATAACTTTTAACCTAACATAAAAACTAACTTTATCCCTAGACCCAATGCAAGTCCTAAATCTGGTCCTCACCCTAAACCTAACCCTAACACGAACAATGACTGTTACCCTAAAATAAACCCTAGCTCTAAATTTTATCCTAACCCAAAACCTAACTAGAATAGTAAACTAATCCATATTCTAACCCTAAAACTGGCCATTACCATATCGCTAGCTCTTACATTACCAATATCCCTAATGCTAGACATAAACCACACACAAAGCATAGCCCTTATCTAGCCCTAAACCTAGCCCTTATTGTAACCCTAACAATAAGCCTAGACCCAACCCTAACCCTAATCCTCAGGCTAACCCAAATTCTAGCTCAAACTCTAACCTTAATCTAAAGATAACCCTAACCCTAACATTATCCCTGACTCTAACCCTAACCCTCACGTTAGCCCTAATCCTAGCTCAAACACTAACACTTACCCAAAACCTAACCCTGACACGAACCCTAGGCCTAATCCAAACTCTAGTCCTAATTCTAAACTTACCCATACCCCTAATCCTATGCATTACCCTAAAGATAAACCTAACACAAATGCTAATGCTAACACTATTGCAAACACTAACCCTATTCATTACTCTAAACCTAAACTGAACCCTAAACCTAACCCTATCAATTACCCTAACAAGAACCTTAATCCTATCCCTAATGCTAATTCAAGTCTTAATCTTAAATTTTAACCTAAACCAAACGCTACTCGAACCCTGAACCTAATAATACACCTAGCTTTAATCCTTACCCTTAACCTAAACCTAACGCTTATACTAGACCTAGCAATAATCTAACCCTAAAACTAACCATAACCATAAACCCAGACCTGACATTAGCCTCAGCCCTAAACCTAGCCCTAACCCTAACACAAACACTAGTCATCATCTTAGGCCTATAGCTAGTCTTAATCCTAACCCAAACCCTAACTCTAGCCCTATCTCTAATTTTAACCCTCACCCTAGATCTGAACTTAGGTATAACCCCATAATTTTCCCTAAAACTATCAATAACCCTAACCCTAACACTAACCATATCTCTAGCCCTAACAATAGGCCTAACACTAACACTAACCCTACCACTAATCCTAGCCCTAATTTAGCCCCAACCCTAACTCTACCCCTAACCTTGGCCTAAAACTAACTCTAACTATCCCCCTAGCCCTATTTCTAGTTCTAACCCTATCTATTACAATAAACCTAAGACAAGCCCTAACCTTAGCCCTAACCCTAGCCATAGACCCCACCTAGATCTAATCATAACTCTACTTTGACCCTAACACTAAGCCTAATCCTCAACCTACCACTAGACCTAACACTATTGCTAATCTTAAAACTAGTTATAACCCTAGCCTTTTCCCTTAAACAAAACCGAGCTATTGTTCTAATCCTAAATGTTAATATGAACCAAACCCTAACCCTAAACCTAGCTATAACCATCTATCTCTAATTCACATCATGGTCCTAAAATTAATGTTGACTCTGACTTATTTCCTAACACTAACCTGAGTTCTAAATATCACACTAACCCTAAAGATAACGCTAACACTTGATATAGACCGAATACTAACTCTATTCATACCCTTACTTCTTATATTAGCCATAGGCCTAACTCTAGCCCTAAACATAATAGAAAAATTAGCCCTAAGCAGAGCCCTAAACCTAGATGTAAACCTAAACCTAAACCTTAACCCTCACCCTAACATTAGCCCTAACACTAAGCCTAAATCTAGCCCTAACCCTAGCTCTAACTCTTTCACTTACCCTAAGCCAAACCCTATCCATAATGCTAACCTTAGTCCTAATCCTAAATCATAGCCTAATCCAAACAGAAACCCTATTAGTAGTACTAATTCTACCCCCCATTTTAGATCTAAACTAACTCAAATCCTTACCATAACACAAACCCGCATTACAAATCTGACCCTCACCCTTAACCAAACCATAAAACTAGCCCTACAGGTAAACATATAACCAAACCTAACCCTAACCATAAACCTAGTTCTCAGCCAAATCCTAAATATACCCGTAACTGTAGATCTACACTTAAAAACCCTGAGGCCTAGGCCTAACATAATCCTTAACCTATAAGAAACACTAACCCTATCCCTAGACCTAACCCTAGTCCTAATTCTGGCTTTCACAATTAATCTAACTCTAACCTCAACACTGAACCTAACACTAACAGTAAACCTAACTCTAAACCTGAATCTAACTCAAAACCTAAACCTAACACTAGTCATAGCCATAACCCTAACCCTAAAACTAGCTCTAATCAGAACCCTAGATCTTACATTACACATAGACTTAACCTAACACAAAAACTAGCTCTAATCTGAGGCCTAAACCTACTGTAAGCATAAACATAATCCTAAGTGTACCCCTAACCATAACCCTTGCCCTAACATAACCCTAGCTCAAAGCCTAACCCTTAGCCTAAACATAACCCAAGCCCTATTCCTAAACATAAACTTAACTTTAGCCCTAATCCTAACCTAAACCCTAGTACTAACCCTAGCTCTAACTCTAACATTACCCTAACCCTAACCCTAACCCTAATAATAACCCTAGCCCTCAACCTAACCCTATTCCTAACCCTAAACATAAACCCAACCCTCGACCTAAACCTAAACTTAACCCTTGTCAAAAACTTAACTCTAAACCTTACCATAAATAAAAACTAAACCTATCTCTAAATCTAAATTTAACCATAACCTAAACTTAACCCTAAACCTAATCTGACATCTAATCCAATACATTAATCTAAAACTAACCCTAACTCTAATGAAAACACTAGCCCTAAACCAAACCCTAACCCTAACCGTGAACATAATCCTATCCTAGACCTAACAATAAACCTAACACTTCACCTAGCCCTAACCATAGCTTAAATCCTAACCCTTACCCTAAACCTAACCCTAGACCTAGTTCTAATCATAACCCTAAATCTAGCCCTAACTCTAACATTAAACCTAGCCCTAATCTTAGGCTTAATAGGGCCCTATTCCTAACCCTAACACTAACCCTAGAATTAAGACTCACTATAATTCTCACACATGACCTATCCCTATTTCTAACCCTATCCCTTACCATAACCTTAAACCAAGCCTTAACCCTAGTCACAACACTTGCCCTAGCACTAACTCTATATACAAAACTATTTATAAACCTAACCCTATTTCTTACTGTAAGCCTAACCCAAGCCCTAACCCTAGTCATAATCCTTAGCACTAGCACTAACTCTAGATTGAAACCTATCTCTAAAACTAACCCTGACTTTATTCCTCAGCCTAATCCTGAAACCAACTGTAACCCTAATGCCATTCCTAAAATTAGCCCTAACCATAGACCTAGCCATAAAACAAAACATATCCATAACTCTAACACTAATCATTACCCTAGACCAAAACAAAACCCTACACCAACCCTAAACCTAACGCTAATTTAAAACCTCACCCTAACCCTAAACCTAACCATGATCTTCACTCATATCCAAACACTAAACCTAGCTGTAAATATCACCCTAACTTTAAACCTAACCCAGCACTAGACCTAACCCTAAACTTAACCCTAAAACTAACCACAATCATAACCCCATATCTTACAATAGCCATAGCTATAACACTAGCCCTAACCCTAAAAAAAACTAGCAATAATCCAAGCCCCAAAACGTGCTTTAATCCTAACCCTAACCCTAACCCTAGTCCTACACTTAGCTGTAAACCTATACCTTACCCTAAGGCAAATCCTCAACCTAATGCTAACTGTATTCTTAGCACTAATCCTTAGCCTAACCAAAATCTAACTTTATAACTAGTCCTAAACCTAGCCTTCATTCTAGATATAACCATAACCCAAACCCTAACCCTATCTCTTACCATTATTCTGACCCTAACACTAATCTTAGGTCTAAATCTAAACCTAACCCTATACCGAATCCTACCACTAGCCCTACTGGTATCGTTATACCTAAACCTAAACCTAACACTAGCCCTAGACCTAAACCTAATCCTAAACCTAGCCATATCTATAGCTTTAGTCCTAAAGACAAAGTAGACCTAGCCTTAACAATAACCCTTAACCTAACCCAAACTCTAACCCTATCTCTAGACCTAACCATAGTTCTAATTCTTGCTTTAACTCTAACCATTACCCTACCCGAACACTGTCCCTAACACTAACATTAAGCCTAGCTCTAACCTTAACCCTAACCCTAAAACTAATGATAAAACTACAACTAGCCCTAACATTAACCATTAAACTACTGTTAAAGATTACACTAGGGGCTGGGGATGTGGCTCAAGTGCTAGCGTCCTCGCCTGGCATGCATGCGGCCCAGGTTCGATCCTCAGCACCACATACAAACAAAGATGTTGTGTCTGCCGATAACTAAAAAAAATAAAATATTAAAATTCTTTCTCTCTCTCTCTCTCTCTCTCTCTCTCTCTCTCTCTCTCTCTCTCTTTCTCTCTCTCTCTCTCCTATATTTAAAAAAAAAGATTACACTAGTTCTTACATTAGCCATAGCCATAACCTATCACAAAACCTAACCCTAATCCAAGCCCCACTTTAGCTTTAACCCTAAAGATAACCTTAACAATAACCCTGGCCCTAACGATAACATTAAGCCTAATCCTATACCTAATCCTAATCATAACACTAGTCCTAACCCTAGCTCAAACACTATTCATTACCCTGAGATAACTATATTCCTTATGCTAACCCTGGGCAGAACCCTAATCCTAGCACTAGCCTTAACCTAAACTCTCAACCCACACCTAACATGAACCCTAGGCTAACTTGTCATTACCCGATACCTAAACATAAGCCTAATATGAGTCCTAAACCTAAACCTTAACCTAACACAAGCCCTAAACTTGACCCTGGCTCTAATAATACTCATAGCTCTAAACCTGACTCTAACAATGAACCTAATATTTACAATAGACCTACCCCTAAAATTAACCATAAAACTATCCCTAACCTTACTGTAGACCTGGCATTAGCCCTATATCTAATCCTAGCGCTAAACCTATTACAAAACTTAGCCCACATCCGAGCCATGAATCTCGCTTTAATCATAACCCTAACCCTAATGTTAACCCTAATCTTAACACTAATTCTCAACCTAGTCCTAAAACTAGCTATATTCCCATCCCTTACCCTAAACCTAAGCCTAACCCTAACACTCACACTAGCTCTAACCCTAGGCCTAACCCTAACACTTAAACCTAGCCCTAATCCAAGCCCTAATTTAACCCTATCCCTATCCCTAACCCTAGTCCTAAGACTAACTGTAACTCTCACACTAGCCCTATGCCTAGTTCTAACCCTATCCCTTATCATCACCATACACCTAGCCCTAAACTTAGTACCTAGCCATATACTTAGTCCTATCTCAAAACCTAGATATAAACCTTATTCTAAATTTAACTTTAATCCTAAGACTAAATCTAGCCATAACTCTACTCCTATCCCTAATCCTTAACCTAAGCCTAAACCTCACACTTACACTAGCCCTAACCCTAAGACTAATCTTAAAACAAGCCCTTACCCTACCCCTAGCCCTTAAACAAAACCGAGTCATGGCCCTTAACTTAACCCTTAACCTAAGCTAAACCCTAACCCTACACCAAGCCCTAACACGATTCGTAATTATAGTCTAAACCTAACGCGAAAAATAACCCTGACCCTGACTCTGACCCTAAAACTAACCATGGCTGCAAACATCATCATCACCGTTAACCTAAACTTAACACTAAACCTAGACCTAACTCTAACCCTATACCTAGCTGTAATCATAAACCTACTTCATATATTAGTGGTAGCCTTAACCCTAGCCCTAACCTAACCAAAAACCTAGACTTATTCCGAGTCCTAAACCTAGCTTTAAACTTAAAATTTCACATAACCCTAACTCAAATAGTAGCCGTAATCCTATACATAACCCTAGCCCTAACTTGAGGGCTAATCCTATCTTTACCCTAATGAAAACTGTAACACTTCTGATAACCCTAGGTCTAAAACTAACCCTATACATTACACTAAACCAAACCTAAACCCTAAACCTAACACTGTCATTTCAGGATTGGCCCTGCTCTATACAAAAAAATAAATAAATAAAAAAGAAGAAAAAGGTGGGGGGGAAACAACCCGCCCTTCTCAAGCCTTCTGAGCTTCATAAATTCAGCCTTCTGAGCTTCACAAATCCATGACAGCTGAACTTCAATTTTCAATTATGGTGATACCGTTTACCTTCCCATAATTTGGTATTTTACAGCTTTTACCACAGCTGCATCAACTTACAGTTATTATCATTAATGGTCCTGACCCAGTGATTGTCGGGATTTGGGGGTCTGTTTGTGTGTTTCCACAGGGAGAACAGCAGTCAATTTGGATTCCAGAGAGACTAACTAAAGTGACTTCTACAGACCAAAAAGAAGATGATTTGGCTCAAATCCATAACAGCTGATATCTCGAACTCTGGTCTGGCTATCCTTGCATATGCGGCCATGGTTCTCCCACACCGTGGGGACTAATGAATAATGAGCACCATTAAGGCCTATTTCAAATGTAAAAAACCTTGAGGCTTACTTTTGGGAATACCTTCAAACCCAGTGCCAATGAAGACAAAAATAGAATTTCCAGTATTACTGAAAACCAAAATGAGACTTCGGAATTACAGCTACCATCATCACAGCTGTTGCTGTTTCTGCTGCTGCTGAAGCAGCTTCTGCGATAGCTATCACACAAACTGTACAACCTGGACTGTGTATCACTTCTATGCATTAGGAATCTATTGAGACAACAAATTGTAATAGTACGAGGGTATCTTCCCTGACAGTGTCATTGTGGTACAATTTTTCCAATTGCTTTTCACTTGGAGTCATCAATGGCTTGGTATCTTGGTATTGTGGCATTTTGTATCCTCCTCCTTCTGCTTGTAGCAGGTTGTTTATGGTGTTTGTATACATTACACAGATCCCCAAGTATGCCTAAATATATTTGGTTGGTAGTCAAAGATGGGTAAGATCCAATTACAATAGTACCAACCTAAGCCAGGAGGCTGACAATTTGAGGTCAGACCATCCAATGAGGGGTAAGAACCATATGTAGTATTGGACAACCTAAAACAGGCACGGTCCCTAAACCACATACTTGTTGTTTAATAAAACAAAAGGGGGGAGATGTTGAGAATCACAAATCAAGTCAAGATGGTGCCTGGAAGTCTGCCAGGAGGAGTGGTTTGTGAGGCAATTTCAGAGAGCCATTAAGATGGTGGGGATTACTTATTGGTTGACTGCTGTATCTAGATGATGCTAATTGAGTCAAACTGTTCCACAATAAAGCAGTTTCCATTACCTTGGGGTCCCACTACCTTGAGTTTCCGCTAAGTTCCTGCTGAATTCCCCCTAAATGAAGCAGTTCGCGCTTCAATCTTCAAGTTGCTTGTCACCTCCTGGTTATTTTGCCCAGCTGGACTGCGGCATACACTCGCCCTAATTGTAACCATAAATTTAGCCTTAAACTGATATCTAACTCTATCCATTAACATAACCATAACCCTAACCATAATAATAACACTAGGCATAAACCTAACCCTATCCCAAATCCTAACCCTTCCATTACCCTAAACCTAACCTGAATCCTAAACCTAACCCTATCATTACCCTAACCCTAACCCTAACCCTAAAACTTATTCTAGCCCAAACTTGAAACTTTATCCTATCTCAAACCCTAACCCAAACCTTGACCCTAATAATACCCCTATCTCTAATCTTGAAGGTAACCAAACACCTAAGCCTTAGCCTAGATGTGGCCATAAACCTAACCCTAAAACCATCGTTAAACATAATTTTGGACCTTAAATTAGCCCTAGCCCTGTTACTAGCCCTAACCCTAGAAGCACACATAGCCCTATCCTAGTCCTAAACCTAGACTTAATCATAACCCTATTTCTAGCCCTACACCTAACCATAATTCCAACCCTCACCCTACCTCTACACCTAGGTATAATGTCCTCCAGTGCCCTAAATTTATACCTAACCCTAAACCAAACACTAGGCTTAAGCTAAACACAAAACCAAACCCTAATCATAGCCCCAATCTAGCTCTATCCCTAACCCTATCCTAAATATAGCCTTAAGACTAACTCTAACTCTTGCCCTAGCCCAATCCCTAGTTCTATCCCTATCCGCTACAGTAAACCAAACACTAGCCCTAAAAGTTGCCCTAAAGTTAGCCCTAGCCCTAAACCTAACTCTAAATCTAACATTAAACCTAAGCTTAAGCCTAACACTAACACTAGCCCTAACCCTAATGATAATCATAAACCTAGCCTTAACCCTAATCCTAGAAGTAAACCAAAACCGAGCAATGGCCCTAACCCTAAACCATAGCTAAAACCAAACACTAACGCTAAACCTAGACCTAAACCTAGCCTTAATTCAAGTTCTAAGCCTCACCTTAAAACTAATCCTGACCCTTACTCATGTCCTAACACTCACACTAGATCTAAACACCGCCCTAAACTCAAACCGAACACTAACATTTACAATAGCCCTAACTCGAGTCTTAACTCTAACCCTAAAACTAAGCCTGACCCTGACTCCTATCCTAACAAGGATCCTAGCTATAAATATCACTCTAACCTTAAAACTAACTCTAGCACTTAAACTACCCCTAACCCTAACCCTAAAATAACCCTAATGATAACCCTTTTTCTTACATTAGCTGTTGCCCTAATCCTAGCCCTAACCAAAACACAAAAACTAGCCTTGAACCGAGCCATAAATCTAGCTTTAACTCTAACTCTAATCTTAAACATAGCCCTAAACTTAGATCTAAATCAATCCCTTACCCTAAGGGAAACCCTAAAACCTAAGAGTAACCTTAGAAATATCCTTAGTCTTTAGACTAACCAAAACCCTAAACCTATTAATAGTCCTAACCCTAGCCTTCATTTTAGCTCTAACACTATGCCAAAACCCTAAACCTAACACTGGCCCTTATTCTGAACCTAACACTAAACCTAGTTCTAATCCTAACCCCAACCCTAACCCAAAATTTACCATAATCCTATCCCTAGACCTAACTCTAAACCTAACTCTAAGCCTAGCCCTAACCATAGCTTAGAACCTAACCCTTATGCTAAACATAAGCCTAAACCTAATTCAAGTTCTAACCCTCACCTTAACCCTAACACAGGAACTAATCCTAAACAACGCTAGCCCAAAACTTAACGCTAACGGTATCCATTACCCTAAACATTACCCTTACCATAAAGCCAACCCTAGGCTTAACCCTAACCCTATTGCTTTCCCCAAACCTATCAATCATGCTGAACCTACCCTGAACCCTAAACCTAATCCAATTACTATGCAAACCCTAACCCAAATGATAATTTGAGCCCTAACCCCAACCTCAAAATTAAACCAAAGTATAACACTTACCATTACCCTTAAAATCCCTCTAGATATATACCTGACTTTAATCCTACCTAACCATGAGACTTGAACTAGCCATAAACCTAACCCTGAAAATAATCCAAACCTTAACCCTAGACCTGATATTAACCCTAGCCATGATCCTAGCCCTAAACCTAACACAAACCCTAGCCCTTATAATGTTCCTAAACATAGCGTTAATTTTAGCCCTAACCCAAACCCTAGGCCTAATATTAACACTAATCCTAGCCCTATTTGTAGACCTAATTTAGCCCTATTCCTAATTCTAATTTTAACCCTAGCCCAAAGACTAACTCTAACTCTCAATTAACCCTAATCTTAGTTCTAAACCTAAACCTTACTAGAACCCTAATACTATCCCTAACCCTTGGTCTAACCCTAGCCCTATTTATAGCCCTGGCCATAACCCTAAACCTTACTCTAACTCTCAATCTAACCCTAACACTAAGCCTAAACATAAACCTAACACTAGCCCTAATGCTAATGCTAATCCTGAAACTAGCCTTAACTCTAGCCCTAGTCCTAAAACAAAACCTAGTCATAGCTATAACACTAAACCTTAACCTAACCCAAACCCTAACCCTACACTTAGCCCTAACCATATCCCTAATTCTAGTCCAAACCCTAACATGAAAACTAACCCTCACCCTGATTCTTACCCTAACACTACCCCTGGCTCTAAATATCATCATCACTGTAAACCTCAACCTAACACTAGACCTAGCCCTAATACTAACCCTATAACTAGGGCTAATCATAACCCAAGTTCATAAATCAGCCGTAGCTTTAATTCTAGCCCTAACCTAAAACCTAGTCTTAATTCGAGTCCTTAACCTAGCTTTAACCCTAAACTTAAACCTAACCCTAACCCAAAACTAGCCCTAATCTTTATATAACACTAGCCCTAACTTTAGGTCTAAACCTATCCATTACCCTAACAATAACCCTAACCATTAAGCAAACCCTAGGCCTAACCCTAACCCTATCCATTGCTCTATACCAAACATAAACCCTAATACTATCCCTGTCATTACCCTAAACAAAATCACTAAACTAACCCAAACCCTAACCTTGACCCTGACCCTAAAAATAACCCTAGATATAAAACTGAATCTTACCCAAAACCTACTCCTTACACTGGACCAAGGAATACACCTAACACTATATCTAGCCCTAAATATAACCCTGGATCTGACATTAGCCCAAGCCCTAATACTATCCCTAAGTCTAACAACAAACCCTAAATCTCATTCTAGCCATAAACCTAGACTTAATCATAACCTTTACCTTAACTCTAGCCCTAACCCTAATACTAACCCTTGCCCTGGCCCTGAACCTCGCCAAAACCATATCCCTTACGATAATCGTTACCATAACTCTAAACCTAACCCTTGTCATCACAATTGCCCTATCCTGAGCCCTAGCTTTAACAATAGATCGAAACTTAACTTTAAATCTAACCCTAACTCGATGCCTAAGCCTAAAAAATAACTCTAACCCTCACACTAATTTTAAAATTAGCTGTAATGCTAGTCTTAACACTAACCCTAGCTGTAATTTAGCCCTATTTCTAATCCTAACCCTAACCCTAAGAATAATTCTATCTCTCAAACTGGCCCTACCACTCGTTCTAATTCTATCCCTTCACATAAAACTAACGCTAACCCTAGCCGTAATTTAGATCCATTCCTAATCCTAAGCCTAGCCATAAGAATAACTCTAACTCTCACACTGGCCCTATCACTGGTTCTAATCTTATCTCTTTCCATAAACCTAACCCTATCCCAAATCCTTGTCCTAACACTTACCCTATTCTAAGGCCTAGCACACACCTTAGACAAAAACCTCACTCTATTAACCCTAAACCAAAGCCTAAGCCTATTTCTAAAAATAGTCCTAACCCTAACACTAATCTTAAAAATTGCCCTAACCCTAAACCTAGCCCTAAAACCAAAATGAGCCAAAGCTCTAACTCTAACCTTAACCTAAACCAAACCCTAACACTACACCTAGCCCTAAATCCAGCACTAATTCGAGTTTTAAGCCAAACCCTAAAACTAACCCTGATCTTTACTCTGACCATAACAATAACACAAGGTTTAAACATCACCCTAACCCTAAACCTAAACCTAACACTAAACCTAGCCCCCAAACACTAAAATTAGCATAATTATATCCCTAGTACTTACATTAGCTGTAACCATAATCCTAGCACTAACTTAACCAAAAACCTAACCCTAATCATAACCATGACCCTAGCCCTAAATTGATTTCTAACTCTATTCATTACCATAACCCTAACCCTAACCCTAATGCTAATTCAAGTCCTAACTTTAAACATTAACCTATCCCAAACCCTAACCTAGAATTTTACCCTAATAATACCCCTAGCTTTAAACCTGATGCTAACCCTAAAACTAACCCTTACACTAGACGTACCCATAGTCCTAACCCTAAAACTATCTTTAAACATAATTCTGGACCTGAAATTAGCCTTA
Organism: Callospermophilus lateralis; assembly: GCF_048772815.1. Classification (NCBI taxonomy): domain Eukaryota; kingdom Metazoa; phylum Chordata; class Mammalia; order Rodentia; family Sciuridae; genus Callospermophilus; species Callospermophilus lateralis. The sequence continues at coordinate 18,414,328 of NC_135316.1, read as the reverse complement.
GCGCTAATCCTAGCCCAAACACTAAAAGCAGCCCAGTCCCCATCCTAGCCCTAAATCTAGCCTTAATCATATCCTTAACCCTAACCGCAGCTTGACCCTAATTATAACCCTCAACTACTTATAAACCTAGCTATAAAGCTATCAATTACCCTAAAATGTCCCCTAACTCTAGACCTTAGCTATAAACTCTAACACTAAACTCTAACCCTAACCCTAACCATGGGCTTAAATTAAACACTAAACCTAGCCCTAATCCTAGCCCTAATTAGGCCTATCTCTAACTCTAACCCTAAACAAAGCCCTAAGACTAACTCTCACCCTAGCCCTATCACAAGTTCTAACCCTATCCCTTACCATAACCCTAAACCTAGAAATAACCCATGCCCTATCTTTAGTTCTTGGCCTAACCCTACATCTAACCCTAATTCTAAATTTAACCCTAACTCTAAGCCAAAGTCTAACACTAACCCTAGCCCTAACACTAACACTAGGACTAAAACAAAAGCAAGCGCTAGCCCTAACACTAAACCTTAACTTAAAACAAACCCTAACACTACAATTAGACCTAACCCTAGCCCTTGTTCGAGTCTTAACCTTAACCTTAAAACCAACCCTGATACTGACTCATATCCTAACACTCACCCTAGCTCTAAATACTGCCCTCACCTTAAAATTAAACCTAACAGTAACCCTAGCCTTAATTCGAGTAATAATTCTAACCCTAAAACTAAGCCTGACTCCGACTCCTATCCTAAAATGAGCCTAGTTATAAATATCACCCTAACCTTAAACCTAATCCTAACACTAAACTTAACCCATACCCTAACACTAAAACTAACCCTATTGGTAACCATAGTTCTTACATTAGCCATTGCCCTAACCCTAGCCCTAACGCTAACACACAATTTGGGCCTAATCTGAGCCCTAAACCTAGACTTAATCCTAACTCTAACCATAACTATAGCCCTAACCCTAGCTCTAAACCAATCCCTTACTTAAGAAAAACCATAAACCTAAGGGTAAACCTAGACCTATCCCTAATCCTTAGGCTAATCAAACGCTAACCCTATTAATAGCCCTACCCTTGCCCTCATTCTAGATCTAACCCTATCCAAAACTCAAACACTAACCCTGACCCTATTACTGACCAAATAACTAATCCTAGGTCTAATCGTAACCCGAACCCTAACCCAAAGCCTACCGTCATCCTATCCCTACACCTAATCCTGAACATAACTCTTAGCCTAGCCCTAACCATAGATCAGAACCAAACCCTTACACTACACATAACCTTATCCTAACCCTAGTTCTAACCCTAACCTTAACTCTAAATCAAGACCAAATTCTAACCATAACCTTAGCCCGAAGCTTAAGTTTAATGGTATCATTACCCTAAACATAACCTTTATGCTAATGCTAACCCTAGGATGAACCCTAAACATATCACTATCCCCAAACTTATCAATTATCGTAAACGTACCCTGAACCCTAGACCTAATCCAATCATTACCCTAACCCTAACACTAATGTTAATTCAAGCCCTAACCCTAAACTTAAACCTAAACCAAACCCTAACACTGACACTGACCCTAATAATTCCCTTAGCTCTAAGTCTACTCTTACCATATACCTAACCCTTACACTAGACCTAGCAATAAAACTAACCTTAAAAGTTTCCCTACGCATAACCCTAGACCTAAAATTAGCCCTAGCCATGATGCTAGCCATAATCCTAACAAAAACCCTAGCCCTTATCCTGGCCCTAAACATAGCCTTAATTATAACCCTAACTATAACATTAGGCCTAATCCTAACACTAACCCTAGCCCGAATCTTAGACCTAATTTAGCCCTGTCCCTAACCTTAAACCCAACCATAGCCCAAACAGTAACTCTAACTCTCATCTTAGTCCTAACCCTCGTTATAACCCTATACTTTACTAGAACCCCAATCCTAGTTCAAACCATAAGTCTAAAACTAGCCCTATTCATAGCCCTAGAACCAACCCTAGATCTAACCCTAACTCTACATCTAACCATATCCCTTAGCCTAAATCTAAACCTAACAGTAGCCTTAACCCTAAGGCTAATCCTAAAACTACCACTGACCCTAGCCCTAAAACAAACCAAGCCATAGACCTAACCCTAACCCTTAATATAAACTAAGCCCTACCCCTACACTTAGCCACAACTCTAGCCTAATTCGAGTTTTAAGCCAAACCCTAAAACTAAGCCTCTCCCTGACTCTGACCTTAACACTAATCCTAGCTCTAAACATCACCTAACCCTATACCTAAACCTAACAGTAGACCTAGCCCTAAGCCTAACCCTAAAATTAGCCCTAATTGGAACCCTGGTACTTACTTTAGCTGTTACTCTAAACCTAGCCTTAATTTAACCCCAAACAAAGCCTTATTCTGAGTACGATCCCTAGATTTACCCTTAATCTTACCCCTATCACTAATCTTAAATATAACCTTAGCCATAAACCTAGATTTAAGCATAATGCTAACCCTAAGTCTAACCCTATCAATAATCATAACAATAACCCTAGTCATATCCCTTTTTCTAACCCTATCCATTACTCTAACCATAAACCTAACCCTAATGTTAAACCTGGGCCTAAACCTAACTGTATCCCTAATCCTAACCCTATCCATTAACCTAATCCTAACCTGAAACCTAAATCTAAAACTATCTTTGCCCTAATACTAACTCTAATGCTAATTTAAGCCCTAACATTAAACCTTAACTTATCCAAAACCCTAATTGCAACACTGACCCTAATAGTACCCTGATCTCTAAACCTGACCCTAACCCTAAACCTAACCCTTACACTAGATGTAGCCATAAACCTAACCCTAAAACTATTTTTAACCATAACACTAGACCTGAAATTAGCCCTAGCCATAATCCTAGCCCTAAACCTAGGCTAATCCTAGTCCGAACCATTACCGGAGCCCTAACCCTAATTCTATTCCTCGCCCTAGCCCTAAACCTACCGATAATCTCATCCTTCACCAAATAACTAATCATAACTCTAAACCTAACCCTAACCCTCGTCCTAACACAAAGCCTAGTGCTAATCCTAGCCCTTATTTAATCCTATTCTAACCCTAAACCTACCCATAAAACTTACTCTAACTCTTGCCCTAGCCCTAGGCCTAGTTCTATCCTTAGCCTTAATCCTAATAGTAGATCTATACCTAAATCTAAATCTAAACCTAACTCTAAATTTAAATGTAACAATAAGCCTAAACCAAACTCTATCATTACCCCTAACCATAACGCTAATCCTAAAACTTTCCCTATCAGTAGCTCTAGCCATAAAGCAAAACCAAGTCATAGCCCTCATCCTAACCCTTAACTTAAATCAAACCCTAACCCTAGAATTAAACCTAAAAATAACTCTAAAACTAACCCTGATCCTGACACTGCAACTAAAAATAATCCTATCTCTAAACATCACCATAACTTTAAATTAACCCTAACACTAATTCTAGCCTTAATCTAACCCTAAATCTAGCCTTAATCAAACCCTAGTTCATACGTTAGTTATTGTCCTAACCACAGCCCTAACTCTAACACAAATTCTACCCCTAATCCGAGCCCCAAACCTACCATTAACCATAATACTAGCTCTAAGCCTAACATTAGCCCCAACCCTAACACCATTCCTTACCCTAAGCCAAACCCTAACCCAAACAAATGCTAACCCCAGGCCTAACCCTAATCCTTAGCCTAACTTCAACACTAACCGTAATACTAGTCTTAACCCTTGTCCTCATTCTACCTCTAAACCTAACCCTGACCCTCATATGACCCTAACGGTAACCCTAGGTCTAAACCTGCACCTAACCCTAAACCAAACCCTAATACTAGCCCTACTGGTAAACCTATACCTATACCTAAGCCTTACACTAGTCCTAGATGCAAAGCTAATCCTAATTATAGCTTTAACTCTAGCCCTTGACCTAAACAAAAATCTAGTACTAGCCCTAACACTAACCCTTAACCTAAACCAAACACTTACGCTACCCCTAGAACCAAACCTAGTTCTAATTCAGACTCTAACCCTAATCATAACCCTATCCCAAAAACTGACCCTAATTCTAACACTGTACCTAGTTATAAACCTGACACTAATGTAAAACCTAGACCTAACACTAGACCTAGCCATAAGCTAACCCTAAAACTAGCCCTAAACATAACCCTAATTCTTACAGAAACACATAGTCCTAACCCTAGCCCTAAAACAAACATAAAACCTAGCCCTAATCCTAGGTCTAAACTTAGCTTTAAGAATAACCCTCAGGCTGACCCTAGCCCTAAACCGAGCCCTAACCAAAGCCTCACCTTAGACCTAACCCTAGCTCAAAACCTAGCCCTTACATGAAACATGATCTTAGCTCTATCCTAAACCCTAACCTAACCCTAGCCTGAATCCTAATGTTAAACCTAGCCTGAACTTTAGCTCTAACCATATCCATAACCCTAACACCTAATTAAAATCCCATCCCTTACACTAAACCTAACTCTAACCATAAATGAAAACCTAGACCTAAACCTAAATCTCACCCTTGCCCTAGCCCTAACCCTAGCTCCAACACTAACCCTTACCCTAACCTAACTATAACCCTATGTTGGGGGTGCAAATAAAGTCAAGATGGCGCCTGGTAGTTCGCCAGGATGAGTGGTTTGTGAAGCAAGACCTGCGAGCCATTAAGATGATGAGGATTTCTTATTGCCTGACTGCTGTATCTAGATGATGTTAATTGAGTCAAGCTGTGTGCAATTAGTTAGGTATACATACTTCTGCTCTCTCTCAGAGAAGCGGCTCCTACTACCTCAGATGCTGGCTACTTTGAGTTCTCGCTCAATTCCCGGTGAGTTCACTCGCAATAAAGTAGTTCCCGTTTCAACCTTCAAGTTGCTTGTCACCTCCCGGTTTTTCTGCTCAGCCAGACTGTGGCAGTTGATAAAGTAATAATAGTGAAAGACAAAAATAACTAAATTTAATTATTAATGAAATAATAAATAGCACAGGAGATTAAAACCCTGAAGTTACACATTTGATTCAGTATTAAAGTTAGAAGCAATATTTAATTATTACCTATATAGCAAAGCAGTCAAGTCACCAGGAACATTCAAGTTCCTTTTAAAAATATTCATTTCATCTCATTATAAAATTATAAAATAAAAATTTCAATATAAGAGCAAAAGGGAGAAAAAAAATAACCTGTGTTCCCACAAATCATCTATGCTAACTGTCTAATCCTGCATTTCGGCTCTTCTTATTAGTCTCTGTTTTATAAAATATTGTGAGTACAATGGCTAATCACCCATGCTTATTTCTGCATTCAAGTTAGTGTTAAATATCTAGGTAGCTTTAGTTTATTATATAATGAATCTAAGTGTCAGTTCTAATTGAAAATTAAAGGTTGAGTTCTACACTTTAAGTGTAAACTAAAAGTTGACATTGACATTTTAATGTAGAAAAAAATGTCACAAGTCTAGTACAAAATCAAGGAATAAGAAATTATAAAATTAAAATTTGACCTTCAAAAAAAAAATCAACAATCAGCTCAACATGTAGAGCTTAATGCAGTATTAAAAGCTTTTGTGATGTTTAAAGATTCTGAATTTAATTTATTATCTGATGGTTTATGTACAGTTAATGCTATTAACTCCCTTGAAGATGCTGGTAAGATTTCCCCTTCCTCTACTGTTTTTTCTTTGTTTTCTGCTGTACAAATTTTAAACTTGGACAAAAAAGATCCATTCTTTATAGGACATATCAGGGCACATACAGTATTCCCTGGAGCCCTTTGTTTGGGCAATGATTTAGCAGCTAAAGCCACACATGACATACATAATTTTTCTATACTAGAAGAAGCTACAAATTTTCACAAATCCTTCAATGTCAATGCTAATACTTTGCCAAAGCTTTTAAAATAACTAAGGAAAAAGCTAGACATATAATAAAACAATGTCAAAATTGTGTGACATTTTTTACCTCAAGTTAATCTTCAAATTAATCCTAGAGGACAAATATCTAATCATATCTGGCAGATGGACGACACATATTTGCCAGAATTTGGAAAATTAAAATATTTGTATGTTACAGTTGATACTTCTTCTAGATATTTAATGGGCTCCCTTCATACCAGAGAAAAAACTAAAGATATTATATCTCATTGTTTACAAAATTTTGCCACTGTGGGCATTCCAAAACAGTTAAAAACAGATAATGGCCCTGGCTATACTTCTGCTTTTTTTAAACAATTTTGCTCATCATTTGCCATTACTCATATAACAGGTATCCTGTATAATCCACAGGGACAAGGGATAGTTGAAAGAGCTCTTTGAACTATTAGCATGTACTTACTAAAAAAAAAAAGGAGGGAATTGGAAAGAAATATAAATCCTCCAAAGATAAACTTAACATAACCCTTTTTACGTTAAACTTTTTAAATTTGGATTTATCAGAACTTACTGCTGCGGAAAGGCACATGTGTCTAAAAAATATACATAAGCCAAAGTTTCTTTGGAAGGATATTCTACCTGAACAATGGAAAGGTCCTGTCCCAGTGAATTTCTGGAGTTGGGGGTCTGTTTATGTGTTTCCACAGGGAGAACAGCAGCTGATTTGGATTCCAGAGAGACTTACTAAAGCTATTTCTACAGAGCAAAAAGAAGATTATTTGGCTCAAAATCCATAACAGTTGATATCTAGAACTCCAGTTTAGCTATCCTTAGATCTGTGACAATGGTTTTCGCACACCTGGAGACTAATGAATGATGAGCACCACTAAGGCCTATTTCAAATGCAAAAAACCTTGAGGCTTACTTGTGGAAATACCTTCAAACCGATATGCAAGTTACAAGAAGAATTTTTCTATTTTATTTTTTGAGCTTATACAGACATAGATTAATGTTTTTCTGATTGTTTCTATTTTTTGAACAACTGTGGAGTTTTGGGGCATTGCAATGGAAATTTTGCCTGTGGAAAGCTACAAGGCCTTTGGTATTGTGTTATATGTTTAATGTTGTGGGTGCACATTTATATTGTATGTTATGTATGTCCATGTGTCATGTATAGGGAGTGCTCATGAAAAAATGGATCCAAATATCTTTTATTCACGTGATTTAAGCAATTTAATTTAAATTGGGTATTGTTTTAAAAAGTGAACTCAAAAGGAGGTTAGCAGATCTGTTTGTTTACTTTCACCTTTTCTTTTTATTATATTTAATAATTCTATTCAGGATAATATAAATTGTTGAGAAAATTGTTTTCTTAGTGCCTACTGGAATTCAACACAATTTTCTTTAGACATCATTGCCAGAACTCCCACCTTAAGACAAAGATAGAATTTCCAGTATTAATAAAAAGTAAATGAGACTTTGGAATTACAGCAACCATCATTACAGATGTTGCTGTTTCTGCTGCTGCCACTACAGCTTCTGTGATGGCTATCACACAAATTGTACAGACTGCTGCATCAATACTTCAGGAGGGAAAGGACATGTTGGTTGATTCCTCTGCTTTGGGCTGTTTACAAAACTTTCCTGGACTGTGTTACTTATGTGCATTGTAAACTAATCTATTGATACAACAAATTGTTATAATACCAGGGTATCTTTGCTGACAGTGTCAGCGGTGGTAAATTTTTCCAAGGGCTTCTTACTTGGAGCCCTCAATTGGATTGATATCGTGGCATTTTATATCCTCCTCTTCTTTCAGCTTGTGGCAGGTTGTTTATGGTGTTTGTGTAAATACCACTATTGGTCGTTATTCACAAGTATGGCTAAATAATGTTGGGCTGGTAGTCAAAGATGGGAAAGATCCAATTACAATGGTACCAACCTAAAACACGAGTCTGACAATTTGAAGTCAGACCATCCAATGACGGGTAAGAACCATATGTAGAATTGGACAACGTAAAACAGGAATGGTCCCTCATACACATACTTGTTGTTTAAATAAAACAAAAGGGAGGAGATGTTGGGGATGCAAATCAAGTCAAGATAATGCCTGGATGTTTGCCAAGAGGAGTGGTTAGTGAAGCAATGCCAGCGAACCATTAAGATGATGAGGATTCCTTATTGGCTGACTGCTGTATCTAGATGATGTTAATTGAGTCAAGCTGTGTGTAATTAGTTAGTTATGTATACCTCTGCTGTCTAGCAGAGAAATGGCTCCTCTAACCTCGGGTGCCCACTACTTTGAGTTATCACTCAGTTCCCACTGAGATAACTCACAATAAAGTAGTTCTCGATTCAACCTTCAAGTTGCTTGTCACCTACTGGTTATTCTGCTCAGCTTGACTGTGGCAACCCTAACCCTAAAATTAATAATTACCCTAATCCTAAAACTTACCCTACATCACACCCTAGCCCTATACCTAAACCTACTCCTAATACTAGACTTAATCTAAACCATAACCTAGCCTTAAACCTAGCTCTAAAACTATCCGTTACGCTAAACATAATCCTAACCCTAATGCTAACACTATCCTGATCGCTAAACCTAACCCATCCAGTACCCAAAACCTTAACTGAAAGCTAAACTAAACCCTATCCATTACTCTAACCCTAAACTTAAACCTAATGCTAATTCAAGCTCAAACTCTTAACCTTTAGCTAAACCAAATGCTAACCCTGACCCTGACTCTGACCCTAATAAAAACGCTACCCTAAAGCTGACTTTTACCTAAACCTTAATTTTACACTACATCTAGCCTTAACGTAACCCTAAAACTATCATTAACATTAACCCTAGGCCTCATTTTAGCTTTAGAACTGGTCCTAGCTATAACCCTAACAGAAATCCTAGCCCTTAACCTAGCCTTAATCCTACCCTTAATTCTAAACTTAACCATAACCCTAGGCATAATCCTAATTCCACCACTCACCTCAGCCCTAAAGCTAGCTATAACCCTACCCATCTCCCTTTACTTAACCTTAACACCAATGATAACCCTAACTCTAGCTCAACCCCTTGGTATAACCCTAACACTAACCGTAGCCTTAATACTAGTCCTAATTTAGCCCTAATCCTAACACTAATTCTAGCCCTAATTTTAGCACTAATTTAGCACTAAACCTAACCCTAACTCTAGCCCTAATCCTAGCCCTAATTTAGCCCTAACCCTAGCACTAATAATAGCCTTAATTTACCCTAAACCTAACCCTAACGCTAAGACTACTACTATGACTAACTGTAATTCTCGTCCTAGCTGTATCTCTACTTCTAACCATATTCATTACCTTAACCCTAACCCTCACCCTGACCCTAGACCGACCCCTATCCCTAACCCTATATCTAATCCTATCTCTAAATCTTACCCTAACTCTATGCCTAAACCTCAACGTGACACTAGCCCTTACCCTGATGCTAATCCATAATCTAACCATTACTGTAGCCCTAGTCCTAAAACAAAACCAACCTATATCCCTAACCCTTAACCTAAACAAAACCCTAACCATACAACTAGTGTTAACTTAAGCCCTAATTCGAGTTCTAACCCTAACCCTAAAACTAACCGTGACTCTGAAACTGACCTTAATAGTAACCCTTGCTCTAAACATTCCCATAACCCTAAACCTAAACGTAACACTACACCTATCCCTAACCATAACCCTAAAACTCCCAATAATTGCAACTCTAGTTTCTACATTAAACATAGCCTTAATCCTAGCCCTAACCAAACCCCAAACCAAGCCCTAATACGAGCCTTAACCGTAGCTATAACCCTAACGCTAAACCTAACCCTAAACCAGTACCTAGCCCTAAACCTTACCCTAACACTAGCCAGAAATCTAAACATAACCCTAGCCCTATCACTAGCTCTAACCCTATCCATTATCCTAACCATTACCATAAATCTAATAGTAACCCTAGGCCAGACTCTAAACTTATCCCTAACCCTAACCTATTTAATTAACCTAAACCTAACCTGAACCCTAAACCTAACTCGATCATTACACTAACACTAACCCTAATGCTATTTTGAGGTCTAACCCTTAACATTAACCGAAACCAAACCGTAACTTTGACCTTTCCCATGATAATATATCTAACTCTAACCCTGACCCTACCCCTAATCCTAACCCTTATACTAGACCTAGCCATAACCTAACCCTAAAACTCTCCCTAACCAAAACCCGAGACCTGACATTTGCCCTAGCCGTAATTCTAGCCCTAACGTTAACACACAAAAAAAAACCCCATAACCCTAACCTAGCCCTAGCCCCAATCTGATCAATAAACCTACCGTAAATTTAGCTCTAACCATATCAATTACCCTAAACAAAACCTAATTATAATGCTAACCGTAGGCATAAATATAACCCTATTCATAATTGTAATCCAATCCATTATGCTAAATCTAACCTGAACCATAAACCGAACCCTATAATTACACTAACACGAACTCTAATGCTAATTCAAGCCCTAAACCTAAAATGTAACCTAAACAAAACACTAAACCTGACCCTAATAATACCCCTAGCTCTATATTTGACCCCTACCCTAAACCTAACACTTACACTAAATATAGACATAAACCTAACCCTAAATAATCCTAACCATAACCCTAGACCTGACATTTGCCCTAACACTAATCCTAGCCCTAACCCTAACACAACCCCTAGCCCTCATCTTAGCCCTAAACCTAGCCTTAATCATAACTCTAATGAAACTCTAGCCCTAACCCTAATTCTAACCTTCAACCTAGCCCTATCCCTACCTCTAACCCCATTCCTTACAGTAAACCTAACCCTAAGGCTAAAACTAACACTAGGCCTAAACATAACCATAAACCTAACCCTGTTCCTAGCCCTAATTAATCCCTATACCTAAACAAACACTAAGCTAAAACATAAGACTAACTCTCACTCTCATACTACCCCTATTCCTAGTTCTAACACTATCCCTTATTATAACCCTAAATCTATGCATAAACCAAGACCTAACAGTAGCCCTATCATTAGCCATAGACATAAGCCTAGATTTAAACCTAAATCTAAATCTAACTTTAACCCTAAGCCTAAACCTAAAACTAACAATAACCCTAAACTTTATGCTAAACCTAAAACTAGCCCTAACCATAACCATATCCCTAAAACAAAACCGAGCAATAGCCCTAACTTTAAAACTTAACCTAAACCAAAACCTAACTCTACACCTAACCCTAACCCTAGCCCTAATTTGAGTCCAAACAATAACCCTAAAACTACTCTAATTTTGAATTTGACCCTAACACTAAATCTAGCTCTAAACAACACCCTAACATTATACCTAACTCTACCACTAGACCTAGTCCTAACTCTAATACTATAACTAGACCAAATCGTAACCATAGTCCATACATTCGCCATAACTCTAAAACTAGTCCTAACTCTAACCAAAATCTAGTCTTAAAGCAAGACCTAACCCTAGCTTTAAGCCTAAACCTAAACCTAACACTAGCCCTAACCCTAACCCTAAACATAGCCCTAACCCTATCTTTAATCCTATCCCATACCCTAAGCTAACCCTTACGCTAATGCTAACCATAGGAATAAGCCTAATTCTTAGCCTAACCTAATCCCTAACCCTATTACTAGTCCTAAACTTAGCCCATATTCTAGCTCAAACAAATCCAAATCCTAACCCTAACCCTGACACTTATTCTGACCCTAATGTTAACCGTATGTCTAAAATTGACCCTAATCATAAACCAAACCCTAACACTAGTGCTAGCAATAAACCTATACCTACAAATAACACAAACACTAGCCCTAGACCTACACCTAATCCTAAATATAGCCATATCTCTAGACCTAGACCTAAACATAAACCTAGCCCTAGCCCTAATGATAAACCTTAACCTAACAAAAACACTAACCCTACACCTAGACCTAACTCTAGTGATAATTCTGGGTTTAACCCTAACCCTAACTATAACCTGAACACTGACCAAAACCCTAACACTAACCCAAAGTCTAAACATCAGGCTAACACTAACCCTAACACTTTACCTAGCCATTACACTTACCCAAAAAGTAGCCCTAATCATAACCATGGTTTTTACATTAGTTGTACGCCTAACACTAGCCCCAACCTATCCCAAAATCTGGCCCTAATCCAAATGATAACCCTAATTTTAACACTAAACCTAAAACAAGCCCTATCCCATACCCTAACCCTAGATCTAACCCTAGCTCTTACCCTATCAATTACCTTAAGCTAAACCCTAAAAGTAATGCTAACCCTAGTCCTAACCCTAATCCATTGCCTATCCCAAACACTAACCCTATTACTAGTCCTAACATTAACCTTAGTTCTATCTCTAACCCTAATCCAAACCCCAACCCTCACCCTGACACTTATACTGACCTAACATTAACCATAGGTCTAAACCTGACCCTAACCCAAAACCAAACCCTAACATTAGCCCTACCGGTAATCCTCTACTTAAACCTAAACCTAACACTAATCCCAGACTTAAACCTAATTTTAAATCTAGCCATATCTCTAGCCCTAGACCTGAACAACAACATAGCCCTAGCCCAAACAATAACCCTTAAGCTAACCCAAACACTAATCCTTCCCCTACTCTAACCCTAGTCCTAATTCTGGCACTAAACACAACACAAATTCTAACCTGAACACTGTCCCCGAACCTAACATAATCCTAGCTCCAATGCTCACCCTAACCCAAAACCTAATCCTAACACTAGACCTAGCCATAACTCTAACCATAAACTAGCCCTAATGATAACCCTAACTCTTACATTACCCATGGCCCTAAACCTAGATCTAAAGTAACACAAAGCCTAGCCTTACTCCTAGGCCTGAACATAGCTCTAATTGTAACCCTAAACCTAACCCTAGTGCTAACCTTAACCCTAAGCCTCGCTTTAGACCTAACCCCAGCTCAAAGCCTAACCTTACCCTTAACATAACCCTAGCCCTATCCCAAACCCTAAACTAACACTAACCCAAATCCTAACCTTAACCATAGGCCTAACCATAGCTCTAATTATATCCACTACCCTAACCCTAGCCCTAATCCTAACCACAACCATAGCCCTAACCCTAGCTCTAATTCTATCCATTACCCTAACCAAAATCCAAAAACTAATGCTAACCCTAGGCTTAACACTAACCTTATCTAAATCTCTAAACCTATCCATTACCCTAAAACTAATCTGAACCCTAATTCTAAGCCTATTCATTAACCTAACCCTAACTATAACCCTAATGCTAATTTGAGCCCTAAACATAAACCTTAACCTAAACAAAACCATAAGCCATACACTGACCCTAATAATAAACATAGCTGTAAATTGACCCTTACCCTAAATTTAACACTTACACTAGACCTAAACATAAACACAAACCAAAACCTATCCTTAACCTAACTCTAGACCTGACATTAGCCCTAGCCCTAATCCTAGCCCTAACCCTAACACAAACACTAGCTGTCATTCAAGCCCCCAAACCAAGCCTTAATCATAACCTAACAATAATTCTAACCCTTTCCTTAGACTAAACCTAGTTATAACCCCATCGTTTACCTGAAACCTAACAAAAACCCTAACCCTTACACTAACCCTAGCCCTAACTTTAATCTTAGGACTTACCCTACAACTAAACAAAGCACTAATCCTAAACCTAACCCTAAACTTAGCCTTAAGACTAACTCTAAAACTTGCCCTAGACCTAGCCCCAATTCTAACCCTAACACTTACCATAACTTTATGCCTAGCCTTAGTCTATAATAACTCTATCCCTAACCTTACACCTTGCTCTCACTCTAGATCTAAACTTAATTCTAAATCTAATACTATTTCTACACCTAATCCTAACCCTAACACTAGCCCTAACCCTAACACTAATCCTAAAACTAGCCCTAACCATAGGCTTAGCCCTAAAACAAAACTGAGCCGTAACACTAACCCTAAACTTTTGCTAAACCAAACCCTAACCTTACATCTATCCCTATGCTTAACCTTAATTTGAGTCCAAATCTTAACCCTAAAACTAGCCCTGAACCTGTCTCTGACATTAACACTAACCCTACCTCTAAACATCACCCTAAACCTAAATCTTACCCTAACACATGACCTAGTCCTAACCCTAATTTTAAAACTTGTTCTAATCATATCCCTAGATCATACAATAGCCGTAACCTTAAACCTAATGCTAACCAAAACCTAGCCCAAATCTGACACCTAAATGTAGCTTTAACCCTAATTCTAAACCTAACACTAGCCCTAACCCTAACCCAAAACCTAGCTCTAATTCTAGCTCTATCCTTATCCTTTACCCTAGCCAAACCACAAACCTGATGCTAACCCTAGTCCTAAAGCTGATCCTTATTCTAACCCAAAGCCTGAAACAATTACTAGTCTTAACCCTAGCCCTCATTCTTCTTTTAACCATAACCTAAATCCTAACCCTAAACCTGACCCTTATTTTAACCCTGAACATAATTCAAAACACTAATACTAGCACTACCCCAAACCCTATATCTAAACCTAAACCTAACACTAGCCCTAGATTACACCTAATCCTAAATCTAGCCATATCTTTAACCAAGAACTAAACAAAAAACTAGACATAGCTCTAATGATAACCCTTAAGCTAAGCCAAACACTAACCTTACCTCTGGACCTAACAAATCCAAATTCTGACTCTAGCCTTAACCCTAACCCTAATCCAAACACAGACCCTGACACTAACACTAACCCTAGCTATAAAACTGACACTAACCGAAACTTAAACCTAACACTAGGCCTAGCCATAACCGTAAATATAACCCTTAGATTACCATAGAACTACAACTACCTCTAAACCTAACACAAAATCTAGCCCTAATCCTAGGCCTCAATCTAGCCCAAAGTGAAACCCTAAACCTAAGCTAACCTTATCCTCATGCTAACCCTAACCCTCGCCTTAGACCTAACCCTAGATAAAACCAAAAACTGAACCCTAAATAACACCCTAGCCCTATCCCTAAACCTAATTCTAATCCTAGCCCTAATCATACTGTTTACACTAGCACTAATACTATCTCTAAAATTATCCAATACCCTAAACCAAACCTTAACCCTAATGATAATCCTAGCTCTAATCCTAATCGTAAACCTAATCCTAGACCTAACCCTAAACCTAACCCTCATCGTAGACTTAACCATAGATAAAACCATAACTCTATCTCTAATACTAACCCTAGCCAAAACCCTAAAACTAACCCTAAACATAAAACTACTCCTAACCCTAACCTGAAATCTAACTCTATCCATTACCCTAACTCTAATGATAATCTTAGCCTAACCCTAACACTAAACCTAAACATAAAACTACCCCTAATCCTAACCTGACATCTATTAACCTAACTCTAAAGAAAACGTTAGCCCTAAACCTAAGGCTAAGATTAACCATAAATGTAACTCTAGATATAGTCCTAAATCTATCCCTCACCCTAGCTCTAACCCTAGCTCAAAAACTAACCTGTACCCTAAACCTAACCCAAACCCTAACCCTACACCTAACCATACCCTAACCCTAACTCTAGCCATAATCCTATCCGAAACCCTAGCTCTAACCCTAGCTCTAATACTATTAATTTTCCTAACAATAACCCTAACCCAAAGGCTAAGCCTAGCTCTAACCCTAACCCTATCACTAACCCTAATCCTAACAATTACCCTAATCTTAACTTGAATCCTAAACTTAAACCTATCCTTACACCTAACCCTAATTCTAACCCTAATGCTAATTTGAGCCCTAACCCTAATAATTAACCTAACAAAAACCTGAAACCTGACAGACCCTAAAAATACACCTTACTCTTAACCTGCCCCTTTCCCTAAACCTAACATTAGAACTGGCCATGAACCTAACCTTTAACTATTCCTAGCTGTAACTCTTAATCAGACATTATCCCTGTCCCTAAAACTTGCCCTAACACTTACACAAACCCTAGCCCTCATCCTATTCAGAAATCTAGCCTCAATTCTAACACAAACCTAACCCTAGACCTAAACGTAATTCTAATCATCACCCTAGCCCTAAACCTAGCTATAACCCTATCCCTTCACCTAAACCTAACCCTAAACCTAATCCTAAACATAGCAGTAACACTAGGGCTAACACTAACACAAATCCTAGAAATATTCTTAGCCCTAATTTAACACTAAACTTAACCCTAACCCTAGCTTTAAGACTAACTCTTACTATTTCCCTAGATCTCTTCCTAAAATGAAGGAATCTAACCCTATCCCTTACTGAAACCCAAACACTAGACCTAACCATAGCCCAAACCCTAGCCATAGCCCTAGCCCTAGAATTAACCCTAACTCTAAATGTACCCCTAAGTCAAAACTCACCCTATTACTAGCAAAAACACTAACATTAATCATAAAACTACACTTAACTTTAGCCTTAACCCGAAAACATAATGAGGCATAGCTCTAACCCTAACCCTTAACGTAAAACAAATCCAAACCCTATATTTAGCCCTAAGCCTACTCCTAATTCGAGTCCTATCCCCAACCCTAAAACTATTCTGGACCCTGACTCTGAACCTAACACTAAACCTACCTCAAAACATGATCCTGAACTTAAACCTAACCATGAAACTAGACTTAGTCCTAAACTTAACCCTAAAATTCGCCTTAATTATAACCCTAGTTATTACATTACCTGTATCCCTAACACTAGACCTAATTTTACTCAAAATTTAGCCCTAATGCGAGCCCCAACCCTAGCTTTAACCATAACTCTAAACCTAAACCAAATCCTAACCCTTACCCTAAACCTAACCCTAACTTTAATATTGCACTAACCCTAAATCTATCATTAAACCTAACCTTAACACTAACCATAACCCTAGACCTAACCCTAGCTCTAACCCTATGCATAACCCTATCCCTAACCCTAATCCTAACCCTAATTCTAACCCTCATCCTTACCTTAACACATTCACTTAACCTAACCTATTCATTACCTTAAACATAACCCTAACTCTAAACAAACCAAACACTATACCTAGAAGTAACACTAACCCTAAAACTAGCCCTAATTGTAACCCTAGTTCTTACATTAGCCATAACCCTAAAGCTAACAAAAAACCCAGCCTAGCCCTAATTCAAGCTCTAACAATAGCTTTAACCCTAATCCTAAACCTAACCCTAGACCTAACCCTAACCCTAACCCTAGCACTAACACTAGCGCTAACTCTTTTCCTTACCCTAAGCCAAACTCTATCCCTAAAACTACCTAGTTCTAATGCTTATTCTTTGCCTAACACAAAACCTAACTCTATTGCTAGTCCTAATCCTAACCCTCAATCTAGCTGTATAACTATCCCAAACCCTAAACCTAACCATGATCCTTATTCTAACCCTAACATTAACCATAAGTCTAAACCTGACCCTAACCCTAAACCGACTCCTAACATTGGCACTACATGTAAAACTATGCCTAAACCTAACCCTAACAATATACCTAGACCTACACTTAATCCTTCATCTAGTGATAACTCTAGGACTAGCCCTAAAAAAAAAACTTAGCCCTAAACCTTATAATAACCCTAAACCTAACCCAAACACTAACCCTACCCCTAGACCAAACTCTAGATCTAATGCTGGCCATAACAAAAAAACCTAAACCTAACCTGAACACTCACCCTTACCTTAACACAAACACTAGCTCTAAACTTTATCCTAACAAAAAACAAAACCCTAACATTAGATCTAGCTATATTACTAACCCTGAAACTTGCGATCAACATAGGCCAAACCTACCTCTAACTCTATCCATTACCCTAATGCTAAACTTAATGCTAACCCTAGACCTAATCCTCACACTGACTCTAACCCTAATCCTCATCCTAGTCCAAACACTAGCTCAAAATCTAACCCTTAAAATTAACCTAACATTAACACCAAACCATGGTCTAAACCTAATCCTAACCTTAAACTTAGCCCTAATCCTAACCTTAAACCTAACACTAACCCTAGCTCTAAGCCTACATATTATCCTAACTCTAAACCTAGCCTTAATGACAACCCTGTCCCTAACCCTAGCTCTAAAACTACCCATTACCCTAACCCTATCTCTAACCCAGATGATAACCCCAGCCCTTACCTCAAATATACCCTAACCCTAAACCTAGACATAACCATAAACCTAAATCTTGTCATAGAGCTAACCCTTGCTCAAACCCTAACCATTACCCTAAACCTACACCTAAACTTATCTCTAACCCTAACCTTAAGTTGAAACCTAACCCTAATCGTAACCATAACATGACAGCAAACCCTATTCAATACCCTAGACCTAATTATAACCCTAGCCTTAACCTTAACACTAACCTTGACCCTAACCATAACTATAACCTAGACCTAACCCTAACCCTAAACCTTGCCCTAGCTCTAACCCTAGCTCACACTCTAAACCATACCCTAAACCTAAAACTAACCCTAACTGTAGGTCTAATACTAACCATAACCCTAGCTCCAAACCTATCCATTATCCTAAGAACAACCATAACCCTAAGTCTAACCCTAGGCCTAACCCTAAACCTTTTACTAACTCTAACCCTATCAATTACCCTACACCTAACATGAACCCTAAACCTAAACCAACATTATCCTAACCAAACCCTAATGCTAATTCAAGCTCTAAACCTAAACCCTAACCTAAAAGAAACCTGAAACCTAATTCTAAACCTAATAATATCCCTAGCTCTAAATCTGACCCTTACCCTAAACCTAACCCTTACACTAGACCTAGCCTTAAATCTAACCCTTAATCAATCCCTAACGTAAGCCTAGACTTGACACTAGCCCTAGCCCTAATTCTTCCCATAACCCTAAAACAAACCCTAGCCCTCATCTTAGCCCTAAACCTAGCCTTATTACTAAACCAAATGGTAATTCTAGCCCTAACCAAAATTCTAACCTTTAACCGAGCCATAAACCTAGCTGAAACCCATCTCTTCCCCTTAACCTAACTCTATCCCTAAACCTAAACCTAAGCCTAAAACTAGGCTTAACCCTAATAAAAATGCTAGACCTAATCCTAGCCCTAATTTACCCCTAAACCTAACCTAATCCCAGCCCTAAGTATAATTCTAACTCTCTCCCTAGTCCTATTTCTAGTGCTAACCTTATCCCTTATCATATTACTATTACTTGCCTTTAAATTTTCTCTAACCCTAGCTCTAGCCTTAATCTTATAACTAACCCTAACTCTAAATCTAACCCTAAAGCTAAGCTAAACCTCTCACTAACACAAGCAGAAGAAAATAATAGTAATTTTTCAACTAGCCCTAACCTAGCCCTAGACCTACAAAACAACCAAACCATAGCCCTAACACTAACCGTTAACATAAACCAAACCCTAAACCTACACCTAGCCATAAACCTAGCTCTAATTCGAGTCCTATCCCTAATCCTAAAACAAACTCTGACTCTGACTCTGACCCTAACACTACCCTAGGACTAAATAACATTCAAAACCTAAACCTAAACCTAAACCTACACCTGGCTCTAACCCTTACCCTAAAACTAATTCTAATCATAACCTTAGTTCTTTCATTAGCTGAAGCCCTAAACCTAGACCTAATCTAACCCAAAACCTATCCCTAATTGGAGCCTTAACACTACCTTTAAACCTAACCATAACCCTAAATCTAGCCCTAAACCTTACCCTAAATCTAACCCTAACCCTAACCCAAACAAAAACCTAACCCTAACCCTAGCCTTAATTCTAACCATAAACCTAGCCCTAATCCCAGCTGTAACCCTACCCATAACCCTAATCTTTATCTTAACCTTAATTTTAACACAAGGATAATCCTAAACCTATTCCTAACACTAAAACTATACATTACATAAATCAAACCTGAATCCGAAACCATATAAAAATAACCATATTTATAAACCTAATCATAACCCTAATAATTTTAAACCTAAAACCATCTCTAACTATAACCCTAGACCTGACATTAGCCCTAACCCTAATGAAGCCCTAACCCTAGAACAAACTCTAGCCCTAATCCTAGCCCTAATTTTAGCCTTAATGCTAAACCTAGCCTACCCATAAACCAAACCCCAATTTTAAGCATCGTCCTAGTTCTAAAGCTAGCTATAACATCATACCTAACCATAAAAATAACCATTACCTTAGCCATAAACCTAGACTCAGCCTTAATACTAACCCTAGCTCTAATTCTAGCCCTAATTAAGCCCTGATTCTAACCCCAAATCTAACTCTAACAGTAGGATTAATTCTCTCTCCCTAGCCCTATAACTAGTTCTGACCCTATCCCTCATGATAACTCAAACCCTAGCCCTAACCCTATCCCTAATTTTCGCTGTAGTCCTAAACCTAAATCTAACCCTAACTCAAAACCTAACCCTAAACCTAAGCCTAAACCACACCCTAACACTAGCTCTAACCCTAACGCTAAGTTGAAAACTAGTCCTAACCCAAGACATAGCCGTCAAGCAAAATCTAGCCATAGCATTGACCCTAAACCTTAACTTAAACAAAAACCTAACCCTTCACCTCGAACTAACCCTAGACCTAATTCGAGTTGTAACCCTAACTATAGAACTAATACTAACCCTGACTCTGACTTTAACACTAACCCTAGCTCTACACGTCAACCTATCCCTAAACCTAATCATATTATTAGATCTCGCCCTAAACCTAACCCCAAATCTAGCCATGAACATAGTGCCAGTTCTTAAATTAGCCATAGCCCTTAACCTAACAAAACATAGCCCTAATCTAAGGCCTAAACCTAGATTTAACCCTAACCCTTACCCTGAACCTAACAATAACCCTATCCCTAGTCTTAAACCTAGCTCTAACCCTATTTCTTACACTTAGACAAACCCTCACCCTATTGCTACCCTAGTCCTAAACCTAATTCTATGCCTACACCAAACCCTAATTCTATCACTAGTCCTAACTTTAATTCTCATTCTAGCTCTAAACTTAACCCAAACCCTAACTCTAGCCCTGATGTTTATTCTGACTCTAACACTAAACCTAGTTTGAAACCTGACCCTAACCCTTTTCCAAAACCTAACACTAGCCCTACCATTAACCCTAACACTAAAGCTAACACTAACACTAGTCCGAGACCTAAACCTAATGCTAAATATAGAAATAACCCTAGCCTTAGCCCTAACAATAACCCTTAACTTAAACCAAACACTAACTCTACACCTAGACCTAACCCTAGTCCTTATTTAGGACCTAAACCTAAACCTAAGCTTAACCTGTACCCTGATACTTACCCTACCAAAAACCCTATGTCTAAAACTTATACTAACATAAAATCTAACCCTATCACTAGAAACACTCTAAATCTAGCCAAAACCATAACTCTAGCTTTTACATTACCCATATACTTTACACTAGCCCTAAACATCACACAAAAACTAGCCCTAATTACAGCCCTACACCTCACGCTAAGCATAACTCTAACCATAAACCTAGTCCTAACTCTAACCCTAGCCCTTATTCTTGCCCTAACCCTAGCTCAAACTTTAAATGTTACCCTAAACATAACCCTAGCACAAACCCTAAAAATCACCCTATATGTAGCCCTAATCCTAACTGTAGCCGTAGCTCAAACCCTAGCTTTCACTCTATCCATTACACTAACCATAACCCTAAAACTAATGCTAAACCTAGCTCTAAACCTAACCATTACCCTTCCATAGCCCTGATTGTAAGCCTAACTGTTGCCCCAAACCTTACACTTAATCTAACCCTAATGCTAACCCAAGGCCTAACTCTAACCATAACACAAGCCCTAACACTAAACTTAACCCCAGCACTAATCCTAGCTTGAATTCTACCAATTACCCTAAATTTAAACTTAACCCTGATGATAAAACAAGACCTAAAGCTAAACCTACCCTAACCCTAAAAAAAATATAACCTTAGAAATAACAGTGAACCTAAACCTAACCGTAAACTTAAGCTACCTAAAACGTTTACTCTGATTCTAAATAAAAACCTAATGATAAACTTAACCTAAACCTATCTTTAACCTGACATCTAAACCTATTACCCTAACCCTAATGATAACCCTAGCCCTAAATGTAATGCTAACCATGACAATAACCCTAGACCAAACTCTAAATTAAACTCAGCCATAGCAAAAATTATGGCTCAATCCCTAAAATGTACCATAAACCTAATCCTAACTGTAACCCTCGCCCTAACCCTGACCCTAAACCTAACTCTAGCCCTAGTCTTAACCATAAACCTAGCCCTAACCCTAGGTCTAACCCTATAAATTACCCTAACAATAACGATAACCATAACCCTAATTCTAACCCTATGCCTATCCCTAAACCTGCCACAAATCCTAACCATATCTATTACCTTAAACCTAAACTAACCCTAAACCTGACACTATCCAATACCCTAACCCTTATTCTAACCTTAATGCCAATTTGAGCCTTAAACCTAAAACTTAACCTAACCCAAACCCAAAGCATAATGCTGACCCTAATAATACCCCAGGTTTTAATTTGACCGTTTCCCTAAACGTAACACTTTAATTTGACCTAGCAATAAAACTAACCCTAAAAATATCCCTTATTATTAACCTAGACCTAAGATTAGTTTTAGCCCTATTTCTTGCCCTAAACCTAACACAAAACCTAGCCCTAATCCTAGCCTTAAATCTAGACTTAATTCTAAACCTAACCATAACCCTAGCCCTAATACTAAATCTAATCATAAAACTAGCCCTAACCCTAATCATAGCTCTAAAACAAAACCGAGCAACAGGTCTAACACTAACCTCAACTTAAACCAAACCCTAGCACTACACCTAAAAATAATCCTAGCCCTAATTTGAGTCCTAACCATAACCTTAAAAATACCCCAAACCTGACTTATATCCTAACACTCATGGTAGCTCTAAACACCACCCTAAACTTAAACTGAAACCTAACAGTAATCCTAGCCATAAATCCAGTCCTAACCTAGCTTTAAAAATAACCCTGATCTGACTGATATCCTAACACTAACCCTAGCTATAAATATCACCCTAATCTTAAACCTAACCCTAACACTTGAACACTAATTGTAACCCTAGTTCTTATATTAGCCATCTCCATAACCCTAGCCTTAAACCTCAAACAAAACTAGCCCTAATCTGAGCCCTAAACCTAGCTTTGACCCTAACCATAAACCTAACCCTAGCCCTAACGCTATCCCTTACACTGAGCAAAACCATAACCTGAGAAAGAAATGAGAAACAATAATAAAAACCATCAGTGGGAAGTGCCTCAGTAAAGACTGAGGGCAGGGGGAAGCTAATCATGGAGAAACAAACTAAATTAAAAAAAAAAAGATAAATAATCAAACATGGCTGGAAGTACAAACCATATATTAATAGTAACTCTAAAGGTTAATGGCTTAAACTCTCCAATAAAGCGACATAGGCTGGTAACATGGATTAAAAATCAAATTCAACAATTGCTGCCTCCAGGAGACACATCTAATTGGAAAAGACATACACAGGCTGAAGGTGAAAAGTTGGGAAAAAATATACCACGCACACGGTCTTCATAAGCAAGCAGGGATGGCCATCCTCATATCAAATAAAATCGACTTCAAGACTAAGTTAATCAAATGGGGTAAGGAAGGACTATATATACTGTTAAGAGGAACCATTCACCAATAAGACATAACAATTATCAATATTTATGCACCAAATAATGGTGCTGAAAAGTTCATAAAACAAATTCTTCTCAAGTTCAAGAATCAAATAGACCACAACACAATAATTATGGTTGACTTCAACACACCTCTCTCACCAATGGACAGATCCTTCAAACAAAATTAGAATAAAGAAATTATAGAACTCAATATCACAATCAATAACTTAGACTTAACTGACATATATAGAATATATCAACCGTCATCAAGTGGATATACTTTTTTCTCAGCAGCACATGGATCCTTCCCAAAAACAGACAATATATTATGCCATAGGGCAACCTTCAGTAAATATAAAGGGCTTGATATAATACCATGCATTTTATCTCATCATAATGGAATGAAACTGGAAATCAATGATAAAAGAAGGAAGGAAAAATCCTACATCACATGGAAAATGAACAATATGTTACTGAATGATCAATGGGTTACAGAAGACATAAAGGGGGAAATCAAAAAATTCTTAGAGATGAATGAAAATACAGACACAACATATAGGAATCTATGGGACACAATGAAAGCAGTTTTAAGAGGCAAATTCAATGCCTGGAGATCATTCCTCAAAAAAAGAAAAAAAAAAAAAACAAATAAATGAGCTCACACTACATCTCAAAGCCCTAGAAAAGGAAGAGCAAAACAACAGCAAGTGTAGCAGAAGTCAAGAAATAATTAAAATCAGAGTGGAAATCAACCAAATTGAAGCAAAAAAAAACTATTGAAAAAATTAACAAAACTAGAAGTTGGTTCTTCGAAAAAATAAATAACATCAACAGACCCTTAGCCATGCTAACGAAGAGAAGAAGAGAGAGAACTCAAATTACTAACATACGGGATGAAAAAGGCAATATCGCAACAGATGCTACAGAAATACAGAAGACAATTAGAAATTATTTTGAAAACCTATATTCCAATAAAAATAGAAGATAGTGAAGACATTGATAAATTTCTTAAGTTATATGTTTTGCCCAGACTGAGTCAGGAGAATACACCCAATTTGAGCAGACCAATATCAATGGATGAAATAGAAGAAGCAATCAAAAGACTACCAACCAAGAAAAGCCCAGGACCGGATGGGTATACAGCAGAGTTTTACAAAACCTTTAAAGAAGAATTAATACCAATACTTTTCGAGTTATTTCAGGAAATAGAAAAAGAGGGAGCTCTTCCAAATTCATTGTATGCGGCCAACATCACCCTGATTCCGAAACCAGAAAAAGACACCTTAAAGAAAGAAAACTACAGACCAATATCTCTGATGAATCTAGATGCAAAAATCATCAATAAAATTCTGGCGAATCGGATACAAAGACACATCAAAAAAATTGTGCACCATGATCAAGTAGGATTCATCCCTGGGGTGCAAGGATGGTTCAATATACTGAAATCAATGAATGTTATTCATCACATCAATAGACTTAAAGATAAGAACCATATGATCATCTCGATAGACGCTGAAAAAGCATTCGACAAATGACAGCATCCCTTTATTTTCAAAACATTAGAAAAACTAGGGATAACAAGAACTTACGTCAACATTGTAAAAGCTATCTATACTAAGCCTCAGACTAGCATCATTCTGAATGGAGAAAAATTGAAGGCATTCCCTCTAAAATCTGGAACAAGACAGGAATGCCCTCTATCACCACTTCTATTTAATATAGTTCTCGAAACACTGGCCAGAGCAATAGACAGACGAAAAAAATTAAAGGCATAAAAATAGGAAAAGAAGAACTTAAATTATCACTATTTGCAGAGACATGATTCTATACCTAGAAGATCCAAAAAGGGCATACAAAAAAACTACTAGAACTAATAAATGAATTCAGCAAAGGGTAAGGATATAAAATCAGCACACATAAATCAAAGGCATTTCTGTATATCAGTGACAAAACTTCAGAAACGGAAATG
Organism: Callospermophilus lateralis; assembly: GCF_048772815.1. NCBI lineage: Eukaryota > Metazoa > Chordata > Mammalia > Rodentia > Sciuridae > Callospermophilus > Callospermophilus lateralis. Next base: position 18,388,663 of record NC_135316.1, on the reverse strand, counting down.
AGGAAAAACACTCCATTCACAATATCCTCAAAAAAAAAAATACTTGGAAATCAACCTAACAAAAGAGGTGAAAGATTTATACAATGAAAACTACAGAACCCTAAAGAGAGAAATAGAAGAAGATCTTAGAAGATGGAAAAATATACCCTGTTCATGGATAGGCAGAACTAACATAATCAAAATGGTGATATTACCAAAAATTCTCTATAGGTTTAATGCAATGCCAATCAAAATCCCAACGGCATTTCTTGTAGAAATTGATAAAGCAATCATAAAATTCATATGGAAAAATAAAAGACCCAGAATAGCAAAAGCAACTCTAAGCAGGAAGTGGGAATCAGGTGGTATAGCCATAGCAGATACTATTGCTCTATATTACAGAGCAATAGTAAGAAAAACAGCATGGTACTGGTACCAAAACAGGCGGGTGGATCAATGGTAGAGAATAGAGGACACAGAGACTTATCCACAAAGTTACAACTATCTTGTATTTGATAAAGGGGCTAAAAGCATGCAATGGAGGAAGGATAGCATCTTCAACAAATGGTGTTGGGAAAACTGGAAATCCATATGCAACAAATTGAAACTGAATCCCCTCCTCTCGCCATGCACAAAAGTTAACTCAAAAAGGATCAAGGAGCATGATATCAAATCAGAGACTCTGCGTCTGAAAGAAGGAAATGTTGGCTCCGATCTACATATTGTGGGGTCGGGCTCCAAATTCCTTAATAGGACACCCATAGCACAAGACTTAATAACAAAAATAAAAAAAAAAATGGGACTTACTTAAACTCAAAAGTTTTTTCTCAGCAACAATAAGAGAGGTAAATAGGGAGCCTACATCATGGGAAAAAATTTTTACTCCTCACACTTCAGATAGAGCCCTAATATCCAGAGAATACAAAGAACACAGAAAATTAGACAATAAGATAACAAATAAACCAATCAACAAATGGGCCAACAACCTGAACAGACACTTCTCAGAGGAGGACATACAATCAATCAACAAGTACATGAAAAAATGCTCACCATCTCTAGCAGTCAGAGAAATGCAAATCAAAACCACTCTAAGATACCATCTCACTCCAGTAAGATTGGCAGGCATTCTGAAGTCAAACAACAACAAGTGCTAGCGAGGATGTGGGGAAAAGGGTACTCTTGTACATTGCTATTGGGACTCCAAATTGGTGCGGCCAATTTGGAAAGCAGTATGGAGATTCCTGGGAAATCTGGGAATGGAACCACCATAGACCCAGCTATTGCCCTTCTCGAACTATTCTCTGAAGACCTTAAAAGAGCGTACTACAGGAATACTGCCACATGGATGTTCATAGCAGCAAAATTCACAATAGCTAGACTGTGGAACCATCCCAGATGCCCTTCAATAGATGAATGGATAAAAAAAATTGTGGCATTTATACACCATGGAGTATTATGCAGCACTAAAAAAAATGACAAAATCATGGAATTTACGGGGAAATGGATGGCACTAGAGCAGATTATGTAAGTGAAGCAAGTCAATCCCTAAAAAAATGCCAAATGTCTTCTTTGATATAATGAGAACAACTAAGAACAGAGCACGTAGGAAGAGCAGGAGGAAAAGATTAACATTTAACAGAGACATGAGGTGGGAGGGAAAGGGAGAGAAAATGGGAATTGCATGGAAATGGAAGGAGACCCTCATTGTTACCCAAAATTACAAATAAGAGGCTCTGAGAGAAATGGGAAAAAAAAAACAAGGAGAGAAATGAATTACAGTAGATGGGGTAGAGAAAAAGGATGGGAGGGGAGGGGAGGGGGGATAGTAGAGAATAGAAAATGTAGCAAAATACAACAGTTACTAATACGGTTACTAATTACATAATGTGGATGTGTAACCGATGTGATTCTGCAATCAGTATTTGGGGTAAAAATGGGAGTTCATAACCCACTTGAATCTAATGTATGAAATATGATATGTCAAGAGCTTTGTAATGTTTTGAACAACCAATATAAAAAATTACATAAAACTACAAAAAAACCATAATTCTAATGGTAATCCTAGACCTATACATAATCCTTTGGCTAATCAAATCCTAACCCTTTTAATAGTCCTAATGCTAGATTTTATTCTAGCTCTAATGCTATCCCAACCCTAATCCTAACCCTGCCCCTTGTTTTGACCATAACATAAACCCTAGGTCTAAACCTGACCCAAACCCTAAACCAAAACCTAACACTAGCACTACTTGTAACCTTATACCTAAACCTAAACCTATCTCTAGCTCTAGACCTAAACCTAATCCTAAATCTAACCTAAACTTTAGCTCTAGAACAAATCAAAATCCTAGCCCTAGCCCTAACAAAAACCTTTACCTAACCCAAACACTAACTCTACACCTAAACCTAAACATAGTTCTAATTCTGGCTTTAACCCTAGCTTTAATTCTAATCCAAACACTGACCCTGCCTTTAACGCTAAACCTACCTCTAAATCTAAAACTAATCAAAACATAAACCTAATTCAAGACTCAGCCATAACCCTGACTCTAAAACTAGCCCTAATCTTAACCCTAGATCTCTCATTACCCATACCCTTAAACCTAGGCCTAAACTTAACACTAAGTATAGAGCTAATATTAGGCCTAAGCCTAGCTTTATGAATAACCCTAACCCTAACACTAGACTTGTACCTAACCCTAGCCCTCACCTTAGTTCTAAGATAGCTCAAAGCCTAACACTTACCCTAAACATAAACCTAGACCTATTCCTAACCCTCACACTAACCCTAGCCCAAATCCTAAACTTAATCTAGTCCTTAACCTAGCTTTAACCTACCCAGTACCCTAAACCTAAACCTAACATCATTGTTAATCCTGGCCCAAGCCTAATCTTAACCCTAACCCTATTACCATAGACATAACCCTAAAATTAACACTAGGCATAGCCCTAACTCTAGATCAAACCATAAACTTAACCATAAACCTAAAGATAAGTGTTACTCTAATCATAAGCCCTATCACTAATTCTAACTCTAAGCCAAAATCTAAACCTAACCTAACCCTATCCATTACTTTAACCCTAACCCTAGCATTAATGATAACCCTAGCCCTAACTCTAGCACTACACCTAGATCTAATCCTAGCCTTAATTTGAGTCCTAATCATAACCTTAAAAATAACCCTGAATGAGACTTATATCCAAACACTCATCCAAGCTCTAACCACCACCCTCACCCTAAACCTACAGTAATCCTATCTCTGGACCTGACCCTAAACCTAGCCCTAAACCTAGATCAAAACCTAATCTTTATGCTAAACAAAACTCTAAACCTAACCTTAATCCAAGTTCTAATACTAACTCTAACCCTAATTCAAGGCATATTCCTAACCATAACTCTATTTCTAACCCTATCTATTACCCTAACCATAACACTTACTGTAATGATAACCCTAAGACTAACTCTAGCCCTATCACTAACGCTAACAATATCAATTACGTTAAACAAAATCAATTACCTTAAACCAAACCTGAACCTTAAAACAAATCGTAACTATACCCTAACCCTAACCCTAATGCTAATTTGAGTCAGAAACCTAAATCCTTACCTAAGCCAAATTCTAATTTTAAAATTCCAAGAGTTCTTAACCTGACCCTTACCCTAAACCTAACCCTTATACTAGATATAGCCATAAGCCTAACCCCAAAACTATCTATCTTTAACCATAACCCTAGACCTGATATTAGCTCTAGCACTATTCCTAGCCCTGTATCTAAAACAAACATTAGCTCTCATCTTAGCCCTAAACCTAGCCTTAATAATAACCCTAACCCCCAACCCTAGCCAAAACCCTAATTCTAACCCTCACCTTATGTCTCAACCTAGCTATAATGTCATTCATTATCCTAAACTTAAACCTAACCCTATACCTATTGCTAGGTCTAAGCTGAACACTAACCCTAGCTCTAAAACTAGACCTAATTTATCCCTATCACAAACCCTCAATCTAATTTTAGCCCTATTACTAACTCTCTCACACTAGCCCTGTCCCTAGTTCAAACCCTATCACTTAACATAACACTAGCCCTGGCCCTGAACCTTGCCCTATCTTTAATTCTATCCTAATCCTAGATCTAAACCTAACTATAAATGTAACCCTAGCCAAAAGTCTAAGCTTAACACTAACACTAGCCCTAACCCTAATACTAATTGTAAAAGTAGTCCTAATACTAACCCTAGGAATAAAACAAAACTGATCAATAGACCTAACCCTAAACCTTAATTTAAACCAAACCCTAAACTACTACAAGAACTAATCCTAGACCTAATCAAGTCTTAACCCTAATCTTAAAACTAACCCTGACCCTGACTCAGATCTTAACACTCACCCTAGGCTTTAAACATGACACCAACTTTAAACTGAACAGTAAACCTAGCACTAATTCGAGTCCTAACTCAAACTCTAAGACTAATAGTGACCATGACTTCTATCCTGAAAATAACTCTAGCTCTAAATATTACCCTAACCTTATATCTAAAACTATCACTAGAACTACCCCTGAACCTAACCCTAAAGATAACCCCAATTGTAACCCTGGTTCTTACATTGCATGTTGCCCTAATCCTACCCTAAAATAACATAAAAATGAGCCCTAATTTGATTCCTACACATAGCTTTAACACTAACACTAACCCTAACCATACTCCTAACTAGCTCTAATCCTATCCCTAACCCTAAGCATAACCCTAACCTAATGGTAACCCTAGTCCTATCCCTAGTCCTCAGGCTAATCAAAACTCTCACCATATTAATAGTCCTATCCCTAGCCCTAATTCTAGCCCTAAACTTATAGCAAACCTTAACCCTAATCCTGACCCTTATTCTGACCACAACACTAACCTAGGTCTAAACCTAACCCTAATGCTACATCCAAAAATAACACTAGCCCTACCAGTAACCTTATACCTAAACCTGACCCTATCACTAGCCCTAGACCTAAAGTTAATCCTAAATCTAGCTTTAACTCTTGTTCTAGACCTAAACAGAAACCTAGCCTTAGTCCTTAACGCAAAGACTAACCCTGCCCTAGACACAAACCTGGTCCCAATTCTGGCTTTAACCTTAACTCTAACTCTAACCTGAACACTGACCCTGCATTTAACACTTAACCTATCTCTAAACCTTACACTAACCAAAAACCTGAACCTAAAACTAGACATAGACAAAACCCTAACCATACAACAAGCCCTAATCATAATCCTAGCTCTTACGTTAGCCATAGCCCTAACTTTACACCTTAACCAACACAAAACCTTGAGCGAATTCTAGGCCTAAATTTAGCCCTAAGCGTAACCCCAACCCTAACATTAGCCCTAACCCTAACCCTAAACCTAACCATAGCCTTAGTCTTAAACCATAGTCAAAGCCTAGCCCTTACCATAAATATAAACTTAGACGTATACCTTACTCTAAACCCTAACCATTTAACCTTAACCCAAATCTTAACCATATCCTAAAACCTACCTCTAAACCTACACCTTACCTAACCCTACAACTAACTCTATTCATTACCCTAGACTTAACCCTAACCATAACCATAACCCTAACTAGAAATCAAACAATAGACCTAACCTTAAAACTAACACTCACCATATCCCTAATCCTAGTTCAAAACCTAACCCATACCCTAAACATAAACATATCCGTAAACTTATCATTAATCCTAAAACTAAATCTACTCCTAAAACTAAACCTAAACCTACATCTAACCATATCCATTACCCTAACCCTTATCCTAACCCTAATGATAATTTTAGCCCTAATCTAAACCCTAACACTAAACCTACCATAATATTATCCCTAGATCTAAGACTGAACCTAATCCTCGCCCTAGCCCTAGCACTGACACTAGCTCAAAACCTAGCCATTACACTAAACATAACCCTAGACCAAAAACTAACCCCAATCGTAGCCATAATCCTAAGCGTAACCATAGCCCAATTCCTAGCTCTAACTCTATCCATTACCCTAACCATAACCCTAAGCCTAATTCTAAACCTAGCCCTAACCCTAACCCTAACCCTAACTCTATCCCTAGCCCTGATTCTAACCTGAAGCCTCAACATAGTCTAACACTTACTCAATCCCTGACCCATATACTTAATCTAAACGTAAGAAAATGATAAGCCTAACCCTAACCCTAACTCTAACCCTAGCCCTTATTCTAAACTTTAAACTAGACTTAACCTTAGCTCAAACCCCACCCATTACCCTAACCCTAAACATAAACATCATGATAACCTTAGCCCTAACCCTAAACCTACTCTAACCTTAACTGTAAACCTAACCCTTACCAAAAACCTAAACTTTCCATAGTCCTATCCCTAGATCAAATTCTAACAATTTTGCTAAACTTAACAGTAATACTAGTCCTAAACCTAAACCTAACCTTAACCCAAACCCGATATCTAAACTTGTCCATTACTTTAACTCTAATGATATTTTTAATCCTAACCCTAGACCTAAATCTAAACCTAACCTTATACTTAGCACTAATCTTAGCTCAAACCCTAACCCATACCCTAAACCTAACCCTAAATCTAGCCCAAATCCTAAATATAACCATAGACCTAACCCTAGCTCTAACCCTGTCAATTGCCATAATAATAACCATAAACCTAATGCTAACCCTAGTCCTAAACTTAAACCTATCCATTACCCTAAATCTAACCTGAGCCCTAAACCTAATTGGAAGTCTAAACCTGACCTTATCCATTACCCTAACCCTAACTCAAACCTAATAATAATTTGAGCCATAACCCTAAACCTCATCCTAACTGTAACACAAAACATGATTCTGACTATTTTAATATGCCTAGCTCTCAACTTTAACCTCACTCTAAACCTAACTCTGACACTAGACCTAGCAATAAATCTTACCCAAAAACTATCCCTAACCATAACGTTAGACCTGGTATTAGTCCTAGCCCGAATTATTGCCAAAACCCTAACACAAACACTAGCCCTTATCCTAGCCCTTTACATCGCCTTGATCCTAACCCAAACTCTAACTCTAGCCCAAAACCTAATTTTATCTCTCACCCTAGTTCTGAACCTTGCTATAACCTCATCCATTCCCCAAAATCTAACCCTAATTCTAACTATAGACTTAGCCGTTACATTAATCCTAGACCTGATCCCAGCCCTAATTTAGCCCTAAACCTACTGCTAGCAATAAGACTAACTCTAACTCTCACCCTAGCCCTATTCCTAGATCTAACCTTATCCCTTACCATAACCCTAATACTTCCCCTAACATGAGCCCTATCACTAGCCCTAGCCCTAAACTTAGAACTAAGCATAACTCTAAGTCCAACCCTAACCCTGAGCCTAAACCTCACACTAACACTAGCCCTAATGCTAACACTAATCTTAAGACTAGCCCTAATCTAGTTCAAGCCCTTAAACAAAACCAAGCCAAAGCCCTAACCCTAATCGTTAACCTAAACCAAAACCTAACCCTACACCTAGCCCTAATTCTAGTCCTAACATAACCCTAAAACTAACCTTGATCCTGATTCTAACCTTACACTAACCATAGCTCTAACATCACCCTAAAAGTTTACCTAACACTAAAACTAGGACTAGCCCAAACCGTAACACTAAAAGTAGCACTAATTATAACTCTAGTTCTTACATTATCCATAGACCTAATCCTAGCCCTAATCTAACCCGAAACCTAGCGATAAACTGAGCCCTACATCTCATTATAACTCTAACACTAACCCTAGCCCTAACCATTACCCTAAAACATAAACTAACCCTAAAACTGCCCCTAACACTAAACCTAACCCTAGACTTAATCCTAACCATAATCCTAGCCATAACTCTAGCTCTAACACTATTCATTACCCTAAACATAACCCTAACCCTAATGCTAACCCTAGCCTTAAACTTAAACTTAATCCTAAACATAGACCTAACACTAAACCTAACCATCACCTTAGCCCTAATCATAGCTGAAACCCTAACACTTAACCTAAAACTAACTCTTACACTCACCCTAGGCCTAACCCTAACCTTAACTCTAGCCCTAATCCTAACCATAACCCTAGCCCTAAACCTATCCATTACCCTAAGCATAAGCCTAACCCAACCATAGCTCTAAACATAGCTCTAAACCCTCCCATTACCTAACCCTTATTATAAAAGTCATGATAACACTAGCCCTAACCCTAAACCTACTCTAACCCTAACTGTAAACTTAACCCTAGTCCTAACCCTAAACCTACTCTAACCCTAACTTTAAACCTAACCCTAGAACTAACCGTAAACCTAAACCTTGCCATAGTCCTAATCCTAGCTCAAACCCTGAGAGTTACACTAAACCTAACATTAACCCTAGTCCTGAACCTAAATCTAATCCTATCCATTTAGGCCTAACTCTAAACCTATTACTAACACTAACCTTAAACTTACCTATAACTAACCTGAACAATAAACCTAACAGTAACAATTACTCTAAACCTAACCCTAAGCCTAACCCTAATGCTAATTCAAGCCCTAAAACTAAACCAAAACCTAATCCAAACTAAGAAAAAAACACTGACTGTAATTGCACACCTAGCTATAAACCTGATTCTCACCCTAAACATAACCCTCAAACTAGACCTAGCCATAAAACTAACCCTAACCGTATCCCTAACTGTAACCCTAGACCTGACATTAGCACTCTACCTAATTCTTTCCATAAACCTAACACAAACTTGAGCCCTCATCCTAGCCCAAAAACTAGCCTTAATCCTAACCCGAACCCTATCCCTAGCCCAAACCCTAATTTCAACTTTTGCCCTAGTTCTGAACCTAGGTATAACAACATCCCTTCACCTAACCCGAACCCTAGTCCTAACCCTAACACTGACATTAACACTAACCCTATCCCTAACCCTACGCCTTATCCTAACACTAATCATAGCTCTAATCATAGGTCTAATTTATTGCTAACTGTAACCCTAACTCTAAACCTAGCTCTTAGACTAACCCTAACTCTAGCCCTAGACCTATTCTAGTACCATCATTATCTATTAAAACACTAACACTAGCCTGAACTTTAGTCCTAAACCTAGAACTAACCCTAACTCTAAATCTAACCCTAACTTTAAACCTAAACCTCACCCTAACACTAGCCATAATCCTAATTCTAATTTGAAAACTAGCCCTAACCCTAGCCATACCCCACAAACAAAACTGAGCTATTGCCCTAATCCTAAACCTTAACCTAAACCAAATCCCAACGCTACACCTAGAAATAACCCTATAGCTACAACTAATATTGACCCTGACTGTGACCCTAAAAATACCTCTAAACATCACCCTAACTCTAAACTTAACCCAAACACTAGACCTAGCCCTAATCCTAACCCTAAAATTATCCCTAACCATAAAGCTGTAAAGCTAGTTCTTATATCAGAAATAGCCCTAACCCTAACACAAAACCTTGCCGTAAACTGAGGCTCAATCCTAGCTTTAACCCTAACTCTAACCCTAACTCTAGCCCTAAACCTAACTCTAACCATAGCTCTAAACTTAGTCCTTACCCTAAGCCAAACTCTCACCCTAATGCTACTCTAGTTCTAACTCCAATTCTTAGCTTCCTCCAAACCCTTACTCTATTACTAGTTCTAACCCTAGATCTTTTATATTCCTAACCCTAATCCGAAGAATAAGCTTAATTTTTACGCTTATTCTGACACTAACACTAACCCTAGGTAAAAGCCTGACCTCAACACTAAACTGAACCCTAACATTAGCCCTACCAGCAAACCTATACCTGAACTTAACTGTAACACTAGCACTAGACCTAAACTTAATTTTAAATATAGCCATAATTCTAGCCCCAGTCCTAAACAAACACCTAGCCCAAGCCCTAAATTAACCATTAACCTAACACAAAGACTAACCTTATCCCTAAACCTAACCCTAATTCTAATTCTGGCCCTAACAATAAACCTAATGCTAACCCAAACACTGACGCTTACCCTAACACAAACCTTAGCTCTACACCTTATCCTAACCCAAAACTTAAACCTAACACTAGACATATCTGTATCCCAAACCCAGAAAACTACCCATAACCATAATCCTAGCTCTTACATTACCCATAGCCCTAACACTAGCCACAAACCTCACACAAAACCTAGCCCTAATACAAGCACCAAAACTTGACCTGAGCATAACCTTAACCCTAATCCTAACCCAAACCCAAAACCAAAGGCTTGTCCTAGCCCTAACCCTAACTCAAACTCTAAAACTTATACTAAACATAACCCTAGCTTCAAACCTAACCCTAACCCTTTTCCTAATCCTAACTGTAACCATATCCCAAACCTAGTTTAACTTTATCCATTGCGTTAAACATAATCCTAACCCTAATGGTTACTAATGCTACCCCTAACCCTAATCCTAGCCATAATCATAACCATAGAGCTAATTCTACTCCGAACCCTCACCCTAGCCCTTACCCTAACATTTAGCCTAAACCTAACTGTAACACTAACCCAAGGAGTAGCACAAACCCTAGCCCTAATACTAACCTTAACTTAAGCCCTAATACTAGCACTAAACCTATTACTTACTCAAAACATAAGCCTAAACCAAAAGCTAACCCTAGTCCTAACCCTAACATTATTTGTAACACTAACCCTATACATTATTCTAAACATAACCTTAACTGTAAACCTAATTCTCTCCATTACTCTAACCCTAACCCTAACCCTAAAGCTAATTTGAGTAATAACCTTAAACCTTAACCCAAACCAAACCATAACCCAGACTTCTGACCCTAATAATAACCTAGCTCTAAACCTGACCACTTCCCTAAACCTAACCCTTACACTAGACCTAGCCATAAACCTATCCCTAACACTATCTCTAACCATAACCCTAGACCTGACATTAGCATTAGCCCTAATCTTTGCCCTAACCCTCACCTTAGTTCTAACCGTACCTCAAAGCCTAAGCCTTATGTTAAACATAACCCTAGCACTATCCCTAACCATAACCCTAAATGTTGCCCTAATCCTAACCTTAAAACTAGACCTAATACTAGCTCTAACCTTAGCAATTATCCTAAGTCTTACCTTAACCCTAATGATAAACCTATACATAACTCTAACTGAAACCCTGACCCAAACCAAAAACCTAACCCTACACCTAACCCTAAACCTAAACCTTGCCATAGCCTTAACCCTAACTCAAACTCTAACACTTACCCTAAAACCAAAAGCAAACCTATCCCTAAAACTAAACTTAAACTTAAAACTAACCTTAACCATAAAGCTAACCTTATATCTAAACCTATCTATTACCCTAAACCTAATTCTAACCTGAATGAAAACCCGAGCCCTAACCCTAAACCTAACCGTGACCATAACACTAAACCTAAGCCTCGTACTTGACCTAACCCTATCAAAACCTAAACTTTACCCTAAATCAAAATTTAAGCCTTAATCATAACCCTCACCCTAATCTTAGCCCTAACCCAAATTCTAAACCTCACCCTACCTCTAAACTTAGCCATAACAGCATACCTTATATTAAAATTAACTATAACCCTAGCCCTAACACTAGGCCTAAGCTGAAAACTAACCCTAACCCTAATCCTAGCCCTAACTTAGCTCTATCCCTAAAACTAACGAAAACCCTAGGTCTAAGGCTAACATTAATTTTCACCCTAGCCCTTGCCCTTGTTCTAACCCTATCTGTTACCATAACCATAACCCTAGCTCTAAACATTGCCCTATATTTAGATCTAGCCCTAATCCTAGATCTAACGTTAAATCCAAATGTAACCCTAACCCAAATCCTAAGCATAACACTAACACTATCCCTAACCCTTATGTTAATGTTATAACTAGCCCAAACCCTAAACCTTGGACTAAAACAAAACTGAGCAACAGCCCTAACCCTAAACTTTAACATAAAGCAAACCCTAACACTACACCTAGACATAACTGTAGCCCTAATTCGAGTCCTAACCCTAACCTTAAAACTAACCATTGCCCTGACTCATATCCTAACACTCACCCTAGCTCTAATGACTACCCTAAACTTAAACCATACCCTAACAGTAAACCTTGCCCTAATTGAAGTAATAACCCCAACCTTAAAGATAACCCTGACTCTGACTGATATCCTAACAGTCACATGAGCTCTAAACAGAGCCCTAACTTTAAACCGAACATGAAAATTAACTCTAGCCCTTTTTTGAGTCCTTACCCTAACCCTAAAACTAACCCTGATGCTGACTCATATCCTAACAATAACCCTAGCTCTAAATATTACCCTAACCTTAAACCTAAACCTAATAGTTGACCTACCCTTAATGCTAACCCTAAAAATAACCCTAATTGTAACGCTGGCTCTTACATTAGCCAATGCCCAAATCTAGCCCTAACCCTAACAGAAAGAACTAGCCCTTATCCAAACTCTAAACCTATATTTAACCCTAAGCCTAACCCTAACTCTAGCATTAACACTAGCTCTAATGCTACACTTAACCTAAGAAAAACCCTAACCTTAATGGTATCCCAAGACCTATTTCTAATCCTTAGGCTAACCAAAACCCTAACCCAATTAATAGTCCTAACTGAAGCTCTATCCCTATTCCATTCTAGCTCTAAACCTGTCACAAACCCTAACTCTAACCCTGACTTTTATTCTGACCCTAACACTAACCCTAGGTATAGAACTGACCCTAAACCTAGACCAAACACTTACAATTGCCCTAGACCTAAACCACCATAAATCTAACCTTACCTCTTGCCCTAGAACTAAATATAAACCTAGCTCTGGCCCTAACAATAATCCTTAACCTAACTCAAATATTAACCTATGCCTTGACCTAAACCTAGTCCTAATTCTGGCTGTAACCCTAACTCTTAACTTTAACCAAAACACTGACCCTGCCTTTAGAATAAACCTACCTCTAAATCTGATCCCATAAGAAAATCCAAACCTAACACTAGACCTAGCCATAACCCTAGCTCTACACCTAGCCCTTAACACAACCCTAGTTTTTAAATTACCAATAGCCCTAACCCTAGGTCCATACCTAAAACAAAACTAGTGCTAATCCTAGTCCTAAATGAAGCTTTAAGCATAACCCTAACCAAAACCCTAGCTCTAACCCTAACATAACCCTCGCCTTAGCCCTAATCCTAGCTCAAAGACTAAACATTACTCTAAACATAAACCTACACCTTTCCCACAATCTAACCCTAATCCTAGTCCTAATCATAACCTTAACCCTAGTCCTAAACCTAGCTCTAAACCTACCCTTACTCTAAATCAAAACCTAAACATATTGATAATCATAGCCTTAACGGTAAACCTAAACCTAAATGGAAAACTAACCCTAGACCTAACCTTAAACCTCACACTTGACATAGACCTAACCCTAGCTCAAACACTAACACTTACTATAAACCTAAACATAACCATAGCTCTAACTCTTAGCCTAAACCACAATCTAATTTGAAACATAGCCCTAAAAATACATCTAATCATGTACATTATCCTAAATCTAACCCTAACCCTAATGATGTCCCTAGCCCTAGTCCTAACCGTAACCCTATGAGTACTATAATCTTATCCCTAGAAGTAATCCTAAACCTAAACTTCACTCTAGCCCTCACCCTAGCTCAAAACATAACCCTTAAACTAAACATAAACCTAAGCCTAACCCTAGTTTTAACCTTAAACCTAACCCTAATTCAAGACCTATTCCTAACCATAAACGTAGATCTATACTCAGCTCTAATCCTATTTATTACACTAACAGTAATCCTTACCTTAATGTAAACCCTAGGCCTAATTTTAACCCTATTGCTAACCCTAACCCTGTTAATTACCCTAAACCTAATGTAAACTTTAAACAAAACCCTATCATTAGCATAAACCTCACCTTAATGCTAATTCAAGCCCTAAACCTAAACCCTAACATCAACGAAACTCTAACACTGACCCTGACCCTTATAAATCAAGTAACTCTACAGCTGACTTTTACACTAAAACTAACCCTTTCACTAGACCTAGCCATAAACCTAATTCTAAAACTATCCCCAACCGAATCTTAGACCTGACATTAGCTATAGCCCTAAATCTAACCCTAAACCTAACACAAAACCCAGCCCTTATCGTAGCCCTAAACCTAGCCTTAATCCTAACTCTAAACTAACATTATGCCTAACCCAAAAACTAACCCTAGGCCTAATCTTAGCCCTAAATTTGTCCTATTCCTAACCTTAGCTCTAAACCTAGCGCTAAGACTAAATCTAACTCTTACCCTAGCTCCATTCCTAGTTCTTATCCTATCCCTTACTGAAATCTTTATCCTTGGCCTAACCCTAGCCCTAACCCTAGCCCTATCATTAGCTCTAGCCCTAACATACATCTAATTATAACTATAAATCAAACCCTAACCCTAACACTTACCCTAACCCTAACTCTAAATCTAACTTTAACACTAGCCCTAAACCAAAACCCAGCCATAGCCCTAACCCTAACCCTAACCCTCAACTTAAACCAAACCCTAACCCTAACCCTAATCATAGCTCTAATTCTAGTTTTAAGCTAAAAACTAGAAATAACACTGACTCTGACTCTGAATATAGTTCTAACCCTAACCCTAGACCTAACACTAGATCTACCACTAACCCTAACCCTAAATTTAATCCTAATTGTAACACTGGTACTTACACAAGACTTACCCCTAACCCTAGTATTAACCTAACCCCAAACCTAGCCCAAATTCAAGCCATAACCCGAGTTTTAACCCTAACCCTAATCGTAACCCTTGCCCTAATCAAAACCGTAATCCAAGCCCTAACCCTAGCTCTAACCCTCTCCATTTCTGTAACCATAACTCAAGGCCTAAACCTAACTCTATCCCTAATCCTAAATATATGCATTATTCTAAACGAAAACTAAATCCTAAACCTCAACACTGACACTAACCATAGGCTAATTTGAGTTCTAACTTTAAAACTAAAACTACCCCAAACTTCTGACCCAGATCTTGACCCTAAAAATACCCCTAGCTCTAAGGTGACCCTAACCTTACACCTAACCCTTATATTACATGTAGCCATAAACCTAACCCTAAAAGTATCTTTCACCATAACCCAAGATCTGATATTAGCCCTAGCCCTAATCCTAGCCCTAACCCTCAAATTAACAATAGCCCTCATCCGAGCAACAAACTTAGTCTTAATCATAACCCTAACCCAAACCATAGCTCTAATCTTTATTCTAACCCTCACCCTATCTCTAAACCTAGCTATAATGCAATTCCTTACCCTAAACTTAATCCTAACCCTAACCCTAAAACGAGGCCATAGGTGAACACTAACCCTAGCCATAACCCTAGCCCTAATTTAACTCTATCCGTAACCCTAACCCTACCCCTAAGAATAACTCTCTCACACTAGCCCTATCCCTATTTTTAACCCTATCCATTACCATAATCCTAACCTTAGCCCTAACTCTAGCCCCAAAACCTAACCATAACCATTGTCTAATCCTTATTACTAGTGCTAACTCTAGGTCTATCCCTAATTCTAAATCTAACCCTAACCCTAAGGCTATGACTAACATTATCACTAGCCCTAGCCCCAGCCCTAATGCTAATCATAAAACTAGCCCTAAACCAAACCCATGCAGTAAAACTAATCCGAGCAATAACCCTAACCCTAAACCTTAACTTAACCAAACATTAACACTACACCTAGACCTAATCCTAGCCCTAATTCAAGTCCTAATCTTAATCTTATTACTAACCCTCTGACTCATATCCTAACACCATAACTCTAAAAACCACCCTAAGCTTAAACTGAACCCTTACAATAACTGTAGCCTGAATTTGAGTCCAAAGCCTAAACCTAAAACTAAACCTGATCCTATTAACCTACCACTAACACTAGCTCTAAATTTTACCCAAACCTTAAACCTACTCCTAATACTAGAGTTTTAACCCATCACCATAAGACTAAAACTAACCATAAAATCCTAGTTCTTTTATTAGCCATTGCTATAAACCTAGCCATAACCTAACACAAAAACTAGTCCTAATCTGAGCTCTAAACCTAGCTTTAACCCTAACCCAGCTCTAAACCTATCCCTTACCCTATGCCAAACCCTAAACCTAATGCTAATCCTAATCATAATTCTTAACCTAACCCAAACCCAAACCCCATTACTCTTCCTAACCCTTGTTCTCATTTTAGGTCTAACATAACCTAAAACCTAACCCTTACCCTGACCCTTATTCTGACACTAGCACTAATCATACGTCTAAACCTGAACATAACCCTAAGCTGAACCCTATCACTAGCCCTACTGGTAATATTAAACCTAAAATTAACACTAAAACTAGCCCTAGACCTACACCTAATTCTAATCTATCCATAACATTAGCCCTAGATTTAAGAAAAATATAGCACTAGCCATAACAATTACCCTTATCCTAATGCCAAACACTAACTCTTCTCCTAGACTTAATACTAATCCTAAGTCTGGCTTTCTCATTAACCATAACCCTAAACTGAACACTGACCCTGACATTAACACTAACCCTAGCTCTAAACATTACCCTCACCCTAAAACTATACTTAGCTCTAAATTAACACTAAAACTAGCCCTAATCAAAGCAAAGATCTTACATTTACCATAGTCCTAACCTATTGCAAAACCTATCTCTTACCCAAGCCCTACCTTTTTTTAACCCTAAAACTAACCATAACCCTAACCTTAGCCCTAACCATAAATCTAAGCCTAACCATAGACCTAGTCCTAAGCATAACACTAGCCCTATCACTAGCTCTAACCATATCCATTACCCTAATGATCACCCTAACGCATCTACTAACACTAGGCCGAACCCTAATCCTATCCCTAACCCTAACCCTATCCATTAATCTATACCTAACCTGAACTCTAAACCTAAAAGAATAATCAACCTATCCCTAACTGTAATGATAACTGGAGCCTTAAACCTAAACCATATTCTAAGAAAAACTCTAACTCTGACCCTGACCCTAACAATATCCATAGCTCTAAAGCTGACCCTAACAAGAAACCTGACCCTTACAATAGACCTAGCTGTAAACCAAACCCTAAAACTCTCTCTAACTGTAACCCTAGACCTGACATTAGCCCTAGCTCTAATCCTAGTCCTAATCATAACACAAACTTTAGCCCACATCCTAGCATAAACCTCACCTTACACATAAACCTATGCCTAACCATAACCCTAATTCTTATCCTCACCATAGACCTAAATGTAGCTATAATCTTAACCCTTAACCTAAACCTAACCCTAAACTTAACACTAACGCTAACCCTAGCCCTAAACCTAGGCCAAACACTAACACTAACACTAGTCCTAATCCCAGCCCTAATTTAGCCCTATCCCTAACCCAATCCTAACCCTAGCCCTAAGACTAACTCAAACTCTCACCCTAGCCTTATACCTTCTTCTAACCCTATCACTTACCATCACCCTAAACCTAACCCTAAACTTAGCACCTAATCCTAGCCCTATTCTTACCAGTAGCTCAAATCCTAGATCTAAACCTAACTCTAAATATAACGCTAAACCTAAGCCTAAACCTCACACTAACAGTAGCCCTAATTCTGACACTAATCCTAAAACAAGCCCTAACTCTAACTCTAGCCCTAAAAACAACTGAATCATAATCCTAAACCTAACACTTAACCAAAGCCAAACCATAATCCTACACCTAGCCCTCATCCTATCTATAATTCTAGTTCGAACACTACCCTGAAAACTAATCCGGACCCTGACTCTGACCCTAAAATTAAACCTAGTTCTAAACAGCATTGTAACCATAAACGTAACCCTAACACTAGACGTAAACCTAACTCTGACCCTATAACTAGCTCTAATCATAACACTACTTCATACATTAGACATAGCCTTAACCCTATCCCTAAACTAACCCAAAACCTAGCCTTAATCCGAGTCCTAAACCTATTGGTTTTTTTTTTTTAATATTTATTTTTCAGTTTTCGGTGGACACAACATCTTTATTTTATTGGTATGTGGTGCTGAGGATCGAACCCAGTGCCCCGTGCCTGCCAGGTGAGCACACTACTTCATGAGCCACATCCCCAGCCCCTAGACCTTGCTTTAACCCTAAATGTAAACCTAATCTTAACCCAAACAAAGGCCCTTATCCTCTACATAACCCTACCATTAATCTAGTGCTAACCCTAAGTATTAACCTAAAGATAACCCAACAAATATGATAACACTAGGCCAAACCCTAACCCTATCCATTACACTAAACAACACCTAAATCCTAAACCAAACAATTTCATTACCTTAACCCTAAACCTAATGATAATTCAAGCCCTAAACCTAAACCCTAACATAACCCAAACCCTCAACTTAATCCTGTCCCTAAAAATAACACTAGCTCTAAAACTGACTCTTAGCATAAACCTAAACCCTACACTGGTCCAAGCCATCAACTAACACTAAATATATCCCTAACTATAACCCTAGACCTGACATTAGCCCTAGCCCTAATACTAGCCCTAACTCTAGCACAAACATTAGCCCTCATCCTAGCCCTAAACCTAGCTTCAATCATATCCCTAAACCTAACCCTAGTCCTAACCCTAATACTAACGCTTGCCCTAGCTCTCAACCTACCTATAACCCAATACCTTAGCCTAAACGTAACCCTAACTCTAACACTAAACCAAGGCCTAAACCTCACACTAACACTAGCCCTAATTTAGCCCTATCTCTAACCCTAATCCTAACCCTAGCACTAAGAATAACTCTAACTCTCATACTAGCCCTATCACTAGTTCTAACCCTATCCCTTGCCATAATCCTAAACCTAACCCAAACCCTAGTCCTAAACCTTGCCCTATCCTTATTTTTAGCCCTAACCATAGATCAAAACCTGACTCTAAATGTAACCCTAACCTGAGCCTAAGCCTAAACATTATAAATTCATTTATATTTAGACACTGTGTCTACAGATTTTGACTTCAATTATGATTTAGAATATAGTCATTAGTTTAATAAAAGGCATACCATTTCTGGTGGCATATAGAGAACTGAGGGTCAGGGGTAGGATGCTATGTTAAGTGGAAAAGGAGTGAGGGTATGCAATTAATATAACTTAGCAAATTTGGTGGAGAACTCTAATGAATAGACAGGAAGAATTTATTGAAGATGAATAAATTCAAAATTCTTATCTGTATTCATAAAATTACCCTATTTATAGATACTAAAAGTTAGGAGGCTGAAAGTGGAACAGAGGGAGAAAGAAAAGAGAAGAACAAATAACAAGGAAAGAAAGAAAGAGAGGGAGAAAGAAAATAAGAGCAAATAAAAGAATGGTGAGCTAGGGCCTATTCAATTCCTCTATATTATACTATTCTAGTGATTCAGTTCTTAAAGTCCAAGTTCATGGACAGTACTTTGTTTCACCTATGTTGTGGTGTGAGGACCAGAGTTGGAAGGATAGAGAAAAATGGATGAGAAGTGCTAGAAAAGAAAAGTAAGATAGAAAAAAAGTCTCTCAGAACTCTGTTGTTTTTTTCCTGCTGTATATGGAGTCATCAATTTCTAGCTTAAGTCTCTGTGCTCAGTGTGGTTGAGGTAGCCAGGTTGAGATGGCTTGAGCTTCTACCTAGATCATCCCTACTATTAGTCTCTGAATTGGAAATCAGGTACCTGTACAGTTTCTGTTCCACATTGATAGCTACACCCGCAAAAATCTTGTCAGAAAAATCTTGAGTTATTATAGCTGGAGAAAGGGGAGTTGGAAACTGGGTACCTGATAATCTGCTGAACCCAGATGGTAGGCATGGCCACCAATAGATGATGAATAATGTTTTGCAAGAATGATTCCATCTATTACCCATGTATGGTGGTTGGTGAGGTGGGTGGCTCTGGAGTGACCTTGTGCTGTGTCCAGAGCTCAGTCTGGTGACCCATAAGCAAAGCCTCTGTGTTCTGTGCTGCCTTCCTTTTGCTCAGAGAACATACGTGCAGTTGAGATGCTGTCTGCGCCCAGAGAAACTGCGCACCTGAGTCTTCCATATTTGAAGAGAGCACCATTGGGGCCCTATATTTTTCAAATTTCTATGATACTGTGCAAGATATATCTTTTTCTTAGCCTTACTGTGCTCCACAGGTTTGGGCCTTCTTGGTTCAATGGTTCGCTTTCAGGAACAGTTTGTATTTTACCGTTTTCCCTTCATCATGGCTTATTGATGTGAATGAACATTGAGCTGGAAATCGAACAGGGTTGGCAGGAGGTGCTTGAAACTTCACACAATCAGTTGTCAGTGGGTGCACTCTGGTTTCTTTCTTTTGATGGTAGGCCAAAGATGAAGCATGCAAAAGCATCTGTATTCGAGAGCCCTTTAGGAGAAAACAGAGAAACATGTAGGTACTTAAATAAATCTATCAACAATTTGATCAGATTTCTTTGATACTGAGCAGTATTCATCTTTTAGCTTGCTCAACTAGGCTCCTCAAGGTTGGCACTTCTAGGATCAATGGTTCTCTAAACAGGTAAGGGTTATTGTTATGGTTTGGGTTAGGGCTAGCTTCAGAGCTAGTGTTAGGGTTAGAGTTTGTTATGTTCAAATTTCTTTGTTACTGGGCATATTTATCTTTTACCTAGCCTTACTATGTGCCCCAGTTTTGGGGCTTCTCAGTTCAATGGTTTGCTTTTGGGAATAGTTTGTTTTTAATGTCTCACTTCATTTTGACCTATATGTGTAAATGCAAATGGAGCTTGAAATCAGAGGGTTGGTGCCAGCTGGTTGAAACTTCACATACTCAATTAGTTGTCTGTGGGCACTCTCTGGTTTCATCCTTCTAAAAGTAGCCATAAGCTGTAGCATGCAAAACAACTTTATCCAGGAACACTTTAGGAGAAAACAGGGCAATATGCATGTACTAAAATACCTCCCCCAATTTTTGGTCAGATTTCTTTGATACTGTGCAGGATTCATCTGTAAGCTTTACCCACTAGTCTCCCCAAGTTTAAAATTTTTATGGTCAAAGTTCTCTTAACAGGTTAGGCTTAGCATTAGGTTAGAGTTAGGGCAAGTGTTAGAACTAATGTTAGGGTTAGAGTTATTTTTTTTCAACTTTTTGTACACTGGGCAGGATTTATCTTTTCTCCTATGCTTAGTATGCTCCACATATTTGTTCCTCCTAGGTAAAAGGGTTTGCTCTCAGAAGAAGTTTTAATTTTCGTGTTTCACTTCATTTTGCCTTATAGGGGTGAATGAAAATGGAGTTGGACTCAAACAGGTTTAGTGCTAGCTGATTGATACTTCACACACTCAATCAGTTCTCAGTGCACATTCTCTCATTTGTTTATTTTGGTAGTAGCCCAAAGCTGAATTAGAAAGAAACAGCTTTATCTGTGAGTACTTTAGGAGCAAGCTTCAATTTTTTGCCTGGATTACTTTGATATTGTACAGGATTTATCCTTTTCATAGTCTTATTATTATCCCCAAGTTTGGGTTTTCAAGGTTTGCCAGTTCATGTCAGGAACAGTTTGAATTTTTAGTTTTTATTTTTTATTATGGTCTATAGATTTTGAATGAAAATGGAGCTGAAAATCAAAAAGAGTTAGTACTAGCTGCTTGAAACTTCACACACTCAGTTAGCTCTCTGTGGGCACTCACTGATTGTTCCTTGTAAAAGTACCTTGAAGTGAAGCATGAATAAATAATTTATGCAAGAACACATTAGGAGAAAACAGGGAAATATGCATGTAATGAAATACCTCCCTCAAATATTTGGTCAGATTTCATTGATACTGCACAGAATTTATCTTTTAGATTGCCCCAATTGGCTCTTTTATTTGGGAACTACTATTATCAATGTTTCTCTAAACAGGTTATGTTAGATTAAGTATTAGGTTAGGGCTAGGATTACATCTAGTGTTTTGTTAGATTTAGTTTTGTTTTAATTTCTTTGATACTGGGCAGGATTAAACTTGTACTTACCCTTACTATATTGTCAAGGTTTGGGCTTCTTGGATCAAGTGTTTGCTGTCCTGAACAGTTTGTATTTTAAGTTTTTATTTCATTTTTACCTATGCATGTAAATGGAAATGAAGCTGGAAATCCAACAGGGTTGGTGCTAGCTACTTCAAAACTCACACACTCAATCATTTTTCTTTGGGCATTCTCTGGTTTATTCTTTGTAAAAGTAGCCCTAAGCTGAAGCACTAAAAGCAACTTTATGTGAGAGCACTTTAGGAGAAACAGGGAAATATGCATGTATTGAACTACCTCCCCAATTATTTGGTCAGATTTCTTTGATATTGTGAAATATTCATCTGTTAGCCTACCCAACTTAGCTCCCCAAGTGTTGGAGTTCTAAGATCAAAGGGACTCTAAACATGTTAAGGTTAGTGTTAGGGTTAGTGTTAGGACTAGCATTAGACCTAGTGTTAAGGTAAATGTTAGTTTTGCTTTCAAATTTCTATGATACTGTGCAGGATTCATCTTTCATCTATTTTGACTATACTCCAAATGTTTGGGCTTCCTACATAAATGGTTTGCTTTCAGAAACAGTGTCAATTTTTATGTTTCTCTTCTTTTTGCCCTATAAGGGTGAAAGAAAATGAAGCTGAAAATCAAGCAGGGTTTGGGCTAGCTGCTTCAAACTTCACACACTACATTAATTTTCAGTGAGCATAATGTGGTGTTTGCCCTGGAAGTAGACCTAAAATGAAGTAGAAAGAAACAGCTTTATCTCTTAGTGCTTTAGGAGCAAGCAGAATACTCATGTACTGAACAAGCTTCAAATTTTTTTTGGCTGGATTAATTTGATACTGTACAGAATTCATTCTTTTTTTTTTTTTGCATGTGGTGCTGAGGATCGAACCTGGGCCGCACGCATGCCAGGAGAGTGAGAAACCGCTTGAGCCACATCCCCAGCCCCCAGGATTCATTCTTGACCTAGCATTAGTAGGCTCTCCAAGATTGGTCCTTCAATGTTCAATTGTTCAGTGTCAGGACCAGTTTGAATTTTTAGGTCTCACTTCATTATGGCCTATAGGTGAGAATGGCAATGTAGCTGGAACTCTAACATGGTTGGTGCTAGCTGCATGAAATTTCACACACTCAATCAGCTCTCTGTAGGTACTCTTTGTTTTTTTTCTTTGTGAAAGTATCTTAAGCTGAAGCATGAAAAACAATTTATCCATAAGCACTTAGGTTTATGGTTAGGTAAGGGCTAGATTTAAACCTAGTGTTAGGGTTAAAGTCAGTTTTGTTCATGTGTCTTTGATACTGGAACGTTTTCATCTTTTATCTAGTCTCACAATGTTCACTAGTTTGGGTCTTCTCAGTTTAATGGTTTGCTGTCAGTAACAGTTTGTATTTAAAGGTTTCACTTTATTTTGAACTGCTTTGTCGAAGAGAAATGGAGCACAAAATCAAACAGGGTTGGTGACAGCTTCTTGAAACTGAACACACTCAATCAGTTCTCTGTGGGAACTCTCTAGTTTGTTATGTGTGAATGTTGCCCTCAGCTGAAACATGCAAAGCAACTTTATCCCAAAGCATTTTTGGAGAAATCAAGGAAATATGCATGTACTGAAACACTGCCCCCAATTATTTGCTCAGATTTCTTTGATAGTGTTGAGGATTCGTCTGTTAGTTTTCCCCACTAAGCTCCCATAGTTTGGGACTTATATGATCAAAGGTTCTCTAAAAAGTCTAGGGTGAGCTGTAGGGTTAGGATTAAGGATAGATCTAGTGTTGAGTTTGCAGTAGTTTTGTTCAAATTTCTTTTATACTAGGCAGGATTCATCTTTTACCTAGTCTTACTATGTTACCCAGGTCTGGGCCTTCTAGGTTCACTGGTTTGTTGTCAGTATTTCAGTTTTTATTTTAAGGTTTTACATTCTTTTGACCTATATGGATAAATGGAAATGGAGCTGGAAATCAAACAGGGTTTTTGCTAGCTGCTTGAAATTTCACACACTCAATAAGTTCTCTGTGAGGATGCTCTGATTTTATTCCTGTGAAAGTATCCCAAAAATGAATCATGCAAAAATAACAGTATGCAAGTGCATTTTAGGAGACAACACCAAAATATGCATGTACTGAACTACCTCCTGCAATCATTTGGTCAGATTTCTTTGATATTGGGCAGGATTCATCTGTTAGCTTGCCAAACTAGGCTCCTCAACTTTGAGGCTTCTATGATGAAAGATTCTCTAAACAGGTTAGGGTTAGCCTTGTGGTTATAGTTAGGTCTAGTGTTAGGGTTAGAGTTTGACTTGTTCATATTTTTTGATACTGGACAAGATACATTTTAACGCAGCCTTACTCTGGTCCCCATGTTTCAGCCTTCTCGGTTCAATTCTTTGCTGACAGAAAATGTATTTTATGGATTCACTTCATTTTTACCTACATGGGTAAATGGACATGTGGCTGGATTTCAAACACGTTTGGTGCTAACTGCTTGAAACTTCACACACTCAATCAGTTCTCTATGGGCACTCTCTGATTGGTTCTTTGTGAAATAAGTAATAAGCTGAAGCATACAATACAAATTTATCTGAAAACACTCTAGGAGAAAACAGGGAAATAAGCATGCAGTGAAATAGCTCCTCCAATTATTTTGTCAGATTTCTTTAAAACTGCCCATGATTAATCTGTAAGCTTGAACCACTAGACTCCCTAATTTCGAAAATTCTATGATCAAAGATTCTCTAAACAGATTAGGTTTAGGTTTAGACTTAGTGTTAGACTACTTTTAGACCTAGTATTAGAGTTAGAGTAAGTTTTTTTTTTCCTAATTTCTATGACACTGGGCAGAATTCACCTTTTTTCTATTGTGACTATTCTCCAAATGTTTTGGCCTTCTATGTAAAAGGGTTTTCTGTCAGGAACTTTTTCAATTTTTATGTTTCTTTTCTCTTTGCCCTATAGGGGTGAATGGAAATGAAACTGGAAATCAAATAGGGTTTGTTCTAGCTGCTTGAAACTTCACACAGTCAATAGTTAACAGTGAGAATTCTCTGGTTTGTTTTCTGTGAAGCATCCTTAAGCTGAAGTAGAAAGAAACAGCTTTATCTCTGAGTACATTAGGAGCAAGCAAAATACATATGTACTGAAAGAGCTTCGATTTTTTTTTTGGTCAGATTACTTTGATTTTATACAGGATTCATCTTTGACCAAACCTTACTAGGCTCTCCAAGGATGGGCCTTCAAGGTTCAATGATCAGTTTGAATTTTTAGTTTTCACAACATTATGGCCTATAGGTGTGAATGTTAATGGAGCTGGAAATCAAATAGCGTTGGTGCTAGCTGCATGAAACTTCACACATTCAATCAATTCACTGTGGGAATGCCCTGGTTTGTTCCTTGTGAAAGTACCTTACACTGAAGCATGAAAAATCAATTTATCCAAGTGCACTTTAGGAGAAATCAGGGAAAATAGGCAAGTACTTAAACATCTCCCCCACTATTGGTCAGATTTTTTGATACTGGGAAAGATTCATCTGTTACCTTTTCCTACTAGGCACCCCAAGTTTGGGACTTATATGATCAAGCTCTATAAACAGGAAAGGCTTAGTTTTTGGATTAGGGATAGGACTAGGATTAGAACTAATGTTCAGGTTAGAGTGAGTCTTTTTCAAATTTCTTTGATACTGATCAAGATTCATCTTTTACCTAGTATTACCATGTTTCCCAAGTTGGGCCTTCTCAGTTCAAGGTTCACTGTCAGGAACATTTTGTGTTTTAAGGTTTCACTTTATCTTGACTTCTATGGGTTAGGGTTAGGGTTAGGGCTATGGCTCAGTTTTGTTTTAGGGCTAGGACTAGGGTTAGGGCTAGTTTTGAATTAGTGTTTGGGTTAGGGCTAGTGTCAGGGTGAGGTTTAGGGTTAGATTTGGGTTAGATTTAGAGTTAGGGTAAGATCCAGGGTTAGAGTTAGGGCTAGGGTTAGTGTTACTGTAAGGGATAGGGTTAGAACTAGGGAAAAAGATAGGACGAGAGTTAGATTTAGATTTAGGACTAGGCTTAGGGTTAGAATTTGGGTTAAAGCTAAATTAGGGCTAGGTTTAGGCTAGGGTTATTGTAGGGTTAGGCCTATGGGTAGGGCTAGGTTTGGGGTTAGCTTTGGGGTTAAGTTAATGGAAGTTAAGTTTAGTATTAAGTTTAGGGAAATGGATGGGGTTATAGCTAGCTTTAAGGCTAGGGTGAGGGTTGGAATTAGGATTAGAGGTAGGGTTAGTATTAGGTTAGGATTAAGGCTAGGTTTTGATCTAGGGTTTCTGTTAGGTTCATGGCTAGAACTAAGGCTAGGGCTATGTTTAGTGTAAGGGTCAGGTTTACAGTTAGGGCTATTATAGTGTTATGGTCATGGTTAGCATTTTGGTTAAGGTCAAAGTTTATCGTTAGGGCTTGAATTTGTGTTAGGTTTTGTTTTAGCGTTAATGAAATGAATAGGGTTAGTTTCGTGTTTCAGTTAAGGTTAAGGATAATGAATGGGTTAGGTTTAGCAATAGGGTGAAGTTTAGCATTTGGTTAGTATTATGTTTAGTATAACGGATAGATTTAGAGCTATGGTTAGGGCTAGGTTATTGTTTGGATATAGTGTAGAATTATAGTCAGGTTTAGTGATAGGGCTAGAATTTTTTATGGTCAGTGATAGGTTTAGGGCTATGGTTATGGTAAGGTTAGGGTAAGTGTTAATTTTGAGCTAGGATTTGGGCTAGGGCGAGGATTAGATTTACATTTACATCTAGGAATATGTTTATGGTTAGGGTTTGATTTAGGGTTCGGGTTATGGCTACAGTTTTCATTACAGTTAGGATGAAGTTTAGGGTAATGGAAAATGTTAGATTTAGGGTTAGGGTTATGCTATAGATTAGGGATAGTCTTATGATTAGTTTTAGTGTAAGGCTTAATATTACCACTAAGGTTAGGGCTGTGGTAAGGTTCTGGTTTATGGTTAGGTCTTGGGATACGTTTATGGTTAGGGTTAGGTTTAGTGATTGGGATAGAGTTATAATTAGGGTTATGTATGGGGTTAGGATAATTGAGAGAATTAGAACTAATGTTCGAGGTAGGATTAAGGTTAGAATAAGAGCTAGGTTTAGGGTTATGGTTTAGGATACAGCTAGGGTAATGTTTAGGGTAAGGGTTTGGCTTTGAACTAGGTTTAGTTCTAAGGCAAGGGTTAGTGTTATGATTAGTGTTAGGGGTAGGGTTAGGGTTAGGTTATGCTTTGAGCTAAGTTAAGGCCTAGGAGTATAGCTAGGTTTTTGTTAGTTTTAGGGCTAGCGTTAGGACTATGTTTAGGGTTAGGGCTTCTGTTAGCGTTATGATTAGGGTTAAAATAGGGTTAGAGCTAGTGTTATGTTTACGGCTAGTATTAGGGTTAGGGTTATGGCTAGGTCTAGTGTTAGGATTAGATTTTGGGTTAGGGTCAGGTTTAGAGATAGGTTAATGTTAGGGTCAAGGTCAGTGTTCTGGATAAGATTAGGGTTAGTGTTAGAGCCAGATTTTGGACTAGTGTTATGTCTAAGGGTAAGAGAAGTGTTTAGGTTAATGGTTATTGTTAGGGATAGAGCTAGAATTTTGTTTATTTCTAGGGCTGGAAGTATAGCTATAATTAGGATTAGTTTTTGGTCTAGATCTAGTGTTAGGATCAGGTATTGGTACAGGGTTACCGGTAGGGCTAGTGTTAGGGTTTGGTTTAGGGTTAGGGTCAGGATTATACCTAGGGTTACTGTTAAAATCAGAATAAGGATCATGGTTAGGGTTAGAACTAGAATGAGGGCTAGGGTTAGGACTAATAATATTGTTAGTGTTTATGTTAGGCTAAAGATTAGGGTTAAGACTAGGATTAGCATTTGGTTTAGGTTTTGTCTTAGGGTAAGTGATAGGGTTAGAGCTAGGGTTAGGGCTAGGGTTATAGTTAGGTTTAGGGCTAGTGTTAGAGATAAGATTAGTTTTTTCACATATAGCATGCTTATTTCATAGAGTGATATAAGATTCAATAAAGGACTTCAGAATTATTAGTGTACGTTTTATTAAATTCTATTAAATCACAATGTGACAAAGAGTATTAAAATTTTACATAGCTAAAGCTTTTTAAACAATGAATGATAGGCACTCTAAGCAAGTATGTAGTTCCAATTATTCATTTACTGAAATTCATTAATTCATAATATAATAGTTGACTAAAACCACACATCAGAGTGTCTATTTTTGAAAAAATTGGCGAATTACTAACAATGCAACATGCAATTTTTATTTATTATTGATTCATCACTCCCACATTTTACCCACATAGTAAGATTGTTACAGTATTCAACAAGTTGTTGCTAAAAACATGAAATACCACATAACATATTGTACATATTATGTAAATGCTCTTATACTTTCTTCATCCTTTTCACAAATATTCATCAGGCATTTACTATAAGCTAATTAGAACTAAGTTCATCCTAATAATTTAAGATATCTCAAAAAAACTGCAATTCCTAATTTGAAAAGGGCAATATAGATTTCAGAAGTAATACTCTTTCTCTAGTGAATAATGTGTATACAAATCTGCTAAGGTCTCGAGGTATGCAAATATATTTGAGATACATCAGAGAGTGCATATGAAAAACCAGTACAATTTATCAGTTTTATATAAATAAAGTAAAATATCATACCAGAAGGTTAAAAAAATAACTTTGGGGGAAAAAAAGCAAAAGGGTGCACTAGTATCTAAAATAAGGTAATAATAATTATTAATATAATTAGTTGTTTCTGAGTCTCATTTCACTCTTTAATTATCTATCCATATTGTTAAGTATGCCTATTTTTAAAAATAAACATAAACTATACTTCTGTATTTTAAGGTAATTTTAAGTCTCATAGCCTTAGGTCATAATTCACAGTACAGTTACCTCATATTTTTCTAAGGCAATCTCAAAACAAAGTAGTTGGGATATATTCTTAATAAAAAAATTATTTTTACTAAGTAAAACTATGTTGTTCTATGTATCATACTTTTCTTTGCACAATATATTTGGACTAAAATTAATGTAAGTAAATGCTTTGATGGGGCTGCCAAAAGGTTTATTCTATCTTGTCCAGTTGAATATTGTGGCAGAATATATGGAGGATGAACAAGAAGATTTCTAGAACTTTATATTTTTGTGGAAAATTTTGAAAGGTACAACATTGTTTTTTTTTAATTAATTTTTATTGTAGGTTGTTCAAAACATTACGTAGTTCTTGATATATATTTCACACTTTGATTCAAGTGGGATATGAACTCCCATTTTTACCCCATATACAGATTGCAGAATCACATCAGTTGCACAACCATTGATTTACATATTGCCATTCTGGTGTCTGTTGTATTCTGCTGCCTTTCCTATCCTATACTATCCCCCCTCCCCCATCCCCGCCCCTCTTTTCTCTCTACCCCCTCTACTGTAATTCATTTCTCCCCCCTTATATTTTCCCTCCTTTCCCCTCACTTCCTCTTGTATGTAATTTTGTATACCCCTGAGGGTCTCCATCCATTTACATGCAATTTCCCTTCTCTATCCCTTTCCCTCCCACCTCTCATCCCTGTTTAATGTTAATCTTCTTCTCATGCTCTTCGATCCTACTCTGTTCTTAGTTACTCTCCTTATATCAAAGAAGACATCTGGCATTTGTTTTTGAGGGATTAGCTAGCTTCACTTAGCATAATCTGCTATAATGCCATCCATTTCCCTCCAAATTCTATGATTTTGTCATTTTTTAATGCAGAGTAATACTCCATTGTGTATAAATGCCACATTTTTTTTATCCATTCGTCTATTGAAGGGCATCTAGGTTGGTTACACAGTCTTGCTATTGTGAATTGTGCTGCTATGAACATGGATGTAGCAGTGTCCCTATAGTGTGCTCTTTTTAGGTCTTTAGGGAATAAACCGAGTAGGGGAAGAGCTGGATCAAATGGTGGTTCCATTCCGAGCTTTCCAAGAAATCTCCATACTGCTTTCCAAATTGGCCACACCAATTTGCAGTCCGACCAACAATGTACAAGAGTACCCTTTTCCCCACATCCTCGCCAGCACTTGTTGTTGTTTGACTTCCTAATGGCTGCCAATCTTACTGGAGTGAGATGGTATCTTAGGGTGGTTTTGATTTGCATTTCTCTGACTGCTAGAGATGGTGGGCATTTTTTCATGTATTTGTTGATTGATTGCATGTCCTCCTCTGAGAAATTTCTGTTCAGGTCCTTGGCCCATTTGTTGATTGGGTTATTTGTTATCTTATTGTCTAATTTTTTGAGTTCTTTGTATATTCTGGATATTAGGGGTCTGTCTGAAGTGTGAGGAGTAAAGATTTGTTCCCAGGACGTAGGCTCCCTATTTACCTCTCTTATTGTTTCTTTTGCTGAGAAAAAACTTTTTAGTTTGAGTAAGTCCAATTTGCTGATTCTAGTTATTAACACATGTGCTATGGGTATCCTATTGAGGAATTTGGAGCCCGACCCCACAGTATGTAGATCATAGCCAACATTTTCTTCTATCAGACGCCATGTCTCTGATTTGATATCAAGTTCCTTGATCCAGTTTGAGTTAACTTTTGTGCATGGCGAGAAAAAGGGATTCAGTTTCATTTTGTTGCATATGGATTTACAGTTTTCCCAACTCCATTTGTTGAAGATGCTATTTTTTTTCCATTGCATGCTTTTAGCCCCTTTATCGAATAAAAGATAGATGTAACTTTGTGGATTAGTCTCTGTTTCCTCTATTCTGTACCATTGGTCCACCCGCCTGTTTTTGTACCAGTACCATGCTGTTTTTCTTACTATTTCTCTGTAGTATAGTTTGAAGTCTGGTATAGCTATACCGCCTGATTCACACTTCCTGCTTAGCATTCTTTTTGCTATTCTGGGTCTTTTATTTTTCCATATGAATTTCATGATTGCTTTCTCTATTTCTACAAGAAATGCCGTTGGGATTTTGATTGGCATTGCATTAAACCTATAGAGAACTTTTGGTAATATCGCCATTTTTATGATGTTAGTTCTACCTATCCATGAACAGGGTATATTTTTCCATCTTCTAAGATCTTCTTCTATTTCTCTCTTTAGGGTTCTGTAGTTTTCATTGTATAAGTCTTTCACCTCTTTTGTTATGTTGATTCCCAAGTATTTTATTTGTTTTGAGGATATTGTGATTGGGGTGGTTGTCCTCATTTCCATTTCATAGGATTTGTCGCTGATATACAGGAATGCCTTTGATTTATGCGTGTTGATTTTATATCCTGCCACTTTGCTGAATTCATTTATTAGCTCTAATAGTTTCTTTGTAGACCCTTTTGGGTCTGCTAGGTATAGAATCATGTCATCTGCAAATAGTGATAATTTGAGTTCTTTTTTTCCTATTTTTATGCCTTTAATTTCTTTCGTCTGTCTAATTGCTCTGGCCAGTGATTCGAGAACTATGTTGAACAGAAGTGGTGAGAGATGGCTTCCCTGTCTTGTTCCAGATTTTAGAGGGAATGCCTTCAGTTTTCCTCCATTCAGAATGATGCTAGCCTGAGGCTTAGCATAGATTGCTTTTACAATATTGAGGTATGTTTCTGTTATCCCTAGTTTTTCTAGAGTTTTGAACATAAAGGAATGCTGTACTTTGTTGAATGGTTTTTCCGCATCTATCGAGATGATCATATGGTTCTTATTTTTAAGCCTATTGATATGGTGAATAACATTTATTGATTTCCGTATATTGAACCAACCTTGCATCCCAGGGATAAATCCTACCTGATCATGGTGCACAATTTTTTTGATATATTTTTGTATCCGGTTCGCCAGAAGTTTATTGAGGATTTTTGCATCTAGGTTCATTAGAGATATGGTCTGTAGTTTTCTTTCTTTGAAGTGTCTTTGTCTGGTTTAGGAATCAGGGTGATGTTGGCCTCATAGAATGAATTTGGGAGTTATCCCTCTTTTTCTATTTCCTGAAATAGCTTAAAAAGTATTGGTATTAGTTCCTCTTTAAAGGTTTTGTAAAACTCTGCTGTATACCCATCCGGTCCTGGGCTTTTGTTAGTTGGTAGTTTTTTGATGGTTTCTTCTATTTCCTCAAATGATATTGGTCTGTTTAGGTTGTCAATATCATCCTGACTCAACCTGGGCAAATCATATGACTTAAGAAATTTATCGATGCCTTCACTATCTTCTATTTTATTGGAGTATAAGGATTCAAAATAATTTCTGATAATCTTCTGTATTTCTGAAGTGTCTGTTGTGATATTGCCTTTTTCATCCCGTATGCTAGTAATTTGAGTTCTCTCTCTTCTTCTCTTTGTTAGCGTGGCTAAGGGTCTGTCGATTTTATTTATTTTTTCAAAGAACCAACTTTTAGTTTTGTCAATTTTTTCAATTGTTTCTTTTGTTTCGATTCCATTAATTTCATCTCTGATTTTAATTATTTCTTGTCTTCTTCTTCTTTTGCTGTTGTTTTGCTCTTCTTTTTCTAGGATTTTGAGTTGAAGTATTAGATCATTTATTTGTTAGTTTTTTTCTTTTTTTAAGGAATGAACTCCAAGCAATAAATTTTCCTCGTAGAACTGCTTTCAATGTGTCCCATAGATTCCGATATGTTGTGTCTGTGTTTTCATTTACCTCTAAGAATTTTTTAATTTCCTCCTTGATGTCTTCTATAATCCATTGATCATTCAGTAACCTATTGTTCATTCTCCAAGTGATGCATGATTTTTCCTTACTTCTTTTATCGTTGATTTTAAATTTCATTCCATTATGATCAGATAAGATGCATGGTATTATCTCTACTCCTTTATATTGTCTAAGAGTTGCCCTGTGACATAATATATGATCTATTTTTGAGAAGGATCCATGTGCTGCTGAGAAAAAAAGTGTAACTGCTTGATCTTCGGTGGTATATTCTATATATGTCAATTAAGTCTAGGTTATTAATTATGTTATTGAGTTCTATAGTTTCCTTATTCACCTTTTGTTTGGAAGATCTGTCCAGTGGCGAGAGAGGTGTGTTGAAGTCTCCCATGATTATTGTATGGTGGTCTATTAGACTCTTGAACTTGAGAAGAGTTTGTTTGATGAACATAGCTGCACCATTGTTTGGGGCATATATATTTATGAATGTTGTGTCTTGTTGGTGTATGGTTCCCTTGAGCAGTATGTAGTGTCCCTCTTCATCCCTTTTGATTAACTTTGGCTTGAAATCTATTTTATTTGATATGAGTATGGACACTCCTGCTTGTTTCCGAAGTCCATATGAGTGATATGATTTTTCCCAACCTTTCACCTTCAGTCTATGTATGTCTTTTCCTATCAAATGCGTCTCCTGAAGGCAGCATATTGTTGGGTCTTGTTTTGTGATCCATTCTACTAACCTGTGTCTCTTAATTGGTGGGTTTAAGCCATTAACATTTAGGGTTATTATTGATATATGGGTTGTTCATCCAGCCATATTTGTTTATTTATGTTACTAAACATGGTTCTTTTTCCTCTTTGATTATTCTCCCCCCCCCCTTTACTGTACTACCTCCCGCTGTTGGTTTTCATTGATATTTTCCATTTCCTCTTCCTGTAATATTTTGCTGAGGATGTTTTGAAGAGATGGTTTTCTAGCTGCAAATTCTTTTAACTTTTGTTTATCATGGAAGGTTTTAATTTCATCTTCCATCCTGAAGCTTAATTTTGCTGGATACACAATTCTTGGTTGGAACCCATTTTCTTTCAGTGTTTGAAATATGTTATTCCAGGATCTTCTAGCTTTCAGAGTCTGTGTTGAAAGATCAGCTGTTATCCTGATTGGTTTACCCCTAAATGTAATCTGCTTCCTTTCTCTTGTAGCTTTTAAAATTCTCTCCTTATTCTGTATGTTGGGCATCTACATTATAATGTGTCTAGGTGTGGATCTCTTATGATTTTGCACATTCGGTGTCCTGTAGGCTTCTAGGATTTGGGATTCTGTCTCATTCTTCAAGTCTGGGAAGTTTTCTCGTATTATTTCGTTGAATAGATTGCTCATTCCTATGGTTTGGACTTCTATACCATCCTATATCCCAATGACTCTTAAGTTTGGCCTCTTTATGTTATCCCATATTTCTTAAATATTCTGCTCATGGTTTCTTAACAGCTTTGCTGAGCTGTCTATGTTCTTCTCCAGTTGAAATACTTTCTCTTCATTGTCTGATGTTCTATCTTCTAAGAGTTCTACTCTGCTGGTAGTATTCTCAATTGAGTTTTTAAGTTGGTTTATTGTTTACTGCATTTCCAGGATTTCTGTTTGTTTGTTTTTTATAACCTCTATCTCCCTGTATAATTGATCTTTTGCTTCTTGGATTTGTTTATGTAATTCATTGTCAATGTGGTCGAAGTGGTCTTTCATTGTCTGATTTTGCTGTCTAATGTCTTCCTTGAGACTCCAGATCATCTGAAGCATGCATATCCTGAATTCTTTATCTGACATTCCATCTGCTGCAGATATTACCTCTTCTAAAGTTGAGTTGACCTGCATTACTTGTGGTCCTTTTTTCCTTGTCTTTTCATACTGATCGCGTTTCTTTCTGCTTGGTGAAACTGTTGTGTTATTGATTTTCCCCCCTATATATTTATGTTGCTCTTGTATAGTTGCAAAGTCTCCCTCGCAGGCTTTGTCGGTGGTTCTGCCCCTCCTCCAATTGGGGCAATGTGCCTACCACGCTGGCAGGCTGCTGGGCCTGTACTTTCGGTGGGCCTGTTCTTTCGGTGGTCACAGGTCCACCTACCTTGCAGGTGTGAGCAGCGGCTCTGCCCCTCCGCTGGCGGCTAGGCCTGTTCTGTCTATCAGTTGCAGGTCTGTCTACCTAACAAGCACTGGTGGCGGCTCTGCCCCTCCCCCAACCAGGGTGATGTGTCTGGCGGGCCACTGGGCCTTTTTGTCAGTGGTCACGGTTCCGCCTACCTTGCAGGCGGGTGGAGCAGCTGTGACCCTCCGAGAGTTGCTGGGCCTGACCTGCCGGTGGGTGGCAGATGCACCTACCTTGCAGGCGCGGGGGTGGCTCTGCCGCTCCGTGGGTCGCTGGGCCTGATCTGCTGGTGAGTCGCATTCCTGCCTACCTTGCAGGCGCCCGGCTGCTCTGCCCCTTCCCCAATGGGGCCGGGCGATGTGTTTGGCCGGCCGCTGGGCCTGTTCTGTCAGTGGTCACAGTTCTGCCTACCTAGCAGGCGCGTGGGGCAGCTGTGCCCCTCCGCAGTTAGTTGGGCCTGACCTACCGGTGGCTCGCAGGTCTGCCTACCTTGCAGGCTCGGGCGGTGGCTCTGCCGCTCGGCGGATTGCTGTGCCTGTTCTGCTCTTGGGTCGCTGGTCCGCCTACCTTGCAGGCGCCCCGCGGCTCTGCCCCTCCCCCAACCGGAGCGATGTGTCTGGCGGGCCACTGGGCTTGTTTTTTCAGTGGTCACGGTTCCGCCTACCTTGCAGGCACGTGGGGCAGCTGTGCCCCTCCGCAGGTTGCTGGGCCTGACCTGCCGGTGCTCGCAGGTCTGCCTACCTTGCAGGCGCCCTGCGGCTCTTTTCCTCCCCCAACCGGGGCGGGGCGATGTGTCTGGCCGGCCGCTGGGCCTGTTCTGTTGGTGGTCACGGTTCTGCCAACCTAGCAGGCGCATGGGGCAGCTGTGCCCCTCCACAGGATGTTTGGCCTGACCTGCCGGTAGGTCACAACTCTGCCTACCTTGCAGGCTTGGGGAGTGGCACTGCCGCTCTGTGGATTGCTGTGCCTTTTCCACTGGTGGGTCGCGGGTCCGCCTACCTTGCTGGCGCCTGGCGGCTCTGCCACTCCCCCAACCGGGGCGATGTGTTGGCGGGCCACTGGGCCTGTTTTGTCTGTGGTCACGGTTCCGCCTACCTTGCACATGGGTGGAGCAGCTATGTCCCTCCGAGAGTTGCTAGGCCTGACCTGCCGGTGGCTGGCAAGTGCACCAACCTTGCAGGCCCAGAGGTGTCTCTGCCGCTCCGCGCGTTGCTGGGCCTAATCTGCTGGTGAGTCGCAGGTCTGCTTACCTTGCAGGTGCCCTGCGGCTCTGAACCTCCCCCAACCGGGGCAGGGCGATGTGTCTGGCCGGCCGCTGGGCCTGTTCTGTTGGTGGTCACGGTTCTGCCTACCTAGCAGGCGCGTGGGGCAGCTGTGCCCATCCGAAGGATGTTGGGCCTGACCTGCCGGTGGGTCGCAGGTCTGCCTGCCTTGCGGGCTCCGGGGGTGGCTCTGCCGCTCTGCGGATTGCTGTGCCTGTTCTGCTGGTGGGTCGCAGGTCCGCCTACCTTGCAGGCGCCGGCGGCTCTACCCCTCCCCCAACCGGGGCGATGTGTCTGGCGGGCCACTGGGCCTGTTTTTTCAGTGGTCATGGTTCTGCCTAACTTGCAGGCGCGTGGGGCAGCTGTGCCCCTCTACAGGTTGCTTGGCCTGACCTGCCGGTGGTCCCATGTCTGTCTACCTTGCAGGCGCCCGGCGGCTCTGCTCCTCCCCCAACCGGGGCGGGGAGATGTGTCTGGCCGGCCGCTGGGCCTGTTCTGTCGGTGGTCACGGTTCTGCCTACCTAGCAGGCGCGTGGGGCAGCTGTGCCCCTCCGAAGGTTGTTGGGCCTGACCTGCCGGTGGGTCGCAGGTCTGCCTTCCTTGCAGGCTCGGGGGGTGGCTCTGCCGCTCTGCGGATTGCTGTGCCTTTTCTGCTTGTGGGTCGCGGGTCCGCCTACTTTGCAGGCGCCCGGTGGCTCTACAACATTGTTATTAATGAAAAAGGCTGACTAAAAACAGCAATATTCTTTAAGCTGTACATAAATGAACAAATTCTTTGTTAAGGAAAAATGCCCTGTGCAGGCAGGGATGGCTGAAATACTGATTATGCTGAGATTCTGAAAATCTCAGTACTTTTTTTTTAACCTCTAACTAGTAAATTTTTCTAGCTAAATAAATCTCTCTATATTTCTTTTCTTACTTTTAAAACCAGAGGAGCAACACTTGTCTTTTTTAACATTCTGGATTGTTTTCCAATTTGACTGAAATAAAACATATAGAAGTCTTTTGGAATATATTACAAAGAATACAAAAAAGAGTGAACAATCATTGTTAATTTTGTGACTCTTTTTCTTTCAATTGCTGTTCTAGCTCAAAATGGGTAACTTATCCTTCTTCAATTACTTCTAACTGATTATATATCCATTTTCTTCGTATCATTTGGAAGCCACACTTTATCCACTTTTGGTCTTTTGCTTAAGTCATTACAAGATTTTATTTGTATGTTGTTGTGTGTTGATCCTATTGATTTTTTCTCTCATTAATTTAATTTAATATATAATTAAATTGTTGCAAATATGTCTCTATTAGTGAGGGTACAATGCCCCCAGACCTTATTGTTAGCCATATGTTGTTACAAACTCAGTTCTTCATGAATTATATTTAATATTAATAAAATTGTGAATGATATTCAATATGACTTTTGTATGGATTCCATGTATAAGAAGACTTTGTGCTATTGTAGCTGGTAAGCCAACATTTTATGATAAAAAAATTTAATCTTTACATACAACCTTCAGTTTACCTTACTAATTGGTCCATCGAAATTAAGACTATGAAACATAGCTCATTGATTATTTTGTCATAAGAATAAGGCCTCACTCAACCTTGACTCCAGATCCATTTCTCTGATTCATCTCCTGATATAACACTACCTATAGAATAACAGTGATGTCTGAATTTACTAATGTACATGAAAATACTGATCATAGACCTCATTCACAGAAAAATGAAATGTCACCAATGACTGTTGAGTATTGGTGAATAAATTTTGGAGGCAATGTCACATTATCAATTTTCAAATTTTAAAAAATTTTCTCTGCTTTGGTTATTGTGTTGAGTATTAAATTTTGATCTCTTCTTAGAGGAATTGTACAATGGTCTCATTTGTACAGCTTCTCTCCAGTGTGTTTTCTCTGATGTCTAGTAATGCATGATATATAATTTAAAATGTTTCTACATTCTCTACATTTATACGTCTTCTTTCCAGAATAAATAGCCTAGTGGTGAGAAAGACTTGATTTCTTATTAAAAGCTTTGCTGCATTATTTTCATTTTTAGGGGTTCTTTTCTGTATAAATTATGTTGTTAATAAGATATAGTTTTTCTTTAAAAGTATTATCAGTTTATTCACATTTCATATTCACCAGGGTGTCTTCTGCTGTGGTGAATAAAGTTTTATTTTTTATTAAAAGTTTTGCCACATTATTCACATTTTTAGGGCTATTCTCCACTGTGAGCTCTCCTGTGTTCAATAGGCCTGTTTTGTTGCTAAAAGCTCTGCTACACTCTTTACATTTTTAAGCCTTCTCTCTAGTGTGAATTCTGCTTTGGCGAATAAGGTTTAATAATTGAGTAAAACCTTTGTCACATACTTTCCATTTGTGGGGCTTCTCTCCAGTGTGAGTTCTTCTGTGGCAAATAAGGTGTGATTGTTGACCCAAAGATTTGCCACATTCTTTACATTTGTAGGGCTTCTCTCCAGTGTGTGTTCTACTCTGGCAAATAAAGAGTGATTTTCAACCAAAATTTTTGCCACATTCTTTACATTTGTAAGGATTCTCTCCAGTGTGATTTCTGCTGTGGCAAATAAGGTGTAATTTTTGACTGAAAGCGTTGCCACATTCTTTACATCTGTAGGGCTTCTCTCTAGTTTGAGTTCTTCTGTGATGAATAAGGCTTATATTTTGACTAAAATATTTGCCACATTCTTTACATTTGTAGGGCTTTTCTCTAGTGTCTATTTTTCTTTGATAAATATGGTTTAATGTTTGACTAAAAACATTACCACATTCTTCACATTTGGAGGGCTTCCCTTCATTGTGAATTCTGATTTGCTTAATAAAGTTTGATTTTTCTTTAAAAACTTTATCACATTCTGCCCATTGGTAGCACATCTCTCCAGTGTGGGTTCTTCTGTGGTAAATAAAACCTTTTGTTTACTTAAAGATTTGTCGCATTGTTTATATTTGTAAGGCTTCTCTCCAGTATAATTTCTCTGGTTTTGAACAAGGCCTGATTTTTTTATATGATTTCTTGTGTTTACTCTCACTTGTACTTTTGCATGTTTTATTTTGTTGTAAATAGTCAAGATCACAACTTCTATATTTTCCACTTATCCCTTCATAAAATATATGTTTTATGCCCTTTTCTGGTGAATGTTCTTGGGTATGATTAATAGTCATGGCCAGGAAGGCCAAGTTTCTATAATTCTCTAACATCACATCTCTATATAATTTTTTTCTGAGCAGGCTGAAGGCATTCCCACTCCTCTTCAGTAAAATCAATGACTACATCCCTGAATGTTAACAGTTCCATTTCCTGGCTCTCAGGGTTCTCAGCATTCTCCCTGTTGTTTGTTTTCAGATTCTGCATAGTATAGACACCTGAGATCTGGATATAGGACAGAAGCCTAAAAAAAGATTGAAAAACAAGATTAGGTTTTAAGCTTAGGTTAAGACTAGAATTAGAGGTGGGAACTGTATTGGGGTTAGGGCTAGGATTATAACAATGACTAATAAATGAACTATGGTTATGATTACAGGTAAATTTAGGGTTAGGGTTAAGGCTAAGTCTAATGTTAGGGTTAATTCAAGGTTAGCATGAGGTTTAGAGCTAGGATTAGTGTTAGGATCAGCATCAGGGTCAGGGTTATTTTTAGAGTTAGGGTTAGGGCTAGGTGTAGGTTTAAGGTTTGGTTTAGTTTCAGGGTTAGGTTTAGGGTTAGGAATATGGCTTGGTTTTGTTTTATGGCTAGGGCTAAGGGTAAGTAAATTTTAGTATTAGCATTATTGTTAGGGCTAGTATTAGAATTTGGATTAGGATTATGGTTATGGTTAAATTTAGAGTTAGGTTTAAATTTAGAGTTAGGTTTATATCAAAGGTTGGGCTGGGGCTACGGATAAAACTAGGGATAGAATAGGGCAATAGTTAGAGTTATTCTGAAGGCTAGGTTTAGGTTTAGGATAAGACTAAATTAGGATTAGTGCTAGGCTTAGTGTTAGTGTTAGGCCTAGGTTTAAGGCAAAAGTTATGGTTAGGTTTCAGATTATGTTTAGGTTTAGGGTTATGGTTAGGTTTAGGGTAAAGATGGGGCTATAGCTAGGTTTAGGGCTAGGGCGAGGGTTAGAATTAGGTTTATACCTCAGGTTATATTTTGGGATAGGATTAAGGCTAGGTTTAGGGATAGGATAAGGGCTAGGGCTAATTTCAGGTCCAGCTTTACAGTTAAAGATAGTTTTATGGTTAGGTTAGATGTAGTGTAAGGATTAGATTTAGGGTTTGGGTCAGGCTTAGAGCTAAGGGTATTTTTTGGGTGAGGTTTGTGATTAGTGTTTTGGATAGGTTAAGATTTAAATTTAGGGCTAGAATTACCATAGGGTTAAGATTAGCGTAATGATATAGTTAGGTTTAGTTTTCAAGTTAGGTTTAGGGTAATGGATAGAATTAGGATAGGGATATGAAAAGGTTTAGGCCTAGGGTTAGCATTAGGGTTAGGATAATGGTTAGGGTAATGGATAGGGTTAGAGCTAGGGTTAGAGCTAAGTTATGGTTATTCATATTGCTAGGTTTAGGGTTAAAGTTAGGGTTAGGGTTAAACCACTGTTTAAAACTCAGATTAAGCTAGGTTTTTGGTTAAGTTAGGCCTAGGGTTAGGTTAATGGCTAATGTAAGTACTAGGGTAACAATTAGGGCTAGTTTTGGGGTTAGGGTTAGGTCTATGTCTAGTGTTATGTTTAGGGTTAAGTTTAGGTTGATGTTTAAAGCCAGGGTTAGAGTTAGTGTCAGAATCACATTTAGGGTTAGTTCTACTTAAAACTCGAATTAGGGCTAGGTTTAAGGATAGATATAGGGTTAGAGTTTGGTTTAGGTTAAGGGTTAGGGTGAGGACTATGGCTCAGTTTTGTATTAGGGCTAGGGCTAGACTTAGGGCTAGTTTTAGGAGTAACTTTAGGGTTAGTGTTAGTGTTAGGTAAAGGCTTAGACTTTGAATTAGGGTTAGATTTAGAGTTAAGGTTAGATCTAGGGTTAGGGTTAGGGCTAAGGAAATGGCTATGGTTAGACCTAGAGTTAGAGCAAGGTTTAGTTTCCATTAAGAGATATGGTTAGAACTAGTTTTAGGGTTAGGGAGAGAGTTAGACTTAGTTTTAAGTCTAAAGTTATGATTAGGGTTAGGGTTAGGGATAGCACTAAGGTAGGTCTAAGATTAGGGATAGGGTTGGTTTTAAGTAAGGCCTAGTTTTAAGGTTAGGGTTATGATAAAGTCTATGTTTAGGGTTAATATGGGCTAGGGTTTGTGTTTGGGATAGGGCTCTGATTATATCTAGGGCTAATGTCAGGTCTAGGGTCATGGTTATGGATAGTTTTAGGGTTAGGATTCACCTAGGTATAATATAATGTTTAGATTTTGGGTAAGGGTTAGGTTAGAGCTAGTGAACTTATTAGTGTCAGGGTAATGGTTACGGTTTCTTTTAGGTTTGAGTTTAGGATTAGGGCTCAAATTAACATTAGGTTCATGGTTGGGTAATAATGGGGTTAGATTTAGGGTTCAGGTAAGGTTTAGGGTAATTGATAGGGTTCGGGTTAGTGATAGGTTTGGAGTTAGGCCTAGGGTTAGAATTAGGGAAAGGGTTATGTTTAGGGTAATGAATACATTAGAGTTAAGGTTAGGGCTAGGGTTATAGTAAGGATTAGCTCATGAGATAAGTTTAGGCCTAGAGTTACCATTAGGGTATGGGTTACCATTAGGGTAATGGATACAGTTAGAGCTAAGTATATAGCTAGAATTATGGTTAGGATTATTTCTTAATTTAGTGTTAGGGTATGGATTAGAACTGTGTAAGGGTTAGTAATATGTTTAGTGTAAGAGTTAGGTTCTGTGCTATGATTAGGGTTACAGCAAGGGTTAGGTTCAGGGTTATGTTTAGAGATAGGATTAGGGTAGGTTTAGGGTAAGGGTAAGTGTTAGAGACATTATTTTAATTAAGTTTAGGGCCAGGGTTAGGATAATAAATACTGATAGATGTAGGTTTAAGTTTAGGGAGAGGTTTAGATTTAAGTTTAGGGTTAGGTGTATGATTATGTTTAAGTTTATGTTAAGGGTTTGGGTTTGATCTATGTTTAGGGCTATAGTGAGTATTAGATTAGGGTTAAATCTAGTGTTTGTTTTCTTTTTAGGGTTAGGATTATGGTTGGGTTTAAGGCTAGGGTTGCAATTAGGGTTAGGGTTAGGGTAATGGGTACATTTAGAGCTAGGGTTAGGGCTAGGGTTAAGGTTAGGATTAGGACAAGTTTTAGGGTTAGATTCAGGGATAGTTCTTGGTTTATGTTTATAGTAAGGGTTAGGTTTTGAGCTAGGGGTAAGACTAAGGCAAGGGTTAGGTTTGGGAAAGGGCTAGGATTA
Source organism: Callospermophilus lateralis (assembly GCF_048772815.1). NCBI lineage: Eukaryota > Metazoa > Chordata > Mammalia > Rodentia > Sciuridae > Callospermophilus > Callospermophilus lateralis. The sequence continues at coordinate 18,346,145 of NC_135316.1, read as the reverse complement.
GGGTTAGGTTTATGCTTAGGGCTAAGTTAAAGCCTAAGATTAGGTCTAGGTTTTGTGTTAGGTTTAGGCCTAGGGTTAAAGCTGTGTGTAATATAATAGATAGGGTTATGATTGGTCTAGTTTAGGGTAAGGGTTATGCTAAGGTTTAGTGTTAGGTTTAGAATTTTAGTTAGGTCACGTTTACAATTAGGTTTACTGTTAAAGGCAGAGTCAGTATTTGGGTTAGAGTTTAAGTTAGGGTTACAGTTAATGTTTAAGGTTAGGACTATTGCTAAGATTTTTTTAGAAGGAGATAGAGATAGAGAGATAGAGAGAGAGAGAGAGAGAGAGAGAGAGAGAGAGAGAGAGAGAGGATGAATTTTAAAATATTTTTTATATTTTATACTTTTTGGTGGGCAAACATCTTTTTTTAAAATTTTATTTTTATTATTGCTCTGGATCGAACATAACACCCCGCGCATGCCGGCGAATATGTTACAACTTGAGCCAAATCCTCAGCTCCTATTGCTCAGTTTTGTTTAATCCTAGGTTTAGGGTTAGGGCTAATTATATGATTAGCATTAGGGTTAGGGCTAGGGTTTGTGTTAGGTTTAGGCTTAGGATTATGTTAAGATTTGGACTTAGGGTTAAATCTAGGGTTAGGGCTAGATCTAAGGATAGGACAAGGTTTAGGGTTAGGTTTATAATTATGGTAAATGGTAGGAAAAGAACTAGGGATAAGGCTAGGGCAAAAGTTAGAGTTAGTCTTAGGGCTAGATTAATGGTTAGTTTTAGGGATAGGGCTAAATCAGGGCAAGGATTAGAACTAGGGTTAGTGTTCAGCTTAGGCCTAGCATTAGGGCTACGTTTAGATTTAATTTTAGGGAAAGGGATATTTTATAGCTGGATTTAGAAGTAGAGTGAGGGTTAGAATTAGGATTAGGGCTAGGGTTAGGGTTAGGGTTACAATTACGGCTAGGATTAGGACTAGGATGAGGGCTAGGGTTTGTTTTAGTGTTAGGCCTACAATTAGAACTAGGGATAATGTCAGGTCTAGTGTTACAGGTAGGAGTAGATTTAGGATTAGGTCTATGTCTTCATCTAGTGTAAGTTTTAAGTTTAGGGGAAAGGTCAGTTTTAGAGCTAGGAGTATTTTTAGTTTCAGGGTCAGAGTTATGGTTTGTATTAAGTTAAGATTTAGGGGTATGGCTCAAATGAGCATTAGGGTTAGAGTTATATTTATGGTAATATATAGGGTTAGTATTAGGGTTCAGGGTAGATTAGAGTAATGGAGAGATTTGGGGTTTTCTATAGTGTTAGGGTTAGGCCTAGATAGAATTTGGAATAGGGTTATCATAAGGGTAATGTATAGGGTTTGTGTTAGGGTTAGGTTTAGGGCTAGGATTAGTGTTATTGTTAGGGATAAGGCTAGGGTTATGTTTAGTCAAATGTTAGGCTTTGAGCTATGCTTAGGTCTAAGGTGAGGGTTAGGTTTAGGGTTAGGGAAAGTTTAGGGTTAGGGTTATGCTTACGGTAGGTTTAGGACTTGAATTATGGCTATGATTGGTTTTAGGTTTAGGTCTAGAGTTAATGCTATGGTTAATGTAAGATCTAGGGTTCTAATTAGGGCTAGTTTTAGGTTTAGGGTTTTGACTAGGTTTAGTGTTAGGTTTAGATTTTGGTTTAGAGTAACTTTTAGAGCTAGGTTTAGTCAATGTGAGTATTTAGATTAGAGTTAGGATAAAAGCGAGAATCAGTAGTAGGGTTAGGTCTAGGGGTAGTGTTGTTGTTTGGTTTAGGTTAATCTTTATTGTTAGGGCTAGAACTAGGTTTTTTTTTTAAGATCTAGGGCTAGAGTTATTGATAAGTTTAGAATTAGGTTTAGGTCTAAGGTTAGTGTTAGGATTAGGTTTAAGTAAAACTTTACTGGTATGGCTAGTTTCAGATTTCAGTTTAGGGTTAAGGTTAAGTTTAGACCTATAATTAATGTTATGGTCAGAATAAGGGTGAACTTTAGGGTTCGGTTTGGGTTAGGTTTAGAGCTAGAATGAGTGGTAGGTTTTGAACTAGTAATAGGGTTAGTGTTTGATTTAGGCTAAGGATTGTAATTAGTACTAGGGTTAGCATTATGGATAGAGTTTGGCTTAAGATAAAGGATAGAGTTAGAGCTAGTCTTAGAGCTATGGTTAGGGTTAGGTTTAGGGCTATGTTTAGGGTTAGGATTAGGGTTAAATCTGGTTTAAGGGCTCAGATTAGGGCTATCTTTGTTTTGGGGTTAGGGCTAGGTTTAGGACTATGGCTAACGTAAGAACTAGGATTATTATTGTGGGTAATTTAGGGTTAGGGTTTGGGCTAGGAATGGTGTTTGCATTTGCTTCATGGTTATGGTGATATATAGAGCTAGGGTTAGTGTTTGGATATGAGTCTGGAAAAGGGTTGGTTTTAGTCCTAGGACTCGAATTTGAACTAGTTTTATGGCTTGTTGTAAGGTTGGGGTATGGTTTAGTTTAGAATTCGGGTTAGGGTAAACACTCATTTTTTTAGGGCTAGATCAAGTGTTAGGGTTAGTTTTATGATTAGCGAGAGTTTTTAGCTAATGGTAGCGTGAGGTTTAGGCTTAAGGTTAGGGTTAGATTTAGAGTTATAGTTAGATGTAGGGTTAGGGCTAAGGTTAGGCCTAGTGTTATGTTTATGGTAACAGACAGGTTCAGAAATAGAAATGGGGCTAGGGCGAGAGTTAGAGTTATTTTAGGCCTAGAGTTAGGGGTTTGCTTAAAGTTGGGGCTAAATTAGGGATAGTTTAGTGCTAGGTTTAATTTAAGGGTAAGGCCCATGGTTAGGGTTAGAATTAGGGTTAGTGTTAGTGTTAGGGTTATGGTTTGTTTTGGGGAAGGGAAGATTATTGCTAGGTTCAGGGCAAGTCAAGGGTTAAATTAGGTATAGGAATAGGGTGAGTGTTCGGGTTAGGATTAAGGCTAGGTTTAGGGCTAGAATGAGGCCTAGGGTTTGTGTTAGGTTTAGAGCTACAATTAGGGCTTGGATTAATGTCAGGTAGAGGGTTATGGTTAGGAATAGTGTTAACTTTAGATTTATGGCTAGGTCTAGTGGAAAGTTAGGTTTAGGGTAAAGATCAGGTTTAGAGCTAGGTGTATTATTATGATCACAGTCCGGTTTAGGGTTCGATTTAGGATAAGGTTTGGGATTAGGGCTAAAATTAGCATAAGGGTTAGGGTTAAAGTAATGGATAGTGTTAGGTTTAAGGTTCAGATTAGGTTTAGAGTAATAGATAGGGTTAGTGTTAGCGATATAATTAGGGTTAGCGTTTGGGTTAGGTTTATGCTTAAAGTAATGGAGAGGGTTAGTGCTAGAGTTAGGGCTTGTGTTAACATTAGAATTTTGGCTAGGTTTAGAGATAGGACTAGGGTTAGTGTTTGTGTTAGGTTTAGCAGAATTGTTAGGGTTTGAGCTAGGGTTAGAGTCAGGGCTACAGTTGGGTTTAGGGTTAGGATTATGACTTGGGTTAGCATTAGGATTAGGGTTATGTTTAAGGTAATGGGTAGAGTTTGTGCTAGGATTTGTGCTATGGTTACACTTAGGATTAGGGCTAGATATAGGGTTAGGTTGAGGGTTAGGGCTATTGTTATGTTTAGGGTAAGGATTAGGGTTTGAGTAGGGTTAGGGCCAGGGCCAGTGATAGGGTTATGTTTAGTGCTAGGGATAGTGTTAGGGTTACTCTTAGGTCTAGACTTAGGGATAGGATTAGGGGTAGGTTTTGTGTGAGGTTTAGGATTAGTGTTAGTTGTATGGGTAATGTAAGAGCTAGGGTTATGGCTATGGGTAGATTTAGGTTTTTTCAAGTGTTAGGGTTAGTTTTTCGGTTAGCATAAGGTTCAGAGCTAGGGTTTGTGTTAGGATAAGTTTCTAGCGTTAAGTCTAGTGTTACAGTTAGGGATAGATATAGGGTTATATTTATGGTTAGGTCTACTGTTAGGGTTAAATTTAGGGTAATGATCAAGCTTAGAGGTAGATGTATTATTAAGGTCCGAATATGGCTTAGAGTTTTGTTTAGGTTAAGGTTCAGGTTTAGGGCTTTAATTAGCGTTAGGGTTAGAGTTAGGGTTAAATAGTCTTAGGTTTAGGGTACAGGTTAGTTTTAGATAATGGATAGGTTTAGGGATTGTGATTGAGTTAGGGTTAGAATTAGGGTTAGGATTATGGTTAGGGTGATGAATAGAATAAGAGCTAGGTTTTGGGCTAGGTTTATGGGTAGGATTAAAGCTAGGGTTAGTGTAGTGTATAGAATTAGAGCTATGGTTAGGACTATGATTAAGTTAGGGTTGGGATAGAGTTAGTGTTATGTTTAGGGTAAAGTTTAGGCTTTGAGCTAGGGTTAGGTTTTGGGGAGGGTAAGGGTTAGGGCTAGGGCAAGGGTTAGTTTTGGGTTAACTTATTGCTAGGTTTAGGCCTAGAATTAGGGCTATGTTTTGTGTAAGTTTAGGCCTAGGTTTAGGCCCCTGGGTAGTTAAGATCTATAATAAGATCTAATCATAATTAGGGCTAGTTTTAGGGTGAGCATTATGGCTAGGTGTAGTGTTAGGATTATGTTTTAGTTATGTTCAGCAGTGCAGCTTGGTTTATTTTAGGGTTAGAGTCAGTGTTCAGGTTAGAGTGAGTGTTGAGGTTAGTGCCAGAATAAGGACTAGTGTTATGTCTAGAAGTAGGATTATTGTTTGGGTTATGTTGAGGGTGATTGTTAGGGCTTGGGCAAGGTTGTTTTTCAGGGATAGGTCAAGAGTTATGGCTAGATTTAGGATGAGGTTTAGGTCTAGGACTAGGGTTAAGTTAAGGTTTATGTATAGGATTACTGTTAGGGCTAATGTTAGGATTTGGATTTTGGTTAGGATAAGGTTTAGCTCTACAGTTAGTGTTAGGGTCAGTATAAGTTTCAGTGTTAGGATAAGGGTTTGGATTATGGTTAGAGATAGAATGAGGCCTACGGTTAGGACTAGTATTAGGGTTAGGGTTTGGATTAGGCTATGAATTAGGGTTAGAACCAGGTTTAGCATTAGGTATAAGGTTAGGCTTAAGGTAACAAATAGAATAACAGCTAGGGTTAGTGCAAGGGTTAGGGGTTGGTTTATGGCTAGGGTTCGTCTTAGGCTTAAAGCTAGGGTTAGCACTCGGATTAGGGCCAGGTTTTGGGTTAGGTTAGGGCTAGTGTTAGGGCTACAGATAATGTACAAACTAGGCTTATGATAGGGCCAGTTTTTTGGTTAGTGTTATGGCTAGGTCACGTGTTAGGGTTAGGGTTAGTGTTAGTTTGATGGGTAGAGTTAGAGTTAGTGTTAGAGTCAGTGTCATTGTTCAGGTTAGAGTTAGCTTTAGGGTTAAAGCTAGAATTATCACTATTGTTAAGTCTAGTGATAGGGTTAGTGTTTGGGTTAGTTTAAGGTTTATTATTAGGTCTAGGGCTAGGTTTTTGTTTAGGTTTAGAGCTAGAGATATGGCTAAATTTAGGATTAGGTTTAGGTCTAGGGCTTATGTTAGGGTTAGTTTTAGGAATAGGTTTATTTCTAGTGCTAGTGTTAGGGTTCAGTATAGGGTTACGGTCCGGTTTAAACTTACTGTTACCATTAGTGTAAGAATAATTGTCAGGTTTGAGTTTTGGTTAGAGCTAGAATGAGGGCTAGGGTTAAGCCTAGTTATAGGATTAGGGTAAGGCCTAGGATTAGCCTTAGGGTTAGGATTGGCTTAGTGTAAAGGATAGGATTAGACCTAGGGTTAGGGCCACATTTAGGGTAGTATTAGGTATAGTTTTAAGATTAGGTTTATAGTTAAAGCTAGGGTTAATTTTCAGATTAGGGCTATATTTTTTCAGAATTAGGTCTAGGTTTAAAATTACGGTCAATGTTAGTAGTAGAGTTACAATTAGGGCTAGTTATGTGATTGGGGTTAGGACTAGGTCTAGTGTTATATTTAGTTTTAAAGTTAGGGTGATGGTTAGAGCTAGAGATAGCATTAGGTTCAAAATTAATGTCAGGGGTAATTTTAGGATTAGGGTTTTGACTGGAATTATTGGTAGGGTTAGCGTTTGATGTAGGGTTAGGTTTTGGTTTAGTTTAAATTTTAAAGTCAGGGCTATGGCTTGGTTTGTTTTAGGGGTAGGGCTATGGTTCTGGCTAGTTTTAAGATTACCATTAGTTTTAGGACTAGTGTTAGGGTTAGGTTCAGCCTGAGATTTAGAGTTAGATTTCAAGTGAAGATTAGATCTAGAGTTAGGTCTAGGGCTAATGATATGGATTGCATTTGTTCTAGGTTTATAGCTAGGAGTAAGGTTATGATAAAAATAGGGTTAGAACTAGGGATAGGACTTGGGTAACAGTGAGAGTATTAGGGCTAGGCTTAGGGTTTGGTTAGGTATAGGGCTTTATTAGGGCTAGGAATAGAGCTAGGTTTATGTTTATGTTTAGGCCTAGGCATAGTTTGAGGCTTAGGGTTAGGTTTAGTTTAAATGATGGGGTTAGAACAAGGTTTAGGGCTAGGACGAAGGTTAGAATTAGGGTTAGGGCTAGGGTTTCATTAGAGTTATGATGAAAGCTAGGTTAAGGGCTAGGAAGAGGGCTAGGATTTGTGTTTTTTTAGGGCTAGGATTACTGTTAGGGTAAATGTCAGTTCTAGGGTTATGGTTAGGGATAGTTTTAGGGTTAGGTTTATGGTTATGTTTAGTGTAAGGTTTAAATTTACGGTAAGGATCAAATTTTGAGCTAGGGGTATTATTAGGGTCAGGGTCATATTTAGGGTTTTGTTTAGTTTAGGGTTTAGGATTAGGGCTCAAATTAGCATTAGGGTTTGGGTTAGGGTAATGTTATGGTTAGGTTTTGGGTTCAGGTTATGTTTAAAATAATGAATAGGTTTATGGGTAGCCATAAGTTTAGATTTAGGCCTAGAATTTGCATTAGAATTAGGGCTATGTTTAGGGTAATTGATAGGGTTAGAAGTAAGTTTAGGGCTAGGGTTATGGATAGGATTAGGTCTAGGGTTAGGGTTAGGCTTAGGGTTAGGTCTATGGTTTGTGTTAAGGTTAGGGCTAAGATGACAGCTAGGGCAAATGTCAGGTCTATGGTTACATCACTAACAATTTTAGGGTAAGGTTTATGGCTTAATCTTGTATTAGGGTTAGGTTTAGGGGTAGGGTCAGTGTGAGAGATAGGTATATTATTACAGGAAGGCTCAGAGTTAGGGTTTGGTGTAGATTAAGTTTAGGATTAAGGTTCAAATTAGCATTAGGGTTAGGGTTCGGGTAATGATAGTGTTAGGTATAGGTTTAAGGTTAGGTTTATTTTAATGAATAAGGTTAAGGTTAACAATTAGATTAGGGTTAGGCCTAGGGTTACCATTAGGGTTATGGTTATTGTTCTTGTAATGGATAGGGTTAGAGTTAGTGATAAGTCTAGGATAATGGTTAGGATTCTAGCTAGGGTTGGGGTAAGTTTTAGGGCTAGGTTTGGGTTAGGGTTAGGTTTAAAACTAGGGTTAAGTCTCAAATAAGGGCTAGGTTTTGGGTTTGATTAAGGCTAGGGTTAGTGCTATGGCTAATGTATGAACGAGTGTTACAATTTTTGCCAGTTTTAGCGTTAGGGTTAGGGTGATTTTTAGAGCAAGGCTTAATTTAATGTCAGGGTCAGGGGAAGTTTGAGTGTTAGTTTTAGGACTTGAATTAGGGCTAAAGTTAGTGCTAGGTGTAGGGTTAGGTTTTGGTTCACATTAAGGGTTACGATTAGGGTTATGTCTCAGTTTTTTTTTTTTTTTTTTTTTTTTTTTTAGGGCTAGGGCTATCGTTAAGGCTAGTTTTGGGATTAGCATCAGGGTTAGGGCTAGTGTTATAGTGAAGTTTATGCTTATGGTTATAGTTAGATTTAGAGTTAGGGTTGATCTAGGGTTAGGACTCATGCTAGGTTTAGGGCTATGGTTAGGGTAATGGTAAGGAATATGGTTGGAACTAGAGATACATCTAGGGTGAGAATTAGAGTTATTTTTAGAAGTAGGTTTAGGGTGAGGGTTAAGAGTAGGGCTAAATAAGTGCAAGGTTTAGGACTAAGGTTAGTTTTAGGGTTAAGCCTAGGATTTGGGCTAGGGTTAGGGTTATCACTGTGGTTAGGGTTAAGTTTAGGGAAATGGGTTGGGTTATAGGTAGGTTTAGGGCTAGGGTGATGGTTAGAATTAGGATTAAGCCTAGGGTTATGGTTCTGTTTAAAATTAAGGCTAGGATTACGGATAGGATAAGGGGCAGGATTTCTGATGGGGTTCGGGCCAGGACTCAGACTAGTGATAATATCAGGTCTAGGGTTATGGTTAAGGGTAGTTTTAGCGTTAGGTTAGTGGCTAGGTCTATTGTAAGGGTTAGGAGTACGTTAAAGGTCAGCTTTAGATCTTGAATTATTATTAGTGTCAAGGTCAGGGTCAGGCTTAGCATTTGGTTTATCTTACGGTTAAGTGGTTGGAGCTCAAATTAGCGTTAGCTTTAGATTTAGAGGTAAGGTAATTGAAGGGTTTACTTCAGGTTTTATTTAATGTTTAAAATTAAGGATGGGTTAGGTTTTAGTGATCGGGTTGAGGTTACCATTAGTGTTAGGGCTATGTTTAGTGTAATGGATAGTATTAGAGCTAGGATTAGGACTAGGTTATGGTTGCAATTGAGTCTAGGATTAGGGGTAGGTTTAGGGATAGGGCTAGGATTTGAATTAAGGTAAGTGTTAGCATTTGGGTAAGTGTTAGTTTAGGGTTAAGGTTATTATTAAGTTAGGATAAAAGTTAGTGTTTGAGCTAGGGTTAGTTAGGGCTAGTGCGTAAGTTAAGTTTAGATTTACTTCTAAGTTTAAGATTATGGTTAGAGTTAAGTCTAGTGTTAGGGATAGGGTTTTAATTAGGGTTAGGGTTAGGAAAATGTATATGGTTAGAGCTAAAGTTTGGGATAGGGTTAAGGTTAGAATTAGGGCTAGGGATACGATTAGGATTTAGGATAGGGCTAGGGTTATCTTTAGTATAATGGTTAGGCATTGAGTTAGGGTTAGTTTTAAGGAGAGTGTTAAGGTTAGAATTAGGGTTTGGGTTAGGGCTAGGCTTAGGTTTATGATTAGAGCTAAGTTTAGGCCTATGATTAGCTCTGGGTTTTGTGTTAGGTTTAGGGCTAGGGTTAGGACTATGGGTAATGTAAAAACTAGTGTTATGTTTAGGGCTAGTTTTAGTTTTATGGTTATGGCTAGGTCTAGTGTTAGGCCTAGGTTTTTGGTTAGAGTCAGGTTTAAAGCTAGTTTAAGTGTTTGGATCAGGGTCAGTGTTCGTGGTAGTGTTAGGTTCAGGGTTAGAATCAGAATTAGGAGTTAGGTCTAGGGAAAGGGTAAGTATTTTTTTTAGGTTAAGGGTTATTGTTAGGCCTAGTGCTAGGATTTTGTTTAGGTCTAGGCCTGGAGTTAGCTATATTTAGGATTAACTTTGGCTCCACATCTAGTGATATATATATATATATATATATATATATATATATATATATATATATATATATATATATATATATATAGTTATGGATAGGTCTGGTGTTAGGTTTTGGTTTAGGTTTAAGTTTAGGGTTACTTTTAGGGTCAGATGAGGGTCAGAGTTAGGTTTAGAGGTAGAATGAGGGCTAGGCTTAAGACTCGTAGTATGTTTAGAGTTGAAGTTAGGCTAAGGATTTGGTTTAGGACGAGGATTAGCATTTGGGTTAGGTTTAGGCTTAGGGTAAGTGATAGGGTTAGAGCTAGGCTTAGGGCTAGTGTTAGGGTTAAGTTTAGGGCTAGTGTTAGGGTTAAGATTAGTTTTAAAGCTAAGTTTAGGTCTCAGATCCAGATGTGATTTGTGTTAGGGTAAATGCAAGGTTTAAAACAATGACTAATGTATGAACTAGGGTAAAATTAAGGTTAGTTTTAGGGTTACGGTTAAGGCTAGGTCTAGTGTTAGGGTTAATTAAAGTTATGGTAATGATTAGAGCTAGGATTAGTGTTAGGGTCAGCGTCAGGGACAGAGTAAGTTTTTGAGTTAGGGTTAGGGCTAGATGTAAGGTTTTGTTTTGGATTAGGTTAATGGTTTGTGTTAGGGTTATGCCTTGGTTTTGTTTTATGGCTAGGGCCAGGGGTAGGGCAAGTTTTGGATTACCATTATGGTTAGGGGTAGTGTTAGGGTTTGGTTTGGCTCATGATTACACTTAAATTTAGAGTTAGGTTTAGATTTAGAATTACGTTTAGATCCTGAGTTAGAATAGGGCTAAGGATAGAGCTTGGGCTAGGGCTAAAGTAAGAGTTATACTTAGTCTTAGGGCTAGGGTTAGAGTTAGGATAGGATTAAATTAGGGCTAGGATTAGCACTAGGCTTAGTGTTAGTATTAGGCTTTGGGTTAGGCTGTGGGTTAGGGTTAGTTTTAGGGTTATGGTTAGGCGTATGGTAAGGGATGGTGTTATATGTAGGTTTAGGCCTAGGGTGAGGGTTAGAATTAGGGTTAGGCATCGGGTTATGGTTCAGGTTAGTATTAAGGCTAGGTTGAGAGCTAATTTCAGGTCTAGGTTTATGGTTAAAGATAGTTAAAATTAGATTTATGGCTACAACTTTTGTGTTAGTTTTAGGGTTAGGGTCAGGTTTAGAGATAAGGGTATAATTAGATTCATGGTCACGATTAGTGTTTTGGATAGGTTAAGTTTTAAAGTTAGGACTCGAATTAGCATTAAGTTTAGGATCAGCGTAATGATAAGGTTAGGTTTAGGTTTCAGGTTAGATTTAGGTTAATGGATAGGGTGAAGATTAGGGATAAGGATAGGTTTAGACCTAGGCTTAGCATTAGGGTTAGGGCTATGGTTAGGGTAATGTATAGGGTTAGAGCTAGATTTACAGCTAGGTTTATGGTTACAATTAGTGATAGAGTTAGAGTTACGTTTAGTGTTAAAGCTAGGGTTAGGACTTGGAATAGGGCTAGGATTAGAGTTAAGGCTAATGTAAGTACTAGGGTTATGATTAGGGCTAATGTTAATGTTAGGGGTTAGGGCTAGTTCTAATGTTAGGTTTAGGATTAGGATTAGTGTGATGTTTAGACCTAGGGTTAGTGTTAAGGTCAGAGTCAAGGTGAGGGTTAGTTTTAGGGTTTGGCTTAAGACTCAAATTATTGCTAGGGTTAAGGCTAGTTGTAGGATTGGGGCTGGTTTATGTTAAGGATTAGAATTAGGTTTATGGTATGGTTTTGTTTTAGTACTAAGGCTAAGGTTAGGGCTGGTTTTAGGATTAGCCTTAGTGTTAGGGCTAAAGTTAGGTTTAGGCTAAGGCTTATTGTTAGGGTTAAATTTAGAGTTAGGGTTATATCTAGGGTTATAGCCTGGGATATTAATAGGGCTAGGGTTAGACGTACAGTTCAGGCTAGGATTAGGCTTCCAGTAAAATATAGTGTTACAACTACACTTAGGGCTAGGGTGAAAGTTAGAGTTTATGTTTGGGCTAGGGTTAGGGTTAGGGTTAGGGATAGGGCTAAATTAGGGCTAAGATTAGAGCTAGGGTTAGTGTTAGGTTTAGGCCTAGGGTTAAGGATAGGGTTATAATGAAGGCTATTTTTAGGGCTAGGATAAGAACTAGGTTTTGTGCTAGTGTTAGGGCTAGGATTATTGCTAGGGCTAAAGTCAGGTCTAGGGTTATAATTAGGTATAGTTTTAGGGTTAGGTTTATGTCTATGTCTAGTATAAGTGTTCGGGTTAGCATTAGGGTAATGATAAGGTTAGGTTTAGGGTTCAGGTTATGTTTAGGGTTTAGTCCTGTGGTTAGGTTTAGGAATAGTGTAAGTGTTAAGCTTAGGCTTAGGGTTAGGGTTAGATTTGGAGTTAGTGTTAGATGTAGGGTTATGGCTGGGACTAATGATAGGGCAAGGGTTAGGGCTAGGGATAGGGTTATGGTATGGGATAGGGTTGGGGTAAGAGATAGGGTTAGAACTAGGGATAGGTATAGGGCGAGAGTTAGAGTTAGTCTAAGGGCTAGGATTAGTCTTAGGGTTAGAGATAGGGCTAAGTTAGTCCTAGGATTAGGGCTAGATTTATTGTTTTGCTAAAGCCTAGAGTTAGTGTTAGGGTTAGGGTTAAGTTTAGGGTAAGAGATGGCATTATAGCTAGGTAGAGAGGTAGAGTGAGGATTAGAATTTTGCTTAGGGGTAGGTTTATGATTAAATCTAGGTTTAGTGCTAGGATGAGGGCTAGGGTTTCTTTTAGGTTTAGCACTAGGATTAGCGCTAGGGCTAATTAGGTCCAGAATTATGGTTAAAGATAGTTTTTGGATTACTATTATGGCTACGTCTAGGGTAAGGTCTAGGTGTAGGGTTATGTTCAAGTTTGGAGCTAGGGGTTTTATTGAGGTCAAGGTCAGGGTATGGTTTGGGATAGGTTAAGGTTTAAAGTTAGGGCTCAAATTAGTGTTAGTGTTAGTGTTAGGGTACTGATAAGGTTGGGTTTAGGTTCAGGTTAGGTTCAGGATAATGGATTGGGTCACGATAAGTTATAGGTATAGGTTCATGCCTGGGGTTAGCATTAATGTTTATGGTTGTGGTTATGGTAATGAATAGAGTTAAAGATTGGCTTAGTGCTAGGTTTATGGTTATGAATAGAGCTAGGTTTAAAGGTGGGAATAGGGGTAGGTTTTGGGTTCACTTGGGGATAGGGTTAGTGTTAGGCTAATGTAAGTACTATGATGATGTTTAGGAATATTTTTAGGGTTTTAGGGCTAGAGTTAGTGTTAGGATTAGGGTGATGTATAGAACTAGTAGTGTTAGGGTCAGTGTCAGGTTCAGGGTTAATTTAAGGGTTCGGCTTACAACTCATATTAGGTCTAGGTTAGGTTTAAGGTTAGGGTTTGGTTTAGGTTAAGGATAAGGGTAATAGCCATAGGATTATGGCTATGGCTAGGGTTATGGTTAGTTTTATGATTAATGTTATGGTTTGGGCTAGTGTTAGGGTTTGGCTTAGTTAGGGCTTGATTTTGAATTAGGTTTTGTCTAAGGTTAGTGCTAGGGCAAGGGTTTGGACTAGGGTTAGGGCTAGGATTAGGGTTATTGTAAGGGATAGGGTTAGAATGAGTGAAAGGTCTAATGTGAGAATTAGATTCAGTCTTAGAACTAGAGTTAGGGATAGGGCTAAATTAGAGCTATGATTAGGGCTAGAGTTAGTGTCAGGGTTAGTCCTAGAGTTTGGGTTAGGGTTGTAACTAAGGGTATGTTTAGGGCTAAAAATAGGGCTAGAGTTTATGTTAGTGTTAGGGCTAGAATTATGGCTAGGGCTAATGTCAGGTCTAGGGTTACAGTTAGGGATAGTTACAGGGAAAGGTTTATGACTATGTCTATTTTAAGGGTTAGGTATAGTGTAAGAGTTAGGTTTAGAGCTAGGATAATTCTTAGGGTGAGGGTCAGTGTTAGGGCTTGGTTTATGTTTGAGTTTAGGGTTACAGTTTGAAATAGAGATAGGGTTAGGTTTAGGATAAAGATAGGGTTTGGATTAGGGTTCAGATTAGGTTAAGGGTAATTTATAATTAGGTTTGGGGATAATTATAGGGTTAGGATTAGTTGTAGGGTTAGCATTAGGATAAGGGTTATATTTAGGGTAATGTAAACAGTTAGAGTTAAGGTTAGAGCTAGGGTTATGGTTAGGATTATGTTTTGTGTTAGGGTAAGGGTGAGGGTTAGGATTAAGGCTATGTTTACAGCTCGAATGAGGGTTTTTGTTAAGGATAGTGATAGGATTAAGGCTAGGGCTAATGTAAGGTCTAGCATTAAGGGTAAGGGTAGTTGTAGGGTTTTGTTATTAATAGGTCTACTGTAATGGTTAGGTTTAGGGAAAGGTCATGTTTAGAGCTAGGTGTATAATTACGGTCAGGGTTAGGTTTAGGGATTGGCTTCATTTAAGTTTTAGGGTTAAGTCTCGAATTAGCATTAGGTTTAGGGTACTGGATATGGTTAGGTTTAGGGTTCAGAGTAGGTTTAGGGTTTTGAATAGCCTTATGGATAGCTATACAGTTAGGTTTAGTCCTATTGTCAGTATTTGGATTAGGCTTATTTTTAGGGTAAAAGATAGGATTACAGCAAGTGTTAGGACTATGTTTATGGTTAGCATTAGGGCTAGTGTTAGGGTTAGAGTAGGCTTATGATTAGGCCTAGGTTTAGGGTTAGGTTTAGGGTAAGTGTTATGGTTGAAGGTAGATTTAGGGCTAGGGAAAGGTTTAGAGTTAGAGCAGGTCTAGGGTAAATGTTAGGTTTAGGACTACGTTTAGCATTAGCATTAGGGTTAGAGTTATGGTCATGGATAGAGTTAGAGCTAGGGTTTGGGGAATGGTTACAGTTAAAATTAGGGTTAAAGTTAGGGTTAGGGATAGGTCTATGTTAATGTTTAAGGTTAGGATTGGGGCTCAGTTTAGAGGTAGTGTTAGGGTTAGAGTTAATTTATTCCAATTTCTTTGATACAATTCAGGATTCATCTTTTACTTACCTTCCTCTTTTTCCTAAGTTTCTGCCTTTTGGTTCAACTCTTTGGTGTCTGTAACAGTTAGTATTTTCATTTTAATTCGTTTTGATTTATATGAGTAAATGTAAAATGATCTGAAAATCAAACAGGATTTATGCTAATAGCTTGAAACTGCACACACACCCTCAATTCTTTGTGGGGACACTCTGATATGTTCCTTGTGAGTGTAGGTCTAAGCTGAAGAATGCAAAAACAACTTTATCCGAGAGCCCTTTAGGAGAAAGGAGAAAATATGTATGCACTGAAATTCCTCCCATAACTGTTTTTTCAGATTTGTTTGATACTGAGAAGGATTCACTATTTAGCTTGCCCCACAAGGGTTTCCAAGTGTGGGACTTCTAGGATCAATGGTTCTCTAATCAGGATAGGGTTAGTGTTAGGTTTAGTTTTAGGGCTAGGGTTACATATAGTGTTACGGTGAGAGTAAGTTCTTTACAAATTTCTTTGATAGTTGGAAGGAGTCATCTTCTACCTACCCTTAATATGCTCCTCAGGTTTGTGCCTTCTGATTTCAATGGTTCGCTAAGAGGGACACTCTGTATTGTAAGGTTTCACTTCATATTGACCCATATAGGTAAATTAAAATGGACTTTGAAATCAAACCAGATTGGTGCTAGCTACTTGAAAATTCAAACACTGTATAAGTTCTCTGTGAAAATTTTCTGGTTTGTTCCTTGTGAAAGTAGCCCTAAGATTAAGATAGCAAAAAAAAAAAAAAAAAAGAAAAAAAAAAACTTTATCTGAGAGCCCTTTAGCAGAAAAGAGAGAAATATGCATGAACTGAAATACCACCTTAATTTTGATTTTATTTCTTTGATACTGCATAGGATTCATCTGATAGCTTTGCCCACTCCCAAGTTTGGGATTTCTAGGATCAACAGTTTTTCAAAAAGTTTAGGGTTTGTGTTAAGGTTAGTGTTAGGGCTAATGTAAGAGCTCGTATCAGGGTTAGAGTGAGTTTTGTTCAAATTTCTTTAATACTGGGCAGGATTCATTTTTTCTCCTAAACATACTATAGTCCAAATATTTGGGCTTTATAGGTTTAATGGTTCACTGTAAGAAACACTTTGTATTTTAAAATTTCGGTTTATTTTTTCATATACAAGTTAATCAAAATGGAGCTGGAAATCAAACAGCATTGGTGCTAGCTGCTTGAAACTTCACACTTCATCAATTTTCTGTGAGCAATCTCTGGTTTGTTCTTGTGACAGTAGGCCTAAGCTGAAGCATGTAAAAACAACTTTATCCAAGAATACTTTAGGAGATAAGAGGGAAATATGAATGTACTGATATACTTCATGAACTTTTTGGTCAGATTTCTTTGATAATGCACAGCATTCATCCCTTAGCTTTCCTCACTAGGCTGCCCAAGTTTGGAAATTTTATGGTCAAATGTTTCATTAAAATGTTAGGGTTAGGGGAAGAGCTAGGGTTAGAGCTAGTGTTAGGGTTAGAGTTATTTTTATTAAAAAAATCTTTGATACTTGGCAGAATTTATCTTTTAGCTAGTTTTACTTTGTTCCACAGGTTTAGGCCTTCTCTGTTCACAGGTTTGCTGTGAGGGACAGTTTGTATTTTAAGATTTCACTTCATTTTGACCTATACGGTAAAGTTAATAGAGTTGAAAATCAAACAGATATGTGCTAGCTGCTTAAAACTTCACATGCTCCATCAATTCTCTGTAGGGTCTCTGGTATGTTCCTTGTAAAAGTAGGCCTATGCTTAAGCTTGCAAAAACAACTTAATCTATGAGTCTTTTAGGAGAAAACAGGAACAAATGCATGTATTGAAATACCTCCCATTATTATTTGGTCAGATTTGTTTGATGTTGTGTAGGATTCATCACTTAGCCTGCCCCACAAGGCTCCCCAAGTGTGGGAATTCTAGGATCAATTGTTCCCTAATCAGGTTATGGTTAATATTAGGTTTAGCGTTATGGCTAGGTCTAGGGTTAGAGGTAATGTGAGGATAAGGGTTAGTTTTGTTCAAATTTCTTTGATAATGGGAAGAATTTATCTTTCATCTAGCCTTAGTGTGCACCCAAGGTAGGTTCTTTTCAATTCAATGGTTCACTATAATGAACACTTTGTATTTTAAGGTTTCACTTCATTTTGACACCTACGGGTAAGTGGAAATAATAAAGGCATCCCTTTCCCTAAACCTAACCCTAAACCGAACCATAAACATACCCCTAATCCTAGGCCTAAGCCTAACACTAAACCTAGACCTATTTCTAGACCTACTTTAGCCTTAACCCTAACCCTAACTCTAGCTTTAAAACTAAATCTAACTATTGTTATTGCCCTATTACTAGTTCTAACTCTATTCTTTACCATATCCCAAACAGTAGCCCTACTAATATCTCTACCAGTTGCCATAGACTTAACACTAGAATTAACCATAACTGTAAATCTACTCTTAAGCCTAAACTCATCCTATCAGTAGCAATAACACTAACTCTAATCATACAACTACCCTTAACATTAGCCTTAGCCCTAAAACAAACCGAGTGATAGGACTACCCCTAACCCTTAACCAAACCAAATCTTAACCCTACATCTAGCCCTAAGCCTAACCCTAATACGAGTCCTATCCCTAACCCTAAAATGAACCGTGACCCTGACTCTCACACTAATACTAATCCTACTTCAAAACATCACCATCAACTTAAACCTAATCCTAAAACTAGACTTAGTCATAAATGTAACCCTAAAAATAGTCCTAATCATAACCTTAGATATTACATTAGCCATATCCCTAAGAAAAGCCCAATCATAACCCCAAACCTAACCCTACTCCAAGACACAACCCTAGCTTTAACCCTAACTCGAATCCTAAACCTAGCCCTACCTTACCCTAAACCTAACCCTAACTTTAAACCTTGCACTAAACCAAAAGCTAATTATAACTCTTACAATAATCCTAGCCCTAACTCTAGCTCTAACCCTATCCAATACCCTAACCCTAACCCTAACCCTAATGTTAATCCTCAGCCTGATCCTAGCACTTTCCTTATCCCTAACCTATCCATTACCCTAAAGCTAACATGATCTATAACCCAAACCATATCATTACCCTTACTCTAACCTTAACCCTAAAGCTAATGTGAGCCCTAACCCTAAACCTTAACCTAAACCAAAATCAAATCCTAATTCTGACCATTTCAATAATAATAATTCCTATCGCTATACCTTATCCTAACCCTCATCCTAACACTTAAATTATACCTAGCCAAAAAACTGTCTCAAAAATCTGTCCATAATCATAACCCTATACCTGATATTAGTCCTAGCACTATGCTAATTTAACTCTAACACAATCCCTAGTCCTAATCCTAGGCCTAACACCAGCTTTAGTCCTAAACTTAGATTTAACCCTAACCCTAATACTAATTTTAACCATCACCCTAGCCCTAAACCTAGCTGTAAAATCATACCTTACCCTTAACCTACCCCTAACTTTAACACTAGCTCTAACCCTATCCCTAACTGTAAGAAAAACCCTAAACCTAATGATAACCCTAGACCTATCCTTAATCCTTAGGTTAATTTAAGATTTAACCCTATAAATAGTTCTAAGGCTAGCCCTCACTCTAACTCTAAACCTATCCCAAACCCTACCCTAAAACTGAAACTTATTGTGACCATAACACAAATCCCTAGGTCTAAACCTGACCCTAACCCATTACCAAACCCTAACATTATCACTACCAGTAAACTTATACCTAAACCTGATCATACAACTAGCCCTAGACCTAAACCTAATCCTAAATCTAGCCTTAACTCTAGCACTAGATGTAAACAAAAACCTAGCCCTAGTCCTAACAATAACCCTTAACTTAACACAAAGAGTAAACCTACCCTTAGACATAAACCTAGTCCTAATTCTGGCTTTAACCTTAACAACCCTAATGATAAGCCTAGCACTAACCATAACCCTAACCCTAAAACTACCATAATCCTATCACTTAACCTAATGCTGAATCTAACCCTTGACCTAGCATTAGCCCTAACTCTAGTTTAAACCCTAACCCTCATCCTAGCGTTAAACCTAACTGTAAACATATCCCAAACCCTAGCTGAAACTCTATCCATTTCCCTTATAATAACCCTAAACCTAATAGTACAACTAGCCATAACCCTTACCCTAACATTATCCCTAGCCCTGATTTTCACCCAAAGCCTCAACCAAGCCCTAACACTTACTCAATTCCGGACTTTTACACTTAATCTAATCCTAGCTTAAAACCGAACCCTAAACCAAACTCTAAACCTAACTCTAATCGTAAACTTAACCCTAGCCTTAACCCTAGCTCTAATCAGACCCATTACTCTAACCCTAACCATTTACCTCATGATAACCCTAGCCCTAACCCTAAACCTACTCTAACCCTAACCAAATAGCTAACTCTAGGTCTCTAGACCTAACCATAAACGAAATCCTTAACATAGTCCTAACCTAGCTCAATCTCTAAGAGCTACACTACACATAACAATAATTGTAGTCCTAAACCTAAACCAAACGCTAACTCAACATCTAACCCTCTCCACTACTCTTACCCTAATGATAAACCTAGCCCTAACCCTAATACGAACCCTAATCCTAGACCTAAACTTTAATATAACCCTAGTTTAGAACTAACCCTAGCTCAAACCCTAACCCATACACTAAACCTAACCCTAGCCTAATCCCTAACACTAACCCGAACTCTAGCCCTAATACTAAAAATAATCCTAGCCCTAAACCTATCCATTACTCTAATGATAACCATAGACCTAATTCTACCCCTAGGCCTAACTATAAACCTATCAATTACCCTAAACCTAAACTAAAAACTAAAACTAACCTGAAGCCTAAACCTATCCCTATTTATTACCCTAACCCTAACTCTAAACTTAAAGCTAATTTGAGACCTAACCCTAAACCTCAATTTAACCCAGACCCCAAAGCTGACCCTGACCATTATAATACCCTTAGCTGTAAACCTGAACCTTACACTAAACCTAACTCTGACACTAAACCTAGACATAAATTTTTCCCTAAAAGTATTTCTAACCATAACTTTACACCTGATATTAGCCCTAGCCCTAATTCTTGCCATAACCCTTACACAAATGCAAGCCCTCATCCTACCCTAAACCTATCTTTGATCCTAACCCAAACCCTAACTCTATCCCTATTCCTAATTTTATCCTTCGCCCTAGTTCTGAACCTTGCTGTTGCCTCATGTTTCCTGTAAATCTAACCCTAACTCTAACCCTAGAAATAATCTTTACACTAATCCTAGAACTACTTGATCCTAGCCCTAATTTAGACTTAACACTAACCCTAACCCTAACACTAGCACTAAGACTAACTCTAACTCTCGCCCTAGCCCTATTCCTGGATCTTACCCTATTTCTTACTATAACCCTAACACTAACCTAACATTATCCCTAACACCAGCCCTATCCTCAAACCTAGATATAACCATAACTCTAAATCTAACCGTAACCCTAAGCCTAAACCTCACATTAAATTAGCCCTAACACTAATGCTGATCCTAAAAATAACCAGAACCTAGTCCTATCCCTAAAAAAACTGAGCCATAGCCATAACCCTAACCCTTAACCTAAACCAAAACCTAACCTTACACCTAGCCTAATTACAGCCCTAATTCCAGTCCTAACCTTACCCTAAAACTAGCCTTGACCCTGACTCTGACCCTAACTCTAACCCTAGCTCTATCACCCTAAAAGTATACCTAACACTAAAACTAGAACTAGCCCTAACTGTAATTTAAAAAGTGGCCCTAATCATAACTCTAATTCTTACATTAACCTTAGCCGTAATCCTAGCTGTAACATAACCCAAAATCTATCTCTAATCAAATCCTTACACCTCTTTTAATTCTAACCTTAACCATAGCCCTAACCATTACCCTTAAACAAACCCTAATCCTAAAACTTGCCCTAACCCTAAACCTAACCCTAGCCTTAATCCTAACCTTAATCCTAGCCCTAACACTAGATATAACACTATTCATTACACTAACCATTACCCTAATCCTAATGCTTACCCGAGGATAACCCTAACCCTATCTCTAACCCTAACATTATCCATTATCCTAAACCTAACCTGAACCCTAAACCTAACCATAAACATTACCCTAACCTTTACCCTAACCCTAATGCTAATGAGAGCCCTGACCCTAAACCTTAAATGAACCCAAACCTTAACCATGACTGTGACACTAATAATAACCCTATCTCTAAACAAGACCCTAACACTCAACCTAACACTTACACTAGAAGTAGCCATAAAGCTAAACCAAAACCAACCCTAACTATAAACCTAGACCTGAAATCACCCCTAGGCCTAATCATAGCCTAACACTAACAAAAAATCTAGCGCTAATCCTAGCCTTAAACCTATCCCTAATAATAGCCCTAAACACAGCTTTAATCCTCATCCTAACCTTAACCCTAGTCCTAACCGTATTTGGACCCTCACCCTAATCCTAGATGTAACATCATACCTTACACTAATCCTAACATTAAACCTAGCCCTAAACCTAGGGAAAGCCCTAACACAAACCCTAGCAATAATCCTAGAACTAATATAACCCTCACCGTAACCCTACCTCTAACTATCACCATAGCACTAACCCTTGTTCTAAACCTATCCCTTACCATAACCCAAACTCTAGCCCTAAACCTAACCCCAACACTAGCCCAAAATTTGCCCTAGCTCTAACCTAGAACTAACCCTAAGTCTAAAGCAAACCCTAAATCTAAGCCTAAACCTCATACTAACACTAGCCCTAATCTTTAAGCTAATTGTAAAACTAGCCCTAACACTAGGCCTATCACTCAAACTAAAACGAGACCCAGGCTTAACACTAATCCTTAAAAAAAAAAAAAAAAAAAAAAAAAAACCTAAGCTATACCTAGCTGTAACCTAGCCCTAATTCGAGTTCTAAACCTAACTCTAGTAATTACCCTGACGCTGACTCAGACCCTATAACTAACCACAGATCTAAACATCACCCTAAACCTAAACCTAAACAGAACACTAGACCTAGCCCTAACTCTAACCCTAAAACTAGCCCTAGTCATAATGCCACTTCTTAAATTAGCCATAGTCCTGTAATAACAGAAAATTTAGCCCTAATCCAAGACATAAACCTAGCATTAAACCAAACCCTAATTTAGCCCTATCCCTAACCCTAACACTAGCCCTAATACTAGCTCTAAACTTGTCCCTTACCCTAAGCCAAACCCTCTACCTAATGCTCTCCTAGTCCTAACCCTAATCCTTAGTCTACTCCAAATCATAACTCTAATACTAATCCTAATCATAGCCCTCATTCTAGCTCTTACCCTTAACCAAACTGTAACTCTAACCCTGACCCTTATTCTGACCCTAACTCTAACCCTAGTTTTAAACCTGACCCTATTCCTAAATCCAACTCTAACACTAGCCCAACGGGTAACCCTATACCTGAGCCTAAACTTAACACTTGACCTAGACAAAAGCGTAATTCTAAATTTAGCTATATCTCTAGCACTAACCCCAAACGAAAACCTAGCCCTAGCCCTAACAATAACCCTTAACCTAACCCAACACTAACCCTATATCTAGACCTCACACTAGCCCTAATTCTGTCACCCAAAAAAAACCTAACCCTAACACAAAGAAAGATTCTTCTCTTAACAAAAACCCTAGCTATAAAAATTATGCTAACCCAAAATCTAACCATAACCCTCACCCTAGATCTAACCAAAATCCTAACCCTTGCTGGGAGCCATCAGCCAAGTAGGTATGACAATTTCCTTGCCAGCGTACCCCCATGTTTCTTTAGTGGAAGGACTCATGGAAATAGGACATTTTTCAGGACATTGCATGTAAGTTGACCTTGCTCAAGGACCAGGGCGGATCCGTGTTTAGGTTCCCCCTTTAGAATAGGGTGTATCCTGCTGCCTGGTTTCCTCTTGAGTTCTTAGGGTCGGACAGTATATTTTGGGAGACAGAAGCCCATGTGGAGTGTGAATTTGTGCAGAGAACGTGGATTCCCCCAGAATGTGTTTGTAGACTGCCGGTGTGAGTTCGGGAATAAAGAATTGCTGTTTGAATCTACAAGCTGTGTGGAGACTCGTGATTTGTGCCCAGCCAGAGACTGCGGCAAACCCTAGTTCTTTTACCCATAGCCTTAATGCTAGCCCTAAACCTCACACAAAATTTAGCCCTAACCGTAGCCCTAACCCTAGCCTTATGTGTAACCATAACCCTAACACTCGCCTTAGGCCTAACCCTAGCTCAAAGACTAACCCTCACCATAAACCTAACCCTAGCCCTAAACCTAAACCTAACATTAATCCTAGCCCTAAACCTAACCATTACCAAGGCCAAACCCTACTTCTAATTCTATCCATTATCCTAAACATAACCCTAAACCTAATGCTAACTCTAGCATTCAACTTAACACTAATCTTAAACCTATACCTGACACTAACCCTAACACTTTCCCTAACCCTAACCATAGCTCAAACCCTAACACTTACCACCTAACACTAACACTAACCCTAGGTCTAACCCTAACCCTAACCCAGACCCTTCCCATAATCCTAACCATAAACCTAGTCCTATACCTATCCGTTACCCTAAATATAATCCTAAACCAAATGCTAACCTTAGGCTTAAACCTAAACCTATTGCTAACACTAACCCTATCCATTACCTAAACCAACCTGAAAACTAAAACTCAACCTATAATTTACTCAAATCCTAACCCTAACACTAATGCTAATTTTAGCGCTAAACTTAAACCAAACTCTAAACAAGACACTGGCTCTAATAATACACCTATATCTAATCCTGGCCCTAACCCTAAACCTAACCCTTAAACTAGACCTAGCCATAAAACTAACCCTAAGAGTATCCCTAACCATAACCTTAGACCTGACATTATCCCTCTACCAAATTCTTGCCCTAAACCTAACACAAACCCAATCCCACATCCTAGCTCTAAACCTAGCCTTAATCCTAACCTGAAAACTAATCCTAGACCAATTCCTAATTTCAACTCTCGCCTTAGTTCTTAACTTAGGAATAACCACATCCCTTCCCCTTCTTTTAACCCTAACCCTAACACTATGACTAACCCTTACCTGAGCCCTAACATTAGGCCTAACCATAATACTAACCCTAGATCTTATCCTAGCTCTAATTTATAGCTAACTGTAGACCTAACCCTATCTGTAGTCCTAAAATTAACTCTAACTCTCACCCTAGATCTATTTCTAGTACTAACCTTATCTGTTACCATAACCCTAACACTATCTTTAACCTTAGCCCTAACCCAAGCTCTAACCCTTGACCTAACCATAACTCTAAATCTAAGCCTAGCCCTAAGCCTAAGCCTCACTATACCAACAGCCAACAGTATCACTAATACTAAAACTAGCCCTAACCCAAGACCTAGACCTAAAACAAAATCAAGCCATTGCCCTAACACTAATCCTAACCTAACCATAACACTAGACCTGACATTAACCCTAGTCGTAATTCTTGCCCTAACCTTAACACAAAACCTAACCATACACCTAGCCTTAATCCTATCTCTAATTTGAGTGTTATCCCTAACTTTAAAACTAACACTGAACCTGACTCTGACCCTAACAATAACCTCATCTCAAATCTTTACCCTAAAGCTTAACTTAACTCTAATACTAGACTTAGCCCTAACTCTAGTCATAAAACTAGACCTAATTGTAACCCTAGTTTTACATTAGCCATAGCCCTAACCCTAGCCCTAAGCTAACCTAAAACTTAACCCTAATCTGAGTCCTAAACCTAGCGTTATCCCTAACCCTAAACCTAGCCATAATCCTAACCATAACCCCAGCCCTAACTTTAGCTCTAATCCTATCAATTAGCTTACCCTAACTCTATGTCTAATGCTAACCCAAAGATAACCTGAACCCTATACATAACTCTAAACCTATCCATTACCTTAAACCTAACCTGAAACCTCTACCTAACCATGTTCATTACCCTAACCCTAAATCTAACCCTAAAGCCATTTTAAGCCCTAACCCTAAACCTCAACCTAAACAAACCCTGACTCTGACCCTGAATCTAATGATACCCCTGGCTCTAAACCTGGCCCCAACCCTCAACCTAAACCTTTCACTATACCTAGCTATAAACCTAAACCTAAGACTATCCCTAACCATAACCTTAGACCTGACATTAGCCCTACCCGTAGTCCTAATGCTAGCCCTATTCCTAACAAAAACCATAGCCTTAATTCTGGCCCTAACCATAGCTTTAAACCGAACCTTAATTCTAACACAAGCCCTAACCCTAAATTTACCCATTGCCCTAGCCGAAAACCTCGGTATAACATAATACTATACCCTAACCCTAAACCTAACCCTAGCCCTAAACCAAGGCCTGACCCTAATACTAAACCTAACTCTAACCCTAGCCCTAATTTAGTCCTAACCTTAAACTTAATCATATCACCAGCCCTAAGACTAACTCTAAGTCTTTCCCTAGCCCTAACCCTAGTTCTAAACTTATCCCTTACCATAACCCAAAGCCTAGTTCTAACCATAGCCAACACCTAGCCCAAAACTTACCCTAGCTGTACATGTAAATCTAACACTAACTCTAAATCTAATCCTAAACGTAAACCTAAACCTCACCCTAAAACTATTCCTAACCCTAAAGCTAATTTGAAATCTAGCCCTAACACTACCCACAGTCCTCAAACAAAACTAACCTATATCCCTAATCCTAACCCTTAACTTAAACCAAATCCTAACACTACCCCTGGTCCTAATTCTATCCTTACAACTAATACCGAACCTGACTCTGATCCTATAACTAACTCTAGCTCTAAATATCACCTTAACCCTAAACATAACCCAAACACTAGACCTAGCACTAAACCTTACCATAAAACTTGCCCAAATTGTAAAGTCAGTTTTTACATTAGCCATAGCCCTAACCCTAACACAAATCCTAACCCTAATCTGAGCCCTACAACTAGATTTAACCCAAACCCTAAATATAACCCTAGCCCTAGCCCTAACCCAAACCCTAACTCTAGCTCTAACCCTATCAATTTGCCTAGGCCAAACTCTCACCTTAATGCTATCAGAGTTGTAACCCTAATCCTTAGCCTACCCCAAACCCTAACCCTATTACTATTCCTAACCCTAGCCCTAATTCCATCTTTAAACATATCACAAAGTCTAAGCCTATCCCCGACCCTTATTCTGACCCAAACACTAACCCTTGGTCTAAGCCTGACCTTAACTCTAAACCGAACACTAACACTAGCCCTACCACTTAACCTATACCTAACCTATCCATAACACTAGAACTTGACCTAAACCTAATCCTGAATATAGCCATAAATCTATCCCTAGCCCTAAAAAAATCCTAGCCCTAGCCCTAACAATAACCATTAACCTAAGTCAAAGACTAAACCTACTCCTAAACCTAACCCTAGTTCTAAATCTGGCTCTAACCCTAACCCCACTGTCCCAAATACTGAACGTTATCCTAATACAAACCGTAGTTCTAGACCTTATTCTAACACCATACCTAACCCTAAATATAGACCTATCCATAACCCTAACCAAAAACTAGCCATAGTCATAAACCAAGATCTTTCATTACCCATAGCCCTAACACTAGCCATAAATCTTACACAAAACCTAGCCCTAACCCTAGACATAAGCATAAACCTAACCAAAACCCTAGCCCAAACCCTAACCCTAATGCTTTCCCTAGCCCTAACTCTAGCTCAAACTCTAAAACTTACCCTAAACATAACTCTAGCCCTAACCCTAACCTTAAACCTAGCCCTAATCTTAACTGTAAGCATACCACAAATCTTAGATCTAACGTTATCCACTAGCTTAATCAGAGCTCTGTACCTAATAATAATCCTAGCCCTAACCATAATCCTAACCCTAAACCTCACCTTAGCCCTAACCCTAGTTCAACCCCTAACACTTGGCCTAAACTAACCTTAACTTTAACACTAACATTATGCCTAACCATAACTCTAGCCCTAATCCTAAGCTTAACACAAGCCCTAATATTAGCACTAAAACTATCCATTTTCCTAAACATAAGCCTGAACTAAATGCTAACCTTAGGCCAAACCCTAACCCTATCCATAACACTAACCCTATTAATTATTCTAAACCTCACCTGAAACTTAAATGAAACCCTATCCATTACTCTATCCATAAAACTCACCCTAAATCTAACCATAAAATTAACCCTAATTGTAAAGCCAGTTCTTAACCCTAATGCCAATTTAAGCCCTAACCCTAAACCTTAAACCAAACCCAACCCTAACCCGACTCTGAACCTAAAAATACACCTAGCTCTAAACCTGACCCCTACATTAATCCTAACACTTACACTAGACCTAGCTATAAACCTAACCCTAACAGTACCCCTAACCATAACCCTAGACCTGAAATTATCCCTATCCCTAATCCTAGTCCTAACTGTATCCCAAACATTAGCCCTTATCCTATCCCTATACCTAGCCTTAATCCTATCCAAAATTTTCACCCTAGACCAATCCTAAATTTTAAAGCTTGTCCTAGCCATGAACCTAGCTATAACCCCATCACTTTCTCTAAAAGTAACTCTAAAACTAACAATAACACTAATTCTACCCCTAGTCCTAATCATAGACCTAACCCTAACACTGACCCAAACGCTAATCCTAGAACTAATTTAGCCCCAACCCTAACCCTACTCCTAACCCTAGCCCTAAGACAAACATAACCATAGCCCTATTTCTACTTTTTACCCTATTCATTACTGTAACCCTCACACTGGCCCTAACTTTAGCCCTAACCCTAGCCATAGTCCTAACACTAGATATAAACATAACTCTAAATATACCCTAAAATTAAGCCTATACCTCATCATACCATTAGCCTTAACACTATTGCTAATCCTGAAACTATCCCTAACCATAGTCCTAGCCCTAAAACAAAACCAAGCCATTGCTCTAACCCTAAACCTTACCCTATAGCAAACCCTACACCTATAACTGGCTATAACCCTAGCTCTAATTTGAGCCCTAGGCCTAAAACTAACCCTGACCCTGACTCTTATCCAAACACTAACCCTATCTTTAAATATTACCCTAACCTAAAGCTAATGCTAGCACCACTCTTAGCCCAAACCCTTACCATCAAACTTACACTAATCGTAACCCTAGTTCTTACATTTGCCATAGCTCTAACGGTAGCCCTAACCCTAACACAAAAATAGATCTAATCCAATAGATTTAACCATAACACTAATCCTAGGCCTAAACCTAACCCTAAACGTAGACCTAACTTTAGCTCTAACCCTGTCCCTTACCCTAAGCCAAACCCTATTCATAATGATTATTTTAGACCTAATCCTAATCCTTAGACAAAACCAAACACTAACCCTATTACTACTCCTAACACTAGCCCTCATTCTACCTCTAACCCTAACCAGAATCAAACTCTAAACTTCACCCATATTCTGACTCTAACACTAATTATAGGTCAAACCCTTACCCTAACTTAAACCAAACCCTGAAACTAGCCCCTACATATAACCTTACACCTAAACATAACAATAACACTAGCCCTAAATCTAAACCTAATTATAAATCTAGTGATAACTCTAGCCCTACACCTAAACAAAAACTTAGTCCTATGCCTAACAGTAACCCTTAACCTAATCCAAACACTAACCCTACCCATATACCTAACCTTGTCCTAATTCTGGCTTTCACCCTAATCCTAACTAACATGAACTCTGACCCTGACACTAATACTAAACCAATCTCTAAACCTGACAATAAACCAAAATCTAAAGTTAACAATACACCTATCCATACCCCTTACCCTAAAACTAGCCGTAATTAGAACCCTAAATCTTACATTACCCATAGTACTAACCCTAGGCCTAAACCTAACACAAAAACCTCGCCATAATCTGAGGCCTAAACCTACCTTAAGAATAACCCTCACCCTATTCCTAGCTCTAAACCTTACCCTAATTCTCACCTTAGTCCTAACCCTAGCTCAAAGCCTAACTCTTAGCCTAAACATAACCATACCCCTATACCTACCCATAAAAATAACCCTAGCCCTAATATTAACCTTAACACTATCTCTAACCCTATTTCTAACCCTAGCCATTACCCTATCTCTAATGCTAAATGTAATGATAACTCTAGTCCAAACTCTAACCAAAACCCTAACACAAAACATAAACCTAACCCTAGACCTAATGCTAAACCTAACACTTGCTTTACCCGAACCCTAATTCAAAACTTAACACTTACCACAAATCCAACTGCAAACCCAGCTTTAAAACTAAATTTAACCCTAAACCTAAGCTTAACCCTAATCTAACCTTACATCTAACCCAATCTATTACTCTAAACCTAATGAAAACCCTAGACCTAATCCTAAATCTAACACTGACCATAACCATAACACTAACCCTAGACTTAACACTAAACCTAACCCTCACCCTAGGACTAACCAAGCTCAAAACCAAACATTTACCCTAAACCTAATCCTAACCTACCCTAAGCTAGGTTTACTAGCCTAACCCAAACCCTAACCCTAACTCTAGCCCTAATCTTAACCATAAACTTAGCCCTAACCCTAGCTCTAACCCTATACATTATCCTTATGATAATCCTAATTCTAATGCTAACCCTAGGCCTAAGCCTAACCCTATTGCTATCCTGAAACATTTCCATTACACTAAAACTACCCTGAATCCTAAACATAACCCTATGCATTACCCTAAGCCTAACCCTAACACTCATTTGAGCCCTATCCCTAAATCTTAACCTAAAACATACCTTAAACCTGATCCTGACCCTAATACACACCTAGCTCTAAACCTGACCCTTACCATAAGCCTAACACTTACACTAGACCTAGACACAAAACTAAACCTAAATCTATGCCCAACTGTAACACTAGACCTGACATTAACCCTAGCCCTAATTCTAGACCTAACCCTAGAACAAACACAAGCCCTCATCCTAGCCCTAAACAAAGCCTTAATCATAACCTTAACACTAAACATAGCTCTAACTCTAATTCTAACCCTCACCCTACTTCTAAACCTAGCTATAACAACATTCCTTACCCTAAACATAACCATAACCCTAGTCCCAATTCTAGGCCTTAGCTGAACACTAACCCTAGCCCTTATCCTTGCCCTATTTTAGCCCTATTCTTAAAACTAACCATAACCCTAGCCCTAAAAATAAATCTAACTCTCACTCTAGACCTATCCCTATATCTAAATGTATCAGTTACCGTAACCCAAACCCTAGCCCTAACCCTTGCTTTATCCTTAGACCTAGCCCAAACCATAGCTCTAATGCTAACTCCAATCTAAACCTAAATCTAAGCATAAGCCTAACAATAATACTAGCATTAACCCTTATGCTAATCATATAAATAGTCATAACCCTAAATCTAGGACTAAAACAAAACTGAGCAATACCCTACCACTAAACCTAAACTTAAACTAAACCCTAAGAGTACACCTAGATCTATTCTAGCTCTAATTCAAGTCCTAACTCTAACCTTAAAACTAACCCTGACACTGAATCACATCTGAATACTCACCCTAGCTCCAAACACCACCCTAAAATTAAACAAAACCATAACTGTAACTCTAGCCCTTATTTGAGGCATAACCCTAACCCTAAAACAAACCCTGACCCTGACTCCGACCATTACCCTAACTTTATCACTAACTTAACCGAAAACCTAGCCCTAATCTGAACCATAACCCGAGTTTAAACCTAATCGTACCCCTAACCCTAGCCCTAATCACAACCATAACCCTAGCCCTAACCCTAGATTTAGCCCTATATATTGCCATAAACATAACCATAATCCTAATGCTGACCCTAGTCCTAAACCTAACCCAATCCCTAATCCTAAACCTATCCATTATTGTAAACCAAACTTAAACCCCTAACCTCACCCTATCATTACCCTAACACTAAGCCTAATGCTAATTTGAGCCATAATTTTAAACCTTAACTTAACCAAAACCCTAAACCAGACCCTGACCCTAAAAACACCCCTAGATCTAAACCTGACCCTAACGCTAAAGCTAACCCTTATACTACAGATAGCCTTATACCTAACACTAAAAGTATCTTTAACCAAAACCATAGACCTGATATTAGCCCTAGCTCTAATCCTAGCCTTAACCCTAAAAAAAAAAATCCCT
This sequence comes from Callospermophilus lateralis, assembly GCF_048772815.1. Taxonomy (NCBI): domain Eukaryota; kingdom Metazoa; phylum Chordata; class Mammalia; order Rodentia; family Sciuridae; genus Callospermophilus; species Callospermophilus lateralis. Next base: position 18,315,318 of record NC_135316.1, on the reverse strand, counting down.
AGCCCACCTTCTAACCCTGAACCAAGACTTAATCATAACCCTAACCCAAACCATAACCCTAACCCTAATTCTAACCCTCATCCTATCTATAAACCTAGCTCTAATGTGATTCTTTAGCCTAAACTTAACCCTAACCTTAACTCTAATGCTAGGCCTAAGCTAAACACTAACCCTAGCCCTAATTCTAGCCCTAATTTAAACCTATCTCTAATTCTAACCCTAACATAAGCCCTAACACTAACACTAACTCTAACTCTCACAGTAGCCCTATCCCTACTTTTAACCCTATCCCTTACTGTAACCCAAAACCCTAGCCCTAAACCTAGACATAACCCTAGCTCAAAACCTTGCCTAATCTTTATACCTATTCCTAATCCTAGATTTAAACTTAACTTTAAATCTAACACTAACCCTAAGCCTAAGCCTAACATTAACACTAGCCCTAATCCTAAAACTAATAATAAAGCTAGCTCTAACCGTAACCCTAGCAGTAAAACAAAACTTAGCAATAGCCCTAACAATAAACCTTAACTTAAACCAAACCCTAGCACTACACCTTGACCTAACCTTAGCCCTAATTCGAGCCCTAACCTTAACCTTAATACGAACCCTGACTCTTACTCATATCCAAACACTCATCCTAGCTTTAAACACCACCCTAACTTTAAACCAAACCCTTACATTAACACTAGCCTTATTTCTAGTCCTAACCCTCACTGTAAACTAACCCTGACCCTGACTATTAACCTAATATTAACACTCGCTCTAAATATCACCATAACCTTAAATATAATCCTAACACTAGAGGTTTAACCCCAAACCATAACTCAAAAATTAACTCTCAATGTAACCCTAGTTCTTACATTAGCCATTGCTCTAACCCTAGTCCTAAACCCAAAATAAAACTAGATCCTAATACGAGCCGTAAACCTAGCTTTAACCCTAACCCTTGCCCTAATCCAAGCCCTAACCTAGCTTCAACCCTATCTCTTACACTAAGCCAAACCCTAACCCTAATACTAACGCTAAACTTAACCTAACACAAACCCAAACCCTATTACTAGTCCTAAACTTAACACTCATTCTAGCTCTAACCATAACCCAAACTCGAACTCTAACCCTGACTCTTATTCTGACCCTAACACTAATTGTAGGTCTAAACCTGAACGTAACCCTATTCTGAACCCTAGCACTAGTCTTACCAATAACCTTATACCTAAACCTAAACCTAACACTAGCCCTAAACATAAACCTAATCCTAAATCTAGCCATAAATCGACCCTAGCCCCAAAGAAAAACCTAGACCTAGCCCTAAAAAAATATTTAGCCTAAGCCAAACACTAACCCATCCACTAGACATAACAATAGACCTAATTCTGACTTTAACCCTAACCATAACCCTAACCTGAATACTGGCCCTGACACTAACAGTAACCCTAGCATAAACATCGCCCTAACCCTAAACCAGCCCTAAAACTATACCTAGCCCTAATATTAACCCTAAAGCTAGCCATAATCAAAACAAGTTCTTACATTAGCTGTAGCCCTAACCTATCACAAAACCTAGCCCTATACCAAGCCCTACCCAAACTTTAACTATAAAGCTAATCCTAACCCTAACCATAGTGTTAACCCTAATCCTAAGCCTAAACATAGATCTAATCCTTTGCATAGCCCTAGCCCTAACCCTAGGTCTAACCTGTCCATTACCTTCATGATAACATTAACCCTTATGCTAATCCTAGGCCAAACCCTAATACTATCCCTAAGCCTAAACCTATCCATTAGCCTACAATTAACTTGAACCCTAAACCTAAAACTATCATCATCCTATCCTTAAAAATAATGCTAATTGGAGTCCGAAACCTAAACCTTAACCTAACAAAAACCCTAAATCTTACCCTAAACCTAATAATACCCCTAGCTTTCAACCTGACCCTAAACATAAATCTAACCCTTACAAGAGACCTAACTGTAAACCTAATCCTAAAACTATCCCTAGCTGTAACCCTAGACTTGACATTTGCCCTAACTCTAATCCTAGTCCTAAATCTAACACAAAACTTTACCCACAACCTAGCTATAAAACTCGCCTTAATCATAAACCTAACCCTAGCCCTAGCACTAATTCTTACCGTCACCTTAGCCCAAAAATTAGCTATAATCCCATCCCTTACCCTAAACCAAAACTTAACCCTAACCTAACACTAGCCCTAGCCCTAAATTTAAAACTCTCCCTAACTTTAACCCTAGCCTAATCCCAGGCCAAATTTAGCCCTATCCCTAACCCTAACCCTTGCCCTAGGACTAACTCTAACTCTTGCCCTAGCCCTATACCAAGTTCTAACCCTACCCATTACCATTGCCATAAACTTAGCACTAAACTCAGCCATAACCCTACCCCTATCTTTAGCCCTAACTCAAACCCTAAATCTAAACCTAACTCTAAATCTAACCTTATTCCAAAGCCTAAACTTCATAGTAACACTAGACTTAACCCTAATACTTGTCCTAAATATAGTCCTAACCCTACCCTAGCCCTAAAAAAAACCAAGTCATAGCCCTAAACATAATTTTTAACTTAAGCAAACCCTAACCTTACACCTAGCCGTAAACCTATCTCTATTTCTAGACCTAACCCTAACCTGAAAACTAATCCGGACTGTGACTCTGACCTTAACACTAACCCTAGCTCTAAACATCATTCTAACCATAATCCTAACCATAACATTAGACGTAGCCCTTACCCTAACCCTATAACTAGCTTTAATCATAACCCTTCCTCAGACATAACCCATTGCCTTAACCCCAGCACTACCCTAACCTAAAACCTAGCATTAATCCAAGTTCTAAACTTAGATTTAACCCTAAATTTAATTGTAACACTAACCCAAACAAAAGCCCTAATCTTATACATAAACCTAGCCCTAATCTTAGGTCTAACCGTATCCTATAGTGTAATGATAACACTAACTTTTATGCTAACCCTATGCCAAAACCTAACCCTATCCATTACACTAAACCACATCTGAACCCTAAACCTAACACTGTCATTACCCTAACCCTAAACCTAATGCTAATTTGAACCCTAAACCTAAACCCTAACCTAACTCAAACCCTAACCTTGAACCTGACCCTAATAATAAAACCAGCTCTAAACCTGACCCTTACCCTAAACCTAACCCTTATACTTGAAGAAACCATAAACCTAACACTAAATCTATCCCTAACTCTAACCCTAGACCTGACATTAGCCCTATCCTGAATACTAGCCCTAGCCCTAACAGAAACACTAGCCCTAAACCTAGGCTTAATCATAACCCTAACGCTAACCTTAGCCCTAACCCTAATACTAAATCTCACCTTAGCCCTGAACCTAGCTCTAACCCATTCCCTTTACCTACATGTAACCCTAAATCTAACCCTAACCCGAGGCCTAATCCTAACAGTAACCCTAGCCCTAATTTAGCCCTATCCCTAACCATAATCCTAAACCTAGCCCTAAGACTAACTATAAATCTCACACTAGCCCTGTCACTATTTCTAACCCTATCCCTTACCATTACCCTAAATCTAGCCCTAACCCTAGTTCTAACCCTTGCCCTCTCCTTAGCCCTAGCCCTAAGCATACATAAAAACCTAACTCTAAATCTAAACCTAACCCAAAGCCTAAGCCTAACCATTATAAATACATTTATATTTAGACTCTATTTCTAGAGATGTTGGCTTCAATTATTATTTAGAATATAGTCATTAGTTTCATAAAAGGCATACCATTTCTGGTGGTGTATAGAGAACTGAGGGTCAGGGGTAGGATGCTATGATAAGGGGGAAAGGAGTAAGGGTATGTGATTAATCTAACTTAGCAACTTTGGAGTAGAACTCTAATGAATAGACAGGGGGAATTATTGGAAGGAGGTATAAATTTAAAAAAAATACCCTATGTGTAAATAGTAAAAGCTAGGAGGCTGAAAGTGGGATTGACAGAGAAAGAAAAAAGAAGAAAAATAACAAGTAAAAAAGAAAGAGAGGGAGAAAGAAAATAAGTGCAAATAAAGAGGTGGTGAGGTTGGGTCTATGCAATTCCTCTATATTATACTATTCTAGTAATTCAGTACTTAAATTCTAATTTCATGGAAAGTTCTTGGTTTCACATATGTTGAGGTTGTGAGGAACAGAAGGGCAAGGGTAGAGGAGAATTAATGAGAAGATCAAGAAAAGAAAAGTAGGAAAGAAAAAATGTCTCTCAGAATTCTGTTTTTATTTCTTGCAGTAGGTGGAGTTTTCTATTCCTAGCTTGAGTCTCTATCCTTAGGGTGATGGAGGTAGCAGAGTGAGAGGGCTTGAGCTTCTACATGGAGCCTCCCTATTCTTATTTCTGAATTTAAAACCAAGGTCCTGTACAGTTGCTGTTCTGCATTGGTAGCTATGCCCCCCAAAATCTTGTGAGAAAAATCTTGAGTTATCACAGCTAGAGGTAGGGGAGTTGGAAACCGGGTACCTGATGAGCTGCAAAACCAAGCTGGTAGCTATGCCCACAGACAGATTGCAAGTAAGGTTTTGCAAGATGGATTCCATCTATTACCCATGTATGGTGTTTGGTGAGGTGGGTGGTTCTGGACTGACCTTTTGCTGTGTCCAGAGCTCAGTCTGGTGACCTGCAAGCAAAGCCTCTGTGTAATGTGCTGCTTTCCATCTGCACAGAGAGAGCCCGTGTGTCTGAGACTGCTGTCTGTTCCCAGAAAAACTGCACAGCCGATACTTCCAACTGTGCCAAGAGCACGCATGCTGCACTAGTTTTTTTCGAATATCTATCATGCTGGGTAGGATTCAACTTTTACTTAGACTTACTATTCTCCACAGGTTTGCGCTTTCTCGGTTCAATGGTTTGCTCTCAGCAACAGTTTGTATTTTAAGGTTTCCCTTCATTATGGCTTATTAATGTAAATCAAAATTGAGTTGTAAATCAAACAGGGTTGGCAGGAGATGCTTGAAACTTCACAAAATCAGTTGTCAGTGGGCACTATCTGGTGTCGTTCTTTTGAAGGTAGGCCAAAGATGAAGCATGCAAAAGAAACTGTATCTGAGAGCCCTTAAGGAGAAAACAGAGAAAAATGTATGTACTGAAATAAGTCTCGTAAAAATTTGATCAGATTTGTTTGTGCAGTATTCATTTTTTAGCTTGCTCCTCTAGGCTTCCCATTGTTGGCACTACTAGGATCAATGGTTCTCTAAACAGGTAAGTGTTAGTGTTACAGTTAGGGTTAGGGCTAGCTTTACAGATAGAGTCACGGTTAGAGTTTGTTTTGTTCAAATTTCTTTGATATTGGGAAGATTTATCTTTTACCTAGCCTTCTATGTGCCCCAGTTTTGGGCCTTAACGTTTCAATGGTTCACTGTTGGGAATAGTTTGTTTTTAATGTCTCACTTCATTTTGATCTATATGGGTAAATGCAAATGAAGCTGGAAATCAGAGGGTTGCTGCTAGCTGGTGAAACTTCACATACTCAATCAGTTGTCTTTAGGCACTCTCGGGTTTCTTCCTAGAAAAAGTAACCATAAGATGTAGCATGCAAAACAACTTTATCCATGAGCACTTTAGGAGAAAACAGGGCAATATGCATGTACTGAAATACCTTCCCCCAATTATTTGGTCAGATTTCTTTGATACTGTGCAGGATTCATCTGTAAGCTTTACCCACTAGTGTCCCCAAGTTTAAAACTTCGATGATCAAAGTTTCTTTTTACAGGTTAGGCTTAGTGTTATGGTTAGAGTTAGGACAAGTGTTAGAACTTTTCTTGGGGTTAGAGTTAGTTTTTTTCAACTTTTTTGGTTACTGGGAAGAATTTATCTTTTTCCTATTCTTAGTATGCTCCCCAAGTTTGGGCCTCCTAGGTAAAAGGGTTTGCTCTCAGAAGCAGTTTTAATTTTCATGTTTCACTTCATTTTGCCTTATAGGGGTGAAAGAAAATGGAGCTGGACCCAAACCGGGTTTGTGCTAGCTGTTTGAAACTTCACACACTCAATCAGTTCTCAGTGCACATTCTCTCATTTGTTTCTTGGGATAGTAGCCAAAAGCTGAATTAAAAGAAACAGCTTTATCTCTGAGCACTATAGGAGCAAGCTTCAATATTTTGCATGGATTACTTTTTTATTGTAAAGGATTCATCCTTTTCCTAGTCTTAGTATGATCCCCAAGTTTGGGTTTTCAAGGTTTGCCAGTTCACTGTCAGGAAAAGTTTGAATTTTTAGGTTTCACTTTATTATGGCCTATAGATGTAAATGAAAATGGAGCTGGAAATCAAACAGTGTTAGTACTAGCTGCTTGAAACTTCAAACATTCAATCAAATCTCTTTGGGCACTCTCTGGTTGTTCTTTGTGAAAGTACCTTAAACTGAAGCGTGAAAAAATAATTTATACAAGATCACATTTGGAGAAAACAGAGGAATATGCATGCACTGAAATACCTCCCCAATTATTTGGTCAGATTTCTTGAATACTGAACAGGATTCATCTATTAGCTTGCCCACTTGGCTGCTTTATTTGGGGACTACTATGATCAATGGTTTTCTCAACAGGTTAGGATAGATTTAGTATTATGTTGGGGCTAGGGTTATAGTTAGTGTTTTCTTAGATTTAGTTTGGTTTGAATTTCTTTAATACTGGGCAGGATTCAACTTTTACCTAAACTTACTATATTATCTAGTTTTGGGCCTCTTGGATCAAGTGTTTGCTCTCCTTAACAAACAAAAAATAGTTTCTAACTTAAATCTTCATTTCATTTGACCTATGCATGTAAATGGAAATTGAGCTGGAAATCCAACAGGGTTGGTACTGGCAACTTCAAAGCTCACACACTCAATCATTTTTTTTATGGGCATTCTCTGGTTATTCCATGTAAAAGTCGCCCTAAGCTGAAGCATTAAAAGCAACTTTATGTGAGAGCACTTTAGGAGAAAACAGGAAAATATGCATGTACTGAACTACCTCCCCAATTATTTTGTCAGATTTCTTTTATATTGTGTAAGATTCTTCTGTTAGCCTACCCAACTTGGTTCCCCAAGTGTGGGACTTCTAGGATCAAAGGGTCTTTTTACATGTAAAGGTTAGTGTTTGATAAGTGTTAGGACTAGCATTAGACCTAGTGTTATGGTAAGAGTCAGTTTTGTTTTCAAATTTCTATGATCCTGTGCAGAATTCATTTTTTTTCCTAGTTTGACTATACTCCAAATGTTTGGGCCTCCTATATAAAGGCTTTGCCTTCAGGAACACTATATATTTTCATGTTTCTCTTCTTTTTGCCCTATAGGGTTGAATGGAAATGAAGCTGGAAATTGAACAGGGTTTGGGCTAGCTGCTTGAAACTTCACACACTCCATCAAATGAGCATAATGTGGTTGCCCTGGAAGTAGACCTAAGAAGAAGTAGAGTGCTTTCACAGCCAAAGAATATTCATGTACTGAAAAAGCTTCAAATTTTTTTGGTTGGATTTATTTGGTACTGTACAGGATTTATCCTTGACCTAGCTTTAGTAGGCTTCCCAATTTGGGCTTTCAAAGTTCAATAGTTCAATGTCAGAAACAGTTTGTATTTTTAGATTTCACTTCATTGTGGCCTATAGGTTTGAATGCAATGGAGCTAGAAACAAAAAAGAGTTGGTGCTAACTGCATGAAACTTCACACACTCAATCAGCTCTCTGTGGGCACTCTTTGATTTTTATTTGTGAAAGTACCTTAAGCTGAAGCATGAAAAACCATTGATCCATGATCACTTTAAGAAAAAATAGGGAAATATGAATGTACTGAAATACCTCCCTCAATTTTTCATTAAATTTATTTGATAATGCACAAGATTTTCTGTTAAGTTGTGCCACTAGGCTCCCCATGTTTGAGGCTTCTATGATCATAGGTGTTCTATGTTGAGAGCCACAGCTGAAGGGGCCCCAGCAAACTTCCAGCTGCCAGCAAACTTCCAGCTGCCATCTGATGATTGTCTCACAGTGGCCCCAGCTATCTTCTAGCTCCCAGCTGATTGGCTCCTCTGCTGTGATGCTCATTGGGCTTTTTTCCCACCCTTTCATACCAAGGAGCTGCTCATTGGGGGACATTAATGGCTCCACCCACGCAACCCAGCCAATCGGCCTCAAGACAGGAGGAGTGGTGTAGGGGGGTTGAGAGGCTTGTGGGAAGCCAGTGGTGGCAGTTGGGCTCTGAGGGAATTCCTGAAGTGCTCATGTGGGGTGGTGTGTTCTAAAAATAAAGTTTGTTTCTGCTTGGTAAGTAGTTCCTGAATTTTGCCCAGCCAGACTGTGGCATTTGGTGGCCCACAAGGAGAATGACTGAGGGTAAGTGATAAGGTAAACTGCTCGCCCCCGAGGGCAGAGCGAGAGGATGGGTAGCCATTTTAAGATTCTTCTTTTGTTTTTTTCACTTTTGCTTTTAGTTGCCTGTTCCTGGAGATGTGTAAGATGAAAGAAAAACTGCTCACATCTGAGAAACAGATAGGGAGAAAGGATGGATGGACATTTCAGGAGGATAGAAAAAATATTATAATGATTTTTTGTGTTCCAATTTTGTTTCATTCTTTTTCAATTTTGTTGGCATTATCTTTTTCAGTTGTATTAAAGTTGAATTAGAAATATGGGATCAGAAATAAGTAAAAAACAAACTGAAAGATTGCTAAGTACATTGTTAGAGGAAGGAGGCATCTCAGTAAAATCAGGAACAGTCAAAGCATACGTTGATACAATACGAAAATGTAGCCCATTGTTTTTTAAGGAGGAATTGTTAAATATATCACAATGAAACCATCATGGTGAAGATTTAAAAAGAATAGAAAAGAAAAGCCCAGGGACTCTGCCAGTTGGCACATTGCCATTGTGGATGTTTGTATCTTGTTTGCTTAGTCCAAAGCTTCAGTTCAGAAAATGGTAGAGGAAAAAGAAGACATATTGTTTAAGTAAAAGAGAAGGTCTCTCGAGCTAGTCAGAGGAAAAAATTCAAGTAAAAGAGAAGGTCCCTCGAGCTAGTCAGACAGAGAAAAATATTCAAGTAAAAACGAAGGTCTCTCAAACTAGTCTGACAGAGGATAAAAATCAAGTAAAAGATAAGGTCTCTTGAGCTAATCAGACAGAAGAAGAAAGTTTAGAGCAGAAAAAGCCATCAGGGGAAACGTTGCAACAGGAGACTGCTACTAACACCTTTCTATCACCAGAGGGCGTAAGTGTCCAACCAACAGCACTACCTCTACAGGAGAGTACTACTAACACCTTCCTATCACCAGAGGAAGTAAGTGTCCAACTAACAGCACCACCTCCATATGCTGGGAGGCCCCCAAACCCCACAGTTGATAGATGGGATCCTAAGGCAGGACCTCAAATATTAACATGTCTTGTATTTGAGCACGAAGGAGGGCAGCGAATTCACCGTGCTTTAGATTTAGTGAAGCAGCTAAAACAGGCTGTAACAACCTGTGGTCCTCAAGCACCCTTGACTGTAAGCATGGTCTGGTCAAATCCATTACCAGCTTGAACATGACGCCAGCAGACTGGGCTAGTATGTGTAAAGCTGTGCTAAATGGAGGACAATACCTGTTATGGAAGGTTGCCAATGAGGAATTTTGCAAGGAGATGGCTAGGCAAAATTCAACAGCTGATTATTCTCAGAGAAATCTAGATATGTTGTTAGGAAACGGATCTAATGAGGATCAGCAGCAACAAATTGCATATGATCCTGGTGTATACTCACAAATGGCTGCAGATGCGGTTAGGGCATGGAAGACTTTACAAGGACATGGAGGTTTACAAGGTCAATTATCTAAGGTAATACAAGGAGTTAATGAACATTACGCTGAATTTGTAGATAGGCTTATTCAAACAGCTACCAGAGTTTTTGGGAATACTGAAAAGCGATGCCATTAATAAAACAACTGGCTTATGAGCAAGTGAATCATTGGTGCAGAGAAGTCATTAGACCATGGAAACATGAAGATTTAAACACATATATTAAATTATGTAGAGCCATTAATGAACAAGGGCAAGTCGTGGCAGCTGCAGTACAACAGGTTTTAGATGCCAGGACAAAAACATGCTACAATTGTAAACAAACAGGACATTTTAAAAGGAATTGCCCCATAGGAGGAGGGTTTAACAAAACTAGGTATCAAAGTAGTGGAATGCCAGGTATTTGCCAACAATGCCATAGAGAGAGATATTGGGGAAATGAATGCCATTCTCAAACCATAATAGAGGGTACTCCATTATCAAAAAAGAACAAGGACCAGGTGTTTATCCACAATATCATGGAGAAAGGCATTGGGCTCCATTGCCAAAAAAATGTACAGGGGGGCTCAATGTTCCGGGGCCAAGTTAGAATTAGTTTAGTGTTGGGTTAGATCTAGTGTTAGAGTTACAGTGAGTTTTGTTTGAACTCATTTGATACTTGGCATAATTCATCTTTTACCCAGCCTTACTATTTTCTCCAGTTTTGGGCCTTATCCCTTCAATGGTTTGCTGTCAGGAACAGTTTGTATCTTAAGGTTTCCTTCATTTTTACCTATAAGGTAAATGGATATGAAACTTGAAATCAAACAGGTCTAGTGCTCACTTCTGAAAACTGCACACACTCAATCAGTTCTATGTGGGCACTCTGGTTTCTTCCTTGTGAAAGTTTCCCAAAGCTGATTCATGCACAAAAATCTTTATTTGAAAGTACTGTAGGAGACAACAGAGAAATATATATATGTACTTAACTACCTCCTTAAATTATTTGGTCAGATTTCTTTGATACTGCACAAAATTTCATTTGTTAGCTTGCCGCACTAGTCTCCCTTAATTTGGGACTTGTATGATTAAAGGTTCTCTAAAAAGATTAGGGTTAGGTTTATGGTTAATGTAAGGGCTATGTTTAAACCTAGTATTAGGGTTAGAGTCAGTTTTGTTCATGTATCTTTGATACTGGGCAGGATTCATATTTTACCTAGGATCAAAATGTTCACTGGTTTGGTCCTTCTCATTCAATTGTTTACTGACAGTAATAGTTTGTATTTTAAATTTTTACTTTATTTTGAAATATTTTGTTGAAGAGAAAGGGAGCACAAAATCAAACAAGGTTGGTGGTAGCTGCTTGAAACTGCACACACTCAATCAGTTCTCTGTGGACACTCTCTGTTGTGTTCCTTGTGAATGTTGTCCTCAGCTGAAACATGGAAAGCAAATTTATCCCAGAGCACTTTTGGAGAAATCAAAGAAATATGCATGTACTGAAACACTTTCCCCAATCATTTGTTCAGATTTCTTTGATACTGTGCAGAATTCATTTGTTAGCTTGCCCCACCAGACTCCCTTATTTTGGGACTTCTATGATCAATCGTTTTCTAAACAGGCTAGGGTGAGCTGTAGGGATAGTATTAAGGAGAGATCTAGTGTTAGGTTTACAGTAGTTTTGTTCAAATTTCTTTGATACTAGGCAGGATTTATTTTTTACCTAGCCTTACTATGTTCCCCATGTTTGGGACTTCTAGGTTCACTGGTTTGCTGTAAGTATTTCTGTTTTTATTTTAAGGTTTCACTTCATTTTGACCTATATGGGTAAATGGATATGGGGCTGGAAACAAAACAGTGTTTTTGCTAGATGCTTGAAGCTTCACAGACTCAATCAGTTCTCTGTGAGGATGCTCTTGTTTTATCCTTTTGAAAGTATCCAAAGGATAAAGCATGCAAAACAACACTATGCAAGAGCATTTTATGAGACAACACAAAAATATGCATTACTGAAATACCTCCCGCAATCATTTAGTCAGATTTCTTTGATATTGGGCAGGATTCATCTGTTAGCTTGCCCCACTAGGCTCCTCAACTTTGAGACTTCTATGATGAAAGGTTCTCTAAACAGGTTAGGGTTAGGCTTATGGTTAGAGTTCGGTCTAGTGTTAGGATTAGAGTTTGTCTTGTTCAATTTTTTTTTTTTTTTTGATACTAGGCAAGATATATTTTTACCTAGCCTTACCACGTTCCCCAGGTTTCGGACTTCTCTGTTCAATTATTTGCTGACAGAAACAATTTGTATTTTATGAATTCACTTCATTTTGACGTATATGGGTAAATGGACATGGAGCTGGAAATCTAACAAGGTTGGTGCTAACTGCTTGTAACTTCACACACACAATAAACTCTCTGTTGGCACTCTTTGATTTGTTCCTTGTTAAATTAGTAATAAGCTGAATCATGCAATACAAATTTATCAGAGAACACTTTAGGAGAAAACAGGGAAATATGCATGTAATGAAATAGCTCCCACAATTATTTTGTCAGATTTCTTTGAAACTGCCCATGATTCATCTGTAAGCTTGCCCAACTAGACTCCCCAATTTTGAAACATTTATGATAAAAGGTTCTCTAAACTGATCAGGTTTAGGGTTAGACTTAGTGTTAGTACTAGGTTTAGACCTAGGGTAAAGGTTACAGTTAGTTTTTTTTTTAAATTTCTAAGATATTGGGCAGGATTCAGCTTTTTTTCTATTTTGACTGTACTCCAAATGTTTGGGCCTCCTATGTTAAAGGGTTTTCTCTCAGAAACAGTTTAAATTTTCATGTTTCTCTTTTTTTTGCCCTACTGGGGTGAATGGAAATAAAGGTGGAAATCAAACAGGATTTGTGCTAGCTGCTTGAAACTTCACACACTCAAACAGTTCTCAGTGAGCATTCTCTGGTTTGTTTCCTTTGAAGCATCCCTAAGCTGAAGTAGAAACAAACAGCTTTATCTCTGAGTGCTTTAGGAGCAAGCAAAATACACATGTACTGAAAGAGCTTCGAATTTTTTTTTGTCATATTACTTTGATACTGTACAGCATTCATGTTTGACCAACCTTATTAGGGTTCCCAAGTATGTGCTTTCAAGGTTCACTGGTTCAGTGTCAGGAACAGAATGAATTTTTAGTTTTTACTACATTATCGCCTATAAATGTGAATGGAAATAGAGCTGAAAATCAAACAGGGTTGGTGCTAGCTGCATGAAACTTCAGACACTCAATCACTTTCCTGTGGGCATGCTCTGGTTTGTTCCTTGTGAAAGCAACTTAAGCTGAAGCATGAAAAAAACAATTTATCCAAGAGCACTTTATAGAAAACAGGGAAAATAGGAATGTAATGAAACACCTTCCCCAATTATTGGTCAGAATTTTTGATACTGGGTAGAATTCATCTGTTACCTTGCCCTGCTAGGCACCCCAAGTTTGGGACTTTCATGATCAAGCTCTATAAACAGGAAAGGCTTAGTTTTAGTATTAGGGTTAGGGCTAGGGTTAGAACTAATTTTCAGGTTAGAGCTAGTTTTGTTCAAATTTCTTTGATACGGGTAAGAATTCATCATTTACCTAGCATTGCCATATTTCTCAAGTTGGGCCTTCTCTGTTCAAGGTTCACAGTCAGGAACAGTTTGTGTTTTTAAGTTTCACTTCATATTGATTTCTATGGGTTAGGGTTAGTGTTAGGGCTATGGCTCTGTTTTGTTTTAGGGTTCAGGCTAGGTTTAGTGCTAGATTTTTAATTAGTGTTAGGGTTAGGGCTAGTGATAGGGTGAGGTTTATGCTTAGGTTTAGGGTTAGATACAGCCTTATGGTTAGGGCTAAGGTGAGTGTTACAGTAAGAAATAGGGTTAGGACTAGGGAAATGGCTAGGACGAGAGTTAGATTTAGATTTAGGACTAGGCTTCGGGTGATGATTAGTGTTAAAGTTAAAATAGGTTTAGGATTAGGGCTAGGGTAAATGTTAAGGGTTAGGCCTAGGGTAAGGATAGGTTTAGGATTAGCATTGGGGTTATGATTAAGTTTAGGGAAGTGGGTGAGGTTATAGCTAGCTTTAGGGCTAGGGTGAGGATTAGAATTAAGATTAGGGCTAGGATAAGATTTTAGGTTAGAATTAAGGGTAGGTTTAGGACTAGGGTTTCTGTTAGGTTCAGGGGTAGAACTAGGACTCAAGCTAATATCAAGTCTAGGGTTATAATTAAGGTTAGTTTTAGGGTTAGGTTATAGCTAAGTCTAGTGTCAGAGCAATGTTTACGGTAAGGGTCAGGTTTAGAGTTAAGGGTATTTTTAGTGTTAGGGTCAGGGTTAGCATTTGTTTTAGGTTAAAGTTAAGGTTTAGGGCCTGAATTAGTGTTAGGTTTAGGCTTAGGGTTAGGGTAATGGATAGGCTTAGATTTAGGTTTCAGTTAATGTTTAGGATAATGTATGGGTTAGGTTTACCAATAGGGTTAAGGTTAGCATTAGTTTAAGATTATGTTTAGTATAATGGATAGATTTAGTGTTAGGGTTAGGCTAGATTATGATTTGGATTTAGTCGAAAATTAGAGTTAAGTTTAGGAATAGAACTATGGTTTGTTTTACGGTAAGTTTTAGGTTTAGGACTAGGGTAATGGGTAAATTAGGGTTAGCGTGAGTGTTTGAGCTAGTGTTAGGGGTAGCGCGAGGGTTATGTTTACATTTAGGTCTAGGGACATTTTTATGGTTATGATTTGGTTTAGGGTTCGGGTAATGGCTAGAGTTTTTATTACAGTTAGGGTTAGGGTTAGGGTAATGGATAATGTTAGATTTATAGTTAGGTTTAGGGTTAGTTTATGGATTCAGGCTAGTCTTAGGATTAGGTTTAGTATAAGGCTTAATGTTTCTGCTAGGGTTAGGGCTATGGTGAGGTTTATGTTTATGGTTAGGTAGTGGAATACATTTATGGTTAGGGTTAGATTTAGTGTTAGGGATTTGGTTATAATTAGGGTTAGATTTAGGGTTAGGGTAATTGACAGGGTTAGAACTAAAGTTCGAGCAAGGATTAAGGTTAGCATAAGAGCTATGATTAGGGTTATGGTTTAGGATAGGGCTAGGATTATGTTTAGGGTAAGGGTTTTGCTTTGAGCTAGGGTTAGGTCTAAGGCAAGGGTTAGTGTTAGGGTTAGTATTAGTGCTAGGGTTAAGATTATTGTTATGCTTAGGGCTAAGTTTAGGCCTAGGATTATGGCTAGGTTTTGTGTTAGGTTTAGGGCTAAGGTTAGGACTATGGTTAGGGTTAGGACTACTGTTAGGTTTAAGATTAGTGTTAAAATAGGGTTAGGGCTAGTGTTATGCTTAGGGCTAGTATTTGTGTTAGAATTATGGCTAGGCCTAGTGTTAGGACTATGTTTTTGGTTAGGGCCGGTTTAGAAATAGGTTAATGTTAGGGTCAGGGTCAGTCTTCCAGATAGGTATAGGGTTAGTGTTAGAGCCAGAATTAGGACTAGTGTTAGGTCTAGGGGTAGGTTAAGTGTTTAGTTTAAGTTAAGGTTTATAGTTAGGGCTAGAGCTAGGATTTTGTTTAGGTCTAGGACTAGAATTACAGCTATATTTAGAATTAGTTTTGGGTCAAGATCTAGTGTTAGGGTTAGGTATAGGTGTAGGCTTACTGGTATGGTTAGTGTTAGGGTTTGGTTTAGAGTTAGGGTCAGGTTTAGACCTAGGGTTACTGTTAGGACCAGATTAAGGATCAGGGTTAGGGTTAGAACTAGAATGAGGGCTAGGTTTAGGATTAATAATACTGTTAGTGTTTAAGTTAGGCTAAAGATTGAAATTACGACTAGGGTTAGCATTTGGTTTAGGTTTGGCTTATTGTAAGGGATAGGGTTAGAGCTAGTATTAGGGCTAGGGTTAGGATTAGGTTTACGGATAATGTTAGGGTTAAGATTAGGGTTGCAGCTGGAGTTAGAACTAGAATTGGGGATAGGATTTTTGTTAGGGTTAGGGCTAGGGTTATGACAATGACTAATTTACGAACTAGGGTTACAATTAGGGCTAGTTTTAGAGTTAAGTTTAAGGCTAGGTCTGGTGTTAGGGTTAATTTCAGGTTAGGATGATGTTCAGAGCTCGAATTAGTGTTAGGATCAGTGTCAGGGTCTGGGTTATTTATACAGTTAGCTTTAGGGCTAGGTGTAGGTTAATGTTTTGGTTTAGGTTTAGGGTTAGGGTTGAGGGTATGGTTTTGTTTTGTTTTAGGCTAGGGCTAGGGCTAAGGCAAGTTTAAGCATTTACATTATTGTTAGGGCTAGTGTTAGGATTTGGTTTAGGATTATGGTTATGGTTAAATTTAGATTTAGGTTTAAATTTAGAGTTAAGTTTAGATCCAGTGCTGGGATAGGGCTAAGAATAGAACTAGGGATAGGGCTAGGGCAAGAGTTAGAGTTAGTCTTAAGGCTAAAATTAGGTATAAAGACAAAACTTAAGTAGGGTAGTGCTATTCTTTGTGTTAGGGTAAGGACTAGGGTTAGGGCAAGGGTTATGTTTAGGTTTAAGATTATGGTTGGTTTAGAGTTATGTTTAGGTCTAGGTAAGGGATGGGGTTATAGTAAGGTTTAGGGCTAGTAAAAGTGTTAGAATAAGGGTGAAATCTCACGTTATGGTTCGGGTTAGGATTACGGCTAGGTTTAGGGCTAGGATTAGGGCTAGGGCTAATTTCAGGTGTAGTTTTACAATTAAGGATAGTTAGAGTTAGGTTAGATGTAGTGTAAGGGTTGGGTTAATGGTTAGGTACATTTTTAGAGCTAAGGGTATTGTTTGGGTCATGATCGTGATTAGTGTTTGGGATAGGTTAAGTTTTAAAATTTAGGGCGTGAATTAGCATAGGGTTCGGATTAGGGTAATGATATATTTAGGTTTAGGTTTCAAGTCAGGTTTTGGGTAATGGATAGGATTAGGATTAGGGATATGTTAAGTTTAAGGCCTAGGGTTACCATTAGGGTTAAGATTATGTTTAGAGTAATGGATATGGTTGAAGCTAGGGTTAGAGCTAAGGTTATGGTTATTATGGTTATTATTAATACTAGGCATAGGGTTAAAGTTAGGGTTAAAGCTCAGTTTAGGGGTCAGAATAGGCTAGGTTTTTGGTTAAGTTAGGGCTAGGTTTAGGGTTATTACTAATGTAAGTAGTAGGGTTACAATTAGGGCTAGTTTTAGGGTTAGGATTAGGGTTAGGGCTAGGTCTAGTGTTATTTTTAGTGTTATGTTTATGGTGATGTTTAAAGCTAAGGTTGGTTTTAGTGTCAGAATCAGGGTTAGGGTTAGTTTTAGAGTTCTGCTTAAAACTCGAATTAGGGCTAGGGTTAGGTGTAGGGTTAGGTTTGGTTTAGGTCAAGGGTTAAGGTTAGGGCTATGCCTCGGTTTTGTATTGGGGCTAGGGCTACAGTTAGGGCTAATTTTTGGATTAGCTTTAGGGTTAGGGGTAGGGTTATTGTTAGGTTTAGGCTTACACTTTGCATTAGGGTTAGATTTAGAGTTAGGGTTAGATCTAGGGCTAAGAAAATGGCTAGGGTTAGGCCTAGGTTGTGTAGGGCTAGGTTTAGAGTTCCAGGAAGAGATAGAGTAAGAACTAGTTTAAAGGCTAGGGAGAGAGTTAGACTTAGTTTTAGGGTGAAGGTTAAGGTTAGGTTTAGGGATAGGGCTAACTTAGGCCTAAGATTAAGGATAGGGTTGGTTTTAAGTTAGGCCTAAGTTTAGGGTTAGGATTATGATTAAGGCTATGTTTAGTGATAATATGGGCTAGGTCTTGTGTTCCTGTTAGGGCTAGGACTATATCTAGGGCTAATGTCAGGTCTAGGGTTATGTTTATGGAAAGATTTAGGGTTTGATTTTGGCTAGGTGTAAAGTAAGGATTAGGTTTAGGGTAAGGGTTAGGTTAGAGATAGGGGAATTATTTGCGTCGGGCTCATGGTTAGGGTTTCTTTTAGGTTTGAGCTTAGGGTTAGGGCTCAAATTAGCATTAGGGTAATGGTTAGGGTAATGATAGGGTTAAATTTGGGGTTCAGGTAAGGTTTAGGGTAATTGATAGCGTTGGGGTTAGTTATAGGTCTAGGGTTAGGCCTAGGGTTACCATTAGGAAAAGGGTTTTGTTTAGGGTAATGGATACAGTTAGAATTATGGTTAGGGCTAGAGTTATGGTTAAAATTAAGTCTTGAGATAGGGTTAGTCCTAGAATTAGCATTATGGTAGGGTTATGGTTAGAATAATAGATCAATTAGAGCTAAGGTTAGAACTAGACTTATGGTTGTGATTAGGTCTTGAGTTAGTGTTAGAGTATGGGTTAGAACTAGGGTTAGGGTTATTATTATATTTAGTGTAAGAGTTAGGTTCTGAGCTATGATTAGGGTTAGATAACGAGTTAGGTTTAGGGTTATGTTTAGGTATAGGTTTACTGTAGGTTTAGGGTTAGGTTTAGGGGAATCATTATAATTAATTTTAGGGTTATGTTTAAAGTAATATGTACGGTTCAATGTAGTTTTAGGGTTAGGGACAGGGTTAGATTTAAATTTAGGTTTAGGTTTAATTCTAAGGTTATGTTTAGCTTTATGGTAAGGTTTAGGGTTTAATCTGCAGTTAGGGCTATAGTGAGTATTAATTTTGGGTTAGGTTTGAGTTAGTTTTTTTTTATGGTTAGGGTTAAGGCTGAAGTTACAATTAGGGTTAGGGTTAGTGTTAGGGTAATGAGTAAATTTAGAGCTAGGGATAGGGCTAGGATTAAGGTTCAGATTAGGATTAGGTTTAGGGTTAGATTCAGGGATAGTTCTAGGTTTATATTTTTAGTAAGGGTTAGGTTTTGAGCTAGGGTTAGGACTTAGGCGAAGATTAGGTTTGGGTTAGGGCTAGGGTTAGGTTTAGGGTTATCCTTAGGGCTAAGTTAAGGCCTAGCATTAGCTCTAGGTTTTGTGTTAGGTTTAGACCTAGGGCTAAAGCAGTGGGTAATGAAACAGCTAGGGTTATTGTTAGGGCTAGTTTTAGGATTAGGGTTCTGCCAAGATCTAGTGTTAGGTTTAGATTTTCAGTAAGGGTCAGTTTTAGAAGTAGGTTTACTGTTAAAGGTAGAGTCAGTGTTTGGGTTAGAGTTCAAGTTACGGTTACAGCCAGAATTAGGACTAGGTTTAGGTCTATTGTAAGAGTTAGTGTTTGTGTTAGAATACGGGTTATTGTTAGGCCTAGAACTAGGTTTTTGTTTAGGTCTATGACTAGTGTTAAGACTAGATTTAGGATTAAGTTTAGGTCCAGGGCTCGTGTAAGGTTTTTGTCTAGTGTTAGGGTCAGGTTTACAACTAGGGTTTGTGTTAGGGTCAGGAAAAGGGACAGTGTTAGTGTTCACATTTGGGTTAGGATTAGAGCTAGAATGAGTGCTAGGGTCAGGACTATTTAAAAGGTAAGGATTTTGGTTAGCCTAAGGATTAGGCATGGATCTAGGGCTACCATTAGTGTTAAAGTTATTCATAGGGTAATAGAAAACCTTACAGCTAGGTTAGGGCTAGAGTTGGGTTATGGTTAAATCTTGTTTGGGGGCTCGGATTAGGACTAGTTTTTGTGTTAGGGTTAGGGCTAATGTTAGGGCAATGGCTAATGTAAGAACTAGGGTTATAAATATGGTTAGTTTTAGGGTTAGTGTTAGGGGTAGGTCTAGTGTTAGGGTTAGGTTTAAGGTTAGGATGAGGGCTGGGGATGTGGCTCAAGTGTTAGTACACACACCTGGCATGCGTGTGGCCCAGGTTTGATCCTCAGTACCACATACAAACCAAGATGTTTTAACTGCTGAAAACTAAAAAAATAAATATCTAAAAATTATCTCTCTCTTTCTCTCTCTCTCTCTCTCTCTCTCTCTCTCTCTCTCTCTCTCTTTCTCTTTAAAAAAGTATAGGATGATATTTATAGCTAGTGTTAGTGTTAGGTTATAGTCAGAGAAAGGGTTAAGGTTAGGACTTGAATTAGGAATAGGTTTACTTTTAAGTTTCAGTTTTAGGTTTGGAGGGTGTTTAGAGCTAGTGTGTGTTAGGATATGAGTCAGGTTCAGGGTTAGATTTAATGTTAGTGTTAGTACTCGAATTAAGACTATTGTTAGGTCTAAGTGTAGTTTTAAGTTTTGGTTTCAGTTAAGTTTTATGGTTAGGGCTATTGCTCAGTTTGTTTTACTGCTAGGGTTAGGTTTATTTCTAGTTATATGATTAGAGTTAGGGTTAGGGCTTGTGATTGATTTGCTTAGGTTTAGGCTAGGGTTAGGTTAAGATTTGGAGTTATGGTTAGATCTAGGTTTAGGGCTAGGTCTAAGGATAGGGCAATGGTTAGGGCTAGGGTTATGATTATGGTAATGGATAGTCTTAGAACTAGGAATAGGTATAGTGTGAGAGTTAGAGTTAGTCTTAGGGCAAGGGTTATGTTTGGTTTTATGTATAGGGTTAAATCAGGTCAAGGATTAGAACTAGGGTTAGTGTTCATCTTAGTCCCAGCATTAGGGATAGGTTTAGGGTTAAGTTTAGGGTAAGAAATGTGTTATAGATAGGTTTAGAGATAGAGTGAGGTTTAGAATTAGCATTATGGCTAGGGTTAGAGTTAGGGTTATTATTAAGGCTAGGTTTAGGGCTATAATGAGAGCTAAGTTTTGTTGTAGGGTTTGGTCTTAAATTATGGCTAGGGATAATGTCAGGTCTAGTGTAGATTTAGGATTAGGTCTATGTCTTAGTCTAGTGTAAGTGTTAAGTTTAGGGTAAAGGTCATTTTTAGAGCTAGAGGTATTTTTAGTTTCAGGATCAGGGTTATGGTTTGTATTAGGTTAAAATTTAAGGATAGGGCTCAAATGAGCATTAGGTATAGAGTTAGTGAATAGTGGTAGGTTTAGGGTTCAGGGTAGGTTTAGGGTAATGGAGAGATTTAGGGTTTGTGATAGGGTTAAGCTTAGGCCTAGGGTTAGCATTAGAAATAGGGTTATCATAAGGGTAATATATAGAGTTAGGGTTAGGTCTAGGGTTAGTGTTATTGTTAGGGATAAAGCTAGGGTAATGTTTAGGCCAAATTTAGGCTTTGAGCTATGCTTAGGTCTAAGGTGAGGGTTAGGTTTAGGGTTAGGGCTAGGTTTAGGGTTAGGGTTATGCTTATGGTAAGTTTATGCTCAGAGCCATTGCCAAGTAGGAATGACACATGGCAATTTCTTTGTCAGCCTACCCAATATTGCTTACAGGAAAGATTCTCCATATTGGACCCAGGTCATTTGCAGTGACATTGCATGTAAGGTGACCTTGTGCAAAGACCAGGGCGGATCCAGGTTTAGGGCGGATCAGGGTTTAGGGCTCTCCTTGGGTTTAGGGCGGTTCCAGGTTTAAGGTGTACCCTGCTGGAATATGGCATATCCTGCTGCCTCAGGCATGCCGCTCCTTGAGTTCCTCTCTAGTTCTCGTTGAGTTCTCGCGGGATTCAGAGAGTATTTGGGATTCAGAGCCTGGTAAATTTGGCAGAGAACGTGGATTTCCCCAGAACGTGTTTGTAGAGTGCCGGTGTGAATTCGGGAATAAAAAATTGCTGTTTGAATCTACAAGGCTGTGAGTGGCTTGTGATTTTGTGCCCAGCCAGACTGCAGCAGGTTTAGGCCTTGAATTAGGACTAGGTTTTGTGTTAGGTTTAGGACTAGGCTTAGTGCTATGGGTAATGTAAGATCTAGGGTTCTAATTAGGGCTTGTTTTAGGGTTAGGGTTATAACTAGGTTTAGTGTTAGGTTTAGATTTTGATTTAGAGTCATTTTTAGAGATAGATTTAGTGTTAGTGTCAGGATCAGTGTTCAGATTAGAGTTAGGGTAAAAGTCAGAATCAGAAGTAGGGTTAGTTCTAGGGGTAGTTTTATTGTTTGGTTTAGGTTAATGGTTATTGTTAGTGCTAGGACTAAGTTTTTGTTCAGGTCTAGAGCTAGAGTTATGGCTTGATTTACGCTTAGGTTTAGGTCTAGGGGTAGTGTTAGGTTTAGGTTTAGGTAAAAGTTTACTGGTAGGGCTAGTTTCAGCATTCAGTTTAGGGTTAGGGTCAGGTTTAGACCTATAATTACTGTTATGGTCACAATAAGGATAAAGGTTAAGGTTAAGTTTGGGGTTAGGTTTAGAGCTAGAATGAGAGCTAGGGTTAGTGTATGATGTAGGCTAAGGATTACAATTAGGATGAGCATTAGCATTATGGATTAGTTTTGGCTTTGGATAAGTAATAGTGTTAGAGCTAGGCTTACAGCTAGGGTTAGGGTTAGGTTTAGGGCTAGGATTAGGGTTAAATCTAGTTTTAGGGATCAGCTTAGGGCTATTTTTGTTTTGGGGTTAGGGCTAGGGTTAGGACTATGGCTAATTTAAGAATTAAGCTTATTATTAAGGTTAGTTGTAGGGTCATGTTTTGGGCTTGAAATGCTGTTAGCATTTGCTTTAGGGTTAGGGTGATATATAGAGCTATGGTTAGTTTTTGGATATGAGTTAGGGTAAGTGTTAGTTTCAGTGCTAGGACTCGGATTTGAGCTAGGGTTATGGTTTGTTTTCAGTTAGGTTTAGGGTTATTGTAATGACTTTTTTTTTAGAGCCAGAGCTAGTGTTAGTGTTAGTTTTATAATTAGTGATAATGTTCAGCTCTAGGGTGAGTATAGGGTGAGTATAGGCTTAAGGTTAGGGTTAGATTTAGAGTTATGGTTAGATCTGAGGTTAAGGCTAAGCTTTGACCTAGTGTTAGGGTTACAACAATGAAGAGTTTTAGAAATAGAAATAGGGCTAGGGTGAGAGTTAGAGTTATTCTTAGGTCTATAGTTAGAGGTTTGCTTAGGGTTAGGGCTAAATTAGGACTAGATTAGCGCTAGGTTTAGTGTTAGGATTAGGCTGATTTTTAGGGCTAGAATTAGGGTTAGTGTTAGTGTTAGCATTATGGTTAGTTTTAGGGGAAGGTATGAGGTCATGGCTAGGTTCAGAGCTAGGGTGAGGGTTAATCCAATGAAAAAACCTAACCCTAACTCTAACTCTAACCCTAATGATCATTTGAGCCTTATCTTTAAACCTTAACCTAAAAAAAACTTTCACCCTGATCCTTATCCTAAAAATACACCTAGATATAAACATACCCTTACCCTAAGCCTAACACTTACACTAGACCTAGACACAAACCTGACCCTAAATCTACTCCAAACTGTAACAGTAGACCTGACATTATTCCTAGCTTTAATTCAAGACCTAACCCTAAAGTAAACCATAGTCCTCATTTTAGCTATAAACCTAGCCTTAATCATAACCCTAATCCCAAACCTACCCTAACCCTAATTCTAACCGTCACCCTACATCTTAACCTAGCTATAACACCATACCTTACCTTAAAATTAACTATAACCCTAGCCCTAAAACTAAGCCTAACCTGAACACTAACCCCAACCCCTAATCTAGCTTTAACTTAGCCCTATCCCATAATTAATGGAAACCCTAGGCCAAAGACTAACCCTAACACTCACTCTCACCCTAGCCCTAACCCTAGTTCTAACCCTATCTGTTACCGTAACCATTGCCCTAGCCCAAACACTTGCCCTATATTTACACGTAGCCATAATCCTAAATCTAACGCTAAATCCAAATCTAACCCTAACCCAAAGATTAAGCTTAACACTAACACTAGCCCTAACCCTAATGCTAATATTATAACTAGCCAAAACTCTAAACCTAGGACTAAAAGAAAACTGAGCAACAGCCCTAACCCTAAATGTTGACTTAAACCAAACCCTAACACTACACCTAGACATAACCCTAGTCCTAATTCGAGTCCTAACCCTAAATTTAAAACCTACCCTGAATCTGACTCATATCGTAAAACTGACGCTAGCTTTAAAGACAACCCGAAACTTAAAGAATAGCCTCACAGTAACTGTAGCCCTAACTCAAGTCATAAACCTAACCTTAAACCTAACCCTGACCCTCACTGAAATCCTAAAATCACCCTAGCTCTAAACATAACCCTTACCTTAAACCGAACACTAACAGTTAACCTAGCCCTTATTTGAGTCATAACCCTAACTTTAAATCAACCCTGATGCTGACTCATATTCTAAAAATAACCCTACCTCTAAATATTACCCTAACCTTAAACCTAAAACTAACACTAGATCTACCCCTAACCCTAACCCTAAAACTAACCCTAATTGTAACCCTAGCTCTTACATTAGCCAAAGACCAAATCTAGCCCTAACCCTTACACAAAAACTAGCCCTAATCTGAGATCTAAATCTATATTTAACCCTAACCCTAACCGTAACATTAGCATTAATCCTAGCTCTAAGGCTATCCCTTAATCTAAGAAAAACCCTAACCCTAAAGGTAACCCTAAACCTATCTGTAATTCTTAGGCTAACCAAAACTCTAACCCTATGAATAGTCCTTAACCTATACCCCATTCTAGCTCTAACACTATCCCAAAATCTAATACTAACCCTGGCCCTTATTCTGAACCTAACACTAACCCTACATCTAAAATTGACCCTAACATTACACCAAACCCTAACACTAGCTTTAGATCTAAACCAAATTCTAAATCTAGCCTTAACTCTAGCCCTAGACCTAAACATAAACCTAGCCCTAGCCCTAAAAATAAATCTTAACATAACTCAAACATTAATCTTACCCTTACACTTAAACCTAGTCCTAATTCTGTTTGTAACCCTCACTCTAACTTTAACCCAAAAACTGACCCTGCATTTAGAGTAAACCTATCTCTCAATATGACACTACCTGAAAATCTAAACCTAACACTAGACCTAACCATAACCCTAACCATACAACTAGCCCTCAACATAAACCTAGCTCTTACATTACCCATAGTCCTAACCCTAGGCCTAAACTTAACATAAATTCTGGAGCTAATCCTAGCCCTAAAACAAGCCTTAAACATAATACTAACCCTAATCCTAGCTTTAACCCTTACTTAACCCTCGCCTTAGTCCTAATCCTAGCTCAAATCCTTAGCATTACTCTAAAAATAAACCTACACCTATCCCTCAATCTAACTGTAACTCTATCCCTAATGCTAACCTTAACCCTAGCCCTAAACCTAGCTCTAAACATACCCATTATTCTAAACCTAAACCTAAATTTATTGATAATCCTAGGCTGAAGGCCAAACCTAAACAAAACTGGAAAACTAATCCTAGGCCTAACCTTAAAACTCACACTTGCCATATACCTAACCCTAGCACAAAACTTATCCCTTACTATAAACTTAAACATAACTATAGCCCTAACTCTAAGCATCAACCACAATCTAAGGTAAAACATACCCCTAGATTGACATCTAATCAAATACATTACCCTAACACTAACCCTATCACTAATGATGTCCCTAGCCCTAATCCTAACCCTAACCATAATCCTAAAACAACTATAATCTTATCCCTAGAAGTAACCCTAAACCTAACCCTCATCTAGCCCTAAACCTTGCTCAAAACCTAACCCTTATGCTAAACATAAACCTAAGCATAACCCTAGTTCTATCCCTAACCCTAACCCTAATACAAGACCTATTCCTAACCATAAACCTAGCCCTAAACTTAGCTCTAATCTTATCCATTATACTAATCATATCCCTTACCCGAATTTGAATCCTAGGCCTAAACTTAACCCTATCACTAACCCTAAACCTATCAGTTACCCTAAATGTCATGTAAACTCTAAACAAAACACTCTCATTATGCACCCCACACAACTGAACACTGATCCTCACACTAACATTAAACCTAGTTCTAATCCTGACCCTAACCCAAAACCTAAACCTAACACTAGACCTAGCTGTAACTGTAATCTTAAAACAAGCTATAATCAGAACTCTAGATCTTACATTACACATTTCACTAACCCTAGGCCAAAACTTAACACAAAACTAAACCCTAAGCATAACTCTCACCCCTAACCCTAGTGCTAAACTTACCCTAACACATATCTTACTACCAACCCTGGCTAAAAGCCCAACCCTTATCCTAAATATTACCCTAGCACTATCCCTAACCATAACCATAAAACTAACCATAACCCTACTGCTAATTCAAGCCCTAAACCTAAACTCTAACCTCAAACAAACTCTAACACTGACCCTGACGCTAATAAATCTCCTAGCTCTAAAGCTGACTTTTACAATCAATATAACCTTTACACTAGACCTAGCCATAACACTAATCCTAAAACTACCCCCAACTGTAAGCTTAGACCTGACATTAGCCATAGCCCTAATCTTATCCCTAAACCAAACACAAACCCCAGTTCTTATTCTAGCCCTAAACCTACACTTAATACTAACTTTAAACCTAACATTAGGCCTAATCCAAAAACTAACCCTAGCTCTAATCTTAGCCCTAATATAGTCCTATTCCTTACCCTAGCCCTAACCCAAGCCCTATGACTAACTCTAACTCTCACCCTAGGCCCATCCCTAGTTTTAACCTGAGCCCTTACAGGAACCCTAACTCTAGCTCCAAACCTAGCCCTAACCCTAGCCTTATCATTAGCTCTAGGCCTAACCTAGATCTAATTTTTTACTCTAAATCCAAACCTAAACCTAAGCCTAACCCTAACCTTAACCCTAACTCTAAATATAACTTTAAACCTAGCCCTAAAACAAAACTGAGCCATATCCCTAACCATAACTCTTAACCTAAACCAAATCCTAACCCTAACCCCAACCTTAGATTTAGTTCTAGTTTTAAGCTGAAAACTAGAACTAACACTGACCATGAATCTGATCATAATACTAACCCTAGTCTAAATATCATCCTAACCCTAACCCTAAACCAAAAACGAGAACAACCACTACACTAAACCTAATCTAAATCTAATTTTAACCATAAATTTAACACTAGTACTTACATTAGCCTTACCCCTAACTCTAGCACTAACTTAACCCCAAACCTAGGCTTAATCCAAGCCTAAACCGAGTTTTAACCCTAACCTTAATCCTAACCCTAGCTCTAATCAAAATCATTACCCTAGCCCTAACCATTGCTCTAACCCTATCCATTGGTAAAACCATAATCCTAGGCCTAAACCTAACCCTATCACTAATCCTAAACATGTGCATTACCCTAACCCAAACCTAAACCCTAATCCTCACCCTATCATTACACTAACACTATCATAATGCTAATTTGAGCCCTAACTTTAAAACTTAACCTATCCTAAACTTCAAACCCAGAACTTGACCCTAATAATACCCCTAGCTCTAAACCTTATCCTAACCCTAAACCTAATCCTTATATTACATGTAGCCATAAACCTAACCCTAAAACTATCGTTAACCATTAACCTAGATCTGATATTAGCATTAGCCCTAATCCTAGTCCTAAACCTAAAATGAACCATAACTCTCATCCTAGCCTCAAACCCAGTCTGAATCATAACCCTCACCCTAACCATAGCTCTAACCCTAATTTTAAACCTCATCCTTTCTCTAAACCTAGATATAATGCCATTCTTTACCCTAAACTTTACCCTAACCTTTACCCTAATATTAGACCTAAGGTGAACACTAAACCCTAGCCCTATTTCTAGCTCTATTTTAACCCTATCCCTAGCCCTAACCCTAGCCCTAAAGGTAACTCTAACTCTCACACTAACCATACCTCTACTTCTAATCCTATCCATTACCATAATCATAATCCTAGCTCTAAATTTCGACCTAAACCTAGTCATTAGCATTGCCAAATCTTTATTCCTTGTCCTAACCCTAGATTAACCCTCACTCGAAATCTAACCCTAAACCTAAGCCTAATCCTAAAATTAACACTAGTCCTATCCCTAATGCTAATCATAAAACTAGCCCTAAACCTAACCCTTGCAGTGAAACAAAACCAAGCAATAGCCCTAACCCTAAACCTTAACTTAAACCAAACATGAACACTACTCTTAGACATAACCCTAGCCCTAATTCGAGTTTTAATCTTAACCTTAATACTAACCCTAACTCTGACTTATATCCTAACACTCACTCTAGATAGAAACACCACCCTAAACTTAAATCGAAACTTTCCAGTAACCCTAGACTTAATCCTAGTGCTAACTCTAACCCTAAAACTAAACCTGACCCTTACTATTAACCTAAAACTAATATTAACTCTAAATTTCACCCTAACCTTAGACATAATTTTAACAATAGAGGTTTAACCCCTAACCATAATCCTAAATCTAAGTCTAGAAACCCTAGTTCTTACATTAGCCATAATTCTTACCCTAGCCATAACCCTAACACGAAACTAGCTTTAATCTGAGCCTTAAACCTAGCTTTAAGCCTAACCCTATCCCTAACCCTAACTCTAACATTATCACTTGCCCTATGACAAACACTAAACCTAATGCTAATCCTAATCCTATCCCTAATCCTTAACCTAACTTAAACCCTAACCCTATTACTAGTCCTAACTCTAGTCCTCATTCTAGGTCTAACCATAACTCAAACCCTAACCCTAGCCCTCACCCTTATTCTAACCCTATCACTACTCATAGGTCTAAACCTTAACCTAACCCTTAACCAAACTCTAAAACTAGCCCTATGTTAACCTTATACCTAAACCTAATCCTAACACTAGCCATAGATCTAAACCTAATCCTAATCTATCCATAACTCTATCCCTAGACCTAATAAAACCTAGCCCTAGCCCTAACAATAACACTTAGCCTAAAGCCAAATATTAACCCTTCCTATTGACTTAACCCTAGTCCTAATTCTGGTTTTCACAATAACCATAACACTAAACTGAACACTGACCCTGGCACTAACACTAATCCTAGCTCTAAACATCACCCTAACCATAAAACTAACCCTTAATTTATACTTAGCTCTAACATTAACCCTAAAACTAGCCCTAATCATAACAGAGCTCTTAAATTTGCCATAGCCCTAACCTATTGCAAAACCATGCCCTAACCCAAGCCCTACCCTAGATTCAAATCTAAAGCTAACCACAACCCTAACCATAGCTCTAACCCTAAACCTAAGCCTAACCCTAGACCTAATCCTAAGCATAACACTAGCCCTATCCCTAACCCTAACCATATCCATTACCCTACACATAATCTGAACTCTAAACCTAAAACTATCATTAAATTATCCCTAACTGTAATGATAACTCTAGCCTTAAACCTAAATCTTAATCTAATAAAAACCCTAACCCTGACACTGAAACTAAAAATACCCATAGCTCTAAACCTGACCCTAACAAAAAAGCCTGAATCTTACAATAGACCTACCTATAAACCTAACTCTAAAATTGTTACTAACTCTAACCCTAGACCTGACATTATCCCTAGCTCTAATCCTAGTCCTAATCCTAACAAAAACTGTAGCCCACATCCTAGCCATAAACCTTGTCTTAATTCTAAATTTAACCCTAACCATAACCCTAATTCTAATCTTCAACCTACTCATTAAAATAGCTATAATCCCATCATTTAAACTAAACCTAACCCTAACCCTAACATTAACCCTAGTCCTAAAACTAGGCCCAACCGTAACACTAACACTAACACTACTCCCAATGTTTGGGTATAAGGTTACCAGTAGGGCTAGTGGTAGGGTTTGATCTTGGGTTAGGGTCAGTTTTAGGTCTAGGGTTAGTGTTAGAGTCAGAATAAGGGTCAGGGTTAGCATTAGGGTTTGGGATAGGGTTAGAGGTACAGTAAGGGCTAGGGTTAGAACTATTAATAGGGTTAGGGTTTTGGTTAGCCTGAGAAATAGGGCTAGGTCTAAGATTACCATTAGAGTTAGGGTTTCACTTAGGGTAAGGGATAAGGTTAGAGCAAGGGTTAGGGATAGAGTTAAGGTTAGGTTTAGTGTTAAATCTAGTTTTAGGGTTCAGATTAGGCCTAGTTTTTGTGTTAGGGTTAGGGCTAGGGTTAGGGCAGTGGCTAATATAAGAACTGGGGTTACAATTAAGGTTAGTGGTAGGGGTAGATCTTGTGTTAGGGATATGTTTGAGGTTAGTGTGATATTTATAGCTAGGGTTACTGTTAGGATATGAATCAGAGTCAGGGTTAGTTTTAAGTTTAGGGCTATGACTCAAATAAGGGCTATACTTACTCTTAGGGTTTGGTTTAATTTTAGGGTAGTGTTTAGAGCTAGGGTGAGTGATAAGATATGAGTCAGAGTCTGGGTTAGTTTTTAGGCTAGGGTTAGTTCTCGAATTAGGGCTAGGATTAGGTCTAGATGTAGTGTTAGAATTTTGTATAAGTTAAGCTTTAGGGTTAGGGCTATTGCTCGGTTTTGTTTTAGTCCTAGTTTAAGGGTTAGGGTCAGTTATACTATTAGCATTAGTGTTATGGCTAGCGTTAGTTTTGGGCTTAGATTTAGGGTAAGGATTAGATTTGGAGTAAGGTTTAGATTTAGACTTAGGGCTAGATTTAAAAGGAGAGCAAAGGTTAGGGATAGTGATAGGGTTACACTAAGGGATAGGTTTAAACCTAGGGATAGGTATAGGATGAGTGTTAGTGTTAGTCTTAGGCCTAGGGTTATGGTTAGTGTTTGGGATAGGGCTAAGTTAGGGTTAGAATTAAGACTAGGCTTTGTATTCATCTTAGGCCTAGCCTTAGGTTTAGGGTTAAATTTAGGGTAATGGATGGCATTATAGCTAGTTTTAGCGGTAGGGTGAGGGTTAGAATTAGGTTCAGGGCTATTGTTAGGTTTAGGATTATGATTAAGGCTAGGTTTAGGGCTAGAATGAGGGCTACGGTTTGTTGTAGGCTTAGGTTTAGAATTATGGCTAGGGATAATGTCTGGTCTAGTGTTACAGTTAGGGATAGATTTAGGGTTAGGTTTATTGCTAGATCTAGTTCAAGCATTACGTTTAGGGAAAGGGTCAGTTTTACAGCTACGTGTAATTTTAGGGTCAGGATCAGTGTTAGGGTTTGTTTTAGTTTAAGTTTTAGGGATAGCGCTCACATGAGCATTAGGGTTGGGTAAGGATTAGGGTAATTGAATAGGGTTAGTTTTAGGATTCAGTGTAGGTTTAGGGTATTGGAGAGGTTTAGGGTTAGTGATAGGGTTAGGTTTAGGCTTAAGGTTAGCATTAGAATTAGGTTATCATAAGGGTAATGTATAGAATTTGAGCTAGTTTTAGGGGTAGGGTTATGGTTAGGATTAGGGCTAGATTTAGGGTTAGGGATAGGTTTAGGTCTAGTAACCCTAGCTTAGGGTAGGGTTAAGTTTAGGTTTAGAATAAAGTTAGTTTTTGAGGTAGCTTTAGGTAAGGCGAGGGTTAGTGTTAGTGTTAGGTCTAGGGTTAGGGTTATGTTTATGGTCAGGGTAGGTTTAGTGTTAGGGATAGGTTCGAATTAGGGTGAAGATAAGATTTAGATTAATAGATTGGGTTAGATGTAAGGTTAGCTTTAGGGTTACTGTTAGGTTTAGTGTTAAATTTAGGTTCAGGGCTAGGTTTACTGTTTGGTTTAGTGTAAGGGTTAGGGTTTGAGTTAAGGTTAGTGCTATGGCAAGGGTTAGGTTTAAGTTTAGGTCTAGGGTTAGGTTTATGTTTTGGGTTAGGTAAACAGTTTAGGGCTAGGGTTGGGGCTAGGTTTAGAGCTATGATTAGGGATAGGGTTAAATCAAGTATTATGGCTCGGATTAGGGTTATCATTAGGGTTAGATTTAGTGTTAGGGTAGTGGCTAGGGTTAGAGCTAGGTTTCAGGCTAGTGTTAGAGTTTTTGTTAGGGGTAGAGATAGGTTTATGTTTAATTTAAGTGTTAAGCTTAATGCTATGGTTAGGACTAAGGTGAGGGTTAGGGTGAAGGTTAGGGGTACAGTTAGGGAGAGGGTTATACTTAGGGTGGGTTTAGGTCTTGGATTAATGATAGGTTTTGTGTTGGGTTTAGGCCTAGGTTTAGTGCTATGGGTTATGTTATAACTATGGTTTTAATTAGGGCTAGTTTTACAGTTAAGGGTATGGCTATGTCTAGTGTTAGGTTTAGATTTTGGTTTAGGTTCAAATTTAGAGCTATGTTTAGTGTTAGTTTCAGGGTCAGTGTTCAGATTAGAGATAGGGTTAGGATAAAACCAGAATAAGGACTAGGGTTAGATCTAGGGGTAGGGTTATTGTTTGGTTTAGGTTAAGTCTTATTGTTAGAGCTAGGACTAAGTTTTTGTTTCAGTTTGGGCTAGAGTTATCGCTAGATTTAGGATTAGGTTTAGGTTCTAAGGCTAGTGTTAGGGTTGGATTTAGGTGTAAGTTTACTGGTAGGGTTAGTTTCAGTGTTCGGTTTAGGGTTAGGTTCAGGTTTACACCTATAATTAATTTTAGGGTCAGAATAAGGGTGAAGGTTAGGGTTAGGACTTGGGTTAGCTTTAAAGTTATTGAAGGCTATGGTTAGGACTAGTAATAGGGTTAGGGTTATGGTTAGGCTAAGGATTAGAATTAGGACTAGGGTTAGCATTATTGATAGGGTTTGGCTTACGGTAAGGGATAGGTTTAGACCTAGGTTTAGGGCTAGGATTAGGGTTAGGTTTAGGGTATGATTAGGGATAGGGTTAAATCTAGTGTCATGGCTCATATTAGGGCTATTTTGTGTTAGGGTTAGGGCTAGGGTTAGGGCTATGGCTAATGTAAGATCTAGGGTTGAAATTAGTGTTAGTTTTAGGGTTAGGATTTGGGTTATGTCTTTGTTAGCATTAGCTTTAAGGTTAGGGATATATTAAGAACTAGGGTTAGTGTTTGAATCAGAGTCAGGTTCAAGATTAGTTTTAGGCCTAGAACTCTATTTACAGCTACGGTTATGGCTAGTTATAGGTGTAGGTTTTGTATAGGGTAAGCTTTAGGATTAGAGCAATGGCTAGGGTTTGTTTTAGGGCTAGGACTAGGGTTCAGCTAGTTTTAGGATTAGTAATAGTGTTCGGAGTAGTGGTAGGTTGAGGTTCAGGCTTAAGATTAGAGTTGTATTTAGAGTTATGCTTACATCTAGAGTTAGGGCTATGGATAGAGTTAGGGCTAAAGTTTTGGGTAGTGTTAGGGTTACAGTAATGAATAGGTTTAGAAATATAAATAGGGCTCCAAAGAGAGTTAGAATTAGTCTTAGAACTAGAGTTAGGGATAGGTAAGAGTAGGGATGAATTAGGGCTATTATTAGCACTAGGGTTAGTGTTAGAATTAGGCCTATGGTTAGGGCTAGGGTTAGGGTTAATGTTAGGGTTAGGATTAGGGTTAGTTATAGAAGAAAATGGGGTTATAGCTAGGTTCAGGGCTAGAGTGAGATGTCAAGTTAGGGATAGGAGTAGGGTGAGGATTTGGGTTAAGATTAAGGCTAGGTTTATGGATAGGATTAGGGCTAGGATTTGTGTTAGGGTTAGGGCTAAGATTAGGGCTAGTGCTAATGTCAGGTCTAGGGTTATCATTAAAGATAGTTTTAGGATTAAGTTATGGCTAGGTCTATTGTAAGGGTTAGGTTTAGGATAAGGGTCAGGTTTAGAGCTAGGTTTACTATTAGGGTCAGAGTCCAGGTTAGGTTTTGGTTTAGAGTCTTAGGTTTAGAGTTAGGGCTCAAATTAGCATTAGCGTTAGGGTTAGGGTTAGAGTAATGGATAGGGTTAAGTCTAGGGTTCAGGATAGGTTTAGAGTAATGTATAAGGTTAGTGTTAGCCATAGGGTTAGGTTTAGGCCTAGGGTTAGCAATTGGGTAACCCTTATCAGGGTAATGCATAGGGCTAGTGCTTGTGTTAGGGCTAGTGTTAAGGTTAGAATTACTGCTAGGGTTAGGTTTAGGCCTAGGATTAGTGATAGGGTTAGGTTTAGGGTAAGTGTTAGTGTTTGAGCTATAGATAGAGCTAGGATGAGGGTTAAGTTTAGAGTCAGGGATACAGTTATGATTAGGGTTAGCATTATGACTAGGTTTAGCATAGGGTTAGGATTAGGTTTAAGGTAATGGATAGAGTTAGAGCTAGGTTTTGGGCTATGATTAGATTTCGGATTAAGGCTAGGTTTAGAGTTAGGATTAAGGTTATGGTTATGTTTAGTGTAAGAGTTAGAGTTTGAGCTACTGTTAGGTCTAGGGCAAGCATTAGGGTTAGTGTTAGGGCTAGAGTTAGGGTTATGTTTATGGCTATGTTAAAAACTAGGATTAAGGCTAGGTTTTGTGTGAGGTTTAAGGCTAGT
Organism: Callospermophilus lateralis; assembly: GCF_048772815.1. Classification (NCBI taxonomy): domain Eukaryota; kingdom Metazoa; phylum Chordata; class Mammalia; order Rodentia; family Sciuridae; genus Callospermophilus; species Callospermophilus lateralis. Next base: position 18,281,383 of record NC_135316.1, on the reverse strand, counting down.
GTTAGGGCTATGTGTAATGTAAGATCTAGGTTTTTGTTATGGCTAGTTTTAGGGTTAGGTTTATGGATAGGTCTAGTGTTAGGGGTAGGTTTTGGGTAAGATAAGGTTTAGAGCTAAGGTTTGTGTTATAGTAGAGGCTAGCATTAGGGTGACTGTTGGGTTTAGGGTTAGGACCATAATGACAGTGAGAGATAGGTCTAGCGGTAGGGTTAGTCTTTGCTTTAGGTTCACAGTTATTGTTAGGGCTAAGGCTAGGTTTTTGTTTAGGGCTAGTACTAGAGTTATGGCTATATTTAGTATTAGGTTTATGTATAGTGCTAGGATTATGTTTAGGTGTAGGTATAGGTTTTTTTTGTAGGGCTAGTGTTATGGTTTGGTTTAGTGTTAGGGTAAGGTTTAGACCTAGGTTTAATATTAGGGTCAGAGTAATGATCAGGGTTAGGGTTTCGGTTAGGGTTAGAGATAGAATGAGGAATAGGGTTAGTATTAGTATTAGAGTTAGGGTTTGAGGTAGGCGAAAAATTAGGGTTAAACATAGGGTAGTATTAGGGTGAGGGTTTGGCTTAGGTTACCCTAACAATAGGGTTAGAGCTAGGGTGAGGGATTTTGTTAGGGTTAGCGATAGGTCTAAGGTTAAGGTTAGGGTTAGGGTTAAATCTAGAGTTAGGATTCAGATTAGGGCTAGGTTTTCTCTCAGGGTTAGGGATATGGCTAATATAATAACTAGGGTTCCAATTAGGGCTAGTTTTCTTGTTAGGTTTAGGGCAAGGTCTAGTGATTGGTTTAGGTTTAGGATTAGGAGATGTTTAGAGCTAGGGTTAACTTTAGGGTCTGTGTCAGGGTCAGGGTAAGTTCTAGAGTTAGGGTTAGGACTTGAATTAGTGCTAGTGTTTGGGCTAGGTGTAGGGTTGGGATTTGGTTTAGGTTAAAGTTTAGGCTTAAGCCTATGACTTGGTTTGATTTGAGTGCTAGGGCTAGGGTTAGGGCTAGTTTTCCAATTAACATTAGGGTTAGGGCTAGTGTTAGGGTGAGTTTTATTCTTAGGGTTAGGTTTAGATTTAGAGTTAGGGTTAGAAATATGTTTATGGCTAGGGAAAAATATACGGCTAGGGTTGGGTCAAGTTTTAGGGCTAGGGTTTGGGTTATTGTAAGGGATAGGTTTAGAGCTAAGGTTAGGTCTTGGGTGTGAATTTTAGTTAGTCATAGGCCTAGAATTAGGGTTAGGGTTAGGGTTAGGGCTAAATTAGTGAGAGGATTAGCACTAGGGTTAATGTGAGGTCTAGGCCTAGGTTTAGGGGTACATTAGTGTTATGGTAAGGGTAAGGTATGATGTTAGAGTTAGGTTTAGGGAGGGGGTCAAAATACGGTTAGGGCTAGGGTTAGGTTTAGTATTAAGGATAGTTTTAGGGCTAGGATTAAGGCTAGGTTTTGTGTTAGGGTTAGACCTAGGATTATGGCTAGGTCCAATATCAGTTCTAGGTATATGACTAGGGTTAGTTTTAGGGTGAGGTTTATGGCTAGTTTTAGTTTAAGGATTAGGTTTAGGGTTAGGGTCAGATTTAGTGATAAGGTTATTATTAGGATCATGATCACAGTGAAGATTTATGTTAGTAACTCAAATTAGCATTAGGAGTTAGAGTTGAGGTTAGGATAATAGTTATGGTTAGGTTTAGGGTTTAGGTTGGATTTTGAGTAATGTATATGTTTAGGGTAAGAGATAGGTTTAGGGTTATCCTAGGGATAGCATAATTATTAGGTTTATGGTTAGGGTAATGGATAGGGCTAGAGCTAGGTTTAGGTTTAGTATTATGGTTAGGATTTTGGCTAGGGTTAGGGTTAGGTTTAGGATTAGATGAGTTTTAGGGATAGGGTTAGGTTTAGAGTAAATGTAAGGGCTAGAGTTAGGGATAGGGTTAAAACGAAGTGTAGGACTTGGATAAGGGCTAGGTTTTCGCTTAGGTTAGGGTTAAATATATGGCTATGGCTAACGTATGATCTAGGGTTATGATTAGGGCTAATTTTAAGATTAGGGTTAGACCAAGTTCTAGTTTTAGGTTTAGGTTTAATTTTTAGGTTGATGTTAGAGCTAGGGTTAGTGTTAGGGTCAGAATCAGGGTCAAGGTTAGTTTTAGGGTTAGGGTAGGATGGGAATTAGGGCTAAGTTAAGGGATAGGTTTAGGGCTAGGTTTTGGTTTAGGTTAAGGTTTAGGGTTAGGGCTAAGGCTCGGTTTTGTTTTGGCATAGGACTAGGTTAGGGCTAGTTTTAGGATTAGTGTTAGTGTTAGGGATAGAGTTAGTGTGAGGTTTAGGCTTAAGGTTAGGTTTGGATTTAAAGTTTTGGTTAGATCTAGGTTAGAACTAGGGCTAGGGCCATTGCTAATGTAAGAACAAGTGTTAGGGTACAGTAAGTGTAGGGTTAGAACTGTTATTAGGGCTAGGGCAATTGTTAAATTTAGTCAGTGATAGAGTTAGGATTAGGGTTAATTAGGGCTAGGATCAGGTCTAGGGTTTGGGTTATTGTAAGGGATAGGGTTAGAACTGTGATTAGGGCTAGAGCAATTTTTAAATTTAGTCCTTGTGCTAATGCTAGAGTTAGGGTTAGGGCTAAATTAGGTATAGGATAAGGTCTAGGGTTTGGGTTATTGTAAGGGATAGGGTTAGAACTGCGATTAGGGCTGGAGCAATTATGAAATTTAGTCCTTGCACTAACGTTAGAGTTAGGGTTAGGACTAAATTAGGGCTAGGATCAGGTCTAGGGTTAGTGTTAGGGTTAGGTCTAGTTTTAGGGTTAATGTTAGGCTTAAGGGCAGGGATGGAGTTATACCTAGGTTCAGAACAAAGGTGAGGAATAAAATTAGGGATAGGTCTAGAGTTAGGTTTTAGGTTAGGATCAAGGCTAGGTTTAGGGCTAGAATGAGGGCTAGCATTTTTGTTAGGGTTATGATAATAATTAGGGCTAGGGCTAGTATCAGGTTTAGGGTTGTGGTTAGGAATAATTCTAGGGTAAGTTTTATGGCTAGGTCTAGTGTCAGAGTTAGGTTTAGGGTAAGGTTCAAGTTTAGAGTGTTGGATATTTTAATGGTCAGGGTCAGGTTTGAGTTTGGTTTAGGTTAATGTTTAGGAGTAGGGCTCGAATTAGCATTAGGGTTAGAGTTAAGGTTAGGGTAATGGATAGGATTAGGTTAGGGTTTAATTTAGGTTTAGGCTAATGTATAAGGTTAGGGTTAGGCCTAGGTTTAGCATTAGGTTTATGTTTATCTTTCGGCTAATATATAGGGTTAGAGCTAGGGTTAGGTCTAGGGTTATGGTTAGGATTCGGGCTAGATTAAGGGTTAGAGTTAAGGTTAAGGCTAGGGTTAGGTTTAGAGTATGGGATAGGGCTTGAGCTAGTGTTAGTGCTAAGACTAGGATAAGGTTTAGAGTTAGGGCTAGGATTAAAATTAGGTTTAGGGTAATGGACAGGATTAGATGTTGGGTTAGGTTTAGGGCTAAGGGAATCATTAAAGTTAGGTTGGTTAGATGTTGGGTTAGGGTTAAATTTAGTTTTAGTTTTAGGGTTATTTTTCGTGTTAGGGCTAAGGTCATTGTTAGGGTTAAAGTAGTGGATAGGACTAGATTTCAGGTTAGGTTTAGGGATAGTTTTAAGTTTAGGGTTAGTGTTAAGGTTTGGGCAAGGGTTAGGGTTAGAATAAGGCTTAGTGTTTGATCTAGAGTTAGGGCTAAGATGAGGGTTAGGTTTAGGGTTAGGTCTAGGATTAGGTTTACAGTTAGGGTTAGAGCTAGGGTTATCATTAGGGTTAGGGTTAGATTTAGGTAATGGATAATTTTAGAAATAGTATTAGGGTTAGTTTTATCATTTGATTAGGGCTAGGGTTAGAGTTAGGTTTATGGATAGGACTAGGTTTATGTTTAGGGTTAGGGTTAGAGTTTTAGCTAGGATTAGGTCTAAGGTGAGCGTTAGGGTTGCGTGAGGGCTAGGGTTAGTGTTAAGTTTACACTTAGGCCTAGGTTTAGTTTTAGAGCTAGGATTAGTGCTATGGTAATGTAATGACTAGGATTATGATTAGGGTCTAGTGTTAGGTTTTGGTTTCTGATAAAGTTCAGTTTAAAAGCTAGGGTTAGTGTTAGTGTCAGGATAAGTGTTTGGGTAAGGGTTAGGGTTAGGGTTACTTTTAGAGTTAGATTTAAAGCTAGGTGTAAAGTTAAGTTTTGTTCTAGGTTAAGGGTTAGTGTTAGGGCTATGGGTTTGTTTTGTTTTATGGCTAGGGTGAGTGGTAAGGCAAGCATTAGAATCAGTGTTATGGTTAAGCCTAGGGTTAGTGTTTGGTTTACGCTTGTGGTTACAACTAAATTTAGAGTTATGTTTAGATTTAGAGTTAGGTTTAGATCTAGAGTCAGGGCTAGGTCTAAGAATAGAACTAGGTCGAGGGCAAGGGCAAAAGTGAGCATTAGTCTTAGGGCTAGGGTTCAGGTTAGGATAGGTTTAAACTAGGGTTAAAACTAGCACTAGGCTTAATGACAGTTTTAGGCTTAGGGTTAGAGCAAAGATTAGGGTTAGATTTTGGGTGATGGTCAGGCTTAGAGTTATGGTTAAGTTTAGGGTAAGGACTGGAAATTTAGCTAGGTTTAGGTTTAGGGTTAGGGTTAAAATTAGGGTTAAAGCTCGGGTTATGGTTTGGATTAGGATTAAGGCTAGGTTTTTTGCTAGGATTAGGGTTCAGGCTAATATCAGGTCCAGTAGTACGTTTAAAAAATAGTTTTAGATTTAGATTTATGGTTACATCCGGTTTAAGGGTTAGGTTTAGGGTTAGTGTGAGGTTTAGAGCTAAGGGTATTATTAGGGTCAGGGTGGTTATTAGTGTTCGAAATAGGTTAAGGTTTAAATTTATGGCTCAAATTAGCATAATGTTAGGATTAGGGTACTGCTGGATTAGTTTTAGGTTTCAAATTAGGTTTAGGGTAATGGATAGTATTAGGATTAGGGATAGTGTTTGATTTAGGCCGAGGGTTAGCATTAGGGTTAGGATTATGGTTAGAGTAATGAATAGGGTTAGACCTAGGGTTAGGGATAGGTTTACAATTATCATTTGTGGGAAGTTTAGTGTTAAATTTAGGGTTGGGGTTAAAGTTGGGGTTAAGACTCGGATTAGGGCTAGGTTTTGGGTGTACTTAGAGCTAGGGTTAGGATTACAGCTATTGAAAAGTACTGGGGAGTTACAATTAGGGCTAGTTTTAGGGTTAGGGTTAGGACTAGGTCTAGTGTTAGGTTTAGGTTTAGGGTTAGGTTAATGTTTAAAGCTAGGGTTAATTTTAGTGTCAGAGTCAGGTTTAGGGTTAATTTTAGAGTTTGGCTCAAAACTCTCATTAGGGCTAGGGATAGGGGTAGGTGTAAGATTTTGGCTTTTTCTAGGTTAAGGGTTAGGGTTAGGGATATGGCACAGTTTTGTATTAAAACTAATTCTAGACATAGAACTATCTTTAGAAATAGATTTAGGAATAGGGTTAGGGCTAGTGTTAGGTTTATGTTTAGACTTAGGTTTAGAGTTAGATTTAGAGTTAGGTTTAGATCTAGGGTTAGAACAAGGGGTTTGGAAAGGGCTAGGGTTAGGCCTAGGGTTAGGGCTAAGATAAGGTTTCTAGTAAGGTATAGGGTTAGAACTAGTTATAGGGCTAGGGGGAGAGTTAGACTTAGTAGTAGTGCTAGGCTTAGAGTTAGGTTAGGGATAGGGCTAAAATAGGGATAAGATTAGGGATAGGGTTAGTATTATCATTAGGCCTAGGGTTAGGGTTAGGGTTGTGATTAGGGTATAATTAGGGCCAGGATAAGGACTAGGATTTTTGTTAGTGTAAGGGCTAGCATTATGTCAGGTCTAGGGTTATGGTTAGGGATAGTTTTAGGGTTAGATTTTTGGCTAGGTCTATTGTAAAAAAGGATTAGGGTAAGGGTCAGGTGTAGATCTAGAGGAATTAATAGGGTCAGGGTCAGGTTTAGGTTTGGTTTAGGTTTGAGTTTAGGAATAGTGGTCGAATTACCATTAGGATTAGTGTTAGGTTAATGATAGCATTAGGTTTTGGGTTCAGAATAGGTTTAGGGTAATTGATAGCTTTGGGGTTAGCTATAAGGCTAGGATTAGTTCTGGGGTTAGCCTTAGGGTAAGGGTTATGATTAGGGTAAATGATACAGTTAGAGCTAAGTTTAGGGCTAGAATTATCTTTAAGATTATGTCTTGAGTTAGGGTTCAGGTGAGGGTTAGAACTAGGGTTAGGTTTAAGGTTATTTTTACCATAAGAGTTAGGTTCTGAGCAATGGTTAGGACTAGAGCAAGGGTTAGGGTCAGGGTTAGGTCTAGAAATATGAATATGGTAGGTTTATGGTTCGGATTAGGGTTAGGTCTAGGGTTATCACCAGTGTTAGTATTAGGGTTAGGGTAATAAATATGGTTAGATTTAGTTTCACGGTTAGGGTTAGAGTTAGAATTAGGTTTAGAGTTAGGATTAGGGCTATGGTTATGCTTAGTTTTATATTAAGGGTTAGGGTTTAAGCTATGGTTAGGGCTATAGCAAATGTTCGGTATAAGGTTAAGTTTAGGGTCAGTTTTTGTTTAGGGTTAAGGTTAAGGCTAGGGTCACCAAGAGAGTTAGGGTTAGGTTTAGAGTAATTGGTAGGTTTAGAGCTAGGGTTAGGTCTAGAGTTAAGGTTAGGATTAGGACTAGGCTTAGGGTTAGATTTAGGGATAGTTCTAGGTTTATGCTTACAGTAAGGGTTAGACTTTGAGCTAGGGTTAGGACTAAGGTGAGGGTTCGGTTAGGTTTAGGGGTAGGTTTAGGTCTAGGATTAGCTCTACGTTTGGGTCAGGTTTAGGCCTAGGGTTTAGGTTGTGGGTAATGTAAGAGCTAGAGTTATGATTAGGTCTGGTTTTAGGGTAAGGTTTTTTTTCAGGTCAAGTGTTAGGTTTAGATTTTTGGTTAGAATCAGTTTTAGAGGTAGGTTTCCTCTTAAAGGCTGGGTCAGTGTTTGGGTTAGAGTTACAGTTAGGGTTATAGCCAGAATTAGGACTAGGTTTAGGTCTAGGTGTAGAGTTAGTGTTTGGGTTATGGTAAGAATTATTTTTTAGGGCTAGGACTAGGTTTTTGTTTAGGTCTAGGGATAGAGTTAAGGCTAGATTTATGATTAGTTTTTAGATTAGGGCTATTGGTAGGATTAGTTTTAGGAATAAGTTTACTGGTAGGGCCAGTGTTAGGATTTGGTCTAGGTTTAGGTCAGGTTCAGACCTAGGGTTACTGTTAGGCTCAGAATAAGGGTCAGGGTTAGCGTTAGATTTGGGGATAATATTAGAGCTAGAATGAGGGCTAGTTTCAGAAATATTAATGGGATTAGCATTTTCTTAGCCTAAGAATTAGGGATAGGTCTAGGGTTATCATTAAGGTTTAGATTTTGCTTATGGTAAAGGATAGAGTTATGACTAGGGTTAGGGCTACAGTTAGGGTAGGGTTAGGGTTAAAGCCAGGTTTGGGGCTCAGAATAGGGAGAGTTTTCGTGTTAGGGTTAAGGCTATTGTTAGGGCAATCACTAATGTAAGAACTAGGGTTACAATTAGGGTTATTTTTAGGGTTAGGGGTAGGTCTAGTGTTAGGGTTAGGTTTAAGGTTAGGGTAATATTTAGAGCTAGAGTTAGTGTTAGGATATGAGTCAGAGTCAGGATTAGGACTCAAATAAGGGCTTAGGTTAATGTTAGGTTTTGGTTTAAGGTTTGGATAGTGTTTAGAGCTACAGTGAGTTTACGATATTAGTTAGGGACATTGTTAGTTTTCTGGTTAGGGTTAAGACTCAAATAGAGGCTAGGGTTAGGTCTAGGCTTAGAGTTAGGGTTTGGTTTAAGTTTATGTTTAGAGTTAGGGCTATTTTTATTAGCTTTAGGGTTAGGGTTAGTGTTAGATTTAGATTTAGGGTTAGATCTAGGGCTTGGGCTTGAACTAAGGATATAGCAAGGGTTAGGACTAGTGTTAGGGTTATAGTAAGGGATAGGGTTAGAACTAGTAATAGTGCTAGTTTGAAAATTAGAGTTAGTCTTAGGGCAAAGATTAGAATTAGAGTTACATATAGAGTTAAATTAGGTCTAGGATTAGGTCTATGTTTAGTGTTCAGCTTAAGCCTAGAGATAGGGTTAGATTTAGAATTAAGTTTAGGGTAAGGGATGGTGTTATATCTAGGTTTAGAGGTAAGATAAGATTTAGAATTAGTTTTAGTGCTATGTTTAGGGTTAAGGTAATGATTATGGCTAGATTTAGGGCTTGCATAAGGGCTAGAGTTTGTTTTATGTTTAGAGCTAAAATTAGAAGTACGTCAAAATTCAAGTCTAAAATTATGTTTAAAGATAGTTTTAGAATTAGTATCATGACTATGTCTAATATAAGGGTTAGATTTAGGGTTAGGGTTAAGGTTAGAGTTAGGGGTATTATAAAGGTGAAGGGCTGGGTTAGGGAATGGGATAGGTTAGAGTTTAAATTTAGGGATAGCATTAGCATTAGGGTTAGGGTTAGGATAATGATAGGGTTAGTATTAGGGTTCATGTTAGGTTTATGGTAATTGATAGGGATAGGATTAGGGATAGGATTGGTGATAGGTTTAGGTTTAGACCTAGAGTTAGTATTATGGTTAAGGTTAGGGTTATGGTAATGGATTCATTAGATCTAGGGTTATGGTTATGATTAGGGATATTATAAGGGTTAGGGTTAAATTTGGGTTAGGGCTAGGTTTTGTGTTAAGTTAATGCTATAGTTAGGGTTACGGCTTATGTAAGTACTAGGGTTACGATTAGGGCTAATTTTAGGGTTAAGTATAAGCTAGGTTTAGTGTTAGGGTTAGGTTTAGGGTTAGGGTGATGTTTATAGCTAGGATTAGTGTTAATGACAGAATCGGGGTCAGGGTTATTTTTAGGCTTCAGCTTAAAACTCAAATTAGGGCTATGGTCAGGGATAGGTTTATGGTTAGGTTTTGGTATAGTTTAAGGTTTAGGGTTAGTGCTATGGCTAGGTTTTGTTTTAGGGCTAGGGCTAGGATTAAGGCTAGATTTAGGATTAGTGTTAGGGTTACGACAGGCATTAGGGTTAGGCTTAGGCTTCAAGTTAGGGTTAGATTTAGAGTTATATTTTGATCTAAGGTTATTTCTAGGGTTAAGGACATGAAAGGGTTAGAACTAGGGTTATGGATAGGGTTAAAGTTCAAATAAGGAATTTTGTTAGAAAGGCTGATACGGCTAGTGTGAGAGGTAGAGTTATTCTTAGGGCTAGGGTTAGGCTTAGTGAGAGAGATAGGGCTAAATTACAGATAGGATTAGTTTTAAGGCTAGTTTTAGGTTTAGTATTAGGGTTAGGGCTAGTTTAATGGTTAGACATAGCCATCAAGTTAGGGATAGATTTAGAGTCAGATTTACATATACAGTTAGTGCTTGAGCTAAGAATAGGTCAAGGGTTATGACTAGGTTAAGTTTAGAGTTAGGGTTACGTTTAGAATAAGGGATGTGGTTATAGCTAGGTTTAGGGCTAGAGTGAGGGTTAGTATTAGGGTTAGGGCTAGAGTTATTGTTAGGGTTATAATTAAGATTAGGTTGAGTTCTAGGATGAGGACTAGGGTATATGTTAGGGTTAGAGATAATATTAGGGCTAGGGCTAATGTCAGGTCTAGGGTTACAGTTATCATAGATTTAGTGTTAGGCTTATGTCTTGGTCCAGTGTAAGTGTTAGGGTTAGGGTAAGAGTAAGATTTAGATCTAAGTTCATTTTTAGGGTCAGGGTCAGGGTTAGTGTTTGGATTCAATTAAGGTTTAGGTTTAGACTAAAATTAGCATTAGGTTTAGGGTTAGGGTAATTACAGGGTTAGTTTTAGAGTCTACATTTGGTTTAGTGTAATTAACAGGGTTACGGTAAGGACTATGGTTAGCATAAAGGTTAGGGTTATCATTAGGGTAATGTTTAGGATTACTCCTACGGTTAGGGCTAAGGTTGTGTATAGGCATAGGGCTAGTGTTTGAGTTAGTGTTAGGTTTAATTTTAGAGTTAAATATAGGTTTAGGACTCAGATTAAGGCTAGGTTTGTGGTTATTTTAGGGCTAGGGTTGAGGCTATGGCTAATGTATGAAGCAGGGTTATGTTTAGCACTAGTTTTATGGTTAGGGCTAGGTGTAGTGTTAGGGATAGGTTTATATTTATGATGATGTTCAGAGTCAGGGTTTGGGTTAGGGTCAGAGTCAGGGTCAGGGTTAGTTCTTGGGTTAGGGTTAGGACTAAAATAGATTCAGGTTTAGGGCTAGTTGTAGAGTTAGGGTTTTGTTTAGTTTAAGTTTTAGGGTTAGGGCTATGACTAGGTTTTGTTTTAGGGCTAGGAGTAAGTTTAGGGCTAGTTTTAGAAATATTATTAGGGTTAGGGCTAGTGTTATTTTGAGTTTTAATCTTAGGGTTAGGGTTAGATTTAGAGTAAGGATTAGATCTAGGGTTTGAGGTAGGGGTAAGGATAGGGCTAGTGTTAGAACTAAGTTTAGAGCTAGGTTTAGGGTGATGAGAAGTGATAAGGTTAGGGTTAGGGTTAAGGATAGGTCTAAATTAGAGCTGGGATAAGGTCTAGGTTTAGGGTTAAGATTAGGCCTAATTTTAGGTCTAGGGTTAGTGTTGCAGTTAGGGTTAGGATTAGGTTTAGGGTAAAGTATGGGATTAAAGCTAGTTTTAGGGCTAGGAAAAGGATTAGGTTTAGGGTTAGGGTTAGAGTTGTAATTAAAATGAGGTTTTTGTCTAGGCTGTGAGCTAAAGTTTGTGTTAGGGTTAGGGCTAGATTTATAGCTAGGGCTAATGTCAAGTCAAGGGTTATGTTAGGAATGGTTTTAGGGTTAGGTTAATGGGTAGGTCTATTGGAAATATTAGATTTATTGTTAGGGTCATGTTTAGAGCTAGGCGTATTATTAGGGTCAGTGTCAGAATTATGGTTTGTGTTAGGTTCAGGTTTAGGGTAAGGGACTGAATAAGTATTAGGGTTCAGAATAAGGTAATGATAGGGTTAGGTTTAGGGTTCATGTTAAGTGTTGGTTAATGGATAGAGTTAATATTAGGATAGGATTGGGCTTTCCATAGTGTTAGCATAAGAGTTAGGGTTACCATAAGGGCAATGGAAAGGGTTAGAGCTAGGGTTAGGGTTAAGGCTAGGGTTATGTTTAAAGGTTAATTTTAAGGTTAAAGCTAGGGTAGGGCTTGAATTAGCGCTGGGTTTTTGGATAGGTTAGAGCTATGGCTATTTAAGAACTAGTGTTATGTTTCAGGCTACTTTAGGGTTAATGTTATGTCTAATTGTAATTTTAGGGTTAGTTTTAGGGTTAGGGAGATGTTTAGAGCTAGGATTAGTGTTACTGTCAGGGTCAGTGTTCCGGTTAGGGTTAGGGCTAAAGTTAAGGCCAGAATTAGGACTAGTGTTATGTCTAGGGGTAGGTTTAGAATTTGGGTTAGGTTGTTTTGTTGTTAAGGCTAGGTATAGGTTTATCTTTAGGTTTAGTGCTAGAGTAATGGATAGATTTAGGAATAGGTTTAGGTCTGGGGCTAGTCGTAGCATTAGGTTTGGGTATAAGTTTATGGATAGGGCTAGTGTTAGGGTTCCATTTAGGCTTAGGTTCTGGTTTTAGGAATAGGATTAGGGCTAGGGCTAGTGTTAGGTAGGTTTAAGTTTAGGGTGATGTTTACAGCTAGGGTTAGTGTTTGGATATGATTCAGGGTCATGGTAAGGTTTATGGTTAGGGTTAGGACTCAAATTAGGGCTGTTTAGGGTTATGTGTATGGTTAGGGTTTGGTTTACGTTAGGGGTTAGGGTTAGGGGTATGGCTTGGTTTTATTATAGGGCTAGGGCTAGGGTTAGGGCTACATTTAGAATTAACTTTAGGGTTATGTCTAGTTTCAGGGTTAAGTTTAGACATCGGGATAGAGATAGATTTACAGTTAGGTTTTGATCTAGAGTTAGTGCTAGGGCTACTGATAGGGCAAGGTTTACCACTAGGGTTAGGGCTAGGTTTAGGGTTATGGTAATAAGTAGGATTAAAACTAGGGATAGTTCTGGTGTGAGATTTATAGTTAGTCTTAGATCTCTGGTTAGGGTTAGGGTTAAAAATAGGGATAAATTAGGTATAGGATTAGGATTAGGTGTAGTGTTAGGTTTAAGGTTAGGTCTAGAGTTAGGTTTATGTTTAGGGCTATGGCTATGGTTATGGTCAAAACAAGGGTTAGGGTTTAAGCTAGGGTTAAGTTTAGGGCTAGTGTTAGGTTTAGTGTTAGGTCTAAGTTTAGGGTTAGGGTGAATGTAATATATTGGGCTAGATGTAACGTTAGGTATAGGTTAAGGTTATGTTTCAGGTTAATGGATAAGTAATGGATAGTTTTAGATTTAGGGCCAGGTTTAGTGTTGGTTTAGAATAAAGTGTTCGGGTTTGAATTAGGGTTAACGTAATGGTAAGGGTTAGGTTTAGGGTTAGGTCTAGGGTTAGGTTTACTATTAGGATTAGTGATAGGGTTAGGTTTAGTGATAGGGTTATCATTAGGGTTTGGGTTGGGGTAAAGGTTAGGATTAGTGTTAGATTTAGTGCTAGGGTTAAGGTTAGATTGGGGCTAGGGTTAGGTTTCTATTTAGGGATAGGTTTAGGTTACATTTAGGCTAAGGGATAGGTGTTGAGATAGGTTTAGGAGTTAGGCGAGGGTTAGCGTTAGGGCTACATTCAGGGTTAATGTTATGCTTAGTGTAGGTTTAGGCCATGGATTAGGGCTAGGTTTTGTGTTAGATTTAGGCCCAGGGATAGGGCTATGGGTAATGTAAGATCCAGGGTTGTGATTAGAGCTTGTTTTAGGATTAGGGTAATGGCTAGTCCTAGTGTTAGGTTTAGGTTTTGGGTTAGAGTTAGTTTTAAGGATAGGTTTATTGTTACTGTCAGGATCAGTGTTGAAGTTAGAGTTATGGTTACAGCCAGAATTAGGACTAGGCTTAAATCTAGGGGTATGGTTAGTGTTTGCTTTAGGTTGAGGGTTATTTTTAGGGCTAGGGCTAAGTTTATTTTTAACTTAGGGCTAGAATTATTGCTAGATTTAGGATTAGGTTTAGGTCTAGTGCTAGTGTTAGGTTTAGGTTTAGCTATTAGGTTACTGATAGGTCTAGTTTTAGGGTTTGTTTTAGGGGGAGAGTCATGATTAGACCGAGGTTTGTTTTAGGGTTAGAATTTGCATTAGGGTTAGAGTTACAATAAAGGCTAGGGTTAGAATAATAAATACGGTTAGGGTTTGGGTTAGGCTAAAGTTTAGGATAAGGACTATGGTTAGAATTATGAAAAGAGTTTGGCGTACACTCAATGATAGAGGTAGAGCTAGAATTGGGTCTAGGTTTAGGTTTTGGGTTAGGGTTAGTGTTAGGGTTAAGTTTAGATTTAGAATTACATCTAGGTTTAGGGCGCTGATTAGGGCTAGTTTTTTTTTTTAGGTTTAGGGCTAGGGTTAAGGCTGTGTCTAATGTAATAACTAAGGTTAAGATAGGATTAATTTTTAGTCGAGAACTAGTGTTATCATTATCTTTAGGTTTAGTGTGAAATTTAGAGCTGGGGTTAGTGTTAGGATATAAGTCAGCATCAGGGTTAGTTTTAGGCTTAGGACTCAAATTAGAGCTAGAGGTTTATGGTTAAGACTAGGATTTGGTTTAGGTTAATGTTTAGGATTAGAGAAATAGCTTGATTTTGTTTTAGGGCTAAGGCTAGGGTTAGAGCTTGTTATAGGAATACCAATAGTGTTAGGTCTAGTGGTAGAGTGAGGTTTAGGCTTAGCGTTAGGGATAGATTTAGAGTTATGGTTAGGTATATGGTTAGGTCCTGGGCTAGGGTTAGGGCTAAAATAAGGGCTTGTGCTGGGGTTATGGTAATGAATAGGGTAAAAACTAGAAATAGGGCTAAGATGAGAGTTAGAGTTAGTCTTAGGCCTAGAGTTAGGGTACGTTTAGGGTTAGGTCTAAATTAGGGCTAAAATTAGCTCTAGGTTTAGTGGTAGAGTGGGGTCTATGGTTAGGGCTAGAGTTAGGGTTAGTGTTAGGGTTAGATTTAGGGCTAGGGTTAGTGTTAGGGGAAATATTTGGGTTATAGCTAGGTTCAGGGCTAGGGTGAGGGTTAATGTTAGGGACTGGGCTAGGATTAGGGGTTGCATTGGGATTAAGGCTAGGTTTAAGGCTAAAATGAACACTAGGGTGTGTGTAAGAGTTAGGGGTAGGATTAGAGCTAGGGCTAATGTCAGGTCTAGGTTCATGGTTAGGTTTAGTTTTAGGGTTAGGTTATGACTAGGTCTAGTGTAGGGTTATGTTTAGTGTAAGGGTCAGATTTAGAGCTATGTGTATTTTTAGGTTCAGGATCAGCATACGGTTTGGTTTAGGTTAAGGTTAAGATTAAGGCTTGAATTAACATTAGGTTAGGATTAGGGTAATGGATAGGTTTAATTTTAGAGTTCATGTTTGGTTTAGAGTAATGAATAGGGTAAGTGTTAGTGATAGGGTTAGGTTAGGCCTATTGTTAGTATTTGGGTTAGGCTTATCTTTATGGTAATGGATAGGGTTAGAGCTAAGTTTAGGCCTAGAACTAAGGTTAGGATTAGGACTAGGGTCAGAATTAGGATTAGGTTTAGGGTGTTAGTGTTTGAGCTAGTGTTAGGCTAGGGCAAGGTTTAGCCTTAGATTCAGGGCTAGCGTTAGGGTTAGAGTTAGGGTTATGTTTAGAGTAAGCGTTAGACCTGGAACTAGGTTTAGGACTAGGGCAAGGGTTTGGGTTAGGATTAATTCTAGTTTATGGTAGGGACCAAATTAGTGGTAGGTTTATGGCTAATATTAGGCCTAAGGGTAAAGTAAATGTTTAGGGTTAAAACTTGAATTAGCTTTAGGCTTAGGGTTAGGGTTAGGATAATGGATAGGGTTAGGTTTAGGGTTCAAATTAGGTTTAGGGTAATAGGTATGGTTAGTGTTCGCAATGGGGTTAGTGTTAGGCCTCGGGTTAGCATTTGGTTACGCTTTACATTAGGGTAATGTTAGAGCTAAGGTTAGGGCTAGGGTTAAGTTTAGGTTTAGTGCTAAGGTTAAAGTTAGGCCTAGTGTTAGTGTTGGGGTTAGGCTTAGGGTAAGTATTAGAATTTAAGCTAGGTTTAGGTCTAGGGCAAATGTTAAGGCTAGAGTCAGGGCTAGGGTTGGGGTTATGGTTAGGGTTATGTTTAGGTAAGTGTTAGAATTTGAGCTAGGGTTACAGAAAGGGCGAGGATTAGGTTTAGGGTTAGGTCTCGGGTTACAGTAAGTTATGATTAGGGCTATGATTAGGGCTAGGTTAAGGGCTAGGTTTAGTGTGAGGTTTATGGCTAGCTTTAGGGATATGAGTAATGTAAGAACTAGAGTTCTTGTCCTAGTTAGTTTTAGGGTTATCGTTATGGATAAGTATAGTGTTAGGGTTAGATTTGGGTTAGGATAAGGTTTAGAGCTAGAGTTTACGTAAGGTTAATGGTCCTTGTTTGCATTAGAGTTAGGTTTAGTGTTAGGGCCAGAATTAGGATTAGCGTTGAATCTAGGTATAGCGTTAGTCTTTGTGTTAAGGGTTAATGATAGGGTTAGGGCTGGGGTTTTGTTTAGGGCTAGGGTTTCTTTTATGACTTTGTTTAGGATTATGTTTGGTCTTGTTTTAGTGTTACTGTTAAGTTTAAGTATAGGTTCAAATGTAGGGGTTGGGTTAGGCTTAGCTTTAGGATCAGGGTCAGGATTATACCTAGGGTTAGTGTTAGGGTCAGAATAAGTGTCAGGGTTAGGGTTAGTGTTTGGGTTAGGGTTACAGCTATTATAAGGGCTAGGGTAGGACTAGAAATAGAGCTAAAGTTTGGGGTTGGCTAAGGAATAGCGTTAGGACTAGGGTAAAATTAAAGTTAGCGTTTGTCATAGGATATAGGATAGTGTTTGATGTTGGGTTAGGGGTATGGTTAGCGTTAAACCTAGCATTAGTGCTAGGATTTGTGTTAACATTAGGGCTACAGCTAATGTAAGAACTAGTATTTCTGATTAGGGCTAATTATAGGTTTAGCATAAGGGCAGTGTTTAGAGCTAGGGTGAGTATTAAGGTCTGAGTAAGGGTCAGGATTATTTCTAGGGTTAGAAATAGGACTCAAATTAGGACTAGCTTTAGGGCTAGGTGTAGGGTTAGGGTTTGGTTTAGGTTAAAGATTAGAGGTAGGGTTTTGGCTCGGTTTTGTTTTAGGGCTAGGGTCGGTTTAGGGCTAGCTTTCCAATTAGCATTATGGTTATGGTTTGTGTCAGGGAGAGATTTAGGCTTACGTTTAGAGTTAGATCCAGGTTTAGGGCTAGGAAGAAGGATAGGGCTAGGGCTGGGGCTAATAATAGGTCAATTTTTGGGGGTATCATAAGGGATAGGTTTAAAATAAGGGATGTGGCTACGGCGAGAGTTAGAGTTTGTCTTAGGGATAGCAGT
Source organism: Callospermophilus lateralis (assembly GCF_048772815.1). NCBI lineage: Eukaryota > Metazoa > Chordata > Mammalia > Rodentia > Sciuridae > Callospermophilus > Callospermophilus lateralis. The sequence continues at coordinate 18,264,875 of NC_135316.1, read as the reverse complement.
AGAGTTAGTTTTAGGGTAGGGCTAGGATTAGGGCTAGGGTTAGTTTTAGTGTTAGGCCTAGGGATAGGGTTAGAGATAGGGTCAGTGTTAGGGTAAGGAAAAGAGTTAGTTTTAGATGAAGGGATGAGGTTATAGATAGGTTTAGGGCTAGGATTAGGCTTTGGGTTAGGATTAAGGCTAATTTTAGGGCTAAGATGAGAGTTTGTGTTAGCGCTAGGGCTTGCATTAGGAATAGGGCAAACGTCAGGTCTAGGTTTATGGTTACATTTAGCTTTGGGATTAGGTTATTGCTAAGTCTAGTTTAAGGGTTAGGTTTCGAGCTAGGTGTATTATTATGTTTAGAGATAGGTGCATTATTAAGGTCAGGGTCCAGGTAGGGTTTGGTTTGTGTTAAGGTTTAGAGTTAAGGCTTGAATAAGCGTTAGGTTTAGGATTAGGGTGAGGGTAATGGATAGGGTTAGGTTTAGGTTTCAGGTTAGTTTTAGTGTAATGGATAGGGTTAGTGATAGTGATATGGTTAGCGATAAGCCTAGGATTAGCATTGGTTAGGCTTATCTTTAGGGTAATGATAGAGGTAAGTTTAGGGCTAGGGTTAAGGTTAGGATTAGGGGTAGGATTAGGGTTAGGCCTAGGGTTTATGTTAGGGTTAGGTTTAGGGTAAGTCTTAGCGTTTGAGCAAGGGTTTGGTCTAGAGCGATTGTTAGGGCTAGAGTCAGGGTTTGGGTTATGGTTAGGGTTAGGGTGTGTTTAGGTAAAGGTTAAAGTTTGAGTTAGGTTTAGGGCTAGGGCCAGGGTTAGGGTTAGGGTCAGGGTTATGGTTAAGGTTACAATTAGGTCTAAGTTTAGAACTAGGATAAGGGCTAGTTTTGGTCAGATTTATGGCTAGTGTTAGGGCTTATAGGTAATGTTAGAGCAAGGTTTATGATTATCACTAGTTTTAGGGTTAGGAATATGGATAAGTCTAGTGTTAGGGTTATGTTTTGTGAAAGGATAAGGTTTAGAGCTAGGGTTTATGTTAGGGTAAAGTTCATTGTTCATGTTAGGGTTAGGTTTAGTTTTAGGGCCAGATTTAGGACTAGCTTTGGGTCTAGGTATAGGGTTAGCCTTTGTGTTAGGTTAAGGGATATATTTAGGGCTAGTGCTAGGTTTTTCAATAGGGCTAAGGCTAGATTTTTTACTCTATTTAAGATTAGGTTTGGTCTAGTGCTAGTTTTACTGTTAGGTTTAGGTATAGGTTTACCGGTAGTGGTAGGGTTAGGGTTCGCTTTAGGTTTAGAGTCAGGTTTATACCTAGGGTAAGTGTTAGGGTCAGAATAAGGGTCAGGGTTAGGGTAACGTTTTGGGTTAGGGTTTGAGCTAGAATGAGGGAAGGGTTAAGAATAGTAATAAAGCTCATGTTTGCTGTAGCCTAAAGATTAGGTTTAGGACTAGAGTAACATTAGGGTGAGGGTTTGGCTTAGGGTAAAAAATAGGTTAGAAGTAGGGTTAGGGTTAGTGTTAGGGTTAGGGCTAGGGTTAGGGTTAGGTTACACCTTGGGTTAGGACTCTAATTAAGGTTAAGTTTTGTGTTAGCAGTAGGGCTACAGCTAATGTAAGAACTAGGATTCAAATTAGGGCTAGTTTTAGCTTAGCATTGGGACAATGCTTAGAGCTATGGTTAGTGCTAAGGTGTGAGTCAGGTTCACGTTTTTTTCTAGGGTTAGGGTTAGGACTCAAATTAGGGCTAGGTTTAGGGCTAGGTTTAGGGTTAGGGTTTGGTTTACCTTAAGGGTTAGGGGTAGGGTTATTTCTTGGTTTTGTTTTAGTGCTTGGGTAGTTTTAGGGCTAGTTTTCCAATTAGCATTAGGGTTAAGGCTAGTGTTAGGGTGAAGTTTAGGCTTACGTTTATGCTTACATCCTTGTTTGGGAATAGGGTGAAGGTTAGGGCTAGGGATGCAGCTAGGGATTAGGCTAGGTTTTGGGTTATGATGAGAAATAGGATTACAACTATGGATATGGCAAGGGTGAGTGTTAGACCTAGTCTTCTGACTAGGGATAGGGTTGGGTTTAGGGTTAGGTTTAAGTAGGCGTAGGATTAGTGCTAGAATTAGTGTTAGTGTTAGTCCTAGCTATAGGGCTACAGATAGGATTAGTGATAGAGTTAGGGTTAGAGTTGTTTTTAGGGGAAGGGATGGACTTATAGCTAGGTTTAAGGCCAAAGTTAGGATTCGGGTTTGGATTAAGGCTAGGTTTAGGGCTAGGATGAGGGTTTGTGTTAGGGCTTGTTCTTGTATTAGGACTAGAACTAATATCAGTTCTAGGTTTATGGTTAAGTATAGCATTAGGATTAAGTTATGGCTAAGTCTAGTTAAAGGGTTATATTTAGGGTAAGGGCCAAGTTTAAAGCTAGGTGTATTATTAGGGTCAGGATCCAGGTAGGGTTTGCTTTAGGTTAAGGTTTAGGGTTAAATCTTGAATTAGCATTAAGGTAAGGATTAGGGTGAGGGTAATGGATAGGGTTAGATTTAGGGTTAAGGTTAGGTTAAGCGTAAATGATAGTGTTAGTGATAGTGATAGGGTTAGTGATAGTCCTATGGTTACAATTTTTTAGGCTTAACTTTAGGGTGAAGTTAGAGCTAATGTTATGGCTAGGGTTAAGTTTAGCATTAGGGCTAGGGTTAGGCTTAGGCCTAGGGTTAGTATCAAGTTGAGGCTTAGGGTAAGTGTTAGCATTTGAGCTAGGGTGAGGGCTAGTGTGAGGTTTAGTGTTACAGTCAGGAATAGGGTAAGTGTTAGGTTTATGTATAGGTAAGGGTTAGAGTTTGAGCTAGGGTTAGGGCTTAAGCGAGGGTTAGGGTTAGCTTCAGCTCTAGGGTTATAATTAGGATTATGATTAGGGCTAGGTTTAGGGCAGGTTTTGTGTGAGGTTTATGGCTAGCATTTGGGCTATGGCTAATGTAAAAACTAGGGTTATGAATATGGCTAATTTTAGGGTAATAAATAAGTCTAGTGTTAGGGTTAGGTTTTGGGTAAGAATGAGGTTTAGAGTTAGGGTTTAAGTTAGGATAAATGTCATTTTTGGGTTAGGGATAGATTTAGGTTTAGGGCCACAATATGACTAGCTTTGGGTCTAGGGATAGGATTAGTCTTTGCATTAGGTTAATGGTTATTGTTAGGGCTAGTGCTAGTTTTTATTTTTATAGCTTAAGCTAGATTTATTACTCTATTAAGTATTAGGTTTGGTCTAGTGCTAGTTTTTCTGTGAGGTTTAGGTATAGGTTTACCAGTAGTTGTTGGGTTAGGGTTACCTTTAGGATCAAGATCAGGTTTATACCTAGAGTTACTGTTAGGGTCAGAATAAGAATCAGAGTTAGAGTTAGGGTTTGGGTTAGAGTTAGAGCTAGAAAGAAAACAGGGTTAAGACTAGTAATAGAGCTAGTGTTTGGGGTATGCTAAGAGTTATGTAGGACCAGGGTAACATTAGTGTGAGGGTTTGGCGTACGATAAAATATTGGGTTATGAGTAGGGTTAGGGGTATGTTTAGCGTTAGGCCTAGGGTTAGGGTTATGGTTAGGGTTAAACCTATGGTTAGGGCTCTTATTAGGGCTAGGATTTTTGTTAGCATTAGGGCCACAGCTAATGTAAATACTAGGATTCCAATTAGGGCTAATTCTAAGGTTAGCATTACGGTAATGTTTAGAGTTATGGTTATTTTTAGGATCTCCGTCAAGGTCTGGGTTGTTTCTAGGGTTAGTGTTAGGACTCAAATTAGGGGTAGATTCAGGATTAGGTACAGGGTTAGGGTTTGGTTTAGCTTAAGGATTAGGTGTAGGCTTATGATTCTGTTTTGTTTTAGGGCTAGGGTAGTGTTAGGGGTAGTTTTCCAATTAGCATTACTGTTAAGGCTAGTGTAAGGGTGAGGTTAATTCTTACGTTTCGGGTTAGACCCAGGTTTAGGGATAGGGCAAAGGTTAAGGCTATGGTTTGGGCTAGGGATAGGGCTAGGTTTTGCGTTATCATTAGGGATAGTTTTTAAATTAGGGATATGGCTACGGTGACAGTTTGAGTTAGTCTTAGGTTTAGGATGAGGGTTAGGTTTAGGGTTAGGGCTAAATTAGGGCTAGGATTAGCTCTAGGGTGTTAGTGTTAGGGATAGGGTTAGGGCTAGAGATAGGGTTAGAGCTAGGGTTAGGGTTAGAGTTAGTTTTAGGGGAAGGGATGGTTTTGTAGCTAGGTTTAGGCTAGGGTAAGGGTTCGGGTTAGGAATAAGGCCAAGTTTAGGGCTAGGATGAGGGTTTATGTTAGGGCTAGTGCTTTGGTTAGGACTAGGGCAAATATCAGGTCTAGGTTTTTGGTTATGTTTAGCTTTAGGATTAGATTATTGCTAAGTCTAGTATATGGGACAGGTTTAGGAAAAGTGCCAAGTTTAGAACCAGTTGTATTATTAGGGAAAGGGTGCAGGTAAGGTTTGGTTTAGGTTAAGGGTTAGGGTTAAAGCTTGAATTTGAATTAGTGTTAGAGTTAGGTTTAGGGTAATGTATAGGGTTAGGTTTAGGGTTCAGGATAGGATTAGCGTAATGTGTAGGGTTAGTGATAGCAATAGGGTTAGCATTAGGCCTAGGGTTAGCATTTGGTTAGGCTTATCTTTAGGGTAATGTTAGAGGCAAGTTTAGGGCTAGGATTAAGTTTAGCTTTAGGGCTATTGTTAGGCTTAAGCCTAGGTTTAGTGTTAGGGTTAGGCTTAGGATAAGTGTTAACATTTGAGCTAGGTTTAGGGATAGGGTGAGGATTAGGGCTAGAGTCAGGGCTAGGGTTAGGTTTAGAAATAGTGTTATGTTTAGGTAAGTTTTGAGTTGAGCTAAGGTTGGGGCTAATGCAAAGGTTATGTTTAGGGTCAGGTGTATAATTGTGATTAGGATTACCATTAGGGCTACTTTCAGGGCTAGTATTAGGGCTAGGTTTTGTGTGAGGTTTATTGCTAGCGTTAGGGCTATGGGTAACGTAAGAGCTAGGTTTTTGGTTATGGCCAGTTTTAGGGTTAGGGTTATGGATAAGTCTAGTGTTAGGGTTAAGTTTTGGGTTACAAGAGGTTTAGGGCTAGATTTTAGCCTAGGTATGGGTCATTGTTCGGGTTAGATTTAAGTTTAGGTTTATGGCCAGATTTAGGACTAGCTTTGGACTAGTAATAGAGTTAATCTTTATGTTAGGTTAATGGTTACTGTTAGGGATAGTGCATTTTTTTTTTCAGGGCAAAGGTTAGATATATGACTCTGTTTATGATTAAGTTTGGTCTATTCCTAGTGTTACAGTTAGGTTTATATATAGTTTACCAGTAGGAATTGAGATAGGGTTTCTTTAGGTTTAGGATCAAGTTTAGAACTAAGGTTAGATTTAGGGTCAGAATAAGGGTCAGGGATAGGGTTATGAATTGGGTTAGGGTTAGAGCTAGAATTAGGGCAGGGTTTTGACTAGTAATAGAGCTAGTGTTTGGTGTTGGATAAGGATGAGTTTTAGGACTACGGTAGCAATAGGGTGAGGGTTTGGCTTAGGGTTAAAAAATAGAGTTATATGTACGGTTAGGGTTAGGGTTTAGGTTAGAGCTAGGCTTAAAGTAAGGGTTAGGGTTAAACCTAGTGTTAGGGCTCAGATTAGGGCTAGGATTTGTTTAGCATTAGGGCTACAGCTAATGTAAGAACTAGAATTCCAATTAGGGCTTGTTCTAGTGTTAACATTAGGGCAATGTTAATAACTAGGTTTAGTGTTAGGGTCTGGTTCAGGGTTATGGTTTTTTCTAGGATTAATGTTAGGACTCAAATTAGGGGTAGGTTAAGGGCTAGGTTTAGGGTTAGGGTTTGGTTTAGGTTAAGGTTTTAGTGTAGGGTTATGTCTTAGTTTTGTTTTAGGGCTAGGGTAGGGTTAGGCCTAGTTTTCTAATTGGTGTTAGGGTTAAAGCTTGTTTTAGTGTGAGGTTTGGGCATACTTTTAGGGTTAGATTCTGGTTAAGTGCTAGGGCGAAGGTTAGGGCTAGGGTTGCGTCTAGGAATAGGGCTAGGTTTTGGGTTATCTGAAGGGATAGTGTTAAAATTAGGGATACAGTCATGGTGGAATTTAGAGTTAGTCTTAGGGCTAGGGCGATGGTTATGTTTAGAGTTAGGGTTAAATTAGGGCTAGGATTAGTGCTAGGGTTACTCTTAGTGTTAGGCCTAGGGTTAGGGCTAGTGATAGGGTTAGTGTTAGATTTAGGATTACAGTTAGTTTTAGGAGAAGGAATGGGGTTATAGCTATATTTAGGTCTAGGGTTATAGTTTGGGTAAATTTCAGGCTAGGTGTAGGGCCAGGATGAGTGTTTGTGTTAGGGCTAGGTATTGGATTAGGACTAGGGTTAATGTCAGGTCAAGGTTTATGGTTAACTTAAGCTTTATGATTAGGCAATGGCTAAGTCTAGTGTAAGGGTTAGGTCTAGGGTAAGAGCCAAGTTTAAAGCTAGGTGTACTATTACGTTCAGGGTCCAGATTGTGTTTGCTTCAGGTGAAGGTTTATGGTTAAGGCTTGAATTAGTGTTAGGTTTAGGATTAGGTTGAGGCTAATGATAGGGTTAGGTTTAGGGTTCAGGTTATGTTTTGCGTAATGGATAGGGTTGCTGAGAGTGATATGGGTAGTGATATTCCTAGGGTTAGTATTTGGTTAGTCTTATCTTTAGGGTAATGTTAGAGGTAAGCTAAGGTTTAGGGTTCAGTTTAGGATTAGGGTTAGCAAGTGGGTTAGGCCTAGCATTAGTGTTAGGATTTGATTTAGGGTAAGTGTCAGCATTTGAGCTAGGAATAGGGCTGTGGCGATGGTTAGGGCTAGAGTCAGGTTTAGGGATAATATTATGGTTAGGGTTTTGTTTAAGTAGTGTTAGAGTTTGAGCTAGGGTTAGGGCTAGAGCGAGACTTAGCGATAGTCTCATGTCTAGGGTTATTCTTAGGGTTACAATTAGGGCTTGGTTTAGGGCTAGGATAAGTGCTAGGTTTTGTGTGAGGTTTATGCCTAGTGTTAAGGATATAGGTAATGTAAGATGTAAGGTTATGTTTATGGCTAGTTCAGGGTTAAGGTTATGGATAAACATAATATTAGGATTAGCTTTTGGGTTAGCATTAAGGTTAGAGCTACGGTTTCTTTTGGGTAAGTGTCATTGTTTGGTTTAGGGTTAGGTACAAGTTTTGGGTCATATTTGGGGCTAGCATTGGGTTTAGTCATAGGGTTAGTTCTTGTGTTAGGTTAAGGGATATTTTTAGGGCTAGTGTAAGGTTTTACTTTAGGTCTAAGGCTATATTTATGACTCTATTTAGGATTAGGTTTGGTCTAGTGCTAGTGCTACTGTTAGGTTTAGGTATAAGCTTACCAATAGGGTTTGGGTTACGGTTCACTTTAGGATCAGAGTCAGGTTTAGACCTAGGGTTAGTGTTAGGGTCAGAATAAGGGTCAGGGTTAGGGTTAAGGTAAGAGTTTGGGTTAGGGTTAGAGCTGAAAAGAGGGCAGGGTTAGAACTAGTAATAGAGCTAGTTTGGGATAGACTAAGAGTTAGGTTTAGAACTAGGGTAGCATTAGCGTTAGGGTTTGGCATAGGGTAAAATATAGTGTTAGAAATAGGATTAAGGGTATGTTTAGGGTTAGGGCCAGGGCTAGGGCTATGGTTATTGCTAAACCTATGGTTAGGGCTCACATTAGGGCTAGGATTTTTGTTATCATTAGGGCTACAGCTAATGTAAGAACTAGGATTCCATTTAGGGCTAGTTCTAGGGTTAGCATTACGGTAATGTTTAGAGCTATGGTTAGTGTTATGATCTAGGTCAGGGTCAGGGTTGTTACTTGGGTTAGGGTTAGGACTCAAATTAGGGGTAGGTTAAGGGCTAGGTCTAGAGTTAGTGTTTGGTTTAGCTTATGGGTTATGTGTAGGCTTATGGTTCTATTTTGTTTTAGGGCTAGGGTAGAGTTAAGGTCAGTTTTCTAAATAGCATTAGTGTTAAGGCTAGTGTAAGGGTGAGGTTTAGGCTTATGTTTAGTTTTAGACCCAGGCTTAGAGCTAGGGAGGAGGTTAAGTCTCGGTATTTGGCTAGGAACAGGGCTAGGTTTTGGGTTATCATAGGGATAGTTTTTAAAGTAGGGATATGGCTACAGTTAGAGTTAGAGTTAGTCTTATGACTAGGGAGAGGTTAGGTTTAGGGTTAGGGCTAAATTAGGTCTAGGATTACCTCTAAGGTTAGTGTTATTCTTGGGGCTAGGGTTAGGGCTAGAGATAGGGTTAGTGTTATGGTTAGGGTTAGAGTTAGTTTTAGGGGATGGGTTTATAGCTAGATTTAGGGCTAGGGTTAGGGTTTGGGTTAGGAATAAGGCTAGTTTTTGGACTATGGTGAGGGTTTATGTTAGGGCTAGTGCTTGGGTTAGGACTGGGGATAATATCAGGTCTAGGTTTATGGTTATGTTTAGCTTTAGGATTAGGTTATGGCTAAGTCTAGTTTAAGGGTTAGGTTTAGGATAAGGGCCAAGTTTAGAGGTAGGTGTATTATTAGGTAAGGGTACAGGTAGGGTTTGATTTAAGTTAAGATTTAGGGTTAAGGCTTGAATTAGCATGAAGGTTAGGGTTATTGTGAGGGTAATATATAGGGTTAGGTTTAAGATTCAGAATAGGATTAGCTTAATGTATAGGGTTAGTGATAGCAATAGGGTTAGCGTTAGGCCTAAGGTTATAATTTGTTTAGGTTTATTTTTAGGGTAAAGTTAGAGCCAATGTTATGGCTAGGATTAAGTTTAGCATTAGAGCTAGGGTTAGACTTAGTGTTAGGGTTAGTGTTAGGGTTAGGGTATGTGCTAGCATTTGAGCTTGGTTTAGGGATAGGGTTAGGGTTAGGGCTAGAGTCAGGGATATGGTTATGTTTAGAATTAGGGTTATGTTTAGGTAAGTTTTGAGTTGAGCTAGGGTTTGGGGCTAGTGCGAATGTTATGTTTAGGGTCATGTCTAAAATTATGGTTAGGGTTATGATTAGGGCTACTTTTAGGGACAGTATAAGACCTAGGTTTTGTGTAAGGTTTATTGCTAGCATTAGGGCTATGGGTAGTGTAAGAGCTAGGTTTTGGGGTATTTCTAGTTTTAGGGTTAGGGTGATGAATAAGTCTAGTGTTAGGGTTAAGTTTTGGGTTATGAGAAGGTTTAGGGATATGGTTTAGGGTAGGGTATACGTCATTTTTCAGGTTAGGTTTAGGTTTAGGTTTATGGCCAAATTTAGGACTACCTTTGGTCTAGTGATAGGGTTAGTCTTTGTGTTAGATTAATGGTTACTGTTAGGGATAGTGCAATGTTTTTTTTTTTCAGCATTAAGGTTAGATTTATGACTCTATTTATGATTAGGTTTGGCCTATTTTTAGTTTTACAGTTAGGTTTACATATAGGTTACCAGTAGGAATTCAGTTAGGGTTTGTTTTAGGGTTAGGATCAGGTTTAAATCTAAGGTTAGCGTTAGGGTCAAAATAAGGGTCAGGGATAGGGTTATGGTTTGGTTTAGGGTTAGAGCTAGAATTAGAGCAAGGTTTGGACTAGTAATAGAGCTAGTGTTTGGGGGAGGCTAAAGATGAGTTTTAGAACTACTGTAGCAATAGTGTGAGGGTTTGACTTAGGGTTAAAAAAAGGGTTAGAGGTATGGTTAGGGTTAGGGTTAAGGTTAGAGCTAGGCCTAAAGTTAGGGTTAGGGTTAAACCTAGGGTTAGGGCTCAGATTAGGGCTAGGATTTGTTTAGCATTAGGGCTACAGCTAATGTAAAAAGTAGGATTCCAATTAGGGCTTGTCCTAGTGTTAGCATTAGGGCAATGTTTATAGCTAGGTTTAGTGTTAGAGTCTGGGTCAGGGTCACGTTTTTTTCTAGGGTTAGTGTTAGAACTCAAATTAAGGCTAGGTTTAGCGCTAGGTGTAGGGTTAGGGTTTGGTTTAGGTTAAGGTTTTAGTTTAGGGTTATGACTCAGTTTTGTTTTAGGGCTAGGGTAGGGTTAGGGCAAGTTTTCTAATTGGCATTAGGGTTAAGGGTTGTTTTAGGGTAGGTTTGGGCATACGTTTAGGGTTAGATCCAGGATTAGCACTAGGGCAAAGGTTAGGGTTAGAGTTGCGACTAGGAATAGGGCTAGGTGTTGGGTTATCAGAAGGGATAGGTTTAAAATTAAGGATACGGCCATGGTGAGATTTAGAGTTAGTCTTAGCACCAGGGAGATGGTTATGTTTAGGGTTAGGGCTAAATTAGGGCTAGGATTAGTGCTAGGGTTACTGTTAGTGTTTGGCCTAGAGTTAGGGCTAGAGTTAGGGTAAGTGTTAGGTTTACGATTACAGTTAGTTTAAGGAGAAGGGATGGGGTTATAGCTATATTTAGGGCTAGGGTTATAGTTTGGCTAAATTTGATGCTAGGTGTAGGGCCAAGATGACTTTTTGTGTTAGGGCTAGGTTTGGATTAGGACTAGGGCTAATGTCAGGTCAAGTTTTATGGTTAACTTTAGCTTTATGATTAGGCAATGGCTAAGTCTAGTGTAAGGGTTAGGTTTAGGGTAAGAGCCAAGTTTAAAGCTAGGTGTACTATTAAGTTCAGATTCAGATAGGGTTTACTTTAGGTTAAGGTTTATGGTTAAGGCTTGAATTAGCGTTAGGTTTAGGATTAGCATGAAGATAATGGATAGGGTTAGGTTTACGGTTAAGGTTAGATTTAGCATAATGGATAGGGTTAGTGGTAGTGGTATGGTTAATGATAGGTCTTGGGTTTACATTTGGTTAGGCTTACCTTTAGGGTTATTGTTGGAGGTAAGTTTAGGGCTAGGGTTAAGTTTAGGATTAGGGTTAGTGTTAGGGTTAGGCCTATGGTTAGTGTTAGGGTTAGACTTAGGGTAATCATTATCATTTGAGCTAGGGTTATGGTTATGGCAATGTTTAGGGCTAGAGTCACGTTTAGGGATAGGATGATAATTAGGGTTTGTTTAGGTATGAGTTAAGAGTTTGAGATAGGGTTTGGGCTAGGGTGAGGGTTAGGGTTAATGTCAGGCCTAGGATTATACTAGGTTTTACGATTATGGCTAGGTTTAAGGCAAGTATAAGTGCTAGGTTTTGTGTGAGGTTTATGGCTAAGGTTAAGGCTATGGGTAATTAGGAGCTATGGTTATGGTATGGCTAGTTTCAGGTTTAAGGTTATGGACAAGTCTAGTGTTAGTGTTAGTTTTTTGGTTAGTATAAGGATTAGAGCTAGGGTTTCTGTTGGCATAAGTGTCATTTTTCGGGTTAGGGTTAGGTACAAGTTTTGGGTCAAATTTAGGGTTAATTTTTGGTTTAGGCATAAGATAAGTCTTTGTGTTAGGTTAAGGGATATATTTAGGGCAAGTGATAGGTTTTTCTTTAGGGATAAAGCTAGATTTATAACTCTTTAGGTTTAGGTTTGGTATAGTGCTAGTGTTACTGTTAGGTTTAGGAATGGGTTTACCAGCAGGGTAGGAATATGGCTTACTTTAGGGTTAGGGTCAGGTTTCGACCTAGGGTTAGTGTTAGGGTTAGAATAAGGGTCAGGTTTAGTGTTAGAGTTTGAGTAGGGGTTACAGCTTGAAGGACAACAGGGATAGGACTAGTAATAGGGCTATTGTTTGGGATAGGCAAAGGATTTATTTTAGGACTAGGGTAGCGTTAGGCTGAGGGTTTGGCTGAGGAAAAAATAGGGTTAGAGATAGGGTAAGGGTTAGGGTTAGGGTTAATGTTAGGGTTAGGGCTAGGGTCAGGGTTAGTGTTTGAGTTAAACCCAGGCTTAGGGCTTGGATTAAGGCTAGAATTTGTGTAGAATTAAAGCTACAGCTAATGTAAGAACTAGGATTCTAATTAGGTCTAGTTCTCGAGTTAGCTTTATGGCATGTTTAGAGCTAGGGGTAGTGTTAGGGTCTGAGTCAGGATAATGGTTTTCTCTTGGGTTAGGGTTAGGTCTCAAATTAGAGCTAGGTTTAGGGCTAGGTGTAGGGTTAAGGTTTGGTTTATGTTAAGGGTTAATTGTAGGGTTATGACTCGGTTTAGTTTTAGGGCTACCATAGGGTTATGGCTAGTTTTCCATTTAGCATTAGGGATAAGGCTAGTGTTAGAGTAAGGTTTAGGCTTACATTTAGGGTTAGAGCCAGGTTTAGGGCTAGGGCAAAGATTAGGGCTAGGTTTGGGGATAGGGATAGAGGTAGGTTTTGGGTTATCATAAGGGATATGTTTAAAATTAGGGAAATGGCTATGGCAAGAATTAGTGTTAGTCTTAGTGCTAGGGATAGGGCTAAGTTAAGGGTTAGGGATAAATTAGGTCTAGGATTAGCGCTAAGTTTAGTTTTAGTGTTAGGTCTATGGTTAGGTGTAGAGATAGGGTTAGTGTTAGGGTTAGGGTTAGAGTTAGATGTAGGACAAGGGATGGGGTTATATCTAGTTTTAAGGCTAGGATTAAGGTTTGGGTTAAGATTAAGATTAAAACTAAAATAAGGTTTTGTTTTAGGGCTAGGGCTTGGATTAAAAATAGAGCTAATGTCAGGACTAGTTTTCTGGTTAAGTTTAGATTTAGGATTAGGTAATGGCTAAGTGTTGTATAAGGGTTAAATGTAGGATAAGGGCCAAGTTTAGAGGTAGGTGTATTATGGAGGTCAGGGTGTAGGTAGGATTTGGTTTAGTTTAAGGTTTAGGATTAAGGCTTGAATTCGCGATAGGGTTACAGATTCGGTTAGGGTATTTGATAGGGTTAAATTTAGGGTTCAGGTTAGGTTTAGCATAATGGATAGAGTTACTGATAGCGATGGAGTTAGCATAAGACCTAGGGTAAGCATTTGGTTAGGCTTATCATTAGATAATGTTAGAGGTAAAATTAGGGATGGGGTTAAGGTTAGGATTAGGACTAGGATTAGTGTTAGGCCTAGGGTTAGTGTCAGGTTTAGGTTTAGGGAAAGTTATAGCATTTTAGCTAGGGTTAGAACAAAGATGAAGGTTAGATTTAGAGTCAGTGCTAAAGTTATTGTTAGGGTTAGGGTCTGTGTTAGGGTTAGTGTTAGGGTTAAATTTAGTGTTAGGGTTAGGGTTAGAATTAGGGTATGTGTTAGGATTAAGGTTTGCATTAGGGTTAGGGTTAGGGTTAAGGTTAGGTTTAGGTCAGGGTTAGTGTTAGGGTTTGGGTTTGGGTTAGGGTTAATGTTTATGTTAGTGTTAGGGTTAGGGTTATGATGAGGGTTAGGATGAATGTTACTATTAGGATTAGGGATTGACTTAGGGTTAGGGTTGGTATGAGGGTTCTTCTTCATGTTAGTTTTAGGGTTAGTGTTAGGGTTAGGGTTAGAGTTAGGATTAGGGTTTGTATTAGGGTAGAGTTTAGGGTTAGTGTTAGGGTTAGGGTTAGTGTTATGATTAGGATTAATGTTAGGGTTAGGGTTAGGATTACAGTAAGGGTTAATGTTAGGGTTAGGGGTATGGTTAAGGATAGGTTTAGTATTAAGTTTAGCATTAGGGTTAGGGTAACGGTTAGGATTAGGTTTAGTATTAGGGATAGGTTTAGTGTTAGTGTCATGGTTAGGCTTAGAATTATGGTTAAGATCAGTGTTAGGGTTAGGATTAGGGTTAGGTTTAAGCTTAGTGGAAGGGTTAGGGTTGGGTTTAGTGTTAGAATTAGGGTTAGGGTTAGGGTTAGGTTTAAGTTAGGGTTAGAGTTTGTGTTAGTGGTAAGTTTAGGGTTTGTGTTAGGGTTATGTTTCATGTTATGGTTAGGATTAATGTTAGGTTTAGGGTTAGGGTTAGGATAAGGGTTAATGTTAGGGTTAGGGTTATGGTTAAGGTTAGGTTTAGCATTAAGTTTAGGGTTAGGGTTAGGGTAACTGTTAGGTTTAGTATTAGTATTAGGGTTAGGGTTAGTATTAGTGTCATGTTAGCCTTAGAGTTTTGGTTAGGGTCACTGTTAGGGTTAGTAATAGGGTTAGGTTTAGGATTAGTGTAAGGGTTAAGTTTGGGTTTATTGTTAGAATTAGTGTTAGGGTTAAGTTTAAGTTAGTGTTAGGGTTAGGTTGAGGGCTAGGGTTAGGTTTTTGTTAGGATTAGGGTTAGGGTTAGGGTTAAAGTTAGGTTTAGGTATAGGTTTAGGGTTACTGTTAGGTTAAGGGTTATTGTTAGGGTTAGGTTTAGTGTTATGTTCAGGTTTAGGGTGAGGGTTATGTTTAGTGTTAAGGTTGATACTTGGGTTAGAATTAGTGTTAAAGTTAGGGGTATGGGTATGTGCAGGGTACGGTTTAGCATTATTTTTAGGGTTCATTTTAGGATCAGGGTTAGGGTTAGTGTTAGGCTTAGAATTTGGGTTAAGGTTAGGGTTAGTTTTAGGTTTAGGGTTAGGTTTCATGTTAGGGTTAAAATTAGGGTTAGCGTTAGGTTTAGTTTTCAGATAGGTTTAGGTTTAGGGTTAGGTTTAGGGTTAGGGCTATGTTAGGGTTAGTGTTTGGTTCAGGGTTTCATTGAGTGTTAGAATTAGGTTTAGGGTTAGGATTAGGGTTAGGGTTGGGCATAGGGTTAGGGTTTTGGTAAGGGTTAGCGTTAGGCTTATGGTTAGGTTTAGTGTTAGGGTTAAGGTTACGTTTAGTTTTAGGGTTAGTGTTGGGCTTAGGGTTAGGGTTAGGATAAGCATCAGAGTTAGGGTTAGGTGTAGGTTTAAGTTTAGGATGAGGGTCAGTGTTAGGGTTAGGTCTAGAGTAGGGTTAGGGTAAGGGTTTGTGTTTGGTTTATGGTTATGGTAAGGGTTAGTGTTATGATAAGGGTTAGGTTTAGTCTAAGCATTAGGGTTACAGTTAGGGTTAGGGGTAGGTTTAGGGTTATAATGAGGGTTACTGTTAGGGTTAGCATTAGGATTAGGGTAAGTTTTAGTTTAGTGTTCAGGTTAGGGTTAGAATTAGGGTTCTTATTAGGTTAGGGTTAGTGTCAGTGTTCGGGTTATGTTTAGGGTAAGGGTTAGTATTAGGGTTAGAGTTAGTGTTAGGGTTAAATTTAGGCATGTGCTTAGGGTTAGGGTTAGGTTTAGTATAAGGGTTAGAGTTAGGGTTAGGGTTTGTGTTAGTTTATGGTTAGGAATACGGTTAGGGTTTGTGTAGGGTTAGCGTAAAGATTAGGGTTATTATTTACGTTTAGGGTTAGGAATAGGGTTAGTTTTAGGTTTAGAGATAGGGTTAGGTTTAGTGATAGGTTTAGGGATATGATTAGGGTTAGAGTTATTGATAGGTTTAGGGTTAGTGTTAGGGTTAGTGATAGAATAAGGATTAGAGTTACTTTTAGGTTTAGGGTTACTGTAAGGTTTAGGGTAATAGTGTTAGGGTTATGGTTAGAGTTAATGTTGGGGTTAGGTTTAAGGTTAATATTAGAATTAGAGTTAGGGTTAGGATTAGTTTTAATGTTAGGGGTATATTAAGTGTTAGGGTCAGTGTTAGGTTAGATTTGGTTTAGCTTTAGGTTAGGGTTAGGGAAAGCATTAGCATTGGTGTTAGGGTGAGGATTAGAATTAGTGTTAATGTTATGTTTAGGGTTAGGGTTAGGGTTAGAGTTAGAGTTATGGTATTGGTGAGTTCATGGGTTAGGGTGATTTTTAGGTTTAGTTGTAGTTTTAGGTTTAGGGTTAGTGTTAGGCTTAGGGTTAATATTAGAGATAGGGTTAGGGTTAGGATTAGGGTTAGTATTATGCTTGGGATAGGTTTATTATTAGGGTTAGGAATTAGGGTTAGGATTGGAATTTGTTTTTCAATTTGGGTTAGGGTTAGGGTTAGTGTTAAGTTTAGGTTAGATTTAGGGTCAGGGTTAGGGTTAGGTTTAGATTTAGGGTTAGAGTTCGACTTAGGTTAGGGTTAGTGTTCGTATAAGGATTAGTTTTAGGGTTACAATTAGTGATAATGTTAGGGCTGGGTTAAGGTTAGGGTTAGGGTTATATTTAAGGTCAGGGTTAGGGTTTGGGTTAGAGATAGGATTAGAGTTTTGATAAGGTTTAGGGTTAGTGTTAAAGATAGGGTTAGGGTTAGTGTTAGGTGTAGGTTTAAGATTAGTGTTTGGGTTAGGTTTAATGTTAGGGATAGTGTTACTGTTAGTGCTTTGGTTAGGGTTGGTGTTAGGGATAGGGTTAGTGTTAGGTTTATGCATAAAGTTAGGGTTAAGGTTAGGGTTTGGTTTAGTGTTAGGGTTAGGGTTAGGGATAGGGTTAGTGTTAAGGTTAGGCTTAGGTTTGGGTTAAGGTTTAGGTTTAGTATTAGATTTGGGGTTAGGGTTAGGGTTTGGGTTAGAATTAGTGTTAGTGTTGAGGCTAGTGTTAGGTTTACGGTAAGTGTTAGGTTGAGGATTAGGATTAGAGGTCGGTTGAATGTTAGTGTTAGGGAAAGTGTCAGAGTTAGTGTAAGGGCTGGGGTTAGAGTTATGGTTAGTGTTAGGGATATTGTTAGGGATAGGTTAGGTTTAATTTTAGTGTTAGGGTTAGGTTTAATGTTAAGTTTAGGATTATGGTTAGTGTTAGGTTTAAGTTAGGGTTAAGGTTAGTGTTAGGGTTAGGTATAGTGTTAGGTTTAGGATAGGGTTAGTGTTTAGGTTAGAGTTAGGGTTATGTTAGAGGTAACGTTAGTGGTAAAGTTAGGTATAGTGTTAGGGTTAGGTTTAATGTTAGGGTTAGAGTTAGGGATAGTGTTAGGGTTATGTTAGGGTTAACGTGTTAGAGTTAGGTATAGTGTTAGGGTTAGGTTTAGTTTTACGGTTAGCATTAGGGTAAGGGGTAGTTTAGAATTAAGTTTAGTTTTAGGTTAGTGATAGGTTAATGTTATGGTTAGGTTTATGTTTAGGGTTAGTATTAGATTTAGGTTTAGGATTTGAGTTAGGTTTAGGTTTGGTGTTAGATTTAGGGTTTGATTGAGGGTTAGTGATAGGGTTAAATTTAGAGTTAGGTTTAATGTTATTGTTAGGGTTAGGTTTAGAATTAGATTTATGGTTAGGGTTAGGGGTAGTGTCAGTGTTAGGTTTTGTGTTAGGGTTAGAGTTAGGGTTAGGATTAGTATTAGGGTTTGGGTTATGGTTATAGTTAGTTTCAGTGTTAGCATTAATTTTAGGGATAGTGTTAGTGTTAGGTTTAAGGTTAGGATTAGGGTTAGTATTAGGGTTAGGGTTACAGTTATAGTTAGTTTTAGTTTTAGAATTAGAATTAGGGTTTTTTTTAGTGTTAGGATGAGGTTTAGTGTTATGTGAAGGTTTAGGTTGAGTGTTACTGTTAGGGTTAGGTTTAGGATTAGTTTTAGCGTTAGGGTTAGGGTTAGGTTTAGGGTTAGTGTTTAGGTTAGGGTTAGGGTTAGACTTAAGTTTAGGGTTAACTTTTATTTATTTATTTATTTTTTAAATTAATTTTTATTGTTGGTTTTTCAAAACATTACATAGTTCTTGATATATCCTATTTCACACTTTGATTCAAGTGGGATATGAACTCCCATTTTTACCCCGTATGCAGATTGCAGAATCACATCAGTTGCACAACCATTGATTTACATATTGCCATTCTGGTGTCTGTTGTATTCTGCTGCCTTTCCTATTCTCTACTAACCCCCTCCCCCCTCCCCTCCCCTCTTCTCTCTCTACCCCCTCTACTGTAATTAATTTCTCCCTTTTATATTTTTACCCCCTTTCCCATCACTTCCTCTTGTATGTAATTTTCTATACCCCTGAGGGACTCCTTCCATTTACATGCAATTTCCTTTCTCTCTCCCTTTTCCTCCCACCTCTCATCCCTGTTTAACGTTAATCTTCTTCTCATGCTCTTCGTCCCTACTCTGTTCTTAGTTACTCTCCTTATATCAAAGAAGACATTAGGCATTTGTTTTTAAGTGATTGGCTAGCTTCACTTAGCATAATCCGCTCTAATGCCATCCATTTCCCTCCAAATTCTATGATTTTGTCATTTTTTAATGCAGAGTAATACTCCATTGTGTATAAATGCCACATTTTTTTTATCCATTCGTCTATTGAAGGGCATCTAGGTTGGTTCCACAGTCTTGCTATTGTGAATTGTGCTGCTATGAACATGGATGTAGCAGTGTCCCTATAGTGTGCTCTTTTTAGGTCTTTAGGGAATAGACCGAGTAGAAGAAGAGCTGGATCAAATGGTGGTTCCATTCCGAGCTTTCCAAGAAATCTCCATACTACTTTCCAAATTGGCCGCACCAATTTGCAGTTCCACCAGCAATGTACAAGAGTACACTTTTCCTCACATCCTCGCCAGTACTTGTTGTTGTTTGACTTCCTAATGGCTGCCAATCTTACTGGAGTGAGATGGTATCTAAGGGTGGTTTTGATTTGCATTTCTCTGACTGCTAGAGATGGTGAGCATTTTTTCATGTACTTGTTGATTGATTGCATGTCCTCCTTTGAGAAATGTCTGTTCAGGTCCTTGGGCCATTTGTTGATTGGGTTACTTGTTATCTTATTGTCTAATTTTTTTAGTTCTTTGTATATTCTGGATATTAGGGGTCTGTCTGAAGTGTGAGGAGTGAAGATTTGTTCCCAGGATGTAGGCTCCCTATTTACCTCTCTTATTGTTTCTTTTGCTGAGAAAAAACTTTTTAGTTTGAGTAAGTCCCATTTGTTGATTTTAGATATTAACACTTGTGCTATGGGTGTCCTATTGAGGAATTTGGAGCCCAAAGCCACAGTATGTAGATCATAGCCAACTTTTTCTTCTATCAGACGCCATGTCTCTGATTTGATATCAAGTTCCTTGATCCACTTTGAGTTAACTTTTTTGCATGGCGAAAGAAAGGGATTCAGTTTCATTTTGTTGCTTATGTTCCAGTTTTTTCAACACCATTTGTTGAAGATGCTATCCTTCCTCCATTGCATGCTTTTAGCCCCTTTATCAAATATAAGATAGTTGTACTTTTGTGGATTGCTTTCTGTGTCCTCTATTCTGTACCATTGGTCCACCCGCCTGTTTTTGTACCAGTACCATGCTCTTTTTGTTACTATTGCTCTGTACTATAGTTTGAAGTCTGGTTTAGCTATACCGCCTGATTCACACTTCTTGCTTAGCATTGTTTTTGCTATTCTGGGTCTTTTGTTTTTGCATATGAATTTGATGATTACTTTCTATATTTCTACAAGAAATGTCGTCGGGATTTTGATTGGCATTGCATTAAACCTATAGAGAACATTGGTAATATTGCCATTTTGATGATGTTAGTTCTACCTATCCATGAACATGATTTATTTTTCTATCTTCTAAGATCTTCTTCTATTTCTCTCTTTAGGGTTCTGTAGTTTTCATTGTATAAGTCTTTCACCTCTTTTGTTATGTTGATTCCCAAGTATTTTATTTTTTTTTGAGGATATTGTGAATGGGGTGGTTGTCCTCATTTTCATTTCATAGGATTTGTCGCTGATATACAGGAATGCCTTTGATTTATGCGTGTTGATTTTATATCCTGCCACTTTGCTGAATTCATTTATTAGCTCTAATAGTTTCTTTGTAGACCCTTTTGGGTCTGCTAGGTATAGAATCATGTCATCTGCAAATAGTGATAATTTGAGTTCTTCTTTTCCTATTTTTATGCCTTTTATTTCTTTCGTTTGTCTAATTGCTCTGGTCAGTGATTCAAGAACTATGTTGAACAGAAGTGGTGAGAGAGGGCTTCCCTGTCTTGTTCCAGATTTTAGAGGGAATGCCTTCAGTTTTCCTCCATTCAGAATGATGCTAGCCTGAGGCTTAGCATAGATTGCTTTTACAATATTGAGGTATGTTCCTGTTATCCCTAGGTTTTCTAGGGTTTTGTACATAAAGGGATGCTGTACTTTGTCAAATGCTTTTTCCGCATCTATCGAGATGACCATATGGTTCTTATTTTTAAGCCTATTGATGTGGTGAATAACATTTATTGATTTCCGTATATTGAACCAACCTTGCATCCCAGGGATAAATCCTACCTGATCATGGTGCACAATTTTTTTGATATGCTTTTGTATCCAGTTTGCCAGAAGTTTATTGAGGATTTTTGCATCTAGGTTCATTAGAAATATTGGTCTGTAGTTTTCATTCTTTGAAGTGTCTTTGTCTGGTTTAGGAATCAGGGTGATGTTGGCTTCATAGAATGAATTTGGATGTTCTCCCTCTTTTTCTATCTCCTGAAGTAGCTTGAAAAATATTGGTATTAGTTCCTCTTTAAAGGTTTTGTAAAACTCTGCTGTATACCCATCCAGTCCTGGGCTTTTCTTAGTTGGTAGTCTTTTGATGGTTTCTTCTATTTCCTCAATTGATATTGGTCTGTTTAGGTTGTCAATATCCTCCTGACTCAATCTGGGCAGATCATATGACTTAAGAAATTTATCGATGCCTTCACTATCTTCTATTTTATTGGAGTATAAGGATTCAAAATAATTTCTGATAATCTTCTGTATTTCTGAAGTGTCTGTTGTGATATTGCATTTTTCACTCCGTATGCTAGTAATTTGAGTTCTCTCTCTTCTTCTCTTTGTTAGCATGGCTACGGGTTTGTCGATTTTATTTATTTTTTCAAAAAACCAACTTTTAGTTTTGTCAATTTTTTCAATTGTTTCTTTTGTTTAGATTTCATTAATTTCAGCTCTGATTTTAATTATTTCTTAACTTCTACTTCTTTTTCTGTTGTTTTGCTCATCTTTTTCTAGGATTTTGAGTTGAAGTATTAGATCATTTATTTGTTGGTTTTTTCTTTTTTTAAAGAATAAACTCCAAGCAATAAATTTTCCTCTTAGATCTGCTTTCAATGTTTCCCATAGATTCTGATATGTTGTGTCTGTGTTTTCATTTATCTCTAAGAATTTTTTAATTTCCTCCTTGATGTCATCTATAACCCATTGATCATTCAGTAACCTATTGTTCATTCTCCAAGTGATGCATGATTTTTCCTTACTTCTTTTATCGTTGATTTTCAATTTCATTCCATTATGATCAGATAAGATGCATGGTATTATCTCTACTCCTTTATATTTTCTAAGAGTTGCCCTGTGACATAATATATGATCTATTTTTGAGAAGGATCCATGTGCTGCTGAGAAAAAAAGTGTAACTGCTTGATCTTGGGTGGTATATTCTATATATGTCAATTAAGTCTAGGTTATTAATTATGTTATTGAGTTCTATAGTTTCCTTATTCACCTTTTGTTTGGAAGATCTGTCCAGTGGCGAGAGAGGTGTGTTGAAGTCTCCCATGATTATTGTATGGTGGTCTATTAGACTCTTGAACTTGAGAAGAGTTTGTTTGAACATAGCTGCACCATTGTTTGGGGCATATATATTTATGATTGTTATGTCTTGTTGGAGTATGGTTGCCTTGAGCAGTATGTAGGGTCCCTCTTTATCCCTTTTGATTAACTTTGGCTTGAAATCTATTTTATTTGATATGAGTATGAACACTCCTGCTTGTTTCTGAAGTCCATATGAGTGATATGATTTTTCCCAACCTTTCACCTTCAGTCTATGTATGTCTTTTTCTATCAAATGCGTCTCCTGAAGGCAGCATATTTTTGGGTCTTGTTTTGTGAAGCTTTCTACTATCCTGTGTCTCCTAATTGGTTAGTTTAAGCCATTTACATTTAGGGTTATTATTGAGATATGGGTTGTTCTTCCAGCCATATTTGTTTATTTATGTTACTAAACATGGTTTGTTTTCCTCTTTGATTATCCCCCCCCTTACTGTACTACCTCCTGCTGTTGGTTTTCATTGATATTTTCCATTTCCTCTTCCTCTAATATTTTGCCGAGGATGTTTTGAAGAGATGGTTTTCTAGCTGCAAATTCTTTTAACTTTTGTTTATCATGGAAGGTTTTAATTTCATCTTCCATCCTGAAGCTTAATTTCGCTGGATACACAATTCTTGGTTGGAACCCATTTTCTTTCAGTGTTTGAAATATGTTATTACAGGATCTTCTAGCTTTCGGAGTCTGTGTTGAAAGATCAGCTGTTATCCTGATTGGTTTACCCCTAAATGTAATCTGCTTCCTTTCTCTTGTAGCTTTTAAAATTCTCTCCTTATTCTGTATGTTGGGCATCTTCATTATAATGTGTCTAGGAGTGGATCTCTTATGATTTTGCACATTCGGCATCCTGTAGGCTTCTAGGATTTGGGATTCTGTCTCATTCTTCAATTCTGGGAAGTTTTCTCGTATTATTTCATTGAATAGATTGCTCATTCATTTGGTTTGGACCTCTATACCTTCCTGTATCCCAATGTCTCTTAAGTTTGGTCTCTTTATGTTATCCCATATTTCTTGAATGTTCTGCACATGGTTTCTTAACAGGTTTGCTGAGCTGTCTATGTTCTTCTGCAGTTGAAATACTTTGTCTTCATTGTCTGATGTTCTATCTTCTAAGTGTTCTACTCTGCTGGTAGTATTCTCAATTGCGTTTTTAAGTTTGTTTATTGTTTTCTGTATTTCCAGGATTTCTGTTTGTTTGTTTTTTATAACCTCTATCTCCCTGTATAATTGATCTTTTGCTTCTTGCATTTGTTTATGTAATTCATTGTCGAAGTGGTCAAAGTGGTCTTTCATTGTCTGATTTTGCTGTCTAATGTCTTCCTTGAGACTCCAGATCATCTGAATATGTATATAATGAATTCTTTATCTTACATTCCATCTGCTGCAGATATTACCTCTTCTAAAGTTGAGTTGACCTCCATTGCTTGTGGTCCTTTCTTTCCTTGTCTTTTCATACTGATCTCGTTTCTTTCTGCTTGGTGAAACTGTTGTGTTATTGATTTTTCCCCCTATATATTTATGTTGCTCTTGTATAGTTGCAAAGTTTCCCTCACAGGCTTTGGCTGTGGTTCTGCCCCTCCTCCAACTGGGGCAATGTGCCTACCACGCTGGCAGGCCGCTGGGCCTGTACTTTCGGTGAACTTTTTCTTTCGGTAGTCACAGGTCCGCCTACCTTGCAGGCGTGAGCAGCGGCTCAGCCCCTCCGCTGGCCGCTAGGCCTGTTCTGTCTGTCGGTTGCAGGTCTGTCTACCTAGCAGGCGCTGGTGGCGGCTCTGCCTCTCTCCCAACCAGGGCGATGTGTCTGGGGGCCACTGGGCCTGTTTTGTCAGTGGTCACGGTTCCACCTACCTTGCAGGCGCGTGAGGCAGCTGTGCCCCTCCGCAGGTTGCTGGGCCTGACCTGCCAGTGGGTCCCAGGTCTGCCTACCTTGGAGGCTTGGGGGGTGGCTCTGCCGCTCTGCGGATTGTTGTGCCTGTTCTGCTGGTAGGTCGCGGGTCCGCTTACCTTGCAGGCGCCCGGCGGCTCTGCCCCTCCCCCAACCAGGGCGATGTGTCTGGCGGGCCACTGGGTCTGTTTTGTCGGTGGTCACGGTTCCGCCTACCTTGCAGGCGCGTGGAGCTGCTGTGCCCCTCCTCGGGTTGCTGGGCCTGACCTGCCGGTGGGTTGCAGGTGTGCCTACCTTTCAGGCGCGGGTGTGGTTCTGCCGCTCAGCGGGTCGCTGGGCCCAATCTGCTGGTGAGTCGCAGGTCTGTCTACCTTGCAGGCGCCCGGCAGCTCTGCCCCTCCCTCAACCGGGGTGATTTGTCTGGCCGGCCTCTGGGCCTGTTCTGTTGGTGGTCACGGTTCTGCCTACCTAGCAGGCACGTGTGGCAGCTGTGCCCCTCCACAGGTTGCTGGGCCTGACCTGCCGGTTGGTCGCAGGTCTGCCTACCTTGCAGGCTCGAGGGGTGGCTCTGCCGCTCTGGGGACTGCTGTGTTTAGGGTTAACTTTTAGATTAGGATTTGGGTTAGGGTTAGAGATAGGGTTAGGATTAATTTTAGTGTTAGGATAAGGGTTTGGGAGAGTTTTAGCTTTAGGGTTAGTCTTAGGGTTAGGGCTAAAATTAGGGTTACTGTTAGGTTTAGGTTAAAGTTTATGGTTAGTATTAGGGTTTTTGTTAGGTTTAGTGTTACTTTTAGAGTTAGTGTAGAATTAGTGTTAAGGTTTAGGTTATGGTTGGTGTTAGGTTTAGCGTTAGGTTTAAGGTTAATGTTAATGTTAGAAATAGGGTTAGGGTTTGTGTTAATGTTACATTTAGTGTTAAGTTTAGGTTTAGGGTTAGGATTAGGGTTAGTGTTAAATTTAATGTTAGGGTTAGAGTTTGGGCTAGTGTTATTTTGGAATTAGGGGTAATGTTATGGTTAGGGATAGGGTTAATGTTAGGGTTAGTGTTAGGGCAAGGGGTAGGTTTTGGATAGTGTTATGGTTTGTGTTAGGGTTATGGTTAAATGAAGTTTTAGGATTAGGGTTAGGTTTAGTGTTAGGGTTATGGTTAGGGTTAATGTTAGTTTTTTGGGATAGTGTTAGTGTTAGGGTTAAAATTAGTGTTATTTTAGGGTTAGGGTGAGGGTTAGGGTTAGTAATAGTGTGAGGGTAAGGGTTAAAGATAGGGTTAGGTTTACTGTTAGGTTTAGGATTAGGCTTAGGCTTCGGGTTAAAGTTTTGGTTAAGGTTAGAGTTAGGGTTTGGGTGGGGTTAGGGTTATGTTTAGCAATTCGATTAATGTTAGGTTTAATGTTATGTTTAGGATTAGGGAAATGTTTAGGTTTAGGATTAGTGTTAGTGTTAAGGTTAGTGTTAGGGATACGTTTAGAGTTAGGGTTAGTGTTAGGATTAGATTTGGGTTTCAAGTTAGGATTAGGGTTACGGTTAGGGTAAGAAATAGGTTTACAATTAGTGCTAGTGTGAGGGTTAGTTTTAGGGTGAGAGTTAGGGTTAGTGTTAGGTTTACCATTAGGGTTAGTATTAGGGTTAGATTTAGGGTTAGTTTTAGGTTTAGTGTTAGTCTTAGAATTACCATGAGAGTTAGTTAGTGTTAGCATTTGAGTTAGGGTTAGAGTTAGGGTTAGCTTTAGGGTTAGTGTTAGGGTTAGGGTTAGTGATAGGTTTAGAGTTAGGGTGAGATTTACAGTTAGGGTAAGTGTTAGGTCAAGGGTGAGTGTTAGGGTTAGGGTAAGTGATAGGGTTAGGGTTAGGGTTAGAGTTAGGGTTAATGTTAGAGATAGGGTTAGGGTTAAAGTCTGTGTTAGTGTTAGATTTAAGGTTAGGGTTAGGTTTACTGTTAGTGTTAGGTTTAGGGTTTGGTTTACTGTTAGGCTTAGGGTTATGTTTAAAATTATTGATAGTGTTAGTGCTAGCAAGAGGGTTAGGGTTAGTGTTAGGGTTAGTGTTATCAGTTAGGTTTAGAGATAGGGTGAGTGTTAGGGTCAGTGTTAGGGTTAGGGTTAGTGTTATTGTTAGGTTTAGTGTTAGGGTTAGGCTTAGTATTAGGTTTATTGTTAGCAATATGTTTAGTGTTAGTGTTAGGCTGGGTTAGGGTTAGGATTAGTGTTAGGTTTAGGGTTAGAGTTAGGGTTAGGGTTAGTGCTTAGGTTAGAGTTGGGGTTAGGGTTAGGGTTAGGGTTAGGTATAGGATTAGTGTTAGGACTAGGGTTAGGGTTAGAGTTAAGTTTAGTGTTAGTTTAAGTGTTATGATTAGGATAAGGTTTAGGGATAGGACTTGTGTTAGGGTTAGGGTTAATGTTAGGGTTAGGTTTAGAATTAGGCTTAGTGTCAGGTTTATGTTTAGAATTAAGGTAAGTGTTAGAGTTAGTGTTTGGTTTAAGGTTAGGGTTAGGTTTAGTTTTAAGTTTAGGATTAGTGTTAGAGATAGTGTTAGGACTTGGGTTAAATATAGGATTAGTGTTAGTGTTAGTGTTTGGTTTAAGGTCAGCGTTAGGATTAGTGTTATGGTTAGTATTAGGGTGAGTGTTAGTGTTATGGTATGGATGAGCATTAGTGTTAGGGATAGATTTATTGTTAGGATTATGGTTAGGGTTAGTGTTAGGTTTACTGTAAGGGTTAGGTTAGGGTTAAGTTTGAGTTACGGTTAGTGTTAGGATTAGGTGTAGAGAGTTAGGGTTAGGGTTAGGGTTAATTTTTGTGTTAAGGATAATGGTAATGGTTATGGTTAGGTTATGTTTAGGGTTCGGGTTAGTGTTAGCTTTAGGTTTAGGATTAGGGTTAGTGTTAGCATTAGTGTTAGGGTTAGATTTAAAGTTAGGTTTAATGTTAGGGTTAGGATTAGTTTTAGGATTAGTGTTAGGGTTAGGGTTACAATTAGGGTTACAGTTAGGGTTAGGATTAGGATTACTGTTAGATTTAGGGTTAGGGTTAGAATTAGGGTTACAGTTAGGTTTAGATTTAGGGTTAGTGTTAGAATTACAGTTTGGGTTAGGATTAGTATTATGTTTAAGGTTGTGCTTATAGTTAGTTTTAGTGTTAGTGGTAGTTTTAGGCTAAGGGTTTGGGTAGTTATAGGGGAGTTAGAGTTAGGGTTGGGTTTAGGGTTGGGTTAAGGTTTAGGGTTAGAGTTAGGCTTAGTGTTAGGGGAAAATTTAGGTTTAGTGTTGGTGTTAGGGTTAGGATTAGAATTAGTGTTAGTGTTAGCGTTAGGGTTCAAGTTAATGTTAGGGTTGGTGTTAGGGTTAGGGTTAGGTTTGTGTTAGTGTAAGTGTTTGGGTTAGTTTTATGAATAAGGACAGTTTCAGGTTTAGGGTTAGGTTTAATGTTAGGTTTAGGATTAGGATTAGGGTTAGAATTAGGGTTAAGTTTAGTGCTAGTGTTAGGTTAAGGGTTAGTTTTAGGGTTAGCTTTAGGTTTAAGTTTAGATTGAGGTTTAGTGTTAGTGTTAAATACGGTTAGAATTAGGGTTAGTGTAAGAAGTAGGGTTAGGGTGAGGGTAAAATTTATTGTTAGGGTTAGAATTAGGTTTACGGTTAGGTTTAGGGTTAATGTTAGGCTTAGGTTAAAGTTAGGGTTAGAGTTAGGTTTAGGTTTAGGGTTAGGGTAGGGTTGAGTTTAGTGTTTGGTTTAAGGTTAGATTGAGGTATATTGTTAGTGTTAGATAGGGTTATAATTAGGGTTAGTGTTACGGTTAGGGTTTGGTTTAGGGTTAGAGTTAGTGTTAGTGTTAAGGGTAGGGTTAGGGTTAGTGTTAGGGTTAGGGTTATGGTTAGGATTACTGTTAGTGTTAGTTCTATGGTTAAGGTTAGGATTAGCTTAGTGTTAGAGTTAGACTTAGGGTTAGGGTTAGGGTAAGTATTAGTTTTAGGGTAAGGGTTAGGGTTAAAAATAATGTAAAGTTTAGGGTTAGTGTTAGGGATTGTGTTACGGTTAGGTTTAGGGTTATTGTTATTGTTAGGGTTAAGTTTAAGTTTTGGGTTAGGTTTAGGGTTAGGGTAAGGGATAGAGTTAGGGTTAGTGATAGCATTAGGGTTAGTTTCAGGATTATGTTTAGGGTTCGGTGAGGGTAAGGTTTAGCATTAGAGTTAGTGTTAGGGTTAGGGTTAGATTAGATTAGGTTTAAGGTTATTTTTAGGGTTAGTGTTTGAGTTAGTATTTGGTTCAGGGTTAGGGTAAGGTTTAGGTTTAAGGTTAGTTTTAGGGTTAGTGTTAGTGTTAGTGTTACGGTTAGGGTTAGTGTTAAGGTTAGTGTTAGGTGTAGGTTTACAGTTAGGGTTAGTTTTAGGCTTAGGAATTGGGTTAAAGTTAGGGTTAGTGTTAGGGCAAGGGTTAGAGTTATGTTTAGGTTTAGGATTAGGTTTAGCATTAGGTATGGTTTTCAGTTGCAGGTTAGATTGATGGTTAATGTTAGTAAAGGTTTGGGGTTAGTTTTAAAGTTAGGTTTAATGTCAGGTTTAGGATTAGTTTTAGGTTTATTGTTAGGGTTAGAATTAGCTATACATTTAGGGTTAGGGTTTGTGTTAGGTTTAGGGTTAGGGTTAGGTTCAGGTTTAATTTTATAGTTTTAGTGTTAGTTTTTGGGTTAGTGTTAGAGTTTGGGGTAGAGTTAGGGCTAAGGTTAGTTTTAGGGTTATGGTGTTAGTGTTAAGGGAAGTGTTAGGTTTAGTGTCAGTGTTAGGGTTAAGTTTAGGATTAGTTTTAGTGTTAGGGTTAGTATAAGGATAAGTGATAGTTGTAGGTTTAGGGTTAAGTTTCGGGTTAGGGTTAGGTTTACTCTTCGTTTTAGAGTTTAGTTAATGGTTAGTGTTAGTGTTGTTGTTAGAGTGAAGGTTAGAATTAATTTTAATATTAGGATTAGGTTTTGGGTGAGTGTTAGCATTTGGGTTAGTGTTAGGTTTAGGGTAGGGATAGTGTTAGGTTTATGGTTAGTGTTAGGTTTCTCGTTAGGGTTATTGTTAGTTTTAGAGTTATTGTTAGGGTTTTGTTTACGGCTATTTTTAGTGTTATGGTTATGGTTAGGGTTAGTGTTAGGGTTATTTTTAGGGTTAGACTATGGTTAAGTTTTAGGGTTAGGGTTAGTGTTAGTTTTAGGGTTAGGGTTACTGTTAAGGATATTTTTAGGAGTAGGTTAAGGGTTAGGGTAAGTTCTAGGCTTAGGGATAGGGTTAATGTTATGGTTAGGGTTAGGGATAGTGTTACATTTAGGTTTAGGATTAGGTTTTGTGTTAGGTTTGATGTTATATTTTGGTTTAGTTTGAGGCTTAATGTTAGTATTAGTGTTAGGGTTAGATTTAGATTTAGGTTTAAAGTTAGATTTAGGATTAGGTTTAGGGTTAGTGTTTGGGTTAAGGTGAGAAATATGCTTTACAGTTAGGGTTAGGGTTTGTGTTATGTGTAGGGTTAGGGTTAGGATTAGTATTAGGTTTAGGTTTTGGTTTATAGTTAGTTTTAGTGTTAGTGTTAGGATTAGGATAAGGGTTAGTGTTAGGGATAAGTTTAGGTTCAGGGTTATGATTAGGTTTAGTGTTAAGGGAAGGGTTAGGTTTAGTGTTAGTGCTCGGGTTAGGTTTAGGATTAGTTTTAGTTTCGGGTTAGGGTTAGGATTAGTGTTAGCATTAGGTTTAGATCTAGGATTAGGGTTAGTGTTAGTTTTAGGTTTAAGTTTAGTGTTAGGGTTAGTGTTGAGGTTAGAGAGTTAGGGTTAGGATTAATTTCAATGTTAGGATTTGATTTTGGGTGAGTGTTAACATTTGGGTTAGTGTTATTGTAAGGGTTAGTGTTAGTTTTAGGCTTAGGCTTAAATTTTTGGGTATCGTTAGGGTTCGTTTTAGGGTTACTGTTAGTTTTAAAATTAGTGTTAGGGTTAGTGTTAGGGTTTATGTTAGAGCTGGTGTTTGGTTTAGGGTTAGAGTTAGTGTTAATATTAGTGTTAGAAATAGGGTTAGATTTAGGGTTAGGGTTAGTGTTAGGGTTAGAATTAGGGTTACTGTCAGAGTTGGGTTAGGGGTAGGATTTGGGTAATTGTTATGTTTAGAGTTAGGGTTAGTGTTAGGTTTATGGTTAATGTTAAAGTTAGGGTTAGGATTGTTTTAGTGTTAAGGTCTGCGATAGGGTTAGGGTTAGGTTTAGAGTTAGGGTTAGTGTTAGTATTAAGGTTAAGGTTAGGTTTTGTGTTAGGATTAGTGTTAGGGTTTGGGTTAGAGTTAACATTAGTGTAAGCATTAGGTTTTGGTTTAGTTTTAGGGTTAGTGTTAGTGTTATATTTACGGTTAATATTAGGGTTAAGGTTATGGTTAGGTAACTCTTTTACTTAGAAGTATTAAATTTGTGGAGCCAAGTGTGGCTGGAGTACTGATGATTCCTGCAACGTATCAACAAGATTGGATGAAAAAATATTTTCTTAGATCTCAGTAAACTCGCAGTTCTGTGGAAGCCTGGCAAACCCTTTCAAGTGAAAGTGTTTTTTTCTTGCCTCTTCTTAGGTCTACTGCAGCAGGGAACAAAGAATAGAGAGCACACTGAGAACTAATTCAGTGTGTCAAATTTCAAGCAGCTAGCAAAAACCATATTTGATTTAGAATTTCAAATGCATTGTCCCTATAAGAAAAAATGAAGTGAAACCTAAAATTTCAAAGTGTTCCTGCAAACGAATCCTTCCACCTAGAAGAACGGAATATGGGGGGCCAAGTGCGACTGATCTACCAATCATTACTGGCAAGTATCAAAAAGATTTTTTGGCTGGGATTTCAGTAACCTCAGAGGTCTGTGGAAGCTTGGCAAACTCTTTCAAATGAAAGTGATTTTTCCATCATTGACAAGTGCCTTTGCTTAGGGCTACTTCAAGAGGAAACATAGCATACAGAGCACACTGAGAACTAATTCAGTTTGTCAAATTTCAAGAAGCTAGCAGAAACCCTGTTTGATTTAGAATTCCAAATGCATCTATCCCTATAAGGGAAAATTAAGTAAAACCTAAAATTACACACTGTTCCTGCAGAGTAACACTTAAACCTAGAAGAACAAAATTTGAGAGGCCATGTGTGACTGGAGTGCTGATTGTTACCACCAAGTATGAAAAAGATTGGGTAAAAATAATATTTGCTGGTATTTCAGAAAACTCGGAGTTCTGTGGAAGCTTGGCAAAGGCTTTCAAATAAAAGTGTTGTTTTTTTTCTGCCATGCCTTCAGGCTACTTCAAGGGGGAACAAAGAGTGCACTGAGACCTAATTCAGTTTGTCAAGTTTCAAGCAGCTAGCACAAACCCTGTTTGATATAGAGTTCCAACTGTGAGTATACCTATAGGGGAAAACAAATTGAAACCTAAAAATTCAAAGTGTTTCTGCAAAGGAACACTTAAAACTAGAAGTACGAAATTTGTGGAGCCAAGTGAGACTGGAGTACTGATGATTCCTGCAACGTATCAAAAAGATGGGGTGAAAAAATATTTGCTGAGATTTCAGTAAACTCGTAGTTCTGTATAAGCCAGGCAAACGCTTCAAATGAAAGTGTTTTTTTTCCTTGGCTCTGCTTAGCACTACTTCAACACAAAATAAGCATAGAGAGTGCACCGAGAACTAATTGAGTGTTTAAGTTTCAAGCAGGTAGCACAAACCATGTTTGAATTAGAATTTCAACTACCTCCATCATTATAGGGAAAAACGAAGTGAAACCTTAAAATTCAAAGTGTACCTGCAAATGAACGCTTCAACCTAGAAGAATTAAATTTGGGAGGCAAAGTGCAACTGGAGTACTGATCATTCCTTCAAAGAATCAACAAGATCGGGTGAAAAAAGATTTGCTCTGAGTTCTGTGGAAGCTTAGCAAATGTGTTCAAATGCTAGAGTTCTTCCCTTGCCTCCGTTAAGGCTTCTTCAACAGGGAATAAAGCATAGAGAGAGCAGTGAGAACAAATTGATTGTGCCACGTTTTAAGCAGATAAGACAGACCATGTCTGATTTAGAGTTCCAACTGCCTCTATCCCTATAGTGGAACACACAGTGAAACCTAAATATTAACAGGGTCTCTGCAAAAGATGTTTCAACCTAGAAGAATGAAATTTGGGAGGCCAAGTATGACTGGAGTTCCGATTATTTCTTCAAAGTATCAACAAGATGGGGTGAAGAAATATTTGCTGAGATTCCAGTGAACTCGGAGTTCTGTGGAAGCTCGATAAATGCTTTCAAATGAAAGTGCTTTTTTCCCTTGGCTCTGCTTGAGGCTACTTCAGCAGGGAAAAAAGTTTAGAGAGTGCACTGAGATCTAATTGAGTGTGTCAAGTTTCAAGCAGGTAGTAAAAACTATATTTGGTATAGAGTTCAAACTGCCTCTATCTCTATCGGGGAAAACGAAGTGAAACCAAAAATAAATGGGTTCCTACAAAGGAATGCTTTAACCTAGAATAATGAAATTTAGGTGGCCAAATGCGACTGGAGTACTGATCATTCCATCAAAGTATCAACAAGATCGAGTGTAAAAATATTTGCTTGAGGTTCTGTGGAAGGTCGGCAAATGTATTCAAATGCAAGTATTTTTTTTTCCTTGCCTCTGTTAGGGCCACTTCAACAGAGAACAAAGCATAGAGAAAGCACTGACAACTAATTGAGTGTATCAAGTTTCAAGCAGCTAGCACAAACCGTGTTTCGTTTAGAGTTCCAACTCCCTCTATCCGTGTAGGAAAAAATGAAGTTAAACCAAAAATTCAAAGTGCTCCTGCAAATGACGCTTGCAGCTAGAAGAATGAAATTTGAGGGGCCAAGTAGGAGTGGGGTATTGATTATTTCTTCAAAGTTTCAAGAAGATCGGGTGAAAAAGTATTTGCTCAGAGTTCTGTGGAAGCTCGGCCAAAGTTTTCAAATGCCAAGTGTTTTCCCCTTGACTCTGTTAGGGCTACTTCAACAGGGAAAAAAGAATACAGAGCGCACTGAGAACTAATTGAGTGTGTCAAGTTTCAAGCAGCTAGCACAAACCGTGTTTCATTTAGATTTCCAACTGCCTCTATCCTTATAGGGGAAAATGAAGTGAAACCTAAATATTTAAAGGGTTCCTGCAAACGACACTTCAGCCTAGAAGAATAAAATTTGGTGGCCCAAGTAGGACTGGAGTAGTGATTATTCCTTCAAAGTATCAAAAAGATCCTAACTCTAACTCTAACCGTAACTCTATGATGAACCTTAACACTAAACCAAACCCTAAACCTAACCCTAACCCTAACAAAAATCCTAACCTTAACTAACCCTAATACTAACCCTAACACTAAACCTAACCCTAACCATAACCCTAATGCAAAACCTAACCCTAAACATAACCCTAAATCTAACCTTAACACTAACAGTAACCATGGACAAAACTAACATTAGCCCAATCCATAACCCAAACGTAAACTAACCCTAACTATAACCTTAAACCTAACACAAACCCTAACCAAAAGCCTAACCCTAAACCTAACTCTAACACAAACACTAACCCTAAACCAAATACTAACCATAAATTCAAGCCTAACCCTGTAACTAATGCTAACCGTAGTCTTAAACCTAACACTAACCCTAACACTAAATATAAAACTAGACATAACCCTAACCCTAAAAATAACACTAAACATAACCCTAACCATAACACTAACCCTAACACTAACCTAAACCTAATGCTAACCGTAACACTAACCCTAAAACTAACTGTAATGCTAAGCAAAAAACTAATCCTTATCCTGAACCAAACTTAACACTAATCATAACCCTAATACTAACTCTAACACTAAGCCTAAACTTTATGTTAACTGTAACAGTAACCCTAAACTTAACCCTAAACTAAACCCTAATCCTAAAATTAATTCTATTCCTACCACAAACCCTAACCCTCCCATAAATCCTAAACCTAGCCATAAAAATAGACCTAACACTAACCCTAACCCTAACATTAACACTAACATAAACCCTAAAACAAACACTAAACCTAATCCTAACCCACACCCTAAAACTAACCCTAACACTCTCTCTAATACTAACTTTAACCCTAATTCTAACTGTCACCCTAACCCTATCCCTAACCGTAAAAAAAACCCTAACACTAAGCACAAACCTAACAAAAAATCCTAACCCTAACCCTAACCCTTTCCCTAACACAAACTATAATCCTAACCCTAACCATAAACTAACTGTAACCCTAAAACAAACCATAATGCTAATGATAACTCTAACCTAAACCTAACCCTAACCCTAACCTAAACATTACCCTAACACTAACCTTAAAACTAACCATAAAACTAAACTTAACCTTAAATCTATCGATAACTCTAACACTTAACCTACCCAAAAACTAACCCTAAATCTAACCCTAACACAAACCCTAAATCTAACCCTAACACAAACCCTAAACCTAACCCTAACACAAACTCAAACCTAACCCTAAGCCTAACCTGAATCCTAACTGTAACCATAATCCTAAACCTAACCTTAACTCTCACAGTAACAGAAACCCAACACTAAACATAACAGTAACCTTTACCCTAATCCTAATCCTAACCCTAACCCTAAGAGTATCACTAACTCTATCCATAACCATAACCCTAAACCTAACACTAATTGTAACTATAATCTTAATTCTAACCCTAACCCTAATCATAACTCTAAAACTAAACCTAACCCTAACAATAACCCTAACACTAAATTTAAACATATCCCTAACACTAACACTAACTCTAACACTAATCCTAACCATAACCCTAACACTAACCCTAACCCCAACCATAACCCTATCACTAACACTAAGATTAAATGTATTCCTAAACCTATCACTAAACCTAACCCTAATCATAAACTTAACCCTAACCCTAACACTAACCCTAATTCTAACCCTAATCAAACAGTAACACTACACTTAACCCTAAACCTTACTGTAAACTTAACACTAACCATAACCCTAAACTTACCCTAACACTAACCCTAACTCTAAATTTAAACCTAACACTAAAACTAAACCAAAAACTAAACTGGACTGTATCACTAAACCTCACCCTTAATCTAACATTAACACTAAACCTAACCCTAACCCTAACATTATCCATAACCCTTAATCTAAACATAATCCAATCACTAACTGTACCCCTAATCCTAAACCTAACCCCAATCCTAACCCTAACACTCATGCTAACTCTAAACCTAACATGAACCTAACCTTAACCCTAACACTAACCCTAACCCTAACCCTAAATTTCAAGTTTACCATAACTCCAAACCTAAACCTAACCCTAACTCTTAGAGTAACACTCACCCTAACCCTAATACTAACCCTAACACTAACACAAACTGTAACCCTAACACTAACCCTATCATAACTCTAACCCTAACCCTAATAACAACTGTAAGCATATCCCTAATACTAATCCTAACCCTAACACAAACCCTAACACTAAGCCTAAAACTAACCCTAACCCTAACACTAATCATAACGCAAAACTTAACACTAAACCTAACCCTAACCTTAACCATAACTGTAAAAATTAACCTAACCTTAATCTAACACTAACCCTAACACTAATCTTAAACCTAAAACAAACCCTAAAACTTACCCTATCCCTAACCCTAACCCTAACCCTAATGCTAACCCTAACACTAATTCTAAACCTAACCTTAACATTAACCCTAACACCAACCCTAACTCTAACCCTCACTCTACACCTAACCATAATTCCAAAACTAATCCTAATCTTAACACAATCCCTAAACCAAATTAAAACCTTAAAACTAATCCAAGCGTAACCCTAACACTTACCTAACCATAACGTAACTGTAACACTAATTTTAACACTAATCCTAATACTAACCGGAACCCAAACCCTTACCCTATCACCAACTCTTATCCTAACCCTAACCCTAAACCTAACACTAATGCTAAGCTAATCCTAACAGTAACACTAACTCTAACCATAACATTAATCCTAAACCTAAAGGTAACCCTAAGGTTAATGCTAACTCTAACCCTAAACTTACTCAAACTGTAAACCTATTTGTAACTCTAAGCCTAACTCTAACCCTAACACAAAACCTAATTTTAACTCTAACCCTCATCCTAACTTTAAAACTAACCATACCATTAAAGCTAAACTATCCATAACCCAAACATTAAAGCTAACCTTAACCCTAACCCTTAACCTTAACATAACACTTACTCTAATACTAACTTAACCCTAACAATAACCCTAATCCTAAATATAACTCTGACCATAACGCTAACCCTAACTTGAATCCTTAACCTATCACTAACCCTAACCCTAACCATAACCCTAAACCTAAAACTAACTCTAACCTTAACCATAGCACTAATCCTTACCCTATCCCTAACCCTAACTCAAATCATAACACTCAAGCTGACCCTAAACATAACCCTAACTCTAACACTAACTGTAACCCTAACATTTTATCTAAACGTAATCTTATCTGTAATTTTAACCTAACCCTAACACAAATCGTATCCATAATCCTAACCCTAATTAACTTTAAAACTAACCCTAACACTAACGTTAACCCTATAAATAACCATAACTCTAAAGCTAACCCTAACCCTAAGCCTAACCCTAAAACTAACCCTAAACCTATGTATAAAACTAATTGTAATGCCAACCCTAAACCTAACCCTAATGCTTATTTTTAACTAAACACTAAACCTAAAACTAATCCTACCCCTAAAAATAACCCTAACCGTAACTGTAACCATAACCATAACACTAACACTAACTCTACTACTAACACTAACACTAAACCCATCCCTAACCCTTACAATATACCTAAACATAACACTAAACCTATCCAAAACACTAACCCTAACCCTAACACAAACCCTAAACCTAAGACAAACCCTATACCACACCATAACTCTAAACTTAAGCTAACCCTAACCCTTACCCTTAACTAACCATAGACCTAAACCTAATTCTAAAATTAACTTTAACACTAACACTAACCCTAACCTTAACACTAATCCTAATCCCAAACCTAACACTATCACTAACCCTAACACTAAATCAAACCCTCAACCTGACACTAACCCGAACACATACCACTAAGCCTACCTCACCCAAACTCAACCCTAATGCTAACACTAAACCTAAAGCTAACCCTAACCCAAATCCGAACAGAAACTCTAAACCTAACCCTAAACCTAACCTTATCCCTAACAGTAACACTGACCCTAACTTTAAACCTAACCCTAAACCTAACCCTAATCCTAAACCTAAAAATAACCCTAACCCTAATCGTATACCTAATCCTCACACTAACCCTAACACTAATCCTAACACTAATCCTAACCCTAACACTAACACTCATTTTAAACCTAAGTATAACCCTAAACCAAACACTATCGCTAACACAAACAGTAAGCCTAACCGTAAAACTAATCCTATCTCTAACCCAAACCCTAAACCTAAACCTAAAACTAACTCTAATCTTAAACCTAACATGAACCCTAACCCTAACACATACACAAACCCTAAACCTAACCCTA
Source organism: Callospermophilus lateralis (assembly GCF_048772815.1). Lineage (NCBI taxonomy): Eukaryota > Metazoa > Chordata > Mammalia > Rodentia > Sciuridae > Callospermophilus > Callospermophilus lateralis. Next base: position 18,228,131 of record NC_135316.1, on the reverse strand, counting down.
ACCCTAACACTAACACTGACCTTAACCCTAACTCTAACTCAAACCTGCCCTAACACTCACCCTAACCCTAACACTAATAAAAACCAAAAGCATAACTCTAAATATATCCCTAATGGTAATGCTAACACAAACTTAATACAAAAACTAACCCTAACCCTAACACAAACCCTAATCCTAAATTTACACTAATACAATTTCTAACCATAACCCTAAACCTAATCCTAAACCTTAACCTAATCCTAACCCTAAACCTAATCCTAACACTACCTTTAACCCTAAGACTAACACTAACCCCAACACTAATCCTAACCATAACACAAACTTTAAACCTAACCATAACTCTAACCTTAACCTAAACCTAACTTTAACCTAACACTATCCCTAATTCTAACCCTAACCCTATCACTAACCCTAACCGTTATCCTAACCCTTACTGTAAACATAAACCTAACCCTAAAACTAACCCTAACATTAACCCTTATCCTAACCATAATTGTAACACTAAAACTAACCCTAAGCTTAAAACCAACCCTAACCCCATCATTAACCTTAACCCTTACATCAAACCTGACACTACCACTAACCCTAACCCTAACTCTAACAGGAACCCTAATTCTAAACTAACCCTAACAATAACACTAACTCTAACACTATACCTAAACCTAATCCTAACCCTAACACTAAGCCTAATGATAACTCTAAACCTAACCCTAACCCTAACAATAAGCCTAACATTAAATCTCACCCTAACCTTAAACTTAAACCAACAACTGTCGCTAACCCTAACCCTAATACTAACACTAAAAACCTAATTGTAACCCTAACCCAAACACTAATGCTCAATCTAACCATAACCTTAACTCTAACCCTAATCATATCCCTAATCCTAAACCTAAACCTAACACTAACCCTAAATTTAACATGAACCGTAAATGTAACCCTGACCCTAACCTAAACCTATTCCTAAAATAACCCTAACCCTAAGCTGTATACTAAAACTAACCCTAACTCTAACATGAAATGTAACCAAAAACCTAACTCTAACCTAACCCTAACCCTAAAATTAACACTATTTCTACTTGTAAACCTAAAACTAACTCTAAACCTAACCCTAACCCTAACCTAACACGAATCCTAATCTTAACGCTAACCCTAAACTAAACCTTACTCTAATACAAAACCTAATCCTAATCCTAACTCTAACCCTAACTGTAACCTTAATCGTAAATTTAACCCTAACCCTTACCTAAACCTAACGCTGAACCTAATGCTCACACTAAACCTAACACTAAACCTAACCCTAATCCTACCACTATCCCTAAACCCAAACCTAACCCTAAAATTAACACTAAGCCTAACCCCAAATTTAAACATAATACTAAACCTAATATTAACCCTAACCCTAATTTTAACCCTAACTATAACCCTAAACCTAACCATAACCCTAACCCTAAATCAACCCTAAACTTAACACAAACCATAACCCGAAACTTAACTCTAAATGTAACACTAATCCTAATCCAACACCTAACTCTTAAATGAAAACTAACCTGAACTCAAACCCTAAAACTAATTCTACCCTAACCCTAACCTAACCTGAATCCTAATCTTAACGCTAACCCTAAACTAAAGCTTACTCTAATACAAAACCTAAACCTAACCCTAACTCTAACCCTAACCCTAACCTTAACCATAAACTTAACCCTAACCCTTACCTAAACCTAACCCTGAACTTAATGCTAAAACCAAACCTAACACTAAACCTAACCCTAATCCTACCACTCTCCCTAAACCCAAACCTAACCCTATAATTAACACTAAGCCTAATCCTAACTTTAAACCAAACACTAAACCTAAGATTAACCCTAAGCCTAACTCTAACCCTAAGCCTAACCATAAGCTTAACCCTAAATCTAACCCTAATGTTAACACAAACCATAACCCGAAACTTAACACTAAATGTAACACTAATCCTAATCCAACAACTAACTCTTAAATGAAACCTAAACTGAACTCAAACCCTAACTCTAATTCTAACACTAACCCTGACCCTAAGCCTTACAATAACACTAACCCTAATTCTAACCCTAATCCTAACACTAACTTCCATCCTAACCCTAACCCTGAAACTAACCCTAACCCTAAACTTATCACTAGATTTAACACTATCCTTAATCCTAACCCTAACCCTAACAATAACACTAACCCTAACCGTAAACCTAACCCTACCTTTAACACAAACCCTAACACTAAACCTACCACTGACCCTTACCATAACCCAAACCGTAACCCTAACCCTAAAACAAACCCTAAAACTAACCCCAATCTAACCTAATCCTAACACTAACCCTAACTCTAATGCTAACCCTGATCCTCACCCTAACCCTAAATCTAACTCAACCCTAACCCAAACACTAATTTATACCCTAATCCTGGCCCTAATCATAACCATAACCCTAAGCCTAACCATAAGTCTAACGCTAACACTAGCCCTATTCCTAACCTTAACACTAACCCTAAAACCATCTGTAACCCTAACCCGAACACAAACCCTACATGCAATTCAAACCCTATCACTACCCCTAACCCTAACCCTAACCCTAACAAGAACCGTAACCCTAAACTTAACACTAATCCTAAACTTAACATTAACCGTAACCCTAATCCTAACCCTATTTCTCACCGTAACCCTAATAGTAACATTAAATTTAACACTAATCTTAACCCTAAACTTAAACCTAACCCTAATCCTAATCGTAACTCTAATCGTAAACTGATTCTAAACAAAATACAAACCCTAAAATTAACCCTAACACTAACCCTAACCCTCTACCTAATCCTAACACTAACAAAAACACCAACCCTAACCCTAAAACTAACTGTAACCCTAACCCTAATCCTAACCTGAAACCTAAGCGTAAATGAAACCCAGACACTAACCCTAATCATACACCTAATCATAACTCTAACCCTAAAACTAACCTTAAAACTAACCTTTCACCTAACATTAACCATAAAACTCAGCCTAGCCTAACCCTCACACTAACCCTAACACTAACGCTAAACCTAACTCTAACCATAACGTCAAAACTAATCCTAACCCTAACCCTAACTGTAACACTAACCCTAACCCTAAACCTAAAGCTAATCCTAACAATAAGGCTAACACTAAGCCTAACATAAACCCTAATGATAACCCTAGCCCTAACCATAACACAAACCCAAAACTTAACCCTAACTCTAACATTAATACTTAACCTAATCCTAACACTAACACTAACCCTAAACCTGAACCTAACCCTAACACTAAACCTAATCCTAATTGTAATGCTAACTCTAATACTAACACTAAACCTATCTGCAATCCTAACCCTATCACTACCCCTCAACCTAACCCTAACCATAACAAGAAACCGAACACCAAACATAATACTAAACCTAACCCTAACAATATCCCTAATCCTATCTCTAACCCTAACCACAACACCAAATGTAACACTAATAAAAACCCTAAACCTAAACCTAACTGTAATTCTAACCCTAACCATAACCCTAATTCTAAACATAATACAAGCCCTAAACCTAACTGTAACACAAATCCTAAATCTAATCTTAATTCTAACCGAAACTCTAACCCTAACCATAACCCTAATTGTAACCCTAACCCTAAAACTACCCTGAACACTAACCCTAAACCAAACCCAGAAACTAACCATAACCCTACGCCTACCCCTAAACCTTAACACTAACACTAACCCTAACAAAAACCTAAAACTAACTCTAACACTAACCATAACACTTATCCAAACCCTATCCCTAACCCTAACTGTAACACTAACCCTAAACCTAATCCTAACAATAACCCTAACACTAACCCTAACACTAACCCTAACACTAACTCTAACACAAACCCTAACACTAACTTTAACCCTAACCCTAACCATAAACCCTAAACCTAACCCTAACACTAAACCTAACACGAACACTAACACTAAACTAAAACGTAACCATAACCCTAACCCTAACCCTAACCCTAACCTTAAATGAGACCATAATCATAACCCTAACGATAACCTTACCGAACCCTAACAGTAACAATAACCCTAAAACTAAACCTAACTCTAACCATAACCCTAAACTTAACACGAGCCCAAACACTAATCATACCACTAAACCTAACGCTAAATCTAATACTATACCTAAATGGAACACTAACCTTAAACCTAACCCTAATCCTAACATTAACACTAACCCTAACCTTAACACTAAACCTACCACAAACCCTATCCTAAACCATTACGCTGACCCTAACGCAACCCTTACTCTCACACTTTCCTAATTGTAATCCTAAGCCTATACCTAACACCCTAAACCTAAATCTAACACAAAACCTAAACCGAACCCTAACCCTAACTCTAACCCTAACATAAAACTTTATCTTAATCCTAACACTAAAGCTAACCCTAAACCTAACCCTAACCCCAACCCTATTACTAACCCTAACCCTAAAACTAACCCCAACACTAAACTTAAACCTACTTTTAATTCTAAAACTAACACTTAACTAACCCTGACACTAACCCTAAACCTATCCAGAAGGCTAACAACTAACCTAACATTAACCCTATCTCTAACCCTTATCCTAAGTCTAAACCTAACCCTAACACTAACCCTCACCGTTACAGTAACCCTAACCCTATCCCAAACACTAGCACTAACCTAAAAACTTTCTGTAAACCTAAATCTAACCTTAACCCTAAACCTTATGCTAAACCTAAAAATAAACTTAAACCTAACCTTAACACTAATACGAACACTAACACTAACCATAACCCTAACACAAACCCGAACTCTAAAACTACCAATTACCTTAATGATAACCATGATCCCAAACTTAACACTAACCCTTAACCTTACGGTAACCCTAACAATTAACCTAACACTAACCCTAACCCAAAACCTAACACTGACCATAAACCTAACTCTAATGTAAACCATAACACTCACACTAACTCAAAAACTAAAATTAACCCTAAACCTATCCATAACACTAACACTATACTTAACACTAACCTTAAACCTAACCCTAGCACTAGCACTAAACCTAACCCTAACCATAACACTTAGATGAACCCTAATCCTAACCCCAGCACTACCCCTAACCCTAAAAATCACCCTAAACCTAACCCTACCACTAATACTAACACTAACCCTAACCCTAACTCTAAAACTAACACTAAACCTAAACCTAAATTTTACCCTAAACCTAACACTAACCCAATCCCTATCCCAAACACAAAACCTAAGCCTAATTCTAACACTAACCATAACCCTAAACCTAAACCTAAATCTAAAACTAAACTTACCCAAACCCTAAACCTAACCCTATCACTAACTCTAAACCTAATCCTAAACATAACACTAACTCTACCTAACCCAAACACAAAACCTAAACCTAACCCTAACACTTACCTCAATCCTAACCCTAAACCTATACTTAATCCTAACAATAAACCTAACCCTAAATCTAACAGTAACCTAAACTTATACCAAAATTTAACACTAACCCTAAATATAGAACAAATCCAAACACTAACCCTAACCCAAACACTTACCCTAAAACTAAACCTCACCCTAACCATAACACTAAACCTAACCCTCAACTTAAACTGTCACTTATCTGAACCCTAACACTAACCCTCACCAAAACTCTAACCCTCGACCTAAACACATACCTAACACTAACTCTCATCTAAAATTAACACTAACCTTAACTGTAACCCTAACTTTACACTAATCCTAACCCTATACCTAACCCTAATCCTAACTTTAAACATAACTGTAAGCATAACCATAACCATAACACTTACTGTAACCATAACACAAAACCTAACCTTAACCCTAACACTAAACATAACCCTAACACTAACACTAACACAAACTGTAATTGTAACTTTAATCAAAACCCTAACCCTAACCCTGAATCTAAACCTAACACTAATCATAACCCTAACCCTAACACTAACACTAATCCAAAACCTAAAACAAAACCTAACCCTAATACTAACTGTAAACCTGACCCTAACCCTAACACTAACTCTATGCCTCACCCTAACACTATTCCTAACACTAACCCTAATCCTAAACCTAAATCCAACACTAACCCTAACCCTAACACGAACCCTAACCATAAACATAACACTAAACCTAAAACTAACTATAACAAAGTAACCCTAACCCTAAAGCTAACACTGACACTAACACTAACACTAAACCTAATAAAAAACCTAATACTAAACCTAATACTTACGTAACCTTATTCCTAACACTAACCCTAATACTAAGCCTAAACCTAACCCTAATCTTCACCATAACCCTAATTCTAACACTAACCCTAACCCTAACTGTAACCCTAAAACTAAACATAAGCCTCACTCCAACCCTATTACTAACCATAAAACTATCCCTAACCTTAACTCAAACCCTAAACCTAATCCTAACCCTATCACAAAAGATAACACTAACACATTAATACTAACACTAATGCTAAAATTAACCCTAAGACTAACCCTATCCCTAAATTTAAGCCTAAACCTGATTCTAACGTTAACCTTTACCCTAACCCTAACTCTAACTTAACAGTAAACATAAACCTATACCCTCACCTAAATCCTAACACTCACTCTAATCCTAACCCTAAACCTAACACTAATTCTAACACAAACCTTGACCAAAACCATAACCCTAAACCTAACCTAACCCTAACACTCACCCTTACTTAATCCTAACCCTAATACTCAACCGAACCCTAAACTTAACCTACTCCCTAAAAATAACTCTAAACTTAATACTAACACTAATTAAAACACTAACACTAACCCTAAACCTAACTATAAATCAAAACAAAATATTAATGCTATACTTAACCATTACCCTAAACTTAACAATAACACTAACACTAACACTAACCTAACACTAACCCTAACTCTAACCCTAACACTAATTGTAATTTTAATTCTAACCCTAAACTATCTCTAACACTGTCACCCTAAACCTAAACCTAACACTAACCCTAAGCCTAACTCTAATCATAAACCTAACCCTAAAACTTACCCTAACCCTAACCTTAACCCTAACCCTAACATAAACCCAAAACCTAAACCTAACCCTAAAATGAACACAAACACTAAACCTAAACTTAACCCGAAACCTAACACTAACACCAACCTTAAACCTAACCCTAAACCTAATTTAACATTAAGCATAAACCTAACTGAAAACCTACTACTAAACCTTACCCTAACCCTCAACCTAATCTTAAACCTTATACTAACCCTAACGCTAACCTTAACACTAACTTTAACCCAAACCCTAAAGCTATCTCTAATGTAACCTAACACTAACGCTAAACCTAACACAAACCCTAATCCAAACCATAACTCTAACCCTTTCCCAACACTAACCCTATACCTTTTTTAACCATAACCCTAAACCTAACACTAAACCTAACTATAACCTTAATACAAATGTTCACAAACTCTTTCCCCAATTCCAACCCTATCACTAACCCTAACCCTAAACCTAACTCTAAACCTAACACTAATGTTAAACTTAAATATAAGTCTAAACATTACCATAACCCTAAAATTAACCCTAACCCTATCCCTAAGCCTTATTATAACACTAATCTTAACCGTAACCCTAACACTAACACTAAACCTAATGCTAAACCTAAACCCATGATAAACCCTAACACTAACCCTAAAGCTAAACCTTATCTAACCATAACCCTAACCCTAAACCTAAACCGTACCTAAACTTGATGCTATCCATAATTGTAACTGTAGCAATAAAAATAAAACTAAACCTAAACCAAACCCTAAACCTAACCCTCACAATAACCCTAACACTACACCTAATACTAACACTAAACAAATCTTTAAAACTAAACCTAAACCTAACCATAACCCTAACCCCAACACTAACCCTAAACCTAAAGCTAACCATAACCCTAACATTAACTCTAAACCTCACCCTAACCCTACATCTTTACCTAACACTCACGCTAATCCTAACGTAAAACTAACACTAACCCTAATTCTAACCCTCCTCCTTACCCTAACACTATCCCTAACCTAACCCTAACACTAACTCTAACCTTAACCCTAACACTAACCTGAACCCTAACCCTAACACAAACCCTAACCCTATCCCTACCCTAACACTAATTCTAACACTAAATTTAATCATAACCCTAAATCTAACACTAATCCTAATGCTAACCTTACCCTAATCCAAACCCTATATCTAATCCTAACTGTAAACCTAAACCTTTCACCCTAACCCTAAACCTATAACTAACCCTAACCCTAAAACTAACAATAACTCTAAACCTAACTATAACCCTAACCCAAACACTAACACTAACCCTAAACCTAACCCTAACTCTAACACTAACATTAACTCTAACCCTAAACCTAACACATAAAGTAACCCTAACATGTACTGTAACCCGAACCCTAACCCTAAATGAATTGTAACACTAACCCTAAAACAAACACTAATCCTGAACCTAGGCATAACCCTAACCGTAACAGTAACCCTAACCCTAACACTAAACTAACTCTAACCCCAATCATAACCCTTATCCTAAAACAAACTATAACACTAAATATAAGTCTAACACTAACCCTAAATTTAACCCCAACCTTAAACCTAAACCTAACACGAATGGTAACCCAATCACAAACCCTAACCCTATCCCTAATTTAATCCTAATGCTAACCGTAACCCAAACACTAATCCTAAATCTAAACATAACCCTAAATGTAACACTAACCCTAAACATAAACCTAACGTTAAACCTAACACTAACACTAATTGTATCCCTAACATGAACCCTTACCTTTACCCTAACCTAAAACTAACCCTAACACAAAACTTAACCCTAACAGTAACCATAAACCTAACCATAACCCTAAAACTAACCCTAAAACTAACCATAACCCTAATAGTAAACCTATCCTTAAACCTAACCCTTACCCTAACCCTAAAGATTAGCCTAAAATAAACCTAACACTAATCCTAACCCTTAGCATAATCCTAATACAAACCCTAACCCAAAACATAACCTAAGAAAAACATAACACTAACCCTAATTGTTTCCTAACTTTTACCCTAACCCTAAACCTAACACTCAAATTAACACTAACCCTAACACTAATCCTAACACTAAACATAACCCCAACCCTATCCCTTTCACTAACCCTAACTCTAACTCTAAACCTAAAATTAACCCTATCCCTAACACTAACGTTAATCCTAACACTTACACTAAACCTAACCATAAATCTAACACTAACCTTAAACTACCTGTATCTCTAAAACTAACCCTATCCCTAACCCTATGCCTCACTTTAACCCTGTTACTAACCATACTGAAAACCTAAATCTAACTTTAACGCTAACACAACCCCTAAAAATAACACCCTAGCACGAATCATAACTCTAACCCTAATACTAACCAAAACACTAACCCTAACACTAATCCTAACCCTAACACTAAAACTAACATTAAACATAACCCAAACCCTCAATCTAAATCTAATTCTAACCCAAAAACTAACCCTCAACATAATGCTAAAAGTAATCCTAAAACTAACCCTAAACTTAACACTAACCCTAATGATAACACTAACCCTAACCCTTATCCTTAGCCCAAAATTAACCCGAAACTATCTCAACCACTAACCCTATACCTAACTCGAACCCTAACCTTAATTATAAGCCTAACAGTAAACTCAACCCTAGCCTTAACACTTAATGTAACACTTTACGCTACCATAACACTAACGCTGAACCTAATCATAAACTAACATTAAACATAAACCTAATCTTAACCCTAACCCTAACACTAATGCTTACCCTAACCCTAAACCTAACCCTAACACTATTGTAACCATAATCCAAACATAATAAAAACTCTAACCAAAACCATAACCCTAACCCTAACCTAAACCTAACCCTGACCCTTACATATCACTAACCCTAACCCTAACTCTAACCCTAAAACAAATTCAAACACAAATCTTAAAAGTAACCATTACCCCAACCCTAACCCTATACTAACCGTAACCCTAAACCTAACCTTAAACCTAACACTAACCTGAAACCTAATTATATCCTAACCCTAACACTAACCCTAACCCTAACACTAACCCTAACCTTAACCGTAACCCTAAAACTAACCCTAAGCCTCACTCTAATCCTAATACTAACTTAAAACTATTCTTAACCCTAACCCTAACACAAACCTTAAACATAATCCTAACCCTATAACGAATGATAACCCTAATGCTAAAACTAATTCTCACACTAACCCAAATGCTAAAACGAAACCTAAGACTAACCCTAACCCTAACTTTAGATCTAACCCTAATCCTAACCACAACTCTAACCCTAAACCTAACCCTTATGTAAACATAACCCTAACCCTAACCCTAAAAATGACCAGGTCCTTAACGCTAACCTGAATCCTAATCCTAACAATCACCCTAACACTAACACTAATGTAACCCTAACCCTAAGTCTAACCCTAATTCTAACACAAACACTAAACCAGACAATAACCCTAAAACCATATGTAACCTTGAACCTAACCTTACCTAACCCAAAGCCTACCCCTCAAATGAAACCTAACCCTAACCGGCTCAAAAACCCTTAAGCTAAACCTAATGCTAACCCTAATTCAAACACTAATAGGTTAACTCTTAGTGTAAGCTAACCCTTACACTAAGAGTTAACCTATTCATAAACGTAAACCTAACTCTGATTCTAACACTAACCCTAAACCTAACCCTAACTTTATACAGAAAGCTAAAACTAACCCTAACCTTAACCCTAACACGAACCCTAAACCTAACACTAACCCTAACCTAAATCTAACCCTAAATCAAACCCTAAACCTAAACCTTTCCCTAACCCTAACACTAACCTAACTCTAACCCTAACCCTAACACTAAAACTAAACCTTATGCTAACTTTAACCCTAATAATAATCCTATTAGTAACACTAATCCTAACCATACTCCTCAACCTAACACTAATCCTTTCCCTAACTCTAACCCTAACTCTAAAACTCACCCTTATCCTAACCCTATTCATTACCCTAATACTAAACGTAACACTAGCCCTATTTGTAACCCTCATCAAATCGTAAACCTAACCCTAACCCTAAGCCAAACCATAAACCTAACGCTCAACCTAACACAAACCATAAACTTAAACCTAAAACTAACTCTAAAAGTAACTGTAACCCTTACCCTAATTCTAACTCTTAAACTAACCCTAACCCTAACCCAATCCCTATCCCTGTTCCTCACTCTAATTCTAAAGATAACCCTAAAACTATTTCCTAACCGGTACCATAACAATAAGCCTTACCCTTACCTAATACTTACCATAAACCTAACCCTAATTCTATCATTAAACCTAAACATAAACCAAACACTTACCCTAAATTAAACCCTAACTTTAACCCTAAGCCTAAACCTAAAACTAACACTAACCCTAATCATAAACCTAACCCTAAACCTAAAACAAACCCTACACTTAAACCTAACTTAACCCTAACCCTAACCATGAATCTAAACCTAATTCAACTGTATCCCTCACCCTAACCATAACCCAAACCCTAACCCTAACTTTCAACCTAGCACAAACCATAACTCTAACACTAACCCTAATCTTAATCCTAATCCTAACTCTTAAACTAACACTAACTCTATCCTGATCCCTAACTCTGATCCTCACCCTTATTCTAAAACTAACCCTAAACTAATCCTAACCTCTAGCCTAACAATAACCCTAAACCTTACCTAATACTAACCCCAAACCTAACACTTACCCTATCATTAACACTTACCCTAACACCAACCCTATCTATAAACCTAATTCTAACACCAACACTAACCCTAACCCTATCATTAACCATAATAATAAACATAAACCTAACACTAACCCTTATGATAACCCTAAACCTAAACCTAATCCTATGTGTAGCCCTAACTCTAACCGTAACCCTAAAACAAACCCAGCCCTAATCTTAACACTAATAATAACCACAACCCTATCCCAAACCCTAACTCTAAATCTAACCCTATTCCTAACCCTAACTTTAACTCTAATACTGACCCTAACACAACCCTAACCCTAAACCTAAACCTCACCGTAACCCTAACCCTAACCCTAACTCTAACACAAACCCTAAACTGAACTCTAACCCTAAGCGAAACCCTAACCCTAACCTTAAAACAAACCCTACCCAAACCACAACCCTAACCCCAACCCTTACTTAACCCAAACCCATATCCTAACACTAACTCTAAACCTAATCCTTAACCTAACACCATCCCTAATCCTAACCCTAAACATAAAATTGACCCTAACCCTAATCCTAACCCTAATTCTAATTCTAACCCTAACCATAAACCTAACAATAACCATAACACTGACACTAATCTTAAACCTAACCCTAAACCTAACACTAACCCATACCCTGAGCCTAACCCTAACTGTAACACTAACACTAACCCTTACCCCAACCATAACACCAACCCTAAGCCTATCACACACCCTAACAATATTACTAACCCTTTCCCTAACCCTAATCCTAACACTAACACTAACCCTAACCCTAACCTTAATACTAAACCTAACCCTAAACCTAACACACACCCCCTAACCCTAATTGTAACACGAACCCTAAACTTAACTTTAACTATAAACATAACAATAACCCTATACCTAAACCTAACCAAAACTCTAACATTAACCATAAACCTAATCCTAAACCTAAAACTAACCCTAACTTCATACAGAAAGCTAACCATAAACATAACCCTAATACTAACATTCACCTTAACCATAACTCTACAAAGAACCTTAACCCTAATTCAAACTAACCCTAACACTAACTCTAACCCTAACCCTAACTCTATACTTAACCCTATTCCTAAACTTAACACTAAAAATAAACCTAACCCTAACCCTAACCCTAACCCTACCCTAACGCTAACTGTATAAATAACCCTAAACCTAACCCTAAAACTAAAACTAATTGTAAACACAGCCCAAAAACTTTACCTTAATTCTAACCGCAACCATAGACCTAACCCTAATACAAACCCTAAAACTAACCCTAGCACTAACCATAACCCTTACCCTAATATTAATACTGAAGCACTCTTCAACCTTAACCCTAACCCTAAATGTAACAATAACCCTAACACTAAACCTAAACATAACTGTAACTTTAACTCTAACACTAACCCTAACCCTAACAGTATCCCTAACCCTAATCCTAAAGCTAACACTAATCCTATAACTAACCCTAAACCTCACCCTAATCGTAACCTAACCCTAACACTTATTATAACCATAACCCTAACACAAACACTAAATTTAACTGTAATCCTAAGGGAAACACTATTCCTAACCTTAACCCTAACCCTAACGGTAACACTAATTGTAATTCTTACCAAAACTTTACATCTCAACCTAACACTATACCTAGCCCTAAACCTAACACAAAATCTAAACCTAACCCTTACCTTAACCCTAACATAAATGCACACCCTAACCTTAAGCCTACCACAAACTCTAACACTATCCCTAATCCTTAAACAAACCATAACCCAAACCACAACCCTAACCCTACCCTAACCCTAACCCTAACACTTACCTAACCCTAAACCTAACCATAAAAATAAATCAAACCCTTACCTCAACACTAACACTAAACCTAAACCTATCCCTAACCGCAACAATAATGTTAACCCTAACCCTAATTCTAACATAACCTAAACCTAATTGTAACCCTATCACTAACGTAAACTTAAAACTAACCCTATCTCTAACCATAATCTTAAACATAACTCTAGCCTCAACTTATACCCTAACCCTAATACAACCCTAACCCTAACACAAACTCTAACTCTAACACTAACACTAACTTTTACCGTAACCCTAACTCTAAAACTAACCCTAACCTTAATTTGAAACCAAAACATAACCCTAACCCTAACACAAATCCTAACCCTAACACAAACCCTAACTCTAACACATACACTAAACCTAATCCTAACTGTAACCCTAATCATAAATGTAACCCTAACCCTTACCCAAATCTTAACCCTAACCTTAAATCTAACACTAACCCTTACCCTAATCCTAACACTAACTGTAAACCTAACCCTAACTCGAACTCAAACCCTAACACAAAGCCTAACCTAACCTAACCCTAGCACAAAACCTAAACCTAATTATAAACCTAAACCAAATGCTGACAGTAACCCTAACTTAAAGACTAACACTAAGCCAAACCTTAACTGTAACGCTAATCGTAAACTTAACCTAACTCCAACCCTAACCTAACCTTAACTCAAATTCTATTTGTAACCGTAACCCTAATCTTAACGCTAACCTGAATCCTAAAATAAACCCTAACACAACCCTAAGACTAACTCCAACCCTAACACTAAACCTCACCAACCCTAAACCTAACACTAACACTAACTCTTTTCATAACCCTAACCCTAGCTCTAAACCTTACCCTGAACCTAAAGCTAACTCTAAAACTAACACTAGCCCTAACCCTAACAGTTTCCCTAACCTAACAGTAACCCTAACCATAAAACTAACACAAACTCTATCCCTAAACCTCACCAAAACACTAATACTAATTCTAAAAGTAACCCTTATCCTAAACCCAACAGGAACTTTCATCCTAACCCTAACACAACCCAAACTTCGACAGTAACCCTAGACATACACTAAACCTATCCCTAACTCGTACACAAACCCTAACCCTAAATCTAGCCAAAAGGCTAATGATAACACTAAAAATATCCCTAATCCTAACCATAACCCTAACACTCACACTAACACAAACCCTAACCCTAACACTAAACCTAACAATCACCCTAACACTAACACTAAACTTAACACTTACCCTAACCTAACTATAACCCTAACCCTAACCCTAATACTAAACCTAACCAAAACACTAGTACTTACCCTAACACTAACCCTAAATCTAACCCTAACACTAACACTCACCTAAATCTAAACCTAACCCTAACACTAACCCTAACCCTAACCCTACAGAACTTTCACACTAATCTTAAAACTAACCTTAAACCTACCACTAACCCTAACCCTAAACCTAAACCTAAAAGTAACCCTAACACTAACCCTAACCCTAAATTTCAATCTAACCCTTACTACAACCCTAAACTATCACTAACACTAAACCTAACTGTAACCCCAACCCTAATTCCAAACCTAACCATAAACATAAACCTAACACTAACCCTAAATCTAACCCAAACACGACCCTTAACCCTAACTTTAACCATACCCCTAAGGTAACCCTCCCCTAACCCTAACTCTAAAAATAACCCTAACACTAAGCCTAGCCCTAAAACTAAACCTCTCCATAACCTAACCCTAACCCTACCCTCACTCTAACATTAACCTTAACACTAACAGTAACACTAAATCTCAAAGTAACCCTAAACCTATCTCTAACCCTAACCCAAACAGTAATCCTAACCCTAACCCTAATTTTTAAATAAAACTTTACCCCAACCCTAACACTAACACTAACCGTAACCTTAACCAAAACCCTAACTTTAACCCAATCTCTAACCTGAACACAAACCCTTATCCAAATGATAATCCTAAACAAATCTAACCCTAACCCTAACCCTTATGTAACCTTAACCCTAACGATAACACTAACCAAAACACTAACCATAACCCCAACGCTAACCCTATCACTAAACCTAACTGTAACCCTAACCCTAAACCTAACATTAACCATAACCGTAAGCCTAACACTAACACTAAATCTAATTTTACCATTAACCCTAAAACTAACCCTACATGTACCCTAACCCTATCTCTAAACCTAATCCAACCATAACCCTAACCCTTACCCTATGACTAAATATAACCATAACACTAAAACTATCCCTAATCCTAAGCCAAACACTAAGCATAAGCATAACCCTAACCCTTACCCTAAGATTAATACTAACCCAAACCCTAATCATAACACTAAACCTAACCCTAAACCTAACACTAAACCTAACTCTAGCTCTAAACCTAAGTGCAAGACTAACCCTAACCCTAACCCTAACACTGACCCTAAAATTAACCGTAACTCTAACACAAACCTGAAAATTTACCCTAACCCTAACACTAACCCTAACCTGATCCCTAACCCTAAAACTAACAGTTACCCTAACCCTCACCCTAATCCTAACTTTAATACTAAGGCTAACCCTGAACCTTACACGAAACTGAAGCCTAACACTATTCTTAAACCGAAACCTAACCCTAACCCTAACACTAACCCTTATCCTAAACCTACATCTAACACTAACATTAACACTAGAACTAACCCTAACCCTATCACTTACCCTAACGCTAACCCAACCCTAAGACGGACTCTAACACTAACCATATACAAAAGCCTAACCCTAACATGAATTCTAAACCTAACCCTAATCCTAACCCTAACCTTAACCCTAAACCTAACATTATTCTTAACATAACCCTTTCCCTAACACTAATCCTAAACCTAATCCTAACACTAACCCTAAACCTAATATTAACCCAATCCCTAACACCAATCCTAACCCTAACCCTAACACAAATCTTCACCATAAACCTTACCCAAACCCTAACATTTACTCTATACTAACCCTAACAGTAATTCTAAACCTAAATCTAACACTTACCCAAACAATAATTTTAAAATAACAGTAACTGTAACAAAAACCCTAACCCTAACCGTAAACCTATATGTAACCCTAACATTAACCCTACCCCTAAGTCTAACAAGAACCCTAAACCTAATTCTAACCATAACCCTAACATTAACCCACACCCTATCCCTAACCCTAACACAAATTCTTAACCTACACTAACCCTAACACAAACCATAAGCAAACCATAACCCTAACCCTAACCTAACCCTAACCCCTACCTAAAACTAATCCTAAACCTAACCTAACCCTAACACTAACCATAACCCCATCCCTAACCCTATAACTACCTTTAAAAGTAAAACTAAACCTAACACTAAACGTTACCCTAAACATAACCCTAACCTAAATATAGTCATATATCTAGCCCTAGCCCTAAACCAAAACCTAGCACTAGCCCTAACAACAACCATTAACCAAACTTGAAAACTAACCCTATCACTAGATGCAACACTAGCCATAATTCTGGCACTCACCCTATACCTAACCCTATCCTGAAAAATGACCCTTAACCCTAAACACACTCTAGCTCTAAACCTCATTTTAATCCAAAATCTAACCCTAACACCAGACATATCCACAACCCTGACCCTAAAACTAGCCATAAACATATTCTTAGCTCTTATATTTCCCATAGCCCTAATGTTTGCTCTAAACCTCACACAATACCTAGCCCTTATCCTAGCCCTAAACCTATCCCTAAACATAACCCTAAACATAATCCTAGACCTAAGCCTAATCCTATGCTCACCCTAGCCCTAAATCTAGCTCAAACTCTAACCCTTAATCTAAACATAATCTTAACCCTAATACTAGCTCTGACTCTAACCTAACCCTCTCCCAAGAGCTAACCCTAGATCAAATACTAATACTTACCCTAAAAGCTATTCCTGACACTCACCCTAGGCTTAACCCTAACCCTAGCCCTAATCGTAACTTTAGCTCTAACACTATCCATTACTCTAAAGATAAGCCTAAATCATATGCTAACCCTAGGTATAACATTAACCCTATTGCTAACAATAACCCTGTTCATTACTCTAAATCTAACCTGAACCCAAACCAAATCTTATCCATTACCCTATCCATAACCCTAACCCTATAGCTAATTCAATCCTTAACCGTAAAACTTAACATAAAACAAACACTATTTGGAACCTGACCCTAAAAATACACCTAGTTAAAACCTGATCCTTACCTAAACCTAACCCTTACACTACACCTAGCCATAACCTAACCCTAAAACTAACACTAACCATAAATCTAGACCTGAAATTAGCCCTATTCCTAATCCTAGCCAAAGCCCTAACACAAACCTCCATCCTAGCACTAAACACAACCTTAATCCTAACCCTTTCTCTAAACCTAATTTTAATCTTCTCCCTAGCCCTAAACCTAGCTCTAACCCCATCCCTTCCCTAACCCTAACCGTAACCATAGGCCTATCCCTAACACTAATCCTTGACCTAAATCTAGCCCTAATTTAGCTCTAACCCTAAACCTTACCCTAACCTTAGTCCTAAGACTAACTCTAACTCTCATCCTAGCCCTATTTCTAGTTCTAATTTTATTCGTTAATAACCTTAACACTAGCCCTAACCTTAGCCCTAAACCTAGCCATAGCCCTAAACCTAGATCTAACCATAACAATAAATCTAAGCCTAAACCTCACCATACCACTAGTGCTAACACTATCACTAATCCTACAAGTAGCCCTAGCTGTAAAACAAAACTGTGACAAAGGCCTAAGGCTAACCCTAAACAAACCATAATCCTAGACTTGACATTAGACCTATCCCTAATTCTTATCCTAACCCATACAAAAACCCTATCCCTATGCCTACAGTTAACCCTAGCACCAATTTGAGTCTGTCCCTAACCCTGATCAGTAACAGTGGTCCTGACTCTGACAGTAACACCAACCCTATCTCTAATCATCACCCTAAACCTAAAACTAATCTCCACACTAGATTTAGACATTATGCTAAACTTAACACTAGCCCTAATAATAACCCTAGTTCTAACATTAGCTGTAGTCTTAAATAGCCATAACCTAACTCAAAACCTAGACCAAATCAGAGCCCTAAACCTAGCTTTAACCCTAGCCCTAACCCTAGATCTAACACTTATCCTAAACCTAACCAAAAACCTAAACCTTGTCCTAATGAAAAATCTAATCCAAACCATAACTCTAATCCTAACCATAATCCAAGCTCTATTCTTATTTATTACCCTAACCATTACCATAACCAAATTCTAACCCTAGGCCTAACCCTAACCATAGCTCTAACCTAACCATAACCCTAGTCTTAACTGTAGCACTAATCCAATTTATACCCTAACTATAACCCTAACTGAATTCTATTCCTAGCCCTAAACCTAACCCTATCCCTAACCCTAAAACTTTCTATTACTCTAAATCTAACCTTAACCCTAAACATAACCGTATCCATTACCCTAACCCTACACTAACCCTAATGCTAATTTGAGCCCTAAGCCTAATCCTTAAACTAATCCATACCCTAAACCTGACTCTGACCCTAAAAATATCAATAGCTGTAAACCTGAGCCTAACTTCAACCTAACACTTACAATAGACCTAGCCATAATTCTTACCCTACAAGTATCCCTAACAATAACCCTAGACCTTACATTAGCCCTATCGCTAATCCTAGCCCTTACCCTAACACAAATCCTAGCCCTAACCTTATCGCTAAGCCTAGCCTTAATTCTAATCCTAACATTAACCCTAGCCCTAACCCTAATTTTATGCTTTGCCCTAGCCCTAAATGTAGCTGTAATATCATACTTTACCCCAAACCTAATGCTAACCATAACCCTTGCCCTAAACTTAGGCCTAAACCTGCAACTAACCATAGCTCTAATCTAGCCCTAATTTAGCCCTAACCCTAAACCTAACACTATTTCTAGCCCTATCACTAATTCTAACTCTCGCCCTAGGCCTATCCCTAGTTCTAAACCTATCCGTTACCATAACCCAAATCCTATCCCTATCCTTAGACCCAACCCTAGTCCTAACCTTCACCCTAGCCATAAACCTGGATCTATCTCTAACTTTAAGCCTAAAGCTCACTCTAACACTAGGCCTAACCCTAATGCTAATTGGAAAAAAGGCCCTACCAGTACCCTAGCCCTAAAATAATAGAGCAATAACCATAACCCTAACCCTTAACCTAAACCAAATGCTAACCCCACACCTAGCCCTAAAAGTAGCCCTAATTTGAGTCCTAACCCTAACCCTAGAAATAACCCTGACCCTTACTAGTACTCTAATAGTAATCCTTGCTCTAAACATTGACCTAATGCTAACCCTAGAACTAGCTCTAATTAGAATCCTAGTTCTTTCATTAGATGTAGCCCTAATGCTTACACAAATCCTAACCCTATACTGAGCTCTAAACCTAGGTTTAACCCTAAACCTAACCGTAACTCTAACTCAACTTCTAACCCTATTCCTTACCCTAAGCCAAACCCTCATACTAATGCTACCCTAGTCCTAACCCTAACCCTTACCCTAACCCTGCATAAAACCCTATTTCAATTACTAGTCCTAACAGTAGCCCTCATTCTAACTCTAATCCTAACTCTAACCCTGACACTTATTCTGACCTAACACTAACCCTAGTCTAAACCTGACTCTAACCCTAAAGCGAACCCTAACCTTACCCCTACTGGTAAACCTATACCTAAACCTAACAATAACACTAGCACTAGCCCAAACCTAATCGTAAATGGAGTCATAAATCTAGACATAGCCCTGAGCCAAAAACTAGCACTAGCCCTAAAAATAACCGTTAATCTAAAGTGAAGACTAACTCTATCCCCAGACCCAACCAATGCTAGTCCTAAATCTGGCCCTCATCCTAAACCTAACCCTAACCTGAAAAATGACATTTACCCTAAAACAAACCCTAGCTCTAAATCTTATCCTAACCGAAAACCTAACTAAAACACTAGACATATCCATAACCCTAACCCTAAAAATAGCCATAAACATATCCCTAGCTCTTTAATTACCCATAGCCCTAATGTTAACCATAATCCTTACAAAAAACCTAGCACTTATCCTAGCCCTAAACCTAGCCCTTATTGTAACCCAAACCATAAGCTAGACCTAACCCAAACCTTAAACCTCGCCCTAACCCTAATTCTAGCTCAAACTCTAACATTAATCTAAATATAACCCTAAATCAAACCTAAACTTTAGCCCCGACTCTAACCCTAACCCTCATGCTAGCCCTAAACCTAGCTCAAATGTATAACTTACCCCAAACCTAACCCTGACATGAACCCTAGGCCTAACCCTAACCCTAGTTCAAATTCTAACCTTAATCCTGGCACTAAACTTAGCTCTAACCCTATCCATTACCCCAAAGATAAGCCTAACCCAACGGCTAACCCTAGGCCTAATGCTAACACTATTGCTAACACTAACCCCATTCATTACTCTAAACCTAACCTGAACCCTAAACCTAACCCTATCAATTACCCTAACCCAAACTCTAATCCTATCCCTAATGTGAATTCAAGCCTTAACACTAAATCTTAACCTAAACCAAACTCTACTCAAACCCTGACCCTAATAATACACCTAGCTTTAAACCTGACCCTTAACCTAAACCTAACCCTTACACTAGATCTAGCTATAACATAACCCTAAAATTAACCATAATTTTAAACCCAGACCTGGCACTAGCCCCAGCCCTAATCGTAGCCCTAACACACAAACAGTAGTCCTCATCTTAGCCCTATACCTAGCCTTAATCCTAACCCAAAACCTAACTCTAGCCATATCTCTAATTTTAACCTTCGCCCTAGACCTGAACTTAGGTATAACCCCATGCTTTCCCCTAATCTTATAATTAAACCTAACCCTAACATTAAACAGATTTCTAGCCCTAACCATAGGACTAAGCCTAATACTAACTCTAGCACAAATCCTAGCCCTAATTTAGCCCTAACCCTAACTATACCCTAACCTTGGCATAAGACTACCTCTAACTCTCCCCCAGCCCTATTTCTAGTTCTAACCCTATCCATTACAATAAACCTAACACAAGCCCTAACCTTAGCCTTAACCCTAGACCTAGACCATACCCTACATCTAACCATGACTCTACATTTGGCCCTAACCCTAAGCCTAATCCTCAACCTACCACTAGACCTAATATTATCATTAATCCTAAAACTAGCCATAACCCTACCCTTATCCCTTAAACTAAACTGAGCCATTGTTTTAACCCTAAATGTTAACCTAAATCAAACCCTAACCCTAACCATAGCCATAACCTTCTAGCTCTAATTCATGTCTTAGTCCTAAAATTAACCCTAACCCTGACTTATATTCCAACACTAACCTTAGTTCTAAATATCACACTAACCCTAAAGATAATACTAACACTAGATTTAGACCGAATACTAACTCTAGTCATAATCTTAGATCTTATATTAGCCATATCCCTAAAAATAGCCCTAAACCTATCAGAAAACCTAGCCCTAATCTAAGCTCTAACCCTAGATGTAAACCTAAACCTAATCCTAGCCCTAGCCCTAACCCTACCCCTAAACCTAGCTCTAACTCTATCACTTACCCTAAGCCAAACCCTATCCATAATACTAACCTTAGTCCTAATTATATTCCATAGCCTAATCCAAACCCTAACCCCATTATGAGTCCTAAACCTAGCCCTAATTCTAGCTCTAATGCTAACTCAAATCCTTACCTAACACAAACCCTCATTTCAAATCTGACCCTCATTCTAAAGGAAACCATAAAGCAAGCCCTACCAGTAAACCTAAAGCTAAACCTAACCATACACAAGCCCTAGACCTAAACCTAATCCTAAATATAGCCATAACTCTAGACCTAGACCTAAAAAAACCTTGAGCCCTAATCATTAACCTAAAGCAAAAACTAACTCTATCCCTAGATCGAACTCTTGTCCTAATTATGGCTTTCACCCTAAACCTAACTCTAACCTCAACACTGACACTACCACTAACACTAAATTTAGCTGTAAATCTGAACCTAACCCAAAACCTAAATCTACACTAGATATAGCCATAACCCTAACCCTAAAACTTGCTCTATCAGAACACTAGATCTTACATTACACATAGCCTTAACCCTGGGCCAAAACCAAACACAAAACCTAGCCCTAATCCGACGCCTAAACCTACCATAAGCATAACCATATTACAAAATGTAGTCTATCCCTAACCCTCGCCTTAGATATAACCCTAGCTCAAAGCCTAACCCTTAGCCTAAATATAACCCTAGACCGATTTAAAAACATAAACCTAACCCTAGTCCTAATCCTAACCTTAAGCCTAGTACTAACCCTAACATTACCCTAACCAAAATCCTAACCCTAATAATAACTCTAGCCTTAAACCTAACCCTATACCAAACCCTAATTATAAACCTAACCCTCGACCTAACCCTTAATCTAAACCTTGCCATAAACATAACCCTAAACCTTACCATTAATCAAAACTAAACCTATCCCTATACCTAAATTAAACCATAACCTAAACTTAAACCTAAACCTAATCTTACATCTAATCAAATACATTACTCTAAAACTAAACCTAACCCTAATGCGCTAACCCCAACCATAACCATAAACATAACCATAACCCTAAAACCTAGACCTAACACTAAACCTAACACCCCCCTAGACCTAACCATAGCTTAAAACCTAACGCTTACCCTAACTCGAACCCTAACCCTAACCCTAGCCCTAATCATAACCCTAAATCTAGCCCTAACCATAACATTAAACCTAGCCTTAATCCTAGCCCTAATATAGCCCTATTCTTAATCATAACCCTAACCTCAAAATTAAGACTAACTATAATTCTCACACAAAATCTATCCCTTCTTCTCACCCTATCCCTTACCATAACCCTAACCCAATCCCAAACGCTAGTCATAATCATTGCACTATCTTTGCCCTAGCACTAACTCTAGATGGAAATCTATCTTTAAAACTAAACCTAACCTTATGCCTCTGCCTAAACCTGAAACTAGCTCTAACTCTAATGCTACTCCTAAAATTAGCCCTAACCCTAGCCTTAGCCCTAAAACAAATCCGAGCAATTCTCCTAACACTAATATTTACCCTAGACCAAACCCTAACCTTAAACCTAGCCTAAACCTAGCCCTAATTAAAAACCTAATCCTAACCCTAAATATAACCATAACACTGACGCATATCCAACCACTAAAACTAGCTCTAAATATCACCCTAACCTTAAACCTAACCCTAATACCATACCTAGCCCTAAAGTTAATCCTAAAACTAACCCTAATTGTAACTATTTATTACAATAGCCATAACCACAACACTAGCCTTAACCCTAATACAAAACATGCCAAAATCCAGGCCCTAACACGAGCTTAACCCTAAACCTAATCCTAACCTTAGTCCTAACCCTAGCTCTAATCTTATCCCTTACCCTAAACCAAACCCTCACTCTAATGCTAACCATATTCTTAGCACTAATCCTTACCTAACCAAAACCTAACACTATAACTATTCCTAACCCTAGCCTTCATTCTAGATCTAACCATATCCCAAACCCTAACTCTATCCCTGACCATTATTCTGACACTAACACTAATCTTATATCTAACTCTAAAGTTAACCATAAATTGCACCCTAACACTAGGCCTACTTGTAACCTATACCTAAACCTAACCCTAATACTAGCCCTACACCTAAAGCTAATCCTAAATCTTGCCATAACTGTATCTTTACCCTAAAGACAAACTAGATCTAGCCTTAACAATAACCCTTAACCTAACCCAAACTCTAACCCTACCTATAGACCTAACCCTTGTCCTAATTCTGACTATAACCTTAACCATTACTTTACCCAAACACTGTCCCTGTAACTAACACTAACTAACCCTTGCTCTAAACTTAACCCTAACCCTAAAACTAACCCCAAAACTACACCTAGCCCCAACATTACCATAAAACTATTCTTCATCATTGCACTAGTTCTTACAATAGCCATAGCCCTCACCTACTGCAAAACATAGCATTAACCCAAGCCCTACCTTAGCATTAAGCCTAAAGCTAACCATAACTATAACCGTAGCTCTAACTATAACCCTAAGCTTAACCCTAGACCTAATCCTAACCATAACCCTAGCCCTAACCTCAGCTCTAACCCTATTCATTACCCTAAGGTAACTATAATTTTTATGCAATCCCTAGGCAGAACCCTAATCCTAGCACTAGCCTTAACTCTATCAATTAACCTACACCCAACCTAAACCCTAAACTAAACTGTGACATTACCCATTCCCTAAACATAAGACTAATTTGAGCCCTAAACCTAAAATTTAACCTAACCCTTACCCTAAACTTGACCCTCAATCTAATAATACCAATAGCTCTAAACATGACCCTAAAAAGAAACCTAACCTTTACAATAGAACTAGGCATAAATATAACCCTAAAACTATATCTAACCCTACGTAGACGTGACATTAGCCCTAGCTCTATTCCTAGCCCTAACACTAATACAAAACTTAGCCTACATTCTAGCCATGAACCTCGCCTCAATCATAACTCTAACCCTAACGTTAATCCTAACCTTAAACCTGATTCTCACCAGGTCCTAAAAGTAGCTATATTTACATACCTTAAACTAAACCTAATTCTAATCATAAACCTAACACTAATCCTACCCCTAACCCTAGGTGTAACTCTAACACTAATCCTAACCCTAATCCAAGCCCTTATTTAGCCCTATCCCTAACCCTAACCCTACTCTAAGACCAACTCAAACTCTCACACTAGCTCTATACCTAGTTTGAAACCTATCCCTTACCATCACAAGAAACCTAGCCCTAAACGTAGCCCTATTCTAGCCCCATAGTTAGCCCTATCTCAAAACCTAGATCTAAACCCAACTCTAAATTTAACCCTAATTCTAACACTAAATCTAGCCATAACACTACTCTTATCCCTAACCCTTAACCTAAGCCTAAATCTCACACTAACACTAGCCCTGACCCTAAGACTAATCTTAAAACTAGCCCTAACCCTACCCATAGCACTAAAACAAAACCAAGTCATAGCCATAACCTTAACCCTTAAACTAAACCAAAACCTAACACTACACCTAATTGTAACCCTAACACTAATTATAGTCTAATCCTAACCCGAAAACTAACCCTGACCCTAACTCCGAGTCCTAAACCTAGCTTTAACCCTAAACTTAAACCGAACCCTAACCCAAACACTAGCCTTAATCCTATACATAAACCTAGCCCTAACATTAGGGCTAAACTTATTCATTAACCTAACGATAACCCTAACCCTTCTGATAACCCTAGGCCTAACCCTAATCCTATACATTACACAAAACCAAACCTAAACCCTAAATATAAACCTGTCATTACCCTAACCCTAAATCTAACACTAATTTGAGCCCTGCACCTAAACACTAACTTAACCCAAATTCTTATCCTGGTCCTGAATCCACCTTAGATCTAAACCTGACCCTAACCAAAAACCTAACCCTTACACTGGACCAAGCCACAAACCTAACACTAAATCTATCCCTAACTGTAACCCTAGACCTGACATTAGCCATAGGCCTAATACTATCCCTAACCCTAAAACAAATCCTAGTCCTCATCGTAGCCCTAAACATAGCCTTAATCATAACAGTAACACTAACCCAAGTACTAACCCAAATATTAACCCTCGCTCCTGCCCTAAACCTAGCTATAACCACATCCCTTTCCCTAAACAAAACCCTAACTCTAACCCTAACCCCAGTGGTAAGCCTTGCCTTATCCTTAGCCCTAGCACTAATCCTATATCAAAACCTAACTCTAAATCTAACCCTTACTAGATGCCGAAGCCTAATCCTAAAACTAGCCCTAACCCTAGCCCTAACATAACCCTAGCTGTAATTTAGCCCTATCCCTAAACCGAACCCTAACCCTAGCCATAAGACTACCTCTAATTCTCAAACTAGCCCCGTCATTCATTCTAACCCTATCCCTTACTGTAAACCTATCCCTAGCACTAACCCTAGTGCTAACACTTTTCCTATCCTTAATCCCTAGCACTAACCTTAGACAAAAAATAACTCTAAATCTAGCCCTAAACCAAAGCCTAAGCCTAACCCTAACACTAGCTGAAACCATAACACTAATCTTAAAATGAGCCCTAATGCTAGCCCTATCCATAAAACAAAACCAAGCCATAGCTCTAACCCTAACAATTAACCTAAACCAAACCCTAACCTTACACCTAGACCTAACCCTAGACCTAATTCGAGTTGGAAGCCAAACACTAAAACTAATCCTTAACCTGACACTGACCCTAACACTTCTAGCTCTTAACATCACCCTAACACTAAATCTAACCCTAACACTAAACCTAGCACTAAAATTCTAAAACTAGCCCTAAATGTAAACCTAGTACTTGCATTAGCTATAACCCTAACACTAGCCCTAACATAACCCAAAACCTAGCCCTAATCCGAGCCCTAATCCTAGCTTTAACAAAACCTAACCCTAACACTAACCCTAATTTTAACCATAACTCTAGCCTTAAACTGATCTCTAACTCGATCCATTACCATAACCATAACGCTAACCATAATGATAACCCTAGGCATAAACCTAACACTATCCTGAAACTTAACCATTCCATTACCCTAAACCTATCCTGAATCCTAAACCTAACTCTATAATTACCCTAACCCGAATCCTAAAACTAATTCAAGCCCAAACTTGAAAACTTAACCTACTCAAAACCCTAACCCACACCTTGACCCTAATAATACCCCTAACTCTAAACTTGACCATAACCCAACACATAACCCTTAGCCTAGACGTAGCCATAAACCTAACCCTAAAAGTATCTTAACCGTAATTCTGGACCTGAAATTAGCCCTAGCCCTAATCCTAACTCTAAATCTAAAAACACACCTAGCCCTCATCCTAGCCCTAAACCTAACCTTAATCATAATATTAACTCTAGCCCTATACCTAAGCCTAATTCTAACCCTCACCATACCTCTAAATCTATCAATAATGTCATTCCTTACCCTAAATTTAAACCTGACTCTAACCCTAACCCTAGGCTTAAACACAAAACCTAGCCCTAATCCTAGCCCTAATTTAGCTCTATCTCTAACCCTATTCTAACCCTAGCCATAACACTAACTCTAACTCTTGGTCTAGCCCTAGCCCTAGCCCTAGTTCTATCCCTATTTGCTACCGTAAAACTAACACTAGCCCTAACACTTGCCCTAGATTTAGTTCCAGACCTAAATGTAACTCTAAATCTAATCTTAAACCTTAGCCTAAGTCTAACAGTAACACTAGCCCTAACCCTACTGATAATCATAAAGCTAGCCCTAACCTTAATCCTAGTGGTAAACCCAAACTGAGGAATTGCCCTGACGCTAAACCTTAACTTACAACAAACACTAACACTCCATCTAGACCTAAACCTAGCTCTAATTCAAGTTCAAATCCTCACCTTAAAACTAATCCTGACCCTGACTCATATCCTAAAACTCACCCTAGTCTAAACACCGGCCTAAACTCAAACTGAACACTAAAATTAACAATAGCCCTAATTCGACTTTTAACGCTAACCCTAAAACTAACCCTGACGCTGACTCCTATTCTAACAAGAACCATAGATATAAATATCACCCTAATCTAAAACCTAACCTAGCACCCAAACTACCCCAACCCAAACCCTAAAAATAAAATTAATGATAACCCTAGTTCTTACATTAGCTGTTGCCCTAATGCTAGGCCTAAAACTAACCCAAAAACTAGCCCTAAACGAAGCCCTAAACATAGCTTTATCTCTAATTCTAATCCTAACCTTAGTCTTTACCCTAGATCTAAATCAATCCCTTACCCTAAGCGAAACCTTAAACCTAAGAGTAACCATAGACCTATCCCTAGTTCTTAGAATAACCTAAACCCCAACCCTAATTATAGTCCTAATCCTAGCCTTCATTTTACCTCTAACACTATCCCAAAACATAACCCTAACCCTGACTCTTATTTTGACCCTAACACTAAACCTAGGTCTAACCATAACCCCAACCCTAACCCAAAATTTATCATAATCCTCTCCCTAGACCTAACTCTGAACCTAACTCTCAGCCTACCCGTAATCATTACTCAGAACCTAACCCTTGTGCTAAACATAGTGCTAATCCTAATCCTAGTTCTAAACCTCACCTTAACCCTAACACAAGACCAAAACCTAACCATAACCCTAGCCCTAGCCTTAACTTTAACTGTATTCATTACCATAAACATAACCCTTACCATAATGCTTATCCTAGGCTTAACCCTAACCTTATTGCTTTCCCCAAACCTATCAATTACCCTAAAGCTACCAGAATCCTAAACCTAACCCAATCATTATGCTAACCCTAATCCTAATGCTAATTCGAGCCCTAACCTAACCTCAAACCTAAACCAAACCCTAACACTGACCATGACCCTAATCATTCCCCTAGGTCTAAACCTAACTCTTACCCTATCTAATCCTTACACTAGACCTAGCCATAAAACTAAATCTAATACTATTTTTAACCTTAACCCTAGACCTGATATTAACCCTAGGCTTTTTTTTTAAAGAGGTAGTTTTAGAGTGAGAGAGAGAAAGAAAGAATTTTTTAATATTTATTTTTTAGTTTTTGGCAGACAAAACATCTTTGTTTGTATGTGGTGCTGAGGATCAAACCTGGGCCGCACACATGCCAGGAGACCACGCTACCACTTGAGCCAAATCCCCAGCCCCAACCGTAGCCTTAATCCTAGCCCTAACCCTAACACAAACCCTAGCCTTTATCTATCCCTAAACATAGCCTTAAATTTATCCCTAACCCAAACCCTAGGCCTAACCCTAACACTAAATGTAGTCCTAATCTTACCCCTTATTAAACCCTATCCCTAACCCTAACCCTAACCCTAACTCTAGCCCAAAGACTAACTCTAACTTTCACCCCAACCCTAATCCTAGTTCTAACTCTATCATTTACTAGAACCCTAATCCTAGCCCGAACCCTTGGTGTAACCCTAGCCCTATTCATAGCCCTTGCCATAAACTTAGATGTAACCCTAACTCTAATTTTAAGCCTAAACCTAAGCCTAAACCTAAAAATAACACTAGCCCTAATGCTAATGCTTATCCTAAAACTAGCTCTAACCCTAGCTCTAGCCCTAAAACAAAACCAAGTCCTAGCCATAACCCTAACCCTTAACCTAAAACCAAACCCTAATCCTACACCTAGCCCTAAAAATAACCCTAATTCTAGTCCTAACTCTAACCCGAAAACTAACCCTGACCCTGACTCTGACCCTAACACTAACCCAGGCTCTAAACATCATCATCACCATAAACCTCAACCTGACACTAGACCTAGACCTAACCCTAACCTTATAACCAGCGCTAATCATAACCCTAATTCATACATTAGCCATAGCCTTAATCCTAGCCCTAACCTAACCCAAAACCTAGTCCTAAACATAGTTTTAAACCTAATTTTAAACCTAACCCTAACCCAAAACTATCCCTAATTCTATACATAACCCTAGCCCTAATCTTAGGTCTGTCTAAACCTATCCATTATTCTAACAATAACCCTAACCCTTAAACTAAACCAAGGCCTAACCCTAACCCTATTCATTACAGTAAACAAAACCTAAACCCTAAAACTAACCCTGTCATTAACTTAAACCTAAACCCTAACTTAACCCAAACCCAAACGCAGAACTTGACCCTAAAAATAACCCTAGATATAAACCTTAATCTTACCCTAAACCTAATCCTTACACTGGACCAAGCTATAAGCCTAAACCTAAATCTAGTCCTAACTATAACCCTACACCTGATATTAACCGTATCCCTAATACTATCCCTAACCCTAAAACAAACCCTAAACCTCATCCTGGCCATTAAACTAGCCTTAATCATAAACCTAACTCCAACTCTAGCCCTAACCCTAATAGTAATTTTTGCCCGAGCCCTAAACTTAGCAAAAGCCAAATCCCGTACCCTAAATGTAACCGTAACTCTAACCCTAAGTCTTGTCATCACAATTGCCCTATCCTTAGCCCTAGCTTTAACACTAGATCAAAACCTAACTTTAAATATAACCCTAACTTGATGCCTAAGCCTAAAACTAGCCCTAAACCTAATGCTAATTCTAAAACTAGCTCTAACCTTAGCCCTAACACTAAACCTAGCTGTAATTTAGCCTTATTCCTAACCCTAACCCCAACCCTAACCGTAGCCCTAAGAATAACTGTAACTCTCACACTGGCCCTATCACTAATTCTAATCCTATTCCTTCCCATAAACCTAACCCTATCCCAAATCCTAGTCCTAACCCTTGCCCTATCCTTAGCCCTAAGACTAAAATTAGATAAAAACCTAACTCTAAATTGAACCCTAAAACGAAGCCTAAACCTAATTCTAAGACTAGCCCTAACCATAACACTAATCCTAAAAATTTCCCTAACCCTAAACCTAGCCCTAAAATCAAACTGAGACAAAGCTCTAACCATAACCCTTAACCTAAACCAAGCCCTATCCCTACACCTAGCCCTCACCCCAGCCTTAATTTGAGTTTTAAGCCAAACCCTAAAACTAGCACTGACCCTTACTCAGACCATAACACTAAAACGAGGTATAAACATCACCCTAACCCTAAACATAAACCTAACACTAAACCCAGCCCTAAAACACTAAAATTAGCCATAATCATAACCCTAGAACTTACATTAGCCATAACCCTAACCTAGCACTACCTTAACCCAAAACATATTTTTAATCATTACCATGACACTAGCCCTAAATTTATTTCTAGCTCTATCCATTACCATTACCATAAACCTAACCCTAATGCTACTTTGAGTGCTAACTTTAAACCTTAACCTATCCCAAACCCTAACACAGGACTTTACCCTAACAATACCCCTAGCTCTAAACCTGACACTAACCCTAAACCTAATCCTTACAATAGACGTACCCATAATTCTAACCCTAAAACTATCTTTAATTATAAATCTGGACCTGAACTTTGTCCTAGTACTAATTCTAGCCCTAACACTTAAAAAACCCTAGTCCTAATCATAGCCACATATCTAGCCATAATCATAACCTAACCCTAACCACAGATCTAACCCTAATTATAACCCTCATCATACCTCTAAACCTACCTATAAAGCCATCCCTTACACCAAACTTTGCCCTAACTCTAAACCGAAACTTTCAACTCTCAACTCTAACTCTTAACCCTAAACCTATCGCTAACCCAAACCCTAAACCTAGGCTTAAACTAAACACTAAACCTAGCACTAATCCTAGCCCTAATTGATCCCTATATCTAATCCTAACCCTAACCCTAACCCTAAGACTTACCATAAACCTAAACCTAGACATAATATTTGTCCTATCCTTAGTTCTATCCCTAACCCTAGATCTAAACCTAATTTCAAATTTAACCTAACACTAAGCCTAAGCCTACACTAACACGAACCCTAACCCTAACCCTAGAACTAAAACAAAACCGAGTATTAGCCCTAACCCTAAACCTTAACTTAAACCAAACCACAATATTAAAACTAGACCTAATGCTAGCCCTAATTCGAGGACTATTCCTAAACTTAAAAACAACCCTGACCCAGACTCATATCCTAACACTCACCCTAGATTTAAACACCACCCTCAAATTAAACTGAACCCTAAAAGTAACCCTAAACCTAATTCAAGTCCTAACTCTGACCCTAAAACTAATCCTGAACCTGATTCCTATTCTAACATTAACCCTAGTTATAAATATCACCCTAACCATAAATATAACCCTAACACAAAACCTAACCCATACACTAACACTAAAACTAACCCTAATTGGTAACCCTAGATCTTACATTAGCCATTGCCCAAACCCTAGCCCAAACCCTAACACAGAACCTAACCCGAACCCTCACCATAAATCTAGGCCTAATCCAAAGCCTAGTGCAAATCCTAGCCTTTATTTAATTCTATCCTAAACCTAAACCTAGCCATAAGACTAACTCTAACTCTGGCCCTAGCCCTAGACCGAGTTATATCCTTAGCCTTAATCCTAATCCTAGATCTAAGCCTAAGTCTAAATATAAACCTAACTCTAAATTTAACTGTAATAATAAGCCAAAACCAAACCCTAACACTACCCGTAACCATAACACTAATCCTAAAACTTGCTCTATTCCTAGCCCTAGCCATAAACCAAAACCAAGTCATAGACCTAATACTAGCCCTCAATCTAAATCAAACCCTAACCCTACAACTAGCCCTAAATCTAACTCTAAAACTAACCCTTATCCCAAAACAAACCCAAACAGTAATCCTAGCTCTAAAAATCATCCTAAACTTTAATTAACCATAACACTATATCTAGCCTTAACCAAACCCTAAAACTAGCCTTAATCATAATCCTAGTTCATACATTAGTCATTGTCCTCACCATAGCCCTAACCCTAACACAAATTTTACCCTAGGTTTAACCCTATATACTATCCCTAATTTTAACCCTAACACTAGCCCTAAGCCTAACTCTAACCATATTCCTTAAACTAAGCCAAACACTAAACCAAATGCTAACCCCAGTTCTAATCCTAATACTTAGCCTAACGTGAACACTAATGATATTACTAGTCTTAACCGTAACCCTCATTCTACTTCTAAACCGAACCCTGACCCTCCTCTGACCCTAAGAGTAACCCTAGGTCTAAACTTGATTATAACCCTAAACCAAATACTAACACTAGCCCTACTCGTAACCCTATACCTATACCTAAGACTAACACTAGACCTAGACCTAAAGCTAACTAATCCTAAATTAGCTATAACTCTAGCCCTAGACCTAAACAAAAACCTAGCACTAGACCTAACAATAACCCGTAACCAAAACTGAACACTTAATCTTCCCCTAGACCTAAACCTAGTGCTAATTTTGACTCTAAACATAACCCTAACCATATCCAAAAAACTGACCATGATTCTAACACTGAACCTAGCTTTAAACCTGACACTAACTCAAAACCTAGACCTAAAACTAGACCTAGCCATAACCCTAACCTTAAAACTAGATCTAAACATAACCCTAGTTCTTATATTATGCATTATCCTAAATGTAATACAAACCTAACACAAAACCTAGCCCTAATACTAGGCCTAAACTCAGCTCTAAGCATAACACTCAGCCTAAACCTAGCCCCAAACCTCCCCCTAACTTAAGTCTCACCTTAGACCTAACCGTTGCTCAAAGCCTAACCTTTGCACTAAACATAACCCTAGCACTATCCTAAATGCTAACCCTAACCCTAACACTAACACTAACCCTAACCCTAATCCTAATGTTAAACCTAAACTGAACTTTAGTTCTAAACAACAATTACCCTAACCCTGACCCTAATTAAAACTCTATCCCTAAGACTAAACCTAATTCTAACCATAAAAGTAAACCTAGACCTAAACCTAAACCTAAACCTCACCCTAGCCCTAACCCTAGCTCAAACACTAACACTTACCCTAGCCTAACCATAACCATAGCCCTAAAACTAACACTTACCCTAACCCTAAAACTTACCCTAAATCACACCCTAGTCCTCTCCCTAAAACTAGCCCCAATCCTAGCCTTAATCCAAAATATAACCCTAGTCCTAACCCTAGCTCTAAACCTATACATTACACTAAAAATAACCTAACTCTAATGCTAACCCTATTCTGATTGCTAAACCTAACACATCCATTATCCTAAACCTTAACTGAAACCTAAACTAAACCCTATCCATTGTGCTAATCCTAAACCTAACCTAATGCTAATTCGATCCCTAACCCTAAACCTTAAGCTAAACCAAATGTAACCCTGACCCTGACCCTGATCCTGATCATAATAATAACCATAGCCCTAAAGTGGAACTTTAATCTAAACCTAACTCTTACACTAGACCTAGCCATAACCTAACTCTAAAACTATGCTTATCATTAACTCTAGACCTTATATTAGCCCTAGATCTGGTCCTAGCCATAACCCTAAAAGAAACCCCAGCCCTCACCTAGCCATAAACCTAGCCTTAATCATAAACTGAACCATAATCCTACGCCTGAACATAGTCCTCAGTGTATCCCTAAACCTAACCCTAGACCTAAACCTAACCCTAAGCCTCGCTTTAGATCTAACCCTAGCTCAAAGCCTAACCTTTACACTTAACATAACCCTGACCCTATTGCAAACCCTAACCTAACACTAGCCCTAATCCTAACCTTAACCATATCCCTAAACATACCTCTAATTATATCCACTACTCTAACACTAGCCATAATACTAACCATAACCCTAGCCTTAATCCTAGCTCTAATTTTATCCATTACCCTAACCATAATTATAAAACTAATGCTAACCCTAGGCTTAACCCTAACCCTATTGCCATCCCTAAACCTATCCATTGCCCTAAAACTAACCTGAACCCTAATCCTAAGTCTACTCATTAACCTAACCCTAACTCTAACCCTAATGCTAATTTGAGCCCTAAACTTAAACCATAACATAAACCAAACCTTAAGTGATACACTGATCCTAATAATACACATAGCTATAAACTTGACCCTTACTCTAAACCTAAAACTTACATAACCATAAACATAATCCAAAACCTACCCCTAATTGTAACTCTATACCTGACATTAGCCCTTGCCATAATCCTAGCCTTAACCCTAACACGAACATTAGCTCTCATCTTAGCCAGAACCTAGCCTTAATCATATCCCTAACCCTAATTTTAACCCTTTCCCTAGCTGTAAACCTAGGTTTAACCCAATTGTTTACCCTAAACCTAACCCAAACCCTAACCCTAACACTAACCATAGCCCTAACCTTAATCCTAAAACCAACCCTAACACTAACCCTACTCCTAATCCTATACTTAACCCTAACTCTAGCTTTAAGACAATCACTCTCGCCCTAGCCCTAACCCAAATTCTAACCCTATCACTTACTGTATCCTTATTCCTAGCCATAGCCTAGAATAATACTAGACCTAACTTTACACCTTGCCCTAACCCTAGATATAAACCTAAGTCTAAATCTAAACCTAATTCTACACCTAAACCTAACCTTAACACTAGCCCTAACCCCAATGCTAAACCTAAAACTAACCATAAACACAGGCTTAGCCCTAAAAGAAAACTGAGCCATAACACTAACCCTAAAATTTTTCCTAAATCAAACCCTAACCTTAGTTCTAGCACCAAGCCTAGCTCTAATTCGAGTCCTAATCTTAACCCTAATACTACCACTGAACCTGTCTCTGACATTAAAACTATACCTACCTCTAAACATCATCCTAAACCTAAACCTTACCCTAACACTAGACCTAGTCCTAACCCTAATTCTAAAACTAGTTCTAATCATAACTCTAGATCATACATTATCCATAACCTTAAACCTAATACTAACCAAAACCTAGCACAATTCTGATACCTAACACTATCTTTCACCTTAATCCTAACCCTAACACTAGCCCTAAACATAAACCAAAGCCTAGCTGTAATCGTAGCTCTAACCTTATACTTTACCCTAGCCAAACCCCAAACCTAATGCTAACCCTAGTTTTAAAACTAATCCTTAGTCTAATCCAAACCCTAACCCTATTACTAGTCCTAAACCTAGTCCTCATTCTGTTATAACCATAACCCAGATCCTAACCCTAACCCTGACCCTTATTCTGACCTTCAACCTAAACCAAACCCTAACACTAGCTCTACCCATAATCTTATATCTAAACCTAACCCTAAAACTAGCCTTAGATTAAACCTAATCCTAAATCTAGCCATTTTTTTAACCAAGACCTAAACAAAAACCAAGCCCTAGCTCTAATGATAACCCTTAACCTAAGCCAAACACTAACCTTACATATAGATTTAACCAATCCTAATTCTTGCTCTAGCCCTAACCCTAACCCTAATCCAAACACAAAGCCTTACAATAACCCTAACCCTAGTTATAAAACTGACCCTAACCGAAACCTAAACCTAACACTAGAACTAGCCATAACTGTAAACATAACCCTTACATTACCATAGCACTAAAACTACCTCTAACTAACTCAAAACCTAGCCCTAATTTTAGGTCTATTCTACCCCCAAGCATAACTCTAATCCTAATCTAAACTTATCCTTTACCCTAAGCCTAAGCCTCATGATAAACCTAACCCTCGCTTTAGACCTAATGCTAGATAAAACCCAAAACCGAAACCTAAACATAACCCTAGCCCTATCCCTAAACCTAATCATAATCTTAGCCCTAATCATAATGTGAACACTCACCCTAATACTATCTCTAAAATTATCCATTACCCTAAATCGAAACTTAACCTTAATGATAACGCTAGTTCTAATCCTAATTGTAATACTAATCTTAGACCTAACCCTAAGCATAGCCCTCATCATAACCTTAACCCTAGATAAAACCCTAACACTTAATCTAACACTAACCCACCCCAAACCCTAACACTAACCCTAAACCTATAACTACCCCAACCCTAACATAAAATCTAACCCTATCCATTACCCTAAGTCTAATGATAATCTTAGCCCTAACCTTAACAATAACCCTAAACATAAAATTACACCTAGCTCTAGACTACCCTAAAACTACCCCTAACCCTAACCCAAAATCTATCCTTATCCATTAACCTAACTCTAGGGATAACCTAAGCACTAACCCTAACACAAACCCTAACCTTAACCATAAATCTAGCCGTAGACATAATCCTTTAACTAACCCTCATCCTAGCACTAACCCTAGCTCAAAACCTAACCTGTACCTACTAAATCTAACCCAAACCCTAACCCTAGCCATAACCTAACCCTAACCCTAACTCTAGCCCTAATCGTAACTAAAACCCTATCCATAACCCTAGGTCTAATGCTATTCATTACCCCCCCCCAAAAAAAAAAACCCTAACCCAAATGCTAACCTTAGGCCTAACCCTAACCCTATCACTGAAACAATCCTACAAATTACCCTAATCTTAACATGAATACTAAATAAAAACCTATCCATAAACCTAAACCTAATTCTAACACTAATGCTAACTTGAGCCCTAATCCTAATAATTAAATTAACACAAACCCGAAACCTGACCCTGACCCTAAAAATACACCTTACTCTTAACCTTGCCCTTACCCTAAATCTGACATAAGACCTAGCCATGAACCTAACCCTATAAGAATCCATAGCCATAATCCTAATCATGACATTATTTCTATCCCTAAACCTTGCCCTAGCCCTATCACAAACCCTAGCCCTCATTCTAATCCCAAATCTAGCCTTTATCCTAAAACAAACATAACCGCAGAACTAAATGTAATTCTAATAATCACCCCAACACTATACCTAGCTATAATCCATCCCTTCCCCTAAACCTAACACTAAACCTAAGCCTAAACATAGCCCTAACCCTAGACCTAAACCTAACACTAATCCTAGACATATTCTTAGCCATAATTTAGTCCTAAACTTAACCCTAATCCTAGCCTTAAGACTAACTCTAACTATCGCCCTACCTCTATTCCTAGTTCTAACCCTATCTTTTACCGAAACCCAAACACTAGACCTAACCTTAGCTCTAAACCTAGCCATAGCCCTAGCCCTAGAATTAACCATAACTCTAAATGTACCCCTAAGCCTAAACTCACCCTATCACAAGCAATAACACTAATATTAATCGTTAAACTACATTTAACTTTAGCCTTAGCCCTAAAATATAATGAGCCATAGAACTAACCCTAACCCTTAACTTAAACCAAATCTGAGCCCTAAATCTAGCCCTAAGTCTACCCCTGATTTGAGTCCTATCGCCAACCCTAAAGCTAATTCTGACCCTGAAACTGAACCTAACAATTACGCTAGCTCAAAACATCACCCTGAACTTAAACCTAACTGTAAAACTTGACTTAGCCCTATCTTTAAACCTAAAATTAGCCTTAATAATAACCCTAGTTCTTACATTAACTCTTTCTCTAACACTAGCCCTAAGATAACCCAAAATCTAGCCCTAATGCAAGCCCCCACCCTAGCTTATCCCTAACTCTAAACCTAAACCAAGTCCTAACCCTTACCTTAAACCTAAAACTAACTTTAACCCTTTCACTAACTCTAAATCTAACATTAAACCTAACCCTAAGACTAACCGTAACCCTAGCCCTACACCTAGTTTCCACCCTGTTCATTACCTTAACCCTAAACCTAATGCTAACCCTCAGCCTAACCCTAACACATTCACTACCCCTAACCTATCCATTACCCTAAACATAACCCAAACCCTAAACCTAAACAAACACTAAACCTAGAAGTAACACTAACCCTAAAAGTAGCCCTAGTTGTAACACTACTTCTTACATTAGTATAACCCTAAAGCTAACAAAAAAACTAGCCTACCCCTAATCCAAGCTTTAACCCTAGCTTTAACCCTAACCCTAAACCTAAACCTAGCCCTAACACTAGAACTAACACTATCCCTTACCCTAAGCCAAACTCTAACCCTAAGACTACCTTAGTCCCAACCTAATTCTTTGCCTAACCCCAAACCTAACTCTATTGCCAGTCCTAACCCTTACCCTCAATCTAACTCTATCAATATCCCAAACCCTAACCCTAACCCTGACCTTATTCTGACCCTAACACTAAACACAGGTCTAAACCTGACCGTAACCTAAACTGACCCCTAACATTGTCACTACCTGTAACCCAATACCTAAACCTAACCATAACACTAGACCTAGACCTACACTTAATCCTTCATCTAGTGATAACTCTAGGCCTAGCTCTAAACAAAATCTTAGCCCTAGCCTTAATAATAACCCTTAACCTAACCCAAACACTCACCATACCACTAGACAAAACCCTAGTCCTAATGCTGGACCTAACAATAAACCTAATCCTAACACAAACACTGACACTTACCCTAACACAAACCCTAGCTCTCAACCTTATCCTAACAAAAACCATAACCCTAACATTATACCTAGCTATGTCACTAAACCTGAAACTAGCCATCGGCATAGGCCAAAACCTACCTCTAAATCTATACATAAACCTAACCTTAACCCAAATGGAAATACTAACCCTAGCCCTAACCCTCACACTGACTCTAACACTAATCCTCATACTAGTCCAAAAACTAGCTCAATCCCTAACCCTTAAACTTAACCTAACCCTGACACTAACGCATGGCCTAAACCTAAACCTAACCTTAAACCTATCACTAATCCTAAACTTAACCCTATCAATAACCCTAGCTCTAAGCCTACATATAACCCTAAGTCTAACCCTAACTTTAATGATAACCCTAGCCCTAACCTTAGCTCTAACCCTACCCATTACCCTAACCCTAACTCTAACCTAGATGATAACCCTAGCCCTAACCCTAAATCTACCCTAACCCTAACCCTAGATATAACAATAAACCTAACCTTTGCCATTAAGCTAACCCTTGCTCAAACCCTAACTATTACCCTAAATCTAACCTGAAACCTATCCTTTAACATAAACTTAAGCCAAAACCTAAAAATAACCCTAACCCTAACATGAATCAAACCCTATCCAATACCCTAATCCTAATGACAAGCCTAGCCCTAAACTTAACATTAACCTTGACCCTAACAGTAATTATAACCTCGACCTAACCCTAACCCTAAAACTTGCCCTAGTGCTAACCCCAGCTCAAACTCTAAATCATACCATAAACCTAAACCTAACCCTAACCCTAGGCATAATCCTCAATCTAGCCCTAATACTAACCATAACCCTAGCTCTAACCCTATCTTTTATCCTAAGAACAACCATAACCCTAAGGATATCGCTAGGCCTAACGCTAACCCTTTTGCAAACTCTAACCCTATCAATTACCCTACACCTAATATGGACCCTAAACCTAAACCAACATTATCCTAACCAAACCCTAATGCTAATTCAAGCTCTAAACCTAAACCCTAACATAAACCAAACCCCAAACCTAATTCTAACACTAATAATACCCCTAGCTCTAAACCTGACTTTTACCCTAATCCTAATTCTTACAGTAGACCTAGCCATAAATCTAATCATCAATGTATGCCTAACGTAAGCCTAGACCTGACACTAGCCCTAGCCCTCATTCTTGCCATAACATTAAAAAAAAAAACCCTAGTCCTCATCCTAGCCCTAAACCTAGGCTTATTACTAAACCAAACCATAACCCTAGCCCTAAACAAAATTCTAACCTTTGACTTAGCCTTAAAACGAGCTTTAACCCCATCCTTTCCCCTAAAAATAACCCTATCCCTAAACCTAAACCTAAAACTAAAACTAGGCCTAATCCTAATACAAACACTAGACTTAATCCTAGCCCTAATTTAACCCTAAACATAACCTAACCCTAGCCCTAAGTCTAACTCTAATTCTCATCCTAGTCGTATTTCTAGTGCTAACCCTATCTCTTACCATATTCCTATCACTTGCCTTTACATTAGTCCTAACCCTAGCTCTAGTCCTAATACTATATCTAACCCTAACTCTAAATTTAACTCTAATCCTAAACTAAACCTCTCACTAACACAAGATGCATTGCTAATGCTAACCTTAAAACTAGTCCTAATCTCCTCCTAGCCCTACAAAACAACCAAGCCATAGCCCTAAAAATAATCTTTAACTTAAACCAAACCCTAAGCCTACACCTACCCCTAAACCTAGCTTGAATTCAAGACCTATACCTAAATCTAAAACAAATCCTGACCCTGACTCTGATCCTAACACTAACCCTATCTCTAAACATCACTCAAAACCTTTACTTAAACCAAACTTTAGTCCTAGCCCTAACCTTAACCCTAAAACTCGTTCTAATTGTAACCCAAGTTCTTACATTAGCTGAAGCCCTAAAACTAGCCCTAACCTAACGCAAAACCTGTTCCTAATCAGAGCCCTAAAACTACCTTTAACCCTAAACATAATCCTAAATCTATTCCTAACACTTACTCTAAACCTAACCCTAAACCTTACCCTTGCCATAACCCAAAACCCAAACCTACTCCTAGCCTTAATCCTAACCATAAACCAAGCCCTAACACCAGCTGTAACATTATCCATTACCCTAATCCTAATCCTAACCCTAATGCTCACCCTAGGATAACCCTAAATCTATTCCTAAACATAACCTATACATTACCCTAAACCTAACCTGAATTCTAAACCTAAAAATATCCATAAACCTAATTGCTACCCTAATAATATTAACCCTAAAAAAATCTCTAACTATAACCCTAGACCTGATATTATCCCTAGCCCTAATGAAGCCCTAACCCTAAAACAAAGTCTACAAATTATCCTAGCCCTAATCTTAGCCTTAATACTTAACCTAACCCTAACCATAGACCTAACAAAAATTTTTACCCTCACAGTCATCCGAGTTCTAAAGCTAGCTATAACATCATACCTATTCATAACCATAACCATAAACCTAGGATATGCCTTAATACTAATCCTATCTCGAATACTAGCCCTTATTAAGCCCTAATTCTAACACTAAATTTAACCCTAAAACTCAGACTAATTCTAACTCTTTCCCTAGCCCTATACCTAGTTCTAACTCTAACCCTTATGATAACTGAAACATTAGTCCTAAACCTAGCCCTAACCTTCACTGTAGACATAAACCTAGATCTAACCCTAACCCTAAGCCTAAACCACACCTTAACACTAGCTCTAACCCTAAAGCTAATTTGAAAACTAGCCCTTACCCATCCCTAGCCCTCAAGCAAAACTGAGTAACAGCACTGACCCTAACCAATAACCTATACCAATACCTACCCCTAAATCTAGCACAAACCCTAGCCTTAAATCGAGTCCTAATCCTAAACCTAGAACTAATACTAACCCTGATTCTGTCCTTAACACTAAATCTAGTTCTACACATCACCCTATCCTTAAACCTAATCCTAACACTAGACCTCTCCCTAAACCTAACCCTAAAACTAGCCCTAATTGTAATGCCAGTTCTTAAATTATCCATAGTCCTAAACCTAACACAAATCCTAGCCCGAATCCAAGGCATAACCCTAGCTTTAACCCTAATGCTAACCCTGACCCTAACTCTATCTCTATCCCTAGTACTAATCCTAGCTGTAATCCTATTTCTTACACTTACTCAGATCTCCATCCTATGGCTTCCCTCGTCCTAACCCTAATTCTATGCCTACCCCAATCACTAACACTATACTAGTCCTAAACCTAGCCCTCATTCAAGCTCTAAACTTATCCCAAATCCTAACCCAAATGCTGACACTTATCTGACCCTAAAATGAAACCTAGGTTTAAACCTGACCCTAACCCTTGTCTGAAAACTAACATTAGCCCTACCAGTAACCCTAACACTAAACTTAATACTAACACCAGCCCTAGACCTAAACCTAATCCTAAATATAACCATGACCCTAGCCTCAGCCCTAACAATAACGCTTAACCTAAACCAAACACTCACTCTAACCCTGGAACTAACCCTAGTCCTAATTCTGGACCTAAGCCTAAACCTAATCCTATCCTGAACCCTAAAACTTAGCCTAAAAAAACCCTAGCTCTAAAACTTATCCTAAACCCAAAACTAACCTTAAAAGTAGACGAGCTCTAAATCTAGCCATAACCATAACTCTAACTCTTACATTACCCATATACCTAACACTAGCCCTAAACCTCCCACAAAACCTAGCCATAATTGCAGGCCTAAACATAACATTAAGCATAACCCTAAAACTAAATCTAGCCCTAACCCTAACCCGAATCCACGTTCTGACCCTATCCCTAGCTCAAACCCTAAACCTTACCCTAAACATAACACTAGCCCAAACACCTAAACCTCACCCTAACTAGATAGAATTAGGACTGGTTATAGCCCTAATCTTAACTGTAACCATAGCCATAACCTTGCTCTAACTCTATCCATTACACTAAACATAAACCTAAAACTAATGCTAACCCTAGCCCTAACCCTAACCCTAACCCTACCCTAGCACAGACTGTAAACCTAACCTTCGCCCTAGCACTAAGCCTAGCT
This sequence comes from Callospermophilus lateralis, assembly GCF_048772815.1. Lineage (NCBI taxonomy): Eukaryota > Metazoa > Chordata > Mammalia > Rodentia > Sciuridae > Callospermophilus > Callospermophilus lateralis. The sequence goes on along the minus strand of NC_135316.1, from coordinate 18,184,130 downwards.
TAATCACTAACAATTACACTTAACCTAACCCTAACACTAACCCAAGGCATAACCCTAACCTTAACCCTAGCCCTAAACATAACCTTAGCCCTAGCACTAACCCTAGCTCAAAACCTACCCATAACCCTAATACTAAACTTAACCCTAATGATAACACTAGACCTAAAGCTAAACCTACCCTAACTCTAAACATAAACCAAACTCTAAACTAACAGTTAACCTAACCCAAACCCTAAATCTAACCTAGCTAAAACCCTAAATCAAATTCTAAACCTAAACCTAAGGCTAACCTAAACCTAACCCTATCTTTAACCTGACATCTAAACCTATTACCCTAACCCTAATGATAACCCTCACCCTAACTGTAACACTAACCATGACCATAACCCTAGACCAAACCCTAAATTAATCTTAGCCATAGAAAAAATCCTAAATCCTAGCTGAAACCCTAAACCATACCCTAAACCTAATCCTAAGTGTAACCCTCACCCTAACCCTTACCCTAAACCTAACTCTAGCCCTAATCCTAACCATAACCCTAGCCTTCACCCTAGGTCTAACCCTATGAATTACCCTAAAAATAACCATAACCCTAATGCTAACCCTAGACCTAAACCTAAACCTATCACAAACTCTAAACATATTAATTACTTTAATCCAAACCTGAACCATAAACCTAACACTATCCATTACCCTAACCCTAATTCTAACCTTAATGCTAATTTGAGCCTTAACCCTAAACCTTATCCTAACTGTAACCTGAAGCCTGAGTCTTAACTTAATAATACCCCAGCTCTTAATGTAACCCTTTCTCTAAATGTAACCCTTTAATTTAACCTAGCCATAAACCTAATCCTAAAAATATCACTAACTATAAACCTAGACCTGAAATTTGTCCTAGCTCTAATACCTGGTCTAAACCTAACACAAAAACTCGCACTAATCCTAGCCTTAAATTTAGCCTTAATTTTAAACCTAACCATAACCAAGCCCTAACCCTAAAGCTATTCATAAAACTAGCCCTATCCCTAACCATCACACTAAATAAAAACCAAGAAATAGGCCTAACACTAACCTTCGCTTAAACCAAAACCTAGCACTATACTTAGATAAAACCCTAGCCCTAATTTTAGACCTAAACATAACCTTAAATATAACCCATAACCTGAAATATATCCTAACACTCCTCCTATCTTTAAACACCACCCTAAACTTAAAGTGAACCCTAACAGTAACCCGAGCCCTAATTCGAGTCCTAACCATAACCCTAAAACTAACCCTGACCTGACTGATATTCAAACACTAACCCTTGCTATAAATATCAGCCTAATCTTAATCCTAACCTTAACACTTGACCTCCCCTACATCTAAACCTAATTGTAACCCTAGTTTTTATATTAGCCATTGCCCTAACCCTAGCCTTAAATCACACACAAAAACAAGTCCTAATCTGAGCCCTAAACCTAGCTTTAAGCCTAGTGATAAACCTAACACTGGCCATAACCCTATGTCTTACCTGAAAAAAACCTTAAAACTAACGGTAACCCTAGACCTATCCCTATTCCTTAGGCTAACCAAATCCTAACCCTATTCATAATCCTAACCCTAAATCTGATTCTAGATCTAACACTATCCCAAATCCTAACCCTAACCCTGATCATTATTCTGACCATAACATAAACCCTAGGTCTAAACCTGACCCTAACCCTAAACCAAACCATAACACTAGACCTAATTGTAAACATATACCTGAACCTAACCCTACCAGAAGATCTATACCTAAATCTAATCCTAAATCTAGCCTGAAATCCAGCTCTAAAACTAAAAAAAAACCCAGCCCTAGTCCTAACAAAAACCTTACCTATTCCAAAAACAAACTCTACCCCTATACCTAAACCTAGTCCTAATTCTGGCTTTAACACTAACTTTAACTCTAACCCAAACACTGATCCTGCCTTTAACACTAAACCTTCTTCTAAATTTGACATACCAAAACTAAACCTAATTCTAGACACAGACATAACCCCAACTCTAAAAATAGCCCTCTTAAAAACCCTAAATCGTACATTACACATAGCCTTAACCCCAGGCCTAAAACTAACAATAAACATAGAGCTAATTTTAGGCCTAAACCTAACCATAAGCATAACCTAAACCCTAACACTAGCCCTATACTTAATACTAGCCCTCATGTTAGTCCTAAGATAGTTCAAAGCCTAACCTTTACCCTAAACATAAACATTGACCTACCCCTAACACTCACCCTAAACTTAACCCAAATCCTAAAATTAACCTAGCCCTAAACCTAGCTCTAAACCTACCCATTACCCTTACCCCAAACTTATTGTTAATCCTGGCCCGATCATTAATGTTAACCCTAACCCTAAATAGAAAACTAACCATAGATATAACCCTAAAATTAACACTCTGCATAGCCCTAACTCTAGATCAAACCATAAACCTAAACATAACCATAGCTCTAATCTGCTACAATGTGTCTGGGCACAAAATAACCGAGCCACCACAAAAACTTGAAGATTCCAACAACAAGTCTTTATTCCCGAACTCTCACCGACAATCTACACGCAGGTTCTGGGAAAAATACACTCCCCCGACTGGGCTCTGTGTACCAATTCTCTCAGAGCAATGCGACAACTAAACGAGAACTCAAGGAGCGCATGCCTGAGGCATCAGGATATGCCCTAATCCCAGCAGTATCCGCCCTAAACCTCGAGCCGCCCTATTCCTGCAGGATCCACCCTAAACCTGGAGCCACCCTATTCTAGCAGGATCCACCCTAAACCCGGAGCCACCCTAATCCCAGAGCAGGGTCACCTTTCAACCCAAAAATGCCATGCGTCATTTCTACTTGGCTATGGCTCTCAGCATCTCCCCCTTTCTGTTTAAATAAACAACAAGCAATGTGGCTTAGGGACCATGCCTGTTAAGTTTTCCAATTCAACATATGGTCCTTACCCGTCATCGGATGAGCTGACCTCTAGGTGTCAGCCTCCTGTCTTAGGTTGGTACCACTGCAATTGGATCATACCCATCACTTACTACCAGTCCAGCATACAGCCATACTTGTGGATAGGCCTATGCAGCAGTTGAGGGGGGGGTTGAGGTTCTTTGACTCATATCTGTTGGCCCCCAAATTTCTCCTTGGTGCCAGTGGGGGGGTGAGGTTCTTTGCTTTACCTCTGTTGGTCAACAAATTTTAGACCATCACTAGAAGAAGGGAGGAGGATACAGAAATGCCACGACACCTAGCCAATTGACGACTCCTTTGGAAAAATTGTATCGCCAGTGACACCATCAGCAAAGATAGTCCAGCACTACCACAATTCGCTGCACCAACAGATAGTTCACAATGCATACAAGTGATACATAGTCCAGGCAAGTTCTGCAAGCAGTTCAAAGTGGAGGAATTTATCAATATGTCCATTTCCTCCCAAAGTAAATCAACTCCTTGATTGAGCATTACTTTTTGAGTTATTATTCATTGATGCATCAGTTTATATAGTTTACTGTGATAGCTATCATAGAAGCTCTAGTTTGGTTTTATCTTTGTCTTCACCGGCACAGGGATGAAGATAGGAATTCTGGTAATGATGCTAAAAAGAAATTATGTAACATTCCAAAAGATACTAAGAAAACAATTTTCTGAACAATTTACATTATCCTGAACAGAATCATTAAATATAGTGAAAAGAAAAGGTGAAAGTAAACAAACAGATCTGTTAACCTCCTTATTTGTAGACATATTAAAACAATCCTCAACAGCTGTTTACCCAATTTAAATTAAAGCATTAAAATCACATGAAATAAAAAAAAATTGGATCCATTTTTCATGAGCACTCCTCATATATGATATATAGACATACACACATACAAACATACAACACAAAACACCAGTGTGCACACAAACGTACAACACATAAGACAATAGTAAAGGCCTAGTAGCTTTACACAGGTGAAATCTCCATTACAATGTTTAAAAACTCCACAGTCAAAAAATAAAACTGATCAGAAAAACATTAACCTAGGTTTGTATGAGCTCAAAAAATAAAATAGAACTTTATGATGTGGGAAAAGAGGATAATAAAATAGATATTGGAAAAAGCATCCTGGTTAGTCACTGTCACAGATGTAAGAATAGCCAAGTTGGAGCTCTGGATATCAGCTGTTATGGATTTGAGTCAAATCATCTCTTTTTTGGTCTGTAGAAATTGCGTTGGTTAGACTCTCTGAAATCCAAATTGACTGCTGTTCTCCCTGTGAAAACACACAAACAGAACCCCAACTCCAGACAATCACTGGGTCAGGACCTTTCCATTGACCTGTTAGAATATCCTTCCAAATTACCTTAGGCTTATGTACATTTTTTGGACACATATGCCTTTCCGCAGCACTGAGTTCTGATGAATCCAAATTTAAAAGGTTTAGAGTAAAAAAGGTTATTTTAAGTTTATTTTTGGGGGATATATACCCCTTTCCAATTCCCTCTTTTTGCTTTAATAAGTACATTTTAATCGTTTGATGAGCTCTTTCATCTATGCCTTGTCCATGAGGACTGTATGGAATTCCTGTTATATGAGTAATGCCAAATGATGAGCAAAATTGTTTAATAGAGGTGGAAGTATAACCAGGACCATTATCTGTTTTTAAATGTTTTGGAACGCCCACAGAGGCAAAATTTTTTAAGCAATGAGCTATAACATCTTTAGTTTTTTCTCCAGCATGAAGAAAGCCCATCAAAAATCCGGAAGAAGTATCAACTGTAGCAAGCAAATATTATATTTTTCCAAATTCTGGCAAGTGTGTGACGTCCATCTGCCAAATATGGTTAGGTATCAATCCTCTGGGATTGACTCCAAGATTAACTTGTGGTAAAAAGGTCACATAATTTTGACATTGTTTTATTATATGTCTGGCTTGTTCCTTAGTTATTTTAAAATGCTTTGTAAAGTATTAGCATTGACATGGAACCTTTTATGAAAATTTGTAGCTTCTAGTGTAGAGAAAATATGTATGTCATGTGTAGTTTCATCTGCGAAATCATTGCTCAAACTAAGGGCTCCAGGCAATCCTATATGTGCCCTGATATGTCCTATAAAGAATGGATCTTTTCTGTCCCAGATTAGCCTTTGTATATTGGAAAGCAAAGAGAAAACAGTAGAGGAAGGGGAAATCCTACAAGCATCTTCAAGGGATACTATAGCATTAACCATATACTGACTATCAGAAAATAAATTAAATACAGAATCTTTAAACATCACAAAAGCTTGTAAAACTGCATTAAGCTCTACTTTTTGAGCTGATTTTTTGGGTACTAAAAATGTAAAAGTTTTATCATTGGTAACTACTGCTGTTGTACCATTATTTGACCCATCAGTGGATATATTTGGAGCATTCATGATAGGGTTTTTTCTTGTCATTTTTGGAAAAAACTACAGGATACTTAGACCAAAAAGACAACAAAGGATTAGATGGTAAGTGATTATCAAATGAAACATTATATTTACACATGATTATTGCCCAAGTATTTAACTCATTAGCTAACTCATCAATTTGATCCATAATATATGGAGTAAAAATTTTATTGGGAGAAACTTCACTCACTTCGCTGCTTTTAATCTTTTTGAGTATTAACTGTCCTACAGCCTCAGGATACCTAGTAAGAATAGTGTTAGGAGAATAAGATAAATGTATCCACAATAATGGACCTTCTTGCCTAAATACCCCTGTAGGAATATGTTTTCTTGGTAGTACAATAAATAATAAAGGTAAACTTATATCAATTCAACCCAAATGCATATTTTCCATATATGTTTCAATAATTTTTAATGTCTTTCTTACTTCAGGAGTTAACATGCGAGGTGAATTTGGATCTGATGGACCTTTTAGGATATCAAATAAAGGTCCCAACTCTCCTGTTGGTATGCCTAGATAAGGCCTTATCCAATTTATGTCTCCCAATAACCTTTGAAAGTCGTTAAGTGATTTGAGTTGATCTACTCGTATTTGAATTTTTGGTGAATGGACCATGGTTGAGGATAATAAAAATCCTAAATAATTAATTGGAAAATTTAATTGTACTTTATCTATTGCTATCTCTAGATTATAATTTTTTAAAAAGTTTGTAAGTGTGGCATAACATTCCAGCAATGTGTTTTTATCTTTATGTGCTAATAATACATCATCCATATAGTGAAATATTTATAGTTCAGGATTTTAATTTCTAAGTGGCTGAATTGCTTTGTTAACGTAAATTTGACACATAGTTGGGCTGTTATCCATTCCTCAAGCGAGTACTTTCCATTCATATCTCTGATTAAGACCTTCATAATTCAGTGCAGGGAGAGTAATGCAAAACATGGGCTATCCTCAGGATGAATTGGAATCGAAAAAAAAAACAAAATAAAACAATCTTTAATATCTATAGCTAAAACATACCAGGTTTTTGACAAAGCAGACAATTGGGGAATCCCTTATTGAGTAGATCCCATAATAACCATCTCATTATTAATGGCTCTTAAATCTTGCAATAATCTCCATTTACCAGATTTCTTTTTGATGACAAAAATGGGAGTATTATGGGGAGATACAGAAGTTTGTATATGTCCTTCCGCGAATTGTTCTTTGACCAGGTCATGGGATACTTGTATCTTTTCTTTAGTGAGGGGTCACTGAGGAACCCATACTGGTCTTTCTGATTTCCAAGTAATTTTGATTTTCTCAGTGGCCCCTTCTGAAAACCCACTCCATGTCTATTTATTCCCGATCTATTTCAATTGGTCCTGCTATACCTTTTTCTTGTTGTTCTAATCTTTTTTCTTTCCTAAAACCTTGTCTAACCCTAGTAGTGGGTGCATTAGGATTGATGTTATTTTTTAACGTCAAACATAATTGATCTTGGCCATCTCATCCGCATAAATTTATAGGAAGATGATCCAATATATATGGCTGTATAGTTCCTTCACATCCTTCAGGATCCTTCCAATCTAATGCCATTGCACTTCTATGGGGATTAGTCACCACTCCTAGGCCTTTAATTGTTTGAGTGGCTTGTTGTAATGGCCAATGTTTTGGCCATTCTTGACGAGATATGATGGTAAGGTCAGCACCTGTGTCCAGTAGCCCATTAAATTCATGTCCTTGAATATTTAGTTTAAGCATTGGGTGAGAATCTAAATTTAAAGACAGCATAGCCCAATCTACACCTGTGAAGCCTAATCCCCTGGAACCTCTTTCGACACTACGACTGGAAAATTTATCATGCAACCTGGGTATTATTAATAACTGTGCTATTCCATCTCCTGGTGAAATTACTGATATACCTCTTGGAGAACTAGCTATAATTTTATTTCACCTACATAATCAGGATCAATTACCCCAGGACTTATCATAAGTCTTTTTAGTGTAGAAGAACTGCATCCCAATAATAAGCCTACTGTTTCTTGGGGAAGAGGTCCTTTTATTCCTGTGGGAATGATTTGATCTCCCATCTCTGGAGTTAGTACTGCTCTAACAGCAGTTAGTACTGCTCTGTCAGAGGTGCAGATGTCCAACCCTGCACTCCCTCTGGTTTGTCTGATGAGGAATTTAATGGACAATGTGTCCTGGGCACTACCCTGATGGTGTTGCTGGGTTCCTCCCTTTCAGCGTATATTTGTGATTGTGGGCCCCGGAGCATTGGGTCCCTCAGTCCGTTTTTTGGCAATGGAGCCTGATGCCTTTCTCCATTATATCGTGGGTAAATACCTGGTTCTTGTTCATTTTTTGCTAAGGTAGTACCCTCTGTGGTGGTTTGAGAACGACATTCTTTAGCCCAATGTCTCCCTCTACGGCATTGTGGGCAAATACCCAGTATTCTATTCCTATGATACCTAGTTTTGTTAAACCCTCTTTCTATGGGGTAATTCCTTTAAAATGTCCTGTTTGTTCACAATTGTAGCATGTTCTTGGCCTTGCATGTAAAGCCTGTTTTACTGCAGCTGCCAAGACTTGCCCTTGTTCATTAATGTCTCTACATAATTTAATATATGTGTTTAAATCTCCATGTCTTCATGGTCTAATGACCTCTCTGCAGTAATGATTTGCTTGATCATAAGCCACTTGTTTTATTAATGACATTTCTTGTTCTGTATCCCCAAAATTTCTGGAAGCTATTTGTATAAGCCTATCTACAAATTCAGCGTAAGGTTCATTAGCTCTCTGTATCACCTTACATAACTGACCTTGTAAATCTCCATGTCCTTGTAAAGTCTTCCATGCCCTAACTGCATCTGCAGCAATTTGTGCATATATAGCAGGATCATATTCAATTTGTTGCCGTTGACCCACATGAGGTCCTTTTCCTAACAACAAATCTAGATTTCTTTGAGGGTAACCAGCTACTACATTTTTCCTAGTTGTCTTCGTGCAAAATTCCTCATTGGAAACCTTCCATAACAAATATTGTCCTCCATTTAGCACATATTTACACATGCTAGCCCAATCTGCTGGCATCATGTCCAAGTTGGTAGTGGATTCGACCATGCTTACCGTGAAGGGTTTTGGGGACCATAGGTTGTTACAGCCTCTTTAACTGCTTCACTGTTTTGAAATTTAAAGCATGGTGAATTCGCTCCCCTCCTGCCTGCTCAAGTTCAGGGCATGCTAATCTTTGAGGTCCTGTCTCAGGATCCCATTTATCAACTACGGGGGTTGAGGGCCACTCAGCTGTCTCCATAGTTGGAGCTGTTGGTTGAATTACGCCTTCTGGTGATAGAATGGAGTTAGTAGCGGCCTCCTGTGGTAGCTTTTTTTCTTATAGCCCCTTTTCCTTTAAATTTTCTTCCTCTCTCTGACTAGCTCGATAGACCTTCTCTTTTTCTTGATCTAAAATGTCTTTCTCCATGGTCTGAACCTCTAACAATTTACTTAACACTCTTTTGGTTTGTTTTTTACTAATTTCTAATCTACTATAAAGATAACGCAACCCAATAAGATAACACAAAACAAAACCAAAACTGAATGAAACAAAAACGGAATAAAAAAAATTGTTGTATCAATATTCTCTTCCTCAGGGCCGAAGAACTTCAAACCTTGAGCCAACCATTGTTACCAGTTTGCCTGAGAAATTTCTAGGGATAGGCAGCTTGAAACAAAAACAAAATAAATCAAAACAAGAACACATTGTTTTTTGAAATTGTCACCCATTCTCTCTCCTTTTCTCAGGGGCGAGCAATTTCACTTACCTCTAAGCTTCAGATGTTCCCCGCAGGGGCCGCCAAATGCTGAAGTCTGTCTGGGCACAAAATAACCGAGCCACCACAAAAACTTGTAGACTCCAAAAGCAACTCTTTATTCCCGAACTCTCACCAACACTCTACACGCAGGTTCTGGGAAAAATACACTCCCTCCACCGGGCTCTGCATACCAATTCTCTTAGAACCCCAAGAAAACTCAACGGGAACTCAAGGAGCTGGCGCCTGAGGCAGCAGCATATGCCCTAATCCCAGCAGGATTGGCCCTAAACCTGGAGCCACCCTATTCCAGCAGGATCCGCCTTAACCCCAGAGCCACTCTAATCCCTTATCAGGGTCACCTTTCAACCCCAAAATGCCATGTGTCATTCCTACTTGGCTATGGCTGTCAACACTAATTGTAAATTTATCACTAATTCTAACTCTAAACCATTATCTAAACCTAACCTAACACTCTCCATTACCTTAACCCTAACCCTAACGTTAATAATAACCCTAGCCCTAACTCTAACCCTAATCCTAAACCTAAAGTAAACATATCCCTAGACCTAACCCTAAACCTAGCCCTAAACTTAGCTCAAAAGCTAAACTTTATGGTAAACATAACACTAAACCTAACCCTAACCCTATTTGCAACACTAACTCTAACCCTAACTCAAGGCATATTCCTAACCATAACTCTAGTTCTAACCTAAGCTCTAACCCTATCAATTACACTAACCCTAACCCTAACTCTAACCCTCACCCTATGTCTAAACCTAGCTATAGCACCATTCTTTATCATAAACTAATACCTAACCCTATCACTATCACTAGGCCTAAGCTGAAACCAACCCTAGCCCTAATCTTAGCCCTAATTATCCCTATACCAAACCCTTACTCTAATTTTAGCAATATCACTAACTTTAACCCTCACACTAGCCCTATCCCAAGTTCTACCCTATCCCTTACCAAAACTCTAACGGTGGCTCTAACACTTTCCCTATTTTTAATCCTAGCCTAATTCCAAATCTAAAGCTAATGATAAATGTAACCCTAATCCTAAGTCTATGCCTAACACTAACACTAATCCTAACCCTAATACTAATTGTAAAACTAGCCTTAGCGCTTACCCTAGGACTAAAACAAAACCAAGCAATAGATCTAACCATAAGCCTTAACTTAAACCAAACCCTTAACTACTACAAGAACTAATCCTAGCCCTAATCAAGTCCTAACCCTAACCTTAAAACTAACCATGACTCGGACTCATATTCTAACACTCACCCTAGCTCTAAACATGATGATAAAGAGTAAAACTAGCCCTAATTCAAGTGTTAACTCAAACCATAAAACTAACCCTTACCCTGACTCCTATCCTAAAAAAATCTCTAGCTCTAAATATCAACCTAATCTTAAATCTAACACTGACACTAGAACTACCCCTAACCCTAACCCTAAAACTTACCCTAATTGTAACCCTGGTCGTAACATTACAAATTGCCCTAACCCTAGCCCTAACACTAACAAAAAAGTAGCCCTAATCCTAGCCCTACACCTAGCTTTAACCCTAACCATAACCATAACTCTTCCCCTAACACTAGCTCTAACCATATCCCTAATCCTAGGCAAAACCCTAACCCTAATGGTAACTTGAGACCTATCCCAAATCCTCAGTCTAATCAAAACTCTCACCATATTAATAGTCTTAACCCTAGCCGTCATTCTAGCTCTAACCATATCCAAAACCTTAACCCTAACCCTGAACCTTATTCTGACCATAACACTAATCTAGGTATACACCTGACCCTAATGCTAGACCAAACCGTATCACTAGCTCTACCAGTAAAATGATACCTAAATCAGACCCTATCAGCAGCTCTAGACCTAAACCTAATCCTGAATCTACCCTTAATTCTAACTCTAACCTGTAAAATGACCCTTCCTTTATCACTAAACCTGTCTCTAAACCTGACCCTAAACAAAAACCTAAACCTAACACTGGACATAAAAATCACCCTAACCCTAACCCTACAACTAGCCCTTATCATAATCCTAGCTTTTACATTACCCATAGCTCTAACTTTATGTTTAACCTAACACAAAACCTAGAGCAAAATCTAGGCCTAAATATAGCCAAAAGCGTAACCCCAACCCCAACCCTAGCCCTAAATCTAACCCTAAACCTAACCGTAGCCATGGTCTTTAATCTTACTCAAGGCCTAACCCTTACCATAAATTTAAATTTAGACCTATAACTTACTCTAAACCCTAACCCTAGCCCTAAACCTAACCATAACCCTAACGATAACCAGAAAACTAACAATAGACCTCACCCTGAAAGTAACACTCACCATAGCCCTAACCCTAGCTCAAAACCTAAGCCATATTATAAACCTAAAATAACTGTAGCCTTCACATTAACCCTAAAACTAAATCTACCCAAAACATAAATGTACATCTAACCATATCCATTACCCTAACCATTATCATAACCCTAATGATAACGGTAGCCCTAACCTTATCCCTAACCCTAAACCTACCATAATGCTGTCCTTAGACATAAGGCAGAAAATAATCCTCAACCTAGCCCTAGCACTAACAGAAACTCAAACCCTATCCCTTACCCAAAACATAACCCTAGCCCAAACCCTAACCCCAATCGTTAGCCCTATACTAACTGTAACCATAGCCCAAACTCTAACTCTAATTTGATATATTGCACGAACCATAACCCTAAACCTAAGGCTAAACCTAGCCCTAACCCTAACCCTAACCCTAACCCTAATTCAATAGGTAGCTAGATTTAGGCCTAGAATTTGCTCTAATCTGAAGCCTCAACCTAGCCCTAACACTTAATTAATCCCTGACCCTTACCCTTAACCTAACCATAAGAAAATGATAAGCCTAACCCTAACCCTAACCCTAACTCTAGCCCTAATCCTAAACTTAAAACTAGACTTAACCTTAGATCTAATCCCCATCAATTACCCTAACCCTAATCATAAGCCTCATGATAACTTAAGCCCTAACCCTAAACCTACTCTAATCCTAACTGTAAACCTAACCCTAGACCTAACAATAAACCCAACCCTTGCTATAGTCCTAACCCTAGATCATATTCTAACAATTATGCTAAACTTAACACTAACCCTTGTCCTAAAATAAAGCTAACCCTAAACCTAATCCGGCATCTAAGCCTGTCTATTACCTTAACCCTAATGATCACCCTAATTCTAAAGCTAGACCTAATCCTAAACCTAACACTATATTTAGCACTAACCCTAGCTCAAACCATAACCAATACTTTAAACCTAACCCTAGCCTTAACCCTAAACCTAACCCTAACTCTAGCCTTAATCCTTAACATAAGCGTAACCCTAAACCTACCTCTAACCCTATCCATTACCCTAATGATAACCATAAACCTAATGCTAACCTAGGCCTAACCTGAACCCTATCCATTACCCTATACCTAATCTGAGCCCTAAACCTAACCTTATCCATTACCCTAACCTTAACCCAAACGTAATGCTATTTTGAGCCATAAACCTAAACCTCAACCTAACCCAAACCCAAAACCTGACTCTGATTATTATAATACTCCTAGCTCTCAACTTGTACCTCACCCTAACCCTAACTCTGACAATAGACCTACCCATAAATCTTACATGAAACATATTCCTAAACATAATCCTAGACCTGATATTAGCCCTAGCTCTAAATCTTCCCATATCCTTAACACAAACGCTTGCACTCATCCTAGCCCTAAACTTAGCCTTGATCCTAAACCAAACCCTAACTCTAGCCCTATCCCTAATTTTATCACTCTCCCTAGTCCTGAACCTTGCTATAACCCCATCCATTCCTCCAAATCTAACCCTAACTCTAACTCTAGACTTAATCTTTACACAAATCTAAACCTGATCCTAGCCCTAATTTAGCCCTGACCCTACCAAGAGCACTAAGATTAACTCTAAATCTTGCCCTAACCCTATTCCTAGATCTAACCCTATCCCTTACCATAATCTTAACACTTGCCCTAACCTTAGTCCTAATCCAATTCCTAGCCCTAACTCTAGCACTAACCATAACTCTAAGTCCAAACTTAACCCTAAACCTAAACCTCACACTAACACCAGCCCTCACACTAACACTAATCTTAAAACTAGCCCTAATCTAGTTCAAGGACTAAACCAAAACTGAACCATAGCCATAAATCTAACCCTTAACCTAAACCAAAACCTAACCCTACACCTAGCCCTAACCTTAGCCCTAATTCCAGTCCTTAGCTAACCCTAAAATTAACCTTGAGTCTGACTCTTACATTACACTAACCTAGCTCTAACATCACCTTAAAAGTATACCTAATCCTAAAACTGTAACTAGCCCTAACCATAAACCTAAAAGTAGCCCTAATCATAACTCTAATATTTACATTACTCATAGTCCTAACAGTATCCCTAACCTAACCCAAAACACAACCCTAAATTGAGTCATACACCTCATTAAAACATTAACCCTAGCTCTAACCATTACCCTAAACCTAACCCAAACCCCCAAACTGGCCCTAAACCTAAACCTAACCCTAGACTTATTCCTAAATATAATCCTAGCCCTAACTCTAGCTCTAACCCTAGACATTACTCTAAACATAACCCTAACCCTATGATAACCCTAGCCCTAAACTTAACCATAATACTAAACCTAGACCTGACACTAACCCTAACTGTAGACCTAGACCTAACCATAGCTCAAACCATAACACTTACCCTAAACCTAACCCTATCACTAACCCTACACCTAACCATAAACCTAGCCCTAAACCTAGTCCTAAACTATCCATTATCCTAAACATAAGCCTAACCCAATCATAACTCTAAACATAGCTCTAATCCCGCCCATTACCCTAACCCTAACTAAAAATGTCATGATAACACTAGCCCTAACTCTAAACCTATTCTAACCCTAAAGTAAACTTAACCATAATTCTAACCCTAAACCTACAGTAACCCTAAATGCAAACGTAACCCTAGACCTAACCATAAACCTCACCATTGCCCTAGTCTTCATTGTAGCTCAAACACAAAGAGTTACGCTAAACCTAACACTAATCCTAGTCCTAAACCTAAACCTAACCGTATACATTTAGGCCTAACCCTAAACATAATGCTAGCACTAACTTTATCTTTACCTAAACTAAGCTGAACACTAAACCTAACCCTATCAATTATTCTAACTCTAACCCTAACCCTAACCCTAATGCTAATTTGAGCTCTAAAACTAAACCAAACCTAACGCAATCTCTAAAAAATCACTGACTCTAATAACACACCTAGTTCTACACCTGACCCTTACCCTAAACATAAACCTTAAACTAGACCTAGCCATAAAACAAACACTAATAGTATCCCTAACCCTAACCCTAGATCTGACATTAACACTCTACCTAATTCTTGCCTTACACCTAACACAAAGCAGAGCCCTCATCCTAAACCTAAACCCAGAATTAACCATAACCTGAACCCTAACCCTAGCACATACCTTAATTTCAACCCTCGCCCTAGTTCTGAACCCAGGTATAACCATATCCTTTCCCCTAACCCTAAACCTAACACTATCACTAAAACTAAACCTAGCCCTAACTCTAGGCCTAATCCTAACAGTGACCAAAGCTGTAATCCTAGCCCTAACTTATTGCAAACTGTAACCCAAACTCTAAACCTAGCCCTAAGATTAACCCTAAATCTAGCACTAGACCTATTTCTAGTACCAACCTTATCTATTGCCCAACCCTAACACTAGCCCTAAAATTAGTCCTAACCCTAGCCAAGGTGCTAAACGTAGAATGAACCATAACTCTATATCTAACCATAACTCTAAACCTAAACCTCACCTTAACACTACCCCTATCCCTAATTCTAATTTGAAAAGTAGCCCTAACCCTAGCCATAGCCCTCCCAAAAAAACTGAGCTAAAGCCCTAATCCTAACCCTTAACCTAAACCAAATCCTAATGCTACACCTAGTTCTAAACCTACCCCTAAAACTAATACTGACCCTGACTCTGACCCTATAACTAACCCTAACTCTAAACATCACCCTAACCCTAAACCTAACCCAAACACTCGACCTTGCCCTAATTCTAACCATAAAGCTATCCCTAACTGTAACTCTAGTTCTTACATTAGCCACAGCCCTAACCGTAACACAAAAACTAGCGCTAATCTGAGCCTCACTCCTAGCTTTATCACTAACGCTAACCCTAACCCTATCACTAAAACAAACCCTAGCTCTAAACCTATTCTTTACCCTGAGCCAAACTTTCACCCTTATGCTACCCTAGTTCTAACCCTAATCCTTAGCTTGCCCCAAACCCAAACTCTAGTACTAGTCCTAATCCTTGCCCTCATTCTATTTTTAACACTAACTCGAGGCTGAAACATAAACCTTACCCATATTCTGACACTAACACGAACCCTAGGTCAAATTCTGACCTTAACACTAAATAGAACCATAACACAAGCCATAGCAGTAAACCTATCCCTAAAACCAGCCATAACACTAGCTCTAGACCTAAACTTAATCCTAAATATAGCCATAACTCTAGCCCTATTCCTAAACAATAACATAACCCTAGCTCTAAAATAACCATTAACCTAGGCCAAACAATAACCCTCCCCCTAGACCTAATCCTAGTTCTAATTGTGACCCTAACCATAAACCCAATGCTAACTCAAAAACTGATGCTTACCTTAACACAAAACCTAGTTCTAAACATTATCCTAACCCAAAAATTAAACCTAACACTAGACATATGTAAAACCCTAAACCCCAAAAAACTAGCCATAACCACAACCCTAGCTTTTAAATTACCCATCGCCCTAACACTAGCCATAAACCTCACACAAAACCTAGTCATAATAAAAGCCCTAAATATTGACCTAAGCATAATCTTAACCTGAAGCATAGTCTAAACCCTAAACCTAATGCTTGCTCTAGTCCTAATCCTAGCTAAAACTAAACCTTACTCTAAACATAACCCTAGCTCTAACACTAACTCTAACCTTATCCATAATCTTAACTGTAACCATAACCCAAATCCTAGCTATAACTTTATCCATTACCTTAAACATAACCCTAAACCTAATGCTAACCCTAGTTGTAACTCTAACCCTAACACTAACACTAATCCTAACCGTAAACCTGATTCTAAACCTAACCCTCGCCCTAGCCCTAACCCTAGCTCAAACACTAACATTTCCTCTAAATCTAATCCTAACACTAGCCCTAGGAGTAACCCAAACCCTATCCTTAATCTTAACTTTAATCTAAGCCCTAACACTAGCATTGAACCTATTCATTACTTCAAACATAATCCTTAACCCAATGCTAACCCTAAGCCAAACTCTAACCCTATCCCTAACACTAACCCTATACATTGCTCTAAACCTAACATGAACTATAAACCTAACTCTATCCATTACTCTAAACCTAACCCTAACCCTAATGCTAATGTGAGCCATAACCTTAGACCTTAACCCAAACCAATCCCTAACCCATACTCTGACCCTAATAATAACCTAGCTCTATACCTGACTAAAACTTACACGAAACCTTGCCATAAACCTATTTCTAACACTATCGCTAACCATAATCCAAGACCTAACATTATCCCTAGCCCTCATCTTAGCCCTAAACCTATACTTAATCCTAACCCAAATCCTCACCCTATCCGTATCCTTAAATATAACGCCTGCCTTCGCACTGAACCTAGGTATATAACCCCATCCCTTCCCCTAAAACTAACCTAACCCTAGCTCTAAACATAGGCCTAAACCTAACAATAATCATAGCGCTAATCCTAGCCCTTTTCAAACGCTAAGCTAAACCTTACCCCTAACCCTAGCCCTAAGACTAACTCTAACTCACACTCTAGAACTATTTCTATTTACAACCCTATTCATTCACGTAACCCTCACAATAGCCCTAACCAAAACTCTAAATCTAACTGTAATCTTAAGCCTAAACCTCATTCTACAACTACATCTATCACTATTGCTAATCCTCAAACTAGTCCTAATTTAGCCCTAGCCCTAAAACAAAACAGAGCCATTGCTATAACCCTAAACCTGAACCTAAACCAAACCCTAACCCATAACTAGCCATAACCTGAGCTCGAATTCGAGTCCTAGGTCTAAAACTAACTCTCACCTTGACTCATATCTAAACACAAACCCTAGCTCTAAATATCACCCTAACCCTAAAACTGATGCTAACACTAGATCTATCTGAAACCCAAACCATAAAACTAACCCCAATCATAACCCTAGTTCGTACCTGGCCTTAGCCAAATACTAGCCCTAACTCTAACACAAATATAGCTCTAATCCAAAAACTAATACTAGATTTAACTTTAACCCTAACCCTAAAACTAGCCCTAAACCTAACCCTAATCCTAGCCCTAACCCTAGCTCTAATCCTATCCATTATCATAAGCCAAACCCTATTCATAATGCTAACTCTAGTCCTAATCCTAATCCTTAGGCAAACCCAAACAATAACCCTATTACTAGTCCTAACAATAGCCCTCATTCTAGATCTAACCCTAACCAAGCCCTCACCCTGACCTTCTACCTTATTCTGACCCTAACACTAATTATAGGTCTAAACCTGTCCCTACATCAAAATCAAAACCTGAAACTAGCCTTACCAGTAAACTTATACCTAAACCTAACCCTAAAACTAGCCCTAGACCTAAACCTAATCCTAAATCTAGCTATTATTACAGCCCTTGACCTAAACAAAAACTTAATCCTTGCCCTAACAATAAACCTTAACCTAAACCAAATACTAATCCTACCACTAGACCTAATCCTAGTCTTATTCTGGCTTTCACCTTAAACTTAACTTTAACTTGAACACTGGCCCTGACACTAACATTTAACCTAGCTCTAAACCTGACCCTAATGCAAAACCTAAACATAACAGTAAACATACCCTTAACCCAACCCTAAAACTGGCTCTAATCAGAACCCTAGATCTTACATTAAACATAGCACTAACCCTAGGCTTAAACCAAAAAAAAAAAAAAAAAAAAAAAAAAAAAAAAAAACCCTAAATAACCCTAACCCTAATAAAGGCCTAAAACTACCCTAAGCATAACCCTCACCCTAACCCTAACCCTAGTCCTACCCGAGCCCTAATCCTCACCTAACCCTACCTAACCCTAACCCTAACCCTCACCTTAGTTCTAACCCTAGATCAAAGCCTAACCCTTAGCCTAAACATAATCCTAGCACTATCCTTAAACATAACCCTAACCGTAGCCCTAATTATAACCTTTACCCTAGACCTAACACTAGCTCTAACTCTAGCCATTACCCTAAATCTAACCCTAACCCTCATGATAAGCCTACTCTTAACCCTAACCCAAACAGTAACCCAAACCGTATATGTAACCCTAGATATGACCCTACACCTAAACCTTGGCATAGCCTTAACTGTAAATTTTACCTCAAAACAAACAGTAAACCTATCCCTAAAACTAAACTAAAACCTCAACATAACCTTCACCATAAAGCTAACCTTACATCTAACCCAATCTATTACCCTATACCTAATCCTAACACTAATGAAAACCCCAGGACTAACCCTAAATCTAACCATGACAGTAACACTAAACCTAACCCGTTCTAGACCTAACCCTACCTTTACCCTAAATCTTACCACCACCCTACCCTAAGCTAGGGTTATTAAGTTACTAGGTTAACCCAAAACCTAACTTAACTCTAGCCCTAATCCTAACCAAACTCTAGCCCTAACCATAGCTCTAACCCTATGTATTATCCTTTTGATAATCCTAATCCTAAAGCTAACCCTAGGCTTAATTCTAATCCTTTTGCTTTCCCTAAACCTCTCCATTGCCCTAAACCTACCTTGAAACTTAAAACAAACCCAATCTATTTCCCTAACCCTAACCCTAACCCTAAGGCTCATTTGAGCCCTATCCCTAAACCTTAACCTAAAACAAACCCTAGCCCTGATCCTGACCCTAAAAATACACCTAGCTCTAAACCTGACCCTTATCCTAAGCCTAACACATACACTAAACTAAGACAAAAACCTAACTCTAAATCTAACCCAAACTGTAACACTACCTGACATTAGCCCTAGCCCTAATTCTAGACCTAACCCTACAACAAACCTAGCCCTCATCCAAGCCTTAAAACCTAGCCTTAATCACCAACCTAAACCTAATCCTAGTCCTAACCCTAATTCTTACCCTCATGCTACCTCTAAAGCTAGATATAACACCATACCTTACCCTAAAATTAACTATAATCCTAGCCCTAAAACTAAGCCTAAACTGAAGACTAACCCTAGCTCTAATCCTAGCTCTAAGTTATCCTTATTCCTAAAACTAACCAAAACACTAGACCTAATACTAACTCTAAATCTCACCCTAGCCCTAGCCCTAGTTCTAACCCCCTCTGTTACCGTAACCATATCCCTAGCCCTAACCCTTGCCCTACGGTTAAATCTAGCCTTAATCCTAGATCTAACACTAAATACAAATCTAACCCTAACCCAAAGCGTAAGCCTAACACCAAAACTAGCCCCAACCCTATTGCTAATCTTATAACTAGCCCGAAACCTAAAACTAGGACTAAAACAGAACAGAGCAAAAGCCCTTACCCTAAATCTTAACTTAAGCCAAATTCTAACACTACACCTAGATGTAACCCTAACCCTAACTCAAGTCTTAACCCTAACCATAAAACTTTCCCCAAACCTGACTCATATCCTAACACTGACCCTAGTTCTAAAGACCACCCTAAACTTAAAGCAAATCACAACAGTAACTCTAGCCCTATTTCAAGTCATAACCCTAAACTTAGAGCTAACCCTGATTGATATCCTAACAGAAATCCTAGCTATAAACACTGCCCTCACCTTAAACCGAACTCTAACAGTAACCATAGCCTTAATTTGAGTCCTAACCTTAACTGTAAAACTAACCCTGATGCTGACTCGTATTCTAACAATTATCCTAGCTGTAAATATTTCCCTAACCTTAAACCTAAACATAACACTAGACCTCCACTCACCCTAACCTTAAAACTAACCCTAATTGTAACGCTGGCTCTTACATTAGCCAATGCCCAAATCAAGCCCTAACCCTAACACAAAAACTAGCCCTGATCTGAGTTCTAAACTTATATTTAACCCTAACTCTAACCATAACACTAATTCCAACATTACCCCTAGCTCTAAGGCTATCCCTTAATTTAAGAAAAACCCTAACCCTAATGGTAACCCTAGACCTATCTCTAATCCTTAGACTAACCAAAATCCTAACCCTTTTAATAGTCCTAACTCTAGCCCTTTTTCTAGCTATATCCCTATACCAAACATTAACGATAAACCTGACCCTTATTTTGACCCTAACACTAACCCTAGGTATAAAACTGATTCTAACCCTAGACCAAAACCTAACAATATCCCTAGACCTAAACCAAATCCTAAATCTAGCCTTATCACTAGCCCTAGACCCAAACATAAACCTAGCTCTAGCACTAACAATAATCCTTAACCTAAGTCAAACACTAACCCTAACCCTAGAGTAAACATAGTCCTAATTATGGCTGTAACCCTAACACTAACTCTAACGAAAACACTGACCCTGTCCTTAGAGTAAATCTATCTTTAATCTGACATTACCCGAAAATCTAAACATAACATTAGACCTAGCCATATCCCTAACCCTACCACTAGCCATCAACATAACCCTAGCTCTTATATTACCCATAGCCCTAATCCTAGGCCTAAACCTAACACAAAACCTAGAGATTATTCTAGGCCAAAATCAAGCCTTAACCATAACCCTATCCCTAACCCTAGCCCTAACCCTATTCTAACTCTCGCCTTAGTCTTAATCCTATCTCAAAGCCTAAACATTACTCTAAACATAAACCTACACCTATTCCTCAATCTAACACTAACCCTACCCTAATCTTAACCTTAACCCTAGCCCTAAACCTAGATCTAAACCTACTCATTACCCTAAACTAAAACTAAACTTATTGATCATCCTAGACTTAGTGCTAAACCTAAACCTAAATGGAAAACTAACCTTAGACCTAACCTTAAAACTCACACTTGCCATACACCTAACCCTAGTTAAAACTGTAACCCTTACTATAAACCTAAACCTAACCATAGCCCTAACTCTAAACCTAAACCTCAATCTAAGGTTAAAAATAGCCCTAAATCTACATCTAATCATATACATTACCCTAACCCTAATCCTATCCCTAATGATGTCACTAGCACTAATTCTCACCGTAACTATATGAGTACTAAAATCTTATCTCTAGAAGTAACCCTAAACCTAACCCTCACCCTATCCCTAACCCTAGCTCAAAACCTAACCCTTTCACTAAACATAAACATAAGCCTAACCCTAGTATTAACCCTAACCCTAATTCAAGACCTATTCCTAACCATAAATTTTGCCCTAAACTTAGCTCTAATCCTATGCGTTATATTAAACATAACCCTTACCCTAATGTGAACTGTAGGCCTAACCTGAACAATATCACTAAGCCTAACCCTATCAATTACCCTAAACCTAAAGTAATCTCTAAATAAAACCATATCATTACTCTAACCCACACCCTAGTGCAAATTCAAGCCCTAACCCTAAACCTTAACCTCAAACAAACTCTAACACTGACTCTGACCCTAATAAATCTCCCAGCTGTAGAGCTGACTTCTACACTAAACCTAACCCTTACACTAGACCTGGCCATAACCCTAATCCCAAAACTATCCCCAGTCATAAGCTTAGACCTGACATTAGCCATAGCCCTAATCCTAGTCCTAAAACCAACACAAACCCCAGCCCTTATCCTAGCCCTAAACCTAGACTTAAACCTAACCCTAAACCTAAATATAGGCCTAACCCAAAAACTAACCCTAGCCCTAATCTTAGCCCTACTTTAGTCCGATTCCTAACCCTAGCCCGAACACTAAATCTAACTCTCACCCTAGCCCCATCCCTAGTTCTAACCCTACCCCTTACTGGAACCTTAATCCTAGCCCTAATCCTAGCCCTAACTCTACCCTATCATTAGCTCTAGCCCTAACCTAGATCTGATTTTACCTCTAAATCAAACCCTAACCCTAATCCTAACCCTAACTCTAACCCCAACTCTAAATCTTACTTTAGCTCTTGCCCTAAAACAAAACCGAGCCATAGCCCTAACCCTAACCCTTAACCTGAATCAAATTGTAATCCTAAACCTAACCTTAGCTCTAATTCTAATTTTAAGTTGAAAACTAAAACTCACACTTACCCTGACTGTGACCATAATATTAACCTAGTCTAAACATCACCCTAACCCTTATCCTAAACCTAACACTAGACCTACCAATAACAATAACTCTAAATTTACCCTAATTATAACCCTGGTACTTACATTATGCTTACGTCTAACCCTAGCATTAACTTAACCCAAAATCTAGCCTTAATCAAAGCCCTAAACCAACTTTTACCCCTAACCCTAATCCTAATCCTCGCCTTAATAAAAACCATAAATCTAGCCCTAAACCTAGCTCTACTCCTATCCATTGCTTTAAACTTAACCCTAACCCTAAAACTAACCCTATCCCTAATCCTAAACCTATGCATTATTCTAAACCAAATCTTAACCCTGAACCTCATGCTATCATTACACGAACACTAACCATAATGTTAAATTCAAGCCCTAACTTTAAACTTTAACCTACCCAAAACTTCTAACCCAGAACTTGACCATAATAATATCCTTAGCTCTAAACCTGAACCTAACCCTAAACCTAACCCTTAGATTACATGTAGCCATAAACCTAATCCCCTAAAACTATCTTTAACCATTACACTAGATCTGATATTAGCTCTAACCCTAATCCTAGCCCTAATCCCGAAATAAAACATAGCCTTAATCCTAGCCCCAAACATAGCTTTAATCATAACCCTTACCCTAACCATAGCCCTAACGTTAATTCTATCTCTCACTCTATCTCTAAACCTAGGTATTATACCATTCCTTACCCTAAAGTTAAACCTAACCCTAACCCTAACTCTAATGCTAGGCCTAAGGTGAAAACTAACTGTAGCCATAACTCTAGACCTAATTTAAACCTATACCTAACCCTAACCATACCCCTAGCTCTAAGACTAACTCTAACTCTCACACTAGGCCTATCCCTACTTCTAATCCTATACATTATTGTAATCCTAACCCTAGACCTATACTAACACTCACCCTAGCTCTAAATACCACCCTAACCCTAAACCAAACACAGTAAACCTAGCCTTAAATCGAGTACTAACAATAACCCTAAAAGTAAACCTGACCGTATTACCCTAAAACTAACACTAGCTCTAAATTTTACCCTTACCTTAAACCTAATCCGTATACTAGAGGTTAAACCCCTAACCTTCAGCCTAAAACTAACCCTAAATATCATAGTTCTTACAATAGCCATTGCTCTAACCCCAGCCTTAATCCTGACACAAAATCTAATCCTAATCTGAGACCTAAACCTAGCTTTAACCCCAACCCTAGCCCTAATCCTAGCTCTAACCCTATCCCTTACCCTAAGCCAAACCCTAATCCTAATGCTAATCTTAATCGTAATCATAATCCTAATCTTTAACCTAACCCAAACCCGAACCCTACTAACAGGGTTCGGGTTTGGGTTAGGTTAAAGATTAGGATTAGTATTAGGTTAGACCTAATTCTTAACATAGACCGAAACCTAACCCTAGTCCACATTCTAGCTCTAACCATAAACCTAACACTAACCATGACCCTTTTTCTGACCCTAACACTAATTGTAGGTCTATACCTGAACCAAACCCTAAACCAAACCCTAACACTAGCCCTGCTGGTAACTTTACACCTAAACCTAACCCTAACACTAGACTTAGACCTAAACTTAATCCTAATCTATCCATAACTCTAGCACTAGACCTAAAGAAAAACCTAGCCCTAGTCCTAATAATGACACTTGGCCTGAAGCCAAAAACTAGCCTTTCTCCTAATCTTATCCCTGGTCCTAATTCTGGTGTTCACATTACTCATAACCCTAAACTGAACACTTACCCTGACACTAACACTAACCCTAGCTCTAAACATCTCCCTATCCCTAAACCTAACCCTAGAACTCTACTTAGCTCTAACATTAACCCTGAACTAGCCCTAATAATAATAAAATCTTTACATTTGCCATAGTCCTAACCTATTGCAAAACATAGTCCTAACCCAAAACCTACCCTAGCTTTAACCCTAATGCTAACCATAACCCAAACCTTAGCCCTAACCCTAAACCTAGGCCTAACCCTAGACCTAATCCTAAGCATAACACTAGCCCTATCACTAGCTCTAACCCTATCAATTGCCCTAATGATAACCATAACGCTTCTGCTAACCTATGCCAAACCCTAATCCCATCCTTAATCCTAACCCTATTCATTACCCTACATTTAACCTGAACTCTAAACCTAAAACTATCATTAACCTATCCCCAACAGTTATGATAACTAAAACCTTAAATCTAAACCTTAATCTAATAAAAACCCTAAAACTGAACCTGACCCTAACCCTAATAATACCTAATAATCATAACCATAACTTAACATTTAACCTAAACCAAACTCTAACTCTACACCTAGCCCTAATCCTATCTCTAATTCTTGTCTTAACCCTAACCTGAAAACTAATCTGGACTCTGACTCGGACCCTAACATTAAACCTAGCTCTAAACATCATTATAACCGTAAACTTAACCCTAACACAGTTCTAAACCTGACCCTAACAAGAAACCTGATCCTTACAATAGACCTAGGTATAAACCTAACCCTAAAACTCTCCCTAACTGTAACCCTATACCTGACATTAGCCCTAGTTCTAATCCTAGTCCTAATCCTAACACAAACCTTAGCCCACATTGTATCCATAAACCTCATCTTAATCATAAACCTAACCCTAAAAAGTACCCTAAATCTAATTTTTACCCTACTCCTAAAAGTAGCTATAATCTCATCCCTTAACCTAAACCTAACTCTAACCCTAACACTAACACTAACCCTAGCCCTAAACCTATTCCTACACCTAACACTAACACTAGTCCTAATTCAAGCCCTAATTTAACCGTATCCCTAACCCAACCCTAACCCTAGCCCTAAGACAAACTTAAACTCTTGCCATAGCCTTATAACTAGTTCTAATCCTATCCTTTACCATCATCCTATACCTAGCCCTAAACTTAGCCCTAATCCTAGCCCTATTCTTACCGCAGCCCAAAGCATAAATCTAAACCTAACTCTGAATCTAACCCTAAACCTAAGCCTAAATCTCACACTAACACTAGCCCTAATCCTAACATTAATTCTAAACCTAGCCCTAATTCTACCCCCAGCCCTAAAATAAAACCAAATCATAACCCTAACCTAACACTTAACCTAAACCACACCCTAACTCTAAACCTAGCCCTAATCCTATCTCTAATTATTGTCCTAGCCCTAACCTGAAAACTAATCTGGACTCTGACTCGGACCTTAACATTAAACCTAGCTCTAAACATCATCGTAAACATAAACTTAAGCCTAACACTAGACGTAGCCTTAACCCTGACCCCATCACTAGCTCTAATCATAAAGCTCCTTTGTACATTAGCTGCAGCCTTAACCCTAGCCCTAACCTAACCCAAAACAAGTTTTGTTTAAATATTTATTTATTTTTTTTTAGTTTTTGGTGGACACCACATCTTTATTTTATTGGTATATGGTGCTGAGGATTGAACCCAGTGCCCTGCACATGCAAGATGAGCACGCTACATCTTGAGCCACATCCACAGACACTAAACCTAACTTTGACCGTAAACATAAATCTAAACCTAACCCAAACAAAATTCCTAATCCTAAACATAACCCTACCCCTCAGCTTAGGTCTAACCTTGTCCATTACCCTAATGATAACCCTTATGCTAAACCTAGGCCTAATCATAACCCTATCCATTACACTAAACCACACCTATTCCCTAAAAATAACCCTTTCATTACCTTAACCCTAAACCCTAATGATAATTCAATCCCTAAACCTAAACCCTAACTTGAACCAAACCCTCACCTTGATCCTGACCCTGATAATAACCCTAGCTCTAAAACTGACCCTTACTATAAACCTAACCCCTACACTAGACCAAACCATAAACTAGCACTAAATCTATTTCTAACTGTATCCCTTTACCTGACATTAGCCCTAGCCCTCATACTAGCCCTAACTCTAACAACAACATTAGCCCTAATTGTAGCCCTAAAACTAGCCTTGATCATAACCCTAAATGTAACCCTATCACTAACCCTAACCATTGCCCTAGCCCTAACTACTAACCATTGCCCTAGCCCTCAAACTAGCTATAACCCAACACCTCACCCTAAAAGTAATCCTAACTCTAACCCTAACCCAAGGCCTAAATCTTAGAGTAACACAAGCTCTAATTTAGCCCTATCCCTAAACATAACACTAGCCCTAAGACTTACTCTAACTCTCATACTAGCCCTATCACTAGTTCTAGCCCTATCCCTTAACATAATCCTATACCTAACCCAAATACTATTCCAATCCTTTGCCCTATCCTTAACCCTAGCCCTAACCATAGATCAAAACCTAACTCTAAATCTAACCCTAAACCAAAGTTTAAGCCTAAACATTACAAATACATTTATATTTAGGCTCTATGTATACAGATGTTGGCTTCAATTATTTTTTAGAATATGGTCATTAGTTTCATAAAAGGCATACCATTTCTGGTGGTGTATAGAGAACTGAGGGTCAGGGGTAGGGTGGTATTTTAAGTTTAAAACTTTTATGATCAAAGCTTTTATTAATAGGTTAGACTTAGGGTTATGGTTAGAGTTAGGGCAATTGTTAGAACTAGTGTTAGGGTTAAAGTTAGTTTTTTTCATCTTTTTGGAAACTTTGCAGGATTTATCTTTTTTTTATTCTTAGCATGCTCCCCAGGTTTGGGCTTCCTAGGTAAAAGGGTTTGCTCTCAGGAGAAGTTTTAATTTTTATGTTTCACTTCATTTTTCTGTAAATGGCATGATTGGAAATGGAGCTGGACTCAAACAGTGTTTGTACTATCTGCTTGAAACTTCACACACTCAATGAGTTTCCAGTGCACATTCTCCTTTGTTTCTTGTGGTAGTAACCCAAAGCTGAATTAGAAAGAAACAGCTTTATCTGTTATCACTTTAGGAGCAAGCTTCAATTTTTTTTGCATGGATTACTTTGATATTAGACATGATTCATCATTTTCCTAGCCTTAGTAGGATCCCCAAGTTTGGGTTTTCAAGGTTTGCCAGTTCACTGTAAGGAACAGTTTGAATTTTTAGGTTTCACATTATTATGGCTTCTAAAAGTGAATGAAAATGGAGCTGGAAATCAAACGGAGTTAAGACTAGCTTCTTGAAACTTTACCAACTCAATAATCTCTCTTTGGGCACTCTCTGATTGTTCCTAATGAAAGTACCTTAAACTGATACATGAAAACATAATTTATCCAAAAGCACATTAGGAGAAAACACGGAAATATGCACGTACTGAAATACATCTCCCAATTATTTGGTCAGATTTCTTTGATACTGCACAGGATTTATCTGTTAGCTATCCTCACTGGGCTCCAGTATTTGGGGACTATTATGATCAATGGTTTTCTAAAGAGGTTAGCATAGATTTAGTATTAGGTTAGAGCTAGGGTTACAACTAGTGTTTTTTTAGATATAGTTTTGTTCAAATGTCTTTGATACTGGGCAGGATTCAGCTTTTACCTAGCATTACTATATTCTCTAAGTTTGGGCCTCTTGGGTCAAGAGTATGCTCTCCTGAACAGTTTGTATTTTAAGTTTATATTTCATTTTGACCTATGCATGTAAATGGAAATGGAGCTGAACATCCAACAGGGTTCGTGCTAGATACTTGAAACCTCACACACTCAATCAGATTTCTATGGAAATTTTCTAGTTTATTCCTTGTAAAAGTAGCCCTTTGCTGAAGCATGCAAAGCAACTTTACATGAGAGCACTTTAGGAGAAAACAGAGAAATATGCATGTACTGAACTACCTCCCTATATTTGGTCAGATTTCTTTGATATTGTGAAAGATTCATCTGTTACCCTACCCAACTTGGCTCCACAAGTTTGGGACTTCTAGGATAAAAGAGACTCTAAACAGGTTAGGGTTAGTGTTAGGGTTAGTGTTAGGACTAGCATTAGACCCAGTTTTAAGTTAGAGTTAGTTTTGTTTTCAAATTTCTATGATACTGTGCAGGATTTATCTTTTTCCAATTTTGACTATACTCCAAATGGTTGGGCCTCCTACATAAAGGGTTTGCCTTCAGGAACATTTTAATTTTATGTTTCTTTTCTTTTGCCCTATAGGGTTAAATGGAAATGAAACTGGAATTTGAACAGGGTTTGGGCTTGCTACTTCAAACTTCACAGTTGCTTGCTACTTCAAATTTCTTTGATCCTGGTCAGGATTCATATATTACCAAGTATTACCATGTTTCCCAGGTGGGGTTTCTCAGTTCAAGTTTCGCTGTCAGAAACAGTTTTTGTTTTAAGGTTTCACTTCATCTCGACTTCTATGGGTAAGGGTTAGTGTTAGGGCCATTGCTCAGTTTTGTTTTAATGCTAGGGCTATCTAGATTTTGAATTTGTGTTAGCATTAGGGCTAGCATTATGGTAAGGTGTAGGCTTAGGGTTATGGTTAGATTTAACTTAGGGTTAGATCCAGGGTTACGGTTAGGGCTAGTGTTAGTGTTACCGTAAGAAATAGGGTAAGAACTAGGGAAATGTCTAGGATGAAAGTTGGTTTTCGGTTTAGGACTAGGCTTAGGTTTAGGGTTAGAATTAAAGCTAAAATAGTGCTAGGATTAGGGCTAAGGTTAGTGTTAGTATTAGGACTAGGAGTAGGGCTAGGTTTTGGATTAGTATTGTGTTTAGGGTTAAATTTCGTGGAATGGGTGGGGTTATAGCAAGCTTTAGGGCTATGGTGAGGGTTAGAATTAGGATCAGGGCTAGGGTTAGGGTTTAGGATAGCATTAAGGCTTGATTTAGGGCTAGGGTTTCTGTTAGGTTCAGTGCTAGAACTAGGCTAGGGCTAATGTCAAGTCTAGGGTTATAATTAAAGATAGTTTTAGGGTTAGGTTATTGCTAGGTCTAGTTTCAGAGCTATTTTTTTAGAAAAGTCAGGTTTAGAGTTAGGGGTATTATTAGGGTTAGGGTCAGGGTTAGCCTTTGTATTAGGAAAAAGTTTAGGTTTAGGGCTTGAATTAGTATTTGGTTTAGGCTTAGGGTTATGGTAATGGATAGGGTTAGGTTTAGCAATAGGGTTAAATTTAGCATTAGGTTAACGTTATGTTTAGTATAATGGATAAATTTAGGGCTAGGATTAGGGCTAGATTATGGTTTTGATTAAGTCTAAAATTAGAGTTAGGTTTAGGGATAGGGATACGGTTTGGTTTACAGTAAGTGTTAGCTTTATAGCTAGGGTTATGGTTGGTTAGGGTAAGAGTTAGTGTTTGAGCAAGAGTAATGTCTAGGGCAAGGGTTAGGTTTACATTCAGGTCTGGAGATATGTTTATGGTTAGGATTTGTTTTAGGGTTCAGGTTATGGCTAAAGTTTTCATTACAGTTAGGGTTGGGTTTAGGGTAATGGATAATGTT
The DNA here is from genome assembly GCF_048772815.1 of Callospermophilus lateralis. Lineage (NCBI taxonomy): Eukaryota > Metazoa > Chordata > Mammalia > Rodentia > Sciuridae > Callospermophilus > Callospermophilus lateralis. The sequence goes on along the minus strand of NC_135316.1, from coordinate 18,154,119 downwards.
AGATTTAGGGTTAGAGTTTGGGTTAGGGCTAGAGTTAGGGTATGGATTAAGGCTAGTCTTAAGATTAGGTTTACTGTAAGCTTAATGTTTCTACTATGGTTAGGGCTATGGTGAGGTTGAGGTTTATGGTTAGGTCTTGGGATACGTTTATTGCTACGGTTATGTTTAGTGTTAGGGATAGGGTTATAATTAGGGTTAGGGTTAGGGTTAGGGTAATTGACAGGGTTATAACTAAAGTTTGAGCTATGAATAAAGTTAGGATAAGAGCTAGTATTAGGGTTATGGTTTAGGATACGGCTAGGGTAATGTTTAGGGTAAGGGTTTGGCTTTCAGCTAGGGTTAGGTCTAAGGCAAGTGTTAGTGTTAGGGTTAGTGTTAGAGCTAGGGTTAGGGTTAGGGTTGTGGTTAGGGCTAAGTTTAGGCCTAGGATTAGGGCTAGGTTTTGTGTTAAGTTTAGGGCTAGAGTTAGGACTATGGTTAGGGTTATGGTTAGGTCTAGTGTTAGGACTAGGTTTTAAGTTATGATCAGGTTTAAAGAAAGGTTAATGTTAGGGTCAGGGTCAGTGTTCCGAATAGAAATAGGGTGAGGGCTACAGCCAGAATTAGGATAGGGTTAGGTATTGGGTTAGGGAAAGTGTTTAGTTTAGTTAAAGTGTTACTGTTAAGGCTAGAGCTAGGATTTTGTTTAGGTCTAGGGCTAGAAATACAAATATATTTAGGGTTAGCTTTTGGTCTAGATCTAGTGTTAGGGTCAGGTATAGGAATAGGCTTATCAGTACAGCTAGTGTTAGGATTTGGTTTAGGGTTAGGATCAGGTTTACACCTAGGGTTACTCTTAGGATCAAAATAAGGGTTAGGCTTAGGGTTAGAACCAGAATGAGGGCTAGGGTTATGACTAGAAATACTGTTATTATTTAATTTACGCTAAGGAATAGGGTTAAGTCCAGCATTAGCATTTGGATTAGGGTTTGGCATAGGGTAAGGGATAGGATTAGAGCTAGGGTTAGTGTTAGGTTTAGGGCTAGTTAGAATTTAGATTAGGGTTTAAGGTAGGGTTAGGACTAGAATTAGGGTAGGATTTGTTTTAGGATTAGGGCTAGGGTTATGAGAACGACTAATGTATGAACTAGGGTTAGGATTAGGGCTACTTTTATGGTTAGACTGAAGGCTAGGTCTGGTGTTAGTGTTAATTTAAGGTTAGGGTAATGTTTAGAGCTAGGATAAGTGTTAGGATCTGTGTCAGGGTCAGGGTTATTTTTAGAATTAGGGTTAGGGCTAGGTGTAGGTTTATGGTTTGGTTTATGTTAAGGGTTAAGTTTACGGATATGGCTTGGTTTTGTTTTAAGGCAAGGGCTAGGGGTAAGGGAAGTTTAGGATTAGCATTATTGTTAGGGCTAGTGTAATGGTTTGGTTTAAGATTATGATTATGGTTAAATTTAGAGTTAGGTTTTTATTTTGAGTTAGGTTTAGATTCAGCGTTGGTCTAGGGCTTAGGATAGAACTGGGGATAGTGCTAGGGCACGAGTTAGAGTTAGTCTTAAGGCTAAGTTTAGGGTTAAGATAGGACTAAATTAGGGTAAGTGCTAGGCTTAGTGTTAGCGATAGGCCGAGGGTGAGGGCAAGGGTTATGGTTAGGTTTAAGATTATGGTTTAGTTTAGGGTTATAGTTAGGTTTAAAATAAAGCATTGGTTTATAACTAGGTTTAGGGCTAGGGCAAGGGTTACAATTAGGGTTAAATCTCGGGATATGGTTAGGGTTAAGATTAAGGCTAGGTTTAGGGCTGGGGTTAGGGCTAGGTCTAATTTCAGGTTCAGCTGTACACTTAAATATAGTTTAGTGTTAGGTTAGATGTAGTGTAAGGGTTAGATTTAGGGTTAGGTTCAGGTTTAGAACTAAGGGTATTGTTTGTGCCAGGGTAGTAATTAGTATTTGGGATAGTTTAAGGTTAAATTTGGAGCTCAAATTAGCATAGGTTTAGGATTAGGGTAATGATATAGTTAGGTTTATGTTTCAAGTTCGGTTTAGCATAATGTATAGGGTTAGGATTATGAATATTGTAAGGTTTTGGCCTAGGGTTAGCATTATCATTAGAATTATGGTTAGGGTAATGAATAGGGTTAGAGCTAGGGTTAAAGCTAAGGTTATGGTTATTATTAGTGCTAGGTTTAGGTTTATGTTTAGGGTTAGTTTAAAGCTCGGTTTAGGGCTCAGATTGGGCTAGGTTTTGTGTTAGGGCTAGGGTTAGGGTTATGACTAATGTAGGTACTAGGGTTACAATTAGGGCTACTTTTAGGGTTAGGGTTATGGTTAGGGCTAGGTCTCGTGTTATGTTTACGGTTTTGTTTAGGGTGATGTTTAAAGCTAGGGTTAGTGTTAATGTCAGAATCAGGGTTAGGGTTAGTTTAAGGGTTCTTCTTAAAACTAGAATTAGGGCTAGGTTTAGGGATAGGTGTTTGGTTAGGGCTTGGTTTAGGTTAAGTGTTAGGTTTAGGGATATGGCTCGGTTTTGCATTAAGGCTCAGACAAGTGTTATGGCTAGTTTTAGGAGTAGCATTAGGGTTAGGGTTAGTGTTAAATTTAGTCTTAGGCTTTGCATTAAAGTTAGATTTAGAGTTAAGTTTAGATCCAATTATGGCTAGGGCTAAGAAAATGGCTAGGGTTATTCCTAGGGTTAGGCCTAGTTTAGATTTCCAGTAAGGGATAGGGTTAGAACTTGTTTGAGTTAGACTTAGTTTTAGTGCTAGGGTTAGGTTAAGGTTAGGAATAGGGCTAACCTATGTCTAAGATTAGGGATACGGTTGAGTTTAAGTTAGGCCTAGTTTTTAGGTTAAGGTTATGATTAAGGGTATGTTTAGTGCTAATAGGGGCTAGGGTTTGTGTTTGGGTTAGAGCTAGGATTATATCTAGGCCTAATATCAGGTCTAGGCTTATGGTTTTGTATAGTTTTAGGGTTAGGTTTTGGCTAGGTCTAATGTAAGGATTAGGTTTAGGATAAGGGTCAGGTAAGAGCTAGGTGAATTATAAGGGTCATGGTTAGGGTTTCTTTTAGGTTTGAGTTTAGGGTTAGGGCTCATATTAGCATTAGGGTCATATTTAGTGTAATGATGGGGTTATATTTAGTGTTCATGTTAGGTTTAGGGTAATTGATAGGGTTGGGGTTAGTGATAGGATTAGGGTTAGTCCTAGAGTTAGCATTGGGAAAAGGGTTATGTTTAGGGTAACTGATACAGTTAGAGTTAAGTTTAGGGCTAGGGTTATGGTTGGAATTAGGTCTTGACATAGGTATAAGACTAGAATTAGCATTAGGGTATGGGTTATGATTAGGGTAATGGGTACAGTTAGAGCTCAGTTTATAGCTAGACTTATGGTTAGGATTTATTCTTGAGTTAGTGTTTGGATATAGGTTCGAACTAGGGTAAGCGTTAGTGTAATGTTTAGTGTAAGAGTTAGGTTTTGAGCTATGATTAGGGTTAGAGCAAGGGTTCGGTTCAGGTTTATGTTTAGGGATAGGAATATGGTAGTTTTAGGGTTAGAGTTAGGGTTACAGGAATGGTTATAATTAAGTTCAGGGTTAAGGTTAGGGTAATAAATACAGTTAGATGTAGGTTTAGGGTTAGGAACAGCGTTTGATTTAAGTTTAGGGTTAGGGTTAGGTCTAAGGTTATGTTTAGGTTTATGGTAAGGTTTAGGGTTTGATCTATGGTTAGGGCTATAGCAAGTATTTGTTTAGGATTAGGTCTAGGGTTAGTTTTCTGTTTAGGGTTAGGATTATGGTTAGGGTTAAGGCTAGGGTTACAATTAGGGTTAGGTTTAGGGTTAGGGTAATGTGTAGATTTAGAGCTATGGTTAGGGATAGGATTATGGTTAGGATTAGAACTAGGTTTAGGGTTAGATTTATGGATAGTTCTAGGTTTATATTTATAGTAAGTGTTAGGTTTTGAGCTAGGGTTAAAACTAATTCGAGGGTTAGGTTTGGGTTAGTGCTATGGTTAGGATTATGGTTATGCTTAGGGTAGGTTAAGGCCTAGGATTAGCTCTAGGTTTTTTGTTAGGTTTAGGCCTATGGTTAAAGCTGTAAGTAATGTAAGAGCTAAGATTATGATTAGGGATTGTTTAAGTTTAGGGTTATGGCAAGATGTAGTGTTAGGATTAGATTTTCAGTTAGGGTCAGGTTCAGAAGTAGGTTTACTGTTAAAGGCAGAGTCAGTGTTTGGGTTAGAGTTCAAATTAGGGTTACAGCCAGAATTAGGAGTAGGTTTAGGTCTAGGGATACGGTTACTGGTTGTTTTAGGATGAGGGTTATTGTTAGGCCTATGACTAAGTTTTTCTTTAGGTCTAAATCTAAATATAAAGATAGATTTAGGATTAGGTTTAAGTCCAGGACTAGTGGTAGGTTTTAGACTAGTGTTAGGATCAGGTTTAGAACTAGTGTTTGTGTTAGGGTCAGCATAAAGGTCAGGGTTATTGTTCAGGATTGGGATAGGAATAGAGCTAGAATGAGGGCTATTAATAAGGTTAAAATTTTGGTTAGCCAAAGGATTAAGGATAATTCTAGGGCTACTATTAGGGTTAGGGTTTATTCATTGGGTAAGCAATAGATAGCCTTAGAGCTAGGGTTAGGGCTAGAGTTAGGGTTAGGGTTAAATATAAGATTAGGGCTCAGATTAGCGCTAGATTTTGGGTTATGGTTAGGGTTAATGATAAGGCAATGCTAATGTTAGAACTATGGTTACAATGAGGGTTAGTTTTAGGGTTAGGGTTGGGGAAGGTCTGCTGTTGGGGTTAGGTTTAAGGTTAGGATGATATTTAGAGCTAGGGTTAGTGTTAGATTATGAGTCAGGGTCAGGGTTAGGGTTAGGACTCGAATTAGAAATAGGTTTACATTTAGGTTACAATTTAAGGTTAGGAGGGTGTTTAGAGCTAGGGTGAGCATTAAGATATGAGTCAGTGTCAGGGTTTGATTTAAGGTTAGGGTTAGGAATTAAATTAAGGCTATGTTTATTTCTAGGTGTAGTGTTAAGGTTTGGATTAAGTTAAGGTTTATGGTTAGGGTTATTGCTCTGTTTGTTTTTTCTGCTAAGGTTAGCGTTAGGGCTAGTTTTATCATTAGCATTAGGGTTAGGGCTAGTTTTAGTGTTTGGCTTAGGCTTAGATTTAAGGTTAGATTTCGATTAGGGTTAGATCTAGTGTTAGGGCTAGGACTAAGAATAGAACAAGGGTTAGGGCTAGGGTTAGGGTTATTGTAATAGATTTGCTTAGATCTAAGGATAGGGATAGTGTGAGAGTTAGAGTTAGTCTTATAGCTTGGGTTATGGTTAAATTTAGGTATAAGTTAGCGGAATGGCCAGTGTTAGGGTTTGCTCTATGTTGAGGGTCAGTTTTAGACCTAGGGTTTGTGTTAGGTCACAATAAGGGTCAGGGGTGGTGAAAAAGTTTGGGATAGGATTTGACCTAGAATGAGGGTAGGGTCAGGACTATTAATAGAGTTAGGATTTTAGTTAGCCTAAGGATTAGGGACAGGTCTAGGTTTACCATTAGGGTTAGGGTTTCACTTAGGGTAAGGGATAGGTTTAGAGCTAGGGATAGGGCTAGAGTTGGGGTAGGGTTAGGGTTAAAGTTAGGTTTAAGTTTCAGATTAGGGCTAGTTTTGTGTTAGGATTAGGCCTAGGATTAGGGCAATCACTAATATAACAACTAGGGTTACAAATAGGCTTAGTTATAGGGTTAGGGATAGGGGTATGGGTAGTTTTAGTGTTAGGGTTAAGTTTAAGTTTAGGGTGATATTTAGAGCTAGGGTTAGTTTTAAAATATGAGTCAGGGTCAGGATTAAGGTTAGGACTCAAATAAGGGCTAGGATTACTATTAAGTTTTAGTTTAAGTTTAGAATGGTTTTTCAAGGTAGGGTGAGTTTTGCTTATGAGTCAGTGTCAGGTATACTTTTAAGGTTAGCTTTAGGACTTTAATTAAGTCTATGGTTAGGTCTAGGTGTAGGGTTAGGGTTTGGTTTATGTTAGGTTTAGGGTTAGGGCTATTGCTTGGTTTTGGTTTACTACTAGTGGTAGGGTTAGGGCTTGTTTTATGATTAGCATTAGCATAAGGTTTAGTGTTAGTGTGAGGCTTAGGATTAGGGTTAGGGCTAGGACTAAAGATTGGTAAGGGTTAGGGCTAGGGTTATGGTTATTCTAAAGGATAGAATTAAAACTAGTGATATGGTTAGTGTCAGAATTATTGTTAGTCTTAGGGCTAAGGTTAGGGTTAGGGTTAGGGATAGGGATAAATTGGGGCTAGGATTAGGTCTATGGTTATTGTTTAGTTTAAGCATAGTATTAGGGTTAGATTTAGGATTTGGTTTAGGGTAAGGGATGGTGTTATGCTAGTTTTAGAGGTAAGGTGATGTTTAGAATAAGGGTTAGGATTAGGGTTATGATTAAGGCTAGGTTTAGAGTAGAATGAGGGCTAGGGTTCGTTTTAGGACTAGGGCTAGAATTAGGAGTATGACTAATTTCAAGTCTAAACTTATGCTTAAAGATAGTTTTAGGGTTAAAATTATGGGTATGTCTAGTGTAAGGTTTAGGTTTAGGGTTAGGGTCAGGTTTAGGGCTAGGGGTATTATTAATGTAAAGCCTTGGTTAGGGTTTGCAATAGGTTAAGGCTTAAATTTAGGGATTGAATTAGCATTAGGCTAAGGGGTTGGGTAATTATAATCTTAGAATTAGGGTTCATGTTAGCTTTAGGGAAATGGATAGGGATAGGATTAGAGACAGGTTTAGCTTTAGGACTAGGGTTAGCATTGATTTTCGGGTTATTTTGATGGTAATGTATAGGTTTAGGGCTAGGGTAATGCTTATGATTCAGGCTAGGGCTATGGTTAAGTTTAGGGTTAGTGTTAAAGCTCAAGTTAGGGCTCAGATTAGGGCTAAGATTTGGGTTAAGCTAGTGCTAGGGGTAGGATTACGGCAAGGGTTATGATTAGGGCTAATTTTAGGGTTAAGATTAGGGCTAGGTTTAGTGTTAGGGTGAGTGTTAAGATTAGGTTGATGTTTAGAGCTAGGATTAGTGATAGTTTCAGATTCAGTATCAGGGTTATTTAAGGGTTTGGCTTAAAACTAGAATTAGCACTAGGCTTAGGGGTAGGTATATGATTAGCATTTGGTTGAGCTCAAGAGTTAGGGATAGAGCTTATTGCTAGGTTTTGTTTTAGGTCTAGGGCCAGGATTAGGGCTAGTTTAAGATTAGTGTTAGGGAGAGGAATAGTGCTAGGATTAGGCTTAGGCTTCGGGTTAGGGTTAGATTTAGAGATAGATTATTATCTAAATTTACTGCTTTGGCTATGTATATGGCAAGGGTTTGGACTAAGTTTATGACAGGTTAGAGTTATGTTAATGGATAGGTTTAGAACTAGTGATAGGGCTAGTGTGAGAGTTAGATTTATTCTGATATCAAGGGTTAGGTTTAGGTTTAAAGATATGTTGAAATTAGAGCTATGATTAGGGCTAGGTTTAGTATTGGGGTTAGAGCTAGGGTTAGGGATAGGGTTAGGATAATCTAGGTTTAGGGCTCAGATAAGGGCTGCTGTTTTTGTTAGGGTTAGTGCTAGGATTAGTGCTAGAGCTAATGTCAGGTGTGGGGTTACAGTTGAGGAAAGGACAGTTTTAGGATTAGGTTTTGGCTAAGTCTTGTGTAAGGGTTAGGTTGAGGGTTATGTGTCAGGTCTAGAGCTAGGGAAATTATTAGGGTCAGGATCAGGTTAGAGTTTGGTTGAGGTTAGGGTTTAGAGTTTGGGCTCAAATAAGCATTACGGTCAGGGTTAGGGTAATGATAGGTTTTGGTTTAGAATTCAGGTTAGTTTTAGGTAATTGATAGGGTTAGTTTTATCGACAGTGTTTGTGTTAGTCCTATGGTTAGCATTAGGGTAAGGGTAATGGTTAGGATAATGGATAGGGTTAGAGCTAGGTTAGGGCTAGAGTTATGGTTAGGAATAGGTCTTGAGTTAGGTTTAGGTTTACGGTTAAAACTAGGGTTAATTTTAGGGTTATGTTTAGCATAAGGGTTAGGTTTTGAGCTAGGGTTAGGCCTATGGCGAGGGTGAGGTTTAGAGTTAGGTCTAGCAATAAAATTAGAGTGTGGTTAGGGTTAGGGTTGGATTAAGGCTAGCATCAACATTAGGAGTAGGGTTAGGGTTAGAGAAATGGATATGGTTAGATGTAGGCATAGGGTTATGGTTAGTGTTAGATTGAGGTTTAGGTTAAGGGTTAGGGCTATGGTTATGTTTAGGTTTATGGTAAGGATTAGGGTTTGAGCTAGAGTTAGGTGTATGGCAAGTGTGAGGTTTAGAGCTAGGTCTAGTGTTAGTTTTCTGGTTAGGTTTAGGGTTAGGGTTAGACCAAGGGTTATCAATAAGTTTAGCATTAGTTTTAGGGTAATGGGTAGGTTTAGAGCTAGGTTTAGGGCTAGGGTTAATTTTAGGACTCAAATAAGGGCTAGGATTTCTTGTAGGGTTCAGTTTAAGGTGAGGGTGGTCTTTAGAGCTAGTGTGACTGTTGGAATATTAGTGAGCCTCAGGGGTGGTTTTAAGGTTAGGTTTATGACCCAAATTAAGGCTACGGTTACTGTTAAGGTTTGGTTTAAGTTTAGGGTGGTGTTTAGACCTATGGTGAGTGTCAGTATATGATTTGTGGTCAGCGTTGTTTTAAGGTTATGGTTAGGACTCAATTTAGGGTTAGGTCTAGATGTAGTGTTAGTGTTTGGTTTAATTTAAGGTTTAAAGTTAGGAGTATTGCTCAGGTTTTTTTTTTAAGAGAGAGAGAGAGAGAGAGAGAGAGAGAGAGAGAGAGAGAGAGAAAGAAAGAGAGTGAATTTTAAAATATTTTTTATTTGTTTAGTTTTTGGTGGACAAAACGTCTTTTTTTTAATTATATTTTTATTGTTGCTGAGGTTCGAACTCAGCACCCAACGCATGAAAGGTGAATGTGCTACCACTTGAGCCACATCCTCAGCCTCTATTGCTCAGTTTTGTTTAATCTTAGGATATATGATTAGCGTTAGGGTCAGGGATAATTTTTGTGTTATGCTTAGGCTTAGGTTTAGGTTAAGACTTGGAGTTAGGGTTAGATCTAGGTTTAGGGCTAGGTCTAATGATAGGGCAAGGGTTAGGGCTAGGTTCAGGGTTATGGTAATTGATAGAGATAGAAGTAGGGATAAGGCTAGGGTGAGAGTTAGACTTAGTCTTAGGGCTAGGGTTATGGTTAGTTTTAGGGATAGGTCAAAATCAGGGCAAGGATTAGAACTAGGGTTTGTGTTCAACTTAGGCATAGCATTAGGGCTAGGCTTAGGGTTAAGTTTAGGGTAAGGATATGTTATAGCTAGTTTTAGAGGTAGAGTGGGGTTTAGAATTAGTATTACAGGTAGGGTTAGGGTTACAGTTATGATTAAGGCTAGGTGTAGGGCTAGGATGAGGGCTAGGGTTTGTTGGATATTTAGGTCTAGAATTAGGGCTATTGATAATGTCAGGTCTAGTTTTAGAGTTAGGAGTAAATTTAGGATTAGGTCTATTTCTTAGTCTAGTGTAAGTGTTAAGTTTAGGGTAAGGGTCAGTTTTAGAGCTAGGGGTATTTTTAGGTTCAGGGTCAGGGTTACGGTTTGTATTAGGTTAAGATTAAGGGACAGGGCTCAAATGATCATTAGGGTTAGATTTAGGTATAGGGTAATGAATAGGGCTAGGTTTAGGGTTCAGAGTAGGTTTCGGGTAATGGAGAGATTTTGGGTTTCCAATAGGGTTATGGTTAGGCCTAGGGTTAGCATTAAGAATAGGGTTATCATAAGGGTTATGTATAGGGTTAGGGTTAGGGTTAGAGTTAGGGCTATGTTTAGGGTTATTGTTAAAAATAAGGCTAGGGTTGTGTTTAGGCCAAAGTTTAGGCTTTGAGCTATGCTTAGGTCTAAGGTGAGGGTTAGGCTTAGGGTTAGGACTAGGTTTAGGTTTAGGGATATGCTTATGGTAGGTTTACGCCTTGGATTTGTGCTAGGTTTTCTCTTAGGTTAAGGTCTAGGGTTAGTGCTATGGGTATGGTAAGATCTAGGGTTCTAATTAGGGCTAGTTTTAGGGTTAGGGTTATGGCTAGGTCTAGTTTCAGGTATAGATTTTGGTTTAGAGTCCATTTTAGATCTAGGTTTAGTGTTATTGGCAGGGCGTAGAGTTAAGGTTAAAACCAGAATCAAATGTAGGATTATGTCTAGGGGTAGTGTTATTGTTTGGTTTAGGTTAAGGATTATTGCAGGGCTAGGAGTAAGTTTTTGTTTAGGTATAGGGCTAGAGTTATCACTATATTTAGGATTAAGTTTAGGTCTAGTGGTAGTGTTAGGGTTAAGTTTATGTAAAAGTTTACTGGTAGGGCTAATTTCAGGGTTCAGTTTAGGGTTAGGGTCAGGTTTAGACCTCTAATTGGGATTTGATTTAAACTAAGGATTATGATTAGGACTAGGGTTAGCATTATGGACAGGGTTTGGTTTAGGATAAGGGATAGAGTTACAGCTGGTATTTGAGCTAGGGTTAAAGTTAGGTTTAGGGCTAGGTCTATTGTTAGGGTAAATCTAGTTTTAGGTCTCAGATTAGGGCTATTTTTGTTGGGGTGAGGGCTAGGGTTAGGACTATGGCTAATGAAAGAACTAGGGTTGTTATTAGGGTTAGTTTTAGGGTTAAGGTTTGAGCTAGGAACGGTGTTAGCATTTTCATTATGGTTAGGGTGATATATAGAGCTAGTGTTAGTGTTTAGATATGAGTCAGGGTAAGGGTTAGATTTAGTTCTAGGACTCGAATTTGAGCTAGGGTTATTGCTAGTGGTAGGGTTAGGGTTTCGTTTAGGTTAGGTTTAGGGTTAGAGTAATGGCTCATTTTTTTTAGGGCTAGGGCTAGCTTTAGGTTTGGTTTTATGATTAGTGATAGTGTTCAGCTAGTGGTAGGGTGAGGTTTTGGCTTAACGTTAGGGTTAGATTTAGAGTTATTGTTAGATCTAGGGTTAGGGTTAAGGTAGGTCCAGTGTTAGGGTTACGGTAATGGACAGGTTTAGAAATAGAAATAGTGGTATGTTGAGAGTTAGTGTTATTCTTAGGGAGAGAGTTGGGGATTTGCTTAGTTTTAGGGCTAAATTAGGGCTAGATTAGCGCCAGGTTTAGTGTTTGGGTTAGGCCCATCATTAGGGCTAGAATTAGGGTTAGTGTTATTTTTAGGGTTATGATTAGTTTTAGGGGAAGGCATGAGGTTATGGCTAGGTTAAGGGCTAGGGCGATCGTTAAAATTAGTTATAGGAAGAGGGTGAGTGTTCAGGTTAGGATTAAGGCTAGGTTTAGGGTATGATGAGGGATAGGGTTTGTGTTAGGGTTAGGGCTTGGGTTAGGGCTAGGGCTAATGTCAGCTCTAGGATTATGGTTAGGAATAGGGTTAACTTTAGGTTTATGGAAAGGTCTAGTGAAAAGATAGGTTAAGGGTAAAAGTCAGGTTTAGTACTATGTGTATTCTTATGGTTAGAGTCGGGTTTAGGGTATGGTTTAGGTTAAGGTTTAGGGTTAGGGCTCAAATTAGCATTAGCGTTAGGTTTAAAGTAATGAATAGTGTTAGGTTTAGAGTTCAGGTTAGGTTTAGAGTAATAGATAGGGGTAGTGTTAGCAATAAGATTAAGGTTAGGCCTAGGGTTAGCATTTGGGTTAGTTTTATGTTTAGGGTAAAGTGAAGGTTAGTGCTAGTGTTAGGGCTTGTGATAAACTTAGGATTTTGGCTAGGTTTAGAGATAGGCCTAGGGTTAGTGCTAATGTTAGGTTTAGCATAATTGTTAGGGTCTGAGCTAGGGTTAGGCCTAGGGTGAGGTTTAGGGTTAGAGTCACGGCTACGGTTAGGGTTAGAGTTAGGGTTATGGGTTGGTTTAGCATTAAGGTTAGGGTTATTTTTAAGGTAATGGTTAGAGTTTGTTCTAGGATTTGTGCTTTGGTTACAATTAGGTTTAGGGCTCTGTTTAGTTTTAGGTTGAGGGTTAGGTCTGTTGTTATATTAGGGTGAGGACTAATGTTTGAGTAGGGTTAGGGCCAGCGTCAGTGTTAGGGTTAAGGTTAGTGCTAGGGATAGGGTTAGGGTTACACTTAGGTCTAGGGTTAGGGTTACACTTAGGTATAGGGTTAGGGCTAGGATTAGGGCTAGGTTATGTGTAAGGTTTAGGGGTAGTGTTAGGTGTATGGGTAATGTAAGAGCTAGGGTTAGGGTTATGGGTATATTTAGGGTTTTTCTAGTGTTAGGGTTTGTTTTTCATTTAGGATATGGTTTAGAGCTAGGGTTTGTGTTAGGGTAAGTGTCTAGGGTTAAGTCTAGGGTTACGGTTAGGGATAGATTTAGGGTTATGTTTATGGTTAGGTCTAGTTTAAATGTTAGATTTAGGGTAAGGATCAAGTTTAGAGCTAGATGCATTATTAAGGTCGGGGTGTGACATATGGTTCATTTTAGGTTAAGGTTAAGATTTAGGGATTTAATTATCGTTAGGGTTAGAGTTAGGGTTAGGGAAATAAATACACTTAGGATTATGGTACAGGTTAATTTCAGGGTAACGGATAGGTTTAGGAATTGTGTTAGGTTTAGGTTTAAGCCTAGAGTTAGAATTAGGGTTAGGCTTATGGTTATGGTAAAGAATAGGATTAAAGCTAGGTTTAGAACTAGGGTTATTGTTAGGATTAGGGCTGGGGCTAGGGCAGTGTATACAATTAGAGCTATGGTTAGGGCTATGGCTAAGGTTAAGATTAGGGCTAGTGTTATGTTAGGGTTTGGGATAGGGCTAGGGTTATTTTTAGGGTAAAGGTTAGGCTTTGAACAAGGGTTAGATCTAAGGGAAGGTTTAGTGTTATGGTTAGGACTAGGGTTAGTTTAGAGTTACATTTATTGTTAGGTTAAGGCCTTGGTTTAGGGCTAAGTTTTTTGTTCTTTTATGCCTAGGGTTAGGGCCATGGGTAGTTAAGACTTAGGGTTATGATTGTGGCTAGTTGTAGGTTTAGGGTTATGGCTAAGTGTAGTGTTAGGATTAGGTTTTGAGTTATGGTGAGCTTTGGAGCTAGGTTTATGTTAGGGTCAGTCTCAGTGTTCAGGTTAGCGTGAGTGTTGGGGTTAGTTCCAGAATTAGGACTAGGGTTAGGTCTGCAAGACGGGTTAGTGTTTGGTTTATGTTAAGGGTGATTGTTAGGGCTAGGGCGAGGTTGTTGTTCAGGTCTAGGCTAGAGTTATGGCTAGATTTAGGATTAAGTTTAGGTATAGGACTGGAGTTAGGTTTAAGTTTAGGTATAGGATTACTGGTAGGGCTAATGTTATGGTTCGGGTTCACATTAGGGTTAGATTTAGACCTATGGTTAGTGTTAGGATCAGTATAAGTTTCAGGGTTAGGATTAGGGTTTGGGTTATGGTTAGAGCTAGAATGAGGGCTAGGGTTAGGCCTAGTAATAGGGTTACGGTTTGGTTTAGGTTATGGATTAGTGTTAGGACTAGGGTTAGCATTAGGTTTAAGATTTGGCTTAAGGTAACAAATAGGATAAGAGCTAGGTTTAGGTAAGGGTTAGAGACTGGCTTATGGCTAGGGTTAGTGTTGGGGTTAAAACTATGGTTATCTCTCAGATTAGGGCTAGGATTTGGGTTAGGTTAGGGCTAGTTATAGGGTGACAGCTAATGTACAAACTAGAATTATGATTAGTGCCAGGTTTTGGGTTCGTGTTATGGTAGCTCAAATGTTAGGGTTAGGGTTAGTGTTAGAGTGGTGTTTAGAGCTATAGTTAGTGTTAGGGTCAGGGTCAGTGTTCAGGTTAGTGTTAGCTTTATGGTTAAAGCCAGAATTATCACTAGCATTAGGTCTAGGGCTAGGGTTAGTGTTTGTGTTACGTTAAGGTATATTATTAGGGCTAGGGCTAGGTTTTGTTTAGGTTCAGGGCTAGAGATATGGCTAGATTTAGGATTGGTTTAGGTCTAAGGCTATTTTTAGGGTTATGTTTTGGAATAGGTTTATTTTTAGTGCTAGTGTTATGGTTCAGTATAGGGTTAGGGTCAGGTTTAGACCTACAGTTACCATTGCGGTCAGAATAAGTGTCAGGTTTGAGTTATGGTTATAGCTAGAATGAGGCCTAGGATTAGTACTAGTAATAGAATTAGGGTTAGGACTAGGGTTAGCATCAGGGTTAGGGTTGGCTTAGGGAAAGGGATAGGGTTAGACCTAAGGTTAGGGTTTCATTTAGTGTAGGGTTAGTGCTAGGGTTTAATGTAGGGTTAGTGTAGGATTAGGTTTAGGGTTTAATCTAATATTAAGTTTCAGATTAGGGCTTAATTTTGTTTAGAGTTAGGGCTAGGTTCAGAGTTATGACCAATGTTTGCAGTACAGTTACGATTTGGACTAGTTATAAGATTAGGGTTAGGACTAGGTCTAGTGTTACAGTTAGGTTTTAATATTAGGGTTATGTTTAGAGCTAGGGTTAGTATTAGGGTAAAAATTAATGTCAGGGGTAGTTTTAGTGTTAGGGTTTGGACTCGAATTAAGGCTACATTTAGGGTGAGGTGTAGGGTTAGGTTTTGGTTTAGGTTAAGCTTTAAAGTTGGGGATATGGTTTTGTTTTGTTTTAGGGTAGGGCTATTATTAGGGCTAGTTTTTAGATTAGCATTATGTTTAGGACTAGTGTTAGGGTTAGGTTTATTCTTAAGGTTAGAGTGAGATTTATAGTTAGGTTTAGATCTAGGGTTAGGTCTAGGGTTAAGGATATGGCTAGCATTAGTTCTAGGTGTATAGCTAGGATTAGGGTTATCATAAAAATAGGGTTAGAACTAGGGATAGGGCTAGGTCGAGTGTGAGAGTTAGTTTTAGGGCTAGGCTTAGGGTTCGGTTAGTTATAGGGATAATTAGGGCTATGAATAGGGCTAGGTTTATGTTTATGTTTAGGCCTTAGGTCAGTTTTGGGCTGAGGGTTAGATTTAGTGTAAATGATTGGGTTAGAGCTAGGTTTAGGGCTAGGAAAAATATGAGAATTATGGTTAGGGCTAGGGATTCGTTAGTTATTTTTATGGCTAAGTTAAGGGCTAGGATTAGGGCTAGGGTTTGTGTTGTGTGTAGGGCTAGGATATTAAGGCAAATGTTAGTTCTAGGGTTAAATTTAGGGATAGTTTTAGAGCTAGGTTTATGGTTATGTTTATTGTAAAGGTTAGATTTAGGGTAAGGGTCAAATTTAGAGCTAGGTGTATTATTAGGTTCAGGGTCATATTTAGGGTTTTGTTTAGGTTAGGGTTTAGGGTTAGGACTCAAATAAGCATTAGGGTTTGGTTTAGGGTAATAATAGGGTTAGGTAATGGGTTCAGTTTAGGTTTGTCATAATGGATACTGTTATGGATAGGCATAGGGTTAGATTTTGGCCTGGGATTATCATTAGAATAGAGCTATTTTTAGGGTAATTGAGAGGGTTAGAGCTAAGTTTAGGGCTAGGGTTATGTAGGGTTATGGATAAAATTGGGGCTAGGGTTAAGGTTAGGGTTAGGGTTAGGGCCATGGTTTCTGCTAAGGATAGGGCTAGGATTACAGCTAGGGCAATTGTCACGTCTATGGTTAGATTAGGAATAGTTTTAGGGTTACATTTATGGAAAGGTCTCGTATAAGGCTTTGGTTTAGGTTTTGGGTTCAGTTTAGGTTAATGAACAAGGTTAGGGTTAGCAATAAGTTTAGGGTTAGGCCTAGGGTTACCATTAGTGTTATGGTTAGGTTTAGGTTAAAAGATAGGGTTAGAGCTAGTAATGCGGCTAGGGTTATGTTTAGAAGTCTGGCTAGGGTTAGGGTAAGGTTTAGTGCTAGGTTTGGGGTTAGCATTAGGTTTAAATCTAGGGTTAAATCTGTAATTAGGGCTAGGTTTTTAGTTTGGTTAGGGCTAGGATTAGGGCTATGGCTAATGTATGAATTAGTGTTACAATTTGTGCTAGTTTTAGGGTTTGGGTTAGGGTGATGTGTAGAGCAAGGGTTATATTTAGTGTCAGTGTCAGGGTCAGGGTTAGTTTTAGTGTTAGGTTTAGGACTCAAATTATGACTAAGGTTAATGCTAGGTGTAGGGTTAGGTTTTGGTTTAGGTTAAGGGTTATGGTTAGGGCTATGGCTAAGTTTTGTTTTAGGGCTAGGACTAGGGTTAAGGGTAGTTCTTGGATTAGCATCAGAGTTATGTCTAGTGTTAGAGTGAAGTTTAGGCTTAGGATTAGGGTTAGATTTAGAGTTAGGGTTGCTCTAAGGTTAGAAATTGTGCTATGGTTAGGGCAAGTGTTACGGTTATGGTAAGGAATATAGTTAGAACTAGGAATACGTCTAGGGTGAGAATTAGAGTTATTCTTGGGAGTAGGTTAGTGTGAGGGTTAGAGTTAGGGCTAAATTATGGCTAGGATTAGAGCTAGGGTTAGTGTTAGGGTTAAGCCTAGGGTTTGGGCTATGGTTATGGTTAGCACTGTGGCTAGGATTAAGTTTAGAAGGATGGGTGGGGTTATTGCTAGGTATAGGGCTAGGGTGAGGGTTAGAATTAGGATTAGGCCTAGGGTTATGGTTCAGTTTAGAATTAAGGCTAGGATTAGGCCTATAATGAGGGGTAGGTATTCTCGGGCTAGGGATAATATCAGGTCAAAAGTTATGGTTGAGGATAGTTTTAGGGTTAGGTTATGGCTAGATCTAGTATAAAGGTTAAGTTTAGGTTTGAGTTCAGCTTACAGCTGGAATTATTATTAGTGTCACATTCATGGTCAGTGTTAGCGCTCGGTTTACATTATGGTTAAGGGGTTAGTGTTTGAATTAGTGTTAGTGGTAGGTTTAGACTTAAGTTAATGGAAGGTTTTACTTTAGGTTTTAGTTAAGATTTAAGGCAAGCGATTGGTTAAGTTTCAGTGATCAGGTTAGGGTTAGCATTAGGGTTAGGTTTATGTTTAGTGTAATGAATAGTTTTAGAGCTAGGGTTAGGGCTATGTTATGGTTAGGATGTTATGTTATGGCTATCTTATTTTATGGCTATGTTGTGGTTGGGATTAAGGCTAGGATTAGTGTAAGGTTTAGGGATAGGGCTAGGTTTTGGTTTCAGGTAAGTGTTAGGTTTAGGGTAAGTGTCAGTTTACAGTTAAGATTATGATTAGATTAGCATAAGTGTTAGTGTTTGAGCTAGGGTTAGGGCTAGTGTGAGGGTTAGGTTTAGGTTTAGTTGTAAGTTCAACCTTATTGTTAGAGTTAGGTTTAGTGTTAGAGATAGGGTTTTTATTAGGGTTAGGATTAGGGTTATGGTAATTGATATGATAAAAGCTAATGTTTGAGCTAGGGTAAAGGTTAGGATTAGGGCTAGTGTTGGGATTAAGATTTAGGATAGGGCTAGGGTTATATTTTGTTTGAGAATTAGACTTTGAGCTAGGGTTTGGTCTAAGGAGAGGATTAGGGTTTGAGTTAGGGTTTGGGTTAGGGCTAGGCTTAGGTTTATGCTTAGAGATAAATTTAGGCCTAGGAATAGCTCTAGGTGTTTTGTTAGGGTTAGGGCTAGGGTTAGGACTATGGGTAATGTAAAACCTAGGGTTATGTTTAGGGCTAGTTTTAGGTTTAGGGTTATGGCTAGGTCTAGTGTTAGGGCTAGGTTTTGGGTTAGTGTCAGGTTAAAAGTTAGTTTAAATGTTAGAACCAGGGTCAGTGTTCAGGATAGGGTTAGCTTTAGGGTTAGAGCCAGAATTGGGACTAGGGTGAAGTCTAGGGATAGGGTAAGTGTTTGGTTTAGGTTAAGGTTTATTATTAGTGCTAGTGCTAGGATTTTGTTTTTATCAAGGACTAGAGTTATAGCTATATTTAAGATTTTCTTTGGGTCTAGGTCTAGTGTTAGGCTTAGGCATAAGTATAGGGTTACTGGTAGGTCTATTGTTAGGTTTTGGTTTAGGTTTAGGATCAGGTTTAGACCTACGGTTACTTCTAGGGTCCAATGAGGGTCAGAGGTTACTTCTAGGGTCCAATGAGGGTCAGAGTTAGGTTTAAAGGTAGAATGAGGGCTAGGGTTAAGACTAGTAATACAGTTACAGTTAAAGTTAGTCCAAGGATTAGGGTTAGGATTAGGGGTAGCATTTGTTTTAGGGTTTGGCTTAGGGTAAGGGATAGGGTTAGAGCTAGGGTTAGGGGTAATTTTAGGGTTAGGTTCAGGGCTAGTGTTAAGGTTAAGATTAGGGTTAATGTTAGGTTTAGGGCTCAGATCCAGAGTAGGATTTGTTATTGTTAATGCTAGGGTTAGGAACATGACTAATGTATAAACTAGGGTTAAAATTAAGGCAAGGCAAGTTTTAGGGTTATTGTTAAGGCTAGGTCTAGTGTTAGGGTTAATTTAAGTTAGGGTGATGATTAGAACTAGGATTAGTGTTACGGTCAGCGTCAGGGTCAGAGTAAGTTTTAGGGTTAGGGTTAGGGCTAGGTTTAAGGTTTGGGTTTGGTTTAGGTTAAGGGTTTGGGTTAGAGTTAGTTTTAGGGTTAAATCTAGGTGTAGGGCTCACTATAGCGCTAGGATTTGATTTAAGTTAGGGTTAGGGTTAGGGTCACGGCTGATGTAAGTTCTAGGGTTATGATGAAGGCGAATTTTAGTGTTAAGGGTTAGGACTAGGTCTATTGTTAGTTTTAGGTTTAGGGTTAGGGTGATCTTTAGACCTATGGTTAGTGTTAAGGTCAGAGTCAGGGTGAGGATTAGTTTTAGTGATCGGCTAAAGACTCGAATTATTTCTAGGTGTAGGATTAGGGCTTAGTTCATGTTAAGGATTAGGATTAGGTTTATGGCTCGGTTTTGTTTTTGTGCTAGGGCTAGGGTTAGGTCTAGTTTTAGGATTAGCCTTAGGGTTAGGGCTAGGGTTAGGTTTAGGCTTAGGCTTATTGTTAGCGTTAGATTTAGAGTTAGGTTTAGATCTAGGGTTATAACCAGGGATATGAATAGGGCTAGGTTTAGACCTACGGTTCAGGCTAGAATTGGGCTTCCATTAAAGTATAGAGTTAGAAGTAGATTTAGGGCTATCGTGAGAGTTAAAGTTAGGCTTTTGCCCAAGGTTAGGGTAAGGGTTAGGGATAGGGCTAAATTACCACTAAGATTAGGGCTATGGTTAGTGTTAGGTTTAGGCCTAGTTTTAGGGTTAGGGTTATAATTAAGGCTATGTTTAGGGCTAGGATAAGGACTAGGGTTTGTGCTAGGATTAGGGCTAGGATAATGGCTAGGGCTAATGTCAGGTCTAGGGTTATGGTTAGGGATAGTTTTAGGGTTAGGTTTATGTCTAAGTCTAGTATAAGGGTTAGGTATAGGGTAATAGTCAGCTTTAGAGCTAGGGTAATTATTAATGTCAGGGTCAGTTTTTGGCTTAGGTTTAGGTTTGAGTTTGGAATTAGGGCTTGAATTAGCATTAGGGTTAGCATTAGGGTAATGATAAGGTTAGGTTTAGGGTTCAGGTTAGGTTTAGGGTAATTGGCAGTTTTGGGGATAGTGATAAATTTAGGGTTAGGCCTAGGGTTAGCATAAGGATAAGGGTAATGTCTAGGGTAATGGATACAGTTAGAGTTAAGGTTATGTCTAGGGTTATGGTAAGGATTTGGTCTTGAGTTAGAGTTAGGGTGAGGGTTAGAACTATGGTTAGGTTTAGGGTTATGTTTAGCATAAGGGTTAGTTTCTGAGCTATAGTTAGGGCTAGGCTAGGAGTTAGCTTCAGGGTTAGTTCTAGAAATAGGATTACCATAGGTTTGGGGTTAAAGTTAGGGTTAGAGTTAGACCTAGCAATAGTGCTATGGTCAGTATAAGGATCAGGGAATGGGTTAGAATTTGGAATAGTGTTAGAGCTAGAATGAGAGCTAGGGTTAGGGCTGTTAGTAGAGTTAGGATTAAAGTTAGATTTAGAGTAATGGACAGGTATAGTGTTTGGGAAAGGGTTTGGTTTAGGCCTAGGGATAGAATTTGTTTAGGGTCATGGTTAGGGTATAGACTGGATTAGAGCTACATTTAAGACTAGGGTTATGGTTAGATTAGGGCTATGGTTATGGTTAGGCCTGGGGTTAGAATTTGTTTAGGGTTATGGTTAGGATAATGGATAAAAGTATATGTAGGTTTAGCGGTAGTGTTATGGTTAGGAATAAAACTATGGTTCGGTTTATGTTTCGAGTTAGGACAAGGTTTAGGTTTAGGGTTAGGTTTAAGTTAACTTCCAGGGCTACGGATAGAGCTAGGGCTATGATTAAAAACTAAAGTTAGGGCTTGGATTAGGACTAGGTTTTGTGTTAGGTTAGGGCTAGTGTAGGACTATGGCTAATGTAAGAACTAGGGTTACGATTATTTCTACTATAAGGTTTAGCATTACAACTAGGTCAAGTTTTTATATTAGTTTTAAGTTTAGGGGGATGATTAGAGATAGGGTTCATGTTAGGGTCAGAGTCAGGATCAGTGTTACTTTTAGGATTAGGGATAGGACTCAAATTAGTGCAAGGGTTAAGGCTGGGTATAGGGTAAGGATTTGTGTTATGATTAGGGTAAGAATTACACTTATTGCTAATGTCAGGTCTAGGGTTACTTTTAGGTTAGGGTTAGGGTTGGGGCTATGGCTCAGTTTTGTTTTAGAGCTAGGGCTAGGTTTCAGGCTACTTTTGGGATTAGTGGTATTGTTAGGGCTGGTAGTAAAGTGAAGTTTAATCTTATATTAATTTTTATGCTTAGATCTAGGTTTAGGGCTAGGGCTATGGTTAGGGCTAAAGTAGGGCTAGTGTTACAATTATGATAACAGATAGGGTTAGAACTAGAAATAGGGCTAGGCGAGAGTTAGAGTTAGTCTTAGGGCTAGGGTTAGGAGTGGGTTTAAGGTTAGGTCTAAATTAGGAATAGGATTAGTGCTAGGGTTAGGGCTAGGGTTACGGTTAGTGTTACTTTAATGGATAGGATTAGATTTACTGAAAGGGATGAGATTATAGCTAGGTTTATGGATAGAATGAGAGTTAGAATTATGGTTAGGGTAAGTTAGGGATCGGGTTATGATTAAGGCTAGATTTGGGGCTAGGTTTGAGGGTTTGTGTTAGGGCTAGGGATAGGATTATGGCTAGGGTTAATGTAAGGTCGAGGGTTATTGTTAGGGATTGTTTTAAGGTTAGGTTTTGGCTAGATCTAGTGTAATGATTACGTTTAGAGTAAGGGTCAGGTTTGAAGCTAGGTAAATTATAAGAGTCAGCGTCCAGGTAGGGTTTGGTATAGTTTAAGGTTTAGAGTTAAGGGTTGAATTAGCAGTAGGGTTAGGATTAGAGTTATGAGAATGGATAGGGTTAGGTTTAGGGTTCAAGTTAGGTTTAGAGTAATGGATAGGGTTAATGTTAGTGATAGGGTTAGTGTTAGGCCTAGGGTTAGCATTTGAGTTAGGCTTATCTTTAGGTTAATGGATAAGTTAGAGCTAAGGTTAGTGTTAGGGTTAAGGTTAGGATTAGGCCTAGGGTTACGTTTAGGCCTAGGGTTAGTGACAGGGTTATGTTTAGTGTAAGTGTTAGGGTATGAGCTAGGTTTAGGGCTAGGGCATTGTTTAGGGTCTGAGTCAGGGCTAGGGTTGTGTTTTGGATTACCATTAGGGTTAGGTTTAGGGCTAGGATAAGGCTGGGTTTGTGTGGTGTTTATGGCTGGCATTAGGGCAATTATTTAGGGTTAGAGTTAGAGATAGGTCCAGAATTAGGACTAGGGTTGGGTCTTGAGATAGGGTTAGTCATTGGGTTAGGTTAAGGGTTATTATTAGGACTAGTCAAGGTTTTTGTTTAAGGCTAGGACTAGATTTAGGATTATATTTAGGGTTAGGTTTGGTCTAGTGCTAGGGTTAATGTTAGGTTTAGGTACAGGTTTACTGGTAGGGGTATGGGTAGGGTCCGGTGTATGGTTAGTGTGAAGTTTAGTTCTAGGTTTAGTGTTAGAGTCAGAATAATGGTCAGTGTTTGGATTAGAGTTACATCTAGAATGATGGCTAGGGTTAGGACTAGTAATAAAGATGGGGATATGGGTAGTCTAAAGATTAGGGTTAGGACTAGGTAACATTATGGCGAGGGTTTGTCTTAGGGAATGGATGGGTTTAGAAGTAGGATTAGGGTTAGGGATACGTTTAGGGCTAAATCTTAACCTAAACCAAACCCTATATGAAACCTAACCCTAATAATACATATAATTCTAAACCTGACCCAAACTCTAAAGCTAAACCTTATACTAGACATAGACATAACCTAACACTAAAACTAATATTAACCATAAACCTAGACCTGACATTAGTCATAGCCCTAATCTTAGCCCTAGCCCTAACTGTAAGCCTAATCCTAAACCTAAACCTAGCCCTAATCCTAACCCATACCCTAAACTTATCACTAACCCTAATTCTAACACACGCTGTAGCCTTAAAGCTAGCTATTACCCTATCCCTTCCCCTAAATCTAATCCTAACCCTAACACTAGCATTAACCCTAAACTTATTACTAACCCTAGCACTAATCCTTATACCTAATTTAGCCCTAAACATAAACCTACCCCTAACCTTAGTTCAAAGATTAACTCCAACTCTTGCCCTAACCCTATTTCTAGTTCTAACCCTATCTGTTACCATAAACCTAACAATAGCCATAACCTTAGCCCTAACCCTAGCCATAGCCCTAAAACAATATCTAACCATAACTATAAATCTAAGCCTAAACTTCACCCTACCACTAGCCCTAACACTATCGCTACTCATTAAATAAGCCCTAGCCCTAGGCCTAGTTGAAAAACAAAACTGAGCCATAGCTTTAACCCTAACCCTAGCCTAACCTTAACCCTAGACCTGACATAAGACTTACCCCTATCCCTAATCCTAGTTCTCAGCCTAGACTTAATCCTAACCCTAATTTTAACCCTATCCATAACCATAAATTTATCCTTTATCATAGCACTAAACATAGCTCTAACATCAAAATTTACCCTAACTCTAATGCTAACCCTAAACCTAGCTTTGAACCTAGGCCTAAATCTAACACTAACCTTACCCCCAACCCTATCTCTATTACTAGTCCTAATCCTACCCCTCATTCTATCTCTAACCCTAACTATAACCCTGATTCTTATTCTGAACCTAACACTAACCTTAGGTCTAAACCTGAATCTACCCTAAAGTGAACCCTATTTTTACCCCTACCGGTATACCTATACCTAAACCTAACAGTAACACTAGCATTAGACCAAACCTAATCCTAAATAGAGTCATAAATCTAGCCTTAGCTCTAAATAAAAACCTAGCACTGGCCCTAAAAAATAACCATTAACCCAAGGTAAAGACTAACTCTATTCCTAGACCCAATGCTAGCCATAAATCTGGCCCTCACCCTAAACCTAAACCAAAAATGACAGTTACCCTAAAACAAACCTTAGCTCTAAATCTTATCCTAACCCAAAACCACTAGAACATGAAACTTTTCCATAACCCTAAACCTAAAACTAGGCATAACCATATTCTTAGCTCTTACATTACCCATAGCCCTAATCATAGTCATAAAGCTCACACAAAATATTGCCCTTACAGAAGCCCTAAACCTAACGTAAATACTAACGCTATTGTAACTCGAACCATAAGCCTACACCTATCCCTAACCCTAAACCTCAGAATATCACTAATTCTAGCTCAAATTCTAACCTTAATCTAAACATAACCCTAACCCTAACTTTAACATTTGCCCTGACTCTAATCCTAAAACTCACACTAGTCCTAATCCTAGCTCAAACGCAAACACTTACTCCAAAACCTATCTCTGGTACTAACCCCGAGCCTAACCCTAACCCTAATCCTAATTCTAACCTTAACCCTAGCCCCAAACTTAGCTCTAACTCTATCCATTACCCTAAAGATAAGCCTAACCCAAATGCTAACCTGAGGCTTAACGCTAACACTATTGCTAACATTAACCCCATTCATTACTCTAAACCAAATATGAACTCTAAAAATAACCCTATAAATTACCCTAACTCAGACTCTAACCCTATCCGTAATGCTAATTCAAGCCTTAACCCTAAATCTAAACCTAAACCAAACCCTACTCAAACCCTGACTCTAATAATACACCTAGCTTTAAACCTGACCCTTAACCTAAACCTAACCCTTAGAGTAGACCTAGCCATAACCTAACCCTAAAACTAACCATAACAATAAACCCAGACCTGACATTAGCCCCAGTCCTAATCCTAGCCCTAACCATAACACAAACAGTAGTCCTCAATTTAGGCCTATATCTAGCCTTAATCCTAACCCAAACCCTAACTCTAGACCTATCTCTAATTTTATCCCTCAACCTAGACCTGAATTCAGGAATAACCTCATCTATTCCCCTTACCCTATCACTAACCCTAACTCTAACACTATCCATATCTGTAGCTCTAATCATAGGCATAACCCTAAAACTAACCCTAGCACTAATCCTAGCCCTAATTTATCCCTAACCCTAAATCTACCCCTAACCTTGAAATAAGACTACCTCTAACTCTCCCCCAGCCCTATTTTTAGTTCTAACCCTATCCATTACAATAAACCTAACACAAGCCCTAACTTTAACCCTAACCCTAGCCCTAGACCCTACCCTAAATCTAACCATGACTCTACATTTGACCCTAAACGTAAACCTAATCCTCAACCTACCACTAGACCTAACACTATCACTATTCCTAAAACTAGCTGTAAACCTAGCCTTATCCCTTAAACAAAACTGAGCCATTGTCCTAACCCTAAATGTTAACCTAAACCAAACCCTAACCCTAAATCTAGCAATAACCTTCTAGCTCTAATTAATGTCCTAGTCCTAAAATTAACCGTGACCCTGACTTATATTTGAACACTAACGTTAGTTCTAAATATTACTCTAACCTTAAAGATAGCACTAACACTAGATCTAGACCAAATACTTACTCTAATCATAACCTTAGTTCTTATATTAGCCATAGGCCTAAACAAAGTCCTAAACCTAACAGAAAAACTAGCCCTAATCTGAGCCCTAACCCTTGAAGTAAACCTAAAACTAAACCTAGCTTTAGGCCTAACCCTTACCCTAAACCTAGTCCTATCCCTAGCTCTAATCCTAGATCTTACCCTATCTATTATCTTAAGCTAAACCCTAAACCTAATGCTAACCCTTGTCCTAACCCTAATCCATAGCCTAACCCAAACCCTAACCCTATACTAATCCTAACTCTAACCTTCATCCTAGCTCTAACCCTAGCCCAAACCCAAACCCTAACCCTGACACTTATTCTGACCCTAACAATAACCACAGGTCTAAACCTGACTCTAACCCGAAACTTAACCCTAACATTAGCCCTACTGATAATTCTATTCTTAAACCTAAAACTACCTCTATCCCTAGACTTAAACCTAATCCTAAATCTAACCATATTTCTAGCCCTAGACTTCAACAACAACCTAGCCCTAGCCCTAACAATAACCCTTAACCTAACCCAAACACTAACCCTACCCCTAGACCTAAACCTAGTCCTAATTCTGGCACTAATCCTAACACTAATTCTAACATGAACACTGGCCCTGAACCTAACGTAATCCTAGCTCCAAAGATCACCCTAACTCAAAACTGAAACCTAACACTAATCCTATCCATAACCATAACCCTAAAACTAGCCCTAATAATAACCGTATATCTTAAATTACCCATGGCCCTAACGCTAGGCCTAAACTAACACAAAACCTAGTCCTAATTCTAGGCCTGAACATAGCCCTAAGTGTAACCCTATACATGACCCTAGCCCTGACCCTAACCCTAAGCTTCGCTTTAGACCTAACCCTAGCTCAAAGCCTAACCTTTACCCTTAACATAGACCTAGCCTTATTCCTAACCCTAACCTAACACTATCCCTAATCCTAACCTTTACCCTAGTCCTAATCATAGCTCTAATTATATCCACTACCCTAACCCTAGCCCTAATCTTAACCATAACCCTAGCACTAACCCTAGCTCTAACTCTATCCATTACCCTAACCATAATCCTAACCCTAATGCTAAACCTAGTATTAACCCTAACCCTATCAAAATTGCTAAACATATCCATTGCCCTAAAACTAATCTGAACCCTAATCTTAACCCTATTTATTACCCTAACCCTAACTCTAACCTTAATGCTAATTCGAGCCCTAAACCAAAGACTTAACCTAAACTAAACCTTAAGCCATACACTGACTCTAATAATACACATAGCTGTAAACTTGACCCTTACCCTAAACCTAAACTTTACACTAGACCTAACCATAAACATAACTCAAAACCGATCCCTAACTGTAATCCTAGACCTGACACTAGCCCTAGCCATAATCCTAGACCTAACCCTAACACAAACACTAGCTCTCATCCTATCCCAAAACCTAAACTTAATAATAATTCTAACCTTAACTCTAACCCTTTCCCTAGCCCTAAACCTAATTATAATCCCATTGCTTACTGTAAACCTAACCCAAACCCTAATCCTAACACTAACCCTAGCCCTAATCTTAAACCTAGGACTAACCCTAACACTAACCCTAGCCCTAATTCTAAACCTAACCCTAACCCTAGCTTTAAGGCTACTCTGCCCTAGCCCTAGACCTAAATCAAACCCTATGACTTACTTTAACTTTATTCCTATCCATAGTCAAGAATTACACTAGCCCGAATCTTACACCTTGCCCTAACACTAGATCTAAACATAACTCTAAATCTAACAATAATTCTACACCTAAACCTAACCCTATCACTAGCCCTAACCTTAACGCTAATCCTAAACCTAGCTCTAACCATAGACTTAGCCCTAAAAAAAAACTGAGCCATAACACTAACCCCAAACTTTTTTCTAAACCAAACCCTAACTTTATCTTTAGCCCTATGCCTAGCGCTAATTCGAGTCCTAATCTTAATCCTGAAACTACCTCTGAACTTGTCTCTCAAATTAACGCTAATCCTACTTCAAAACATCACCCTAAACCTAAACCTTACACTAACACTAGATATAGTCCTAACCCTTATTCTAAAACTAGTTCTAATCATAACCCTAGAAAACACACTAACCTTAAACCTAATGCTAACTAAAAACCTAACCCAAATCTGATACCTAACGCTAGCTTTCAACCTAACCCTAACCAAAACACTAGCCCTAACCCAAACCTGAAGCCTTGCTCTATCCTAGCTCTAATATTATCCTTTACTCTAGCCAAACCCCAAACCTAATGCTAACACTGGTCCTAAAACTAATCCTTAATCCAACCCTATTACTAGTCCTAATGCTAGCCCTGATTCTTGTTATAATCATAATTCAAATCCTAACCCTAAACCTGACCCTTATTCTGACCCTGGACCTAAACCCATCCTAACACTAGCCCTATCCATAACCCTGTATCTAAACCTAACTCTAACACTAGCCCTATATTAAACCTAATCCTAAATCAAGCCATATCTGTAACAAAGACCTAAACAAAAACCTAGCCCTAACTCTAATGATAACCCTTATTCTAAGGCAAACACTAACCTTACCTTTAGACCTAATCAATCCTGATTCTTGCTCTAACCATAACCCTAACCCTAATCCAAACACAGACCCTGACACTAACACTAACCCTTGGTATAAAATTTACCCTAACCGAAACCTAAACCAAACACTAGACCTAGCCATAAACATAAACATAACCTTACATTACCATAGCACTAAAACTAGCTCTAAACCTAACACAAAACCTAACCCTAATCCTAGGCCAAAATGTAGCCCAAAGCATAACCCTCACCCTAACCTAACCTTATCCCTTACCCTAAGCCTAAACCTAAGGTTAACCCTAAACCTTGCTTTATACCTAACCCTAGATAAAACCCAAACTGAAACCTAAACAGAATCTTAGCTCTATCCCTAAACCTAATCCTAAAGCTAGCCCTAATCATAATGTTAACACTAGCCCTAATAGTATCTCTAAAATTATCCATTACCCTAAACCGAAACTTAAACCTCATGATAACCCTAGGTCCAATCCTAATTGTAATCCTACTCCTAGACGTAACCCTAAACCTAACCCTCATCGTAGACTTAACCCTAGATAAAACCCTAACCCTTACTCTAACTCTAACCCTAGCCAAACACTAACACTAACCCTAAACCTAAAACTATCCCTAACCCTAACCTGACATCTAACCCTATCCATTACCCTAACTTTAATGATTAACTTAGCCCTAACCCTAACACTAGCCCTAAACATAAAAATACCCCTAACCCTACCCCGACATCTAACCCTATCCATTAACTTAACTTTAAAAATAACCTTAGCACTAACCCAAACACTAACCCTAACCTTAATCAAAAATCTAACCCTAGACATAATCCTAAACCTAACCCTGACCCTAGCACTTACCCTAGCTCAAAATCTATTTTGTACCCTCAACCTAACCCTAAACCTAAACCTAGCCCTCTACCTAAACCTAAACCTAACTCTAGCCGTAATCCTATCCAGATCCCTAGCCCTAACCCTAGCTCTAATTCTGTTCATTACACTAACAATAACCCTAACCCAATTAATAAACCTAGGCCTAACCCTATCCCTATCACTAACCCTAACCCTACCAATTACCCTAATATTAACCTGAATCCTAAACCTGAATCTATCCATTAACCTAACGCTAATTTTTACCCTAATGCTAATTTGAGCCCTAATCCTAATATTTAACCGGACACAAACCTGAAACCTGACCCTGACCCTAAAAATACCCTAAAAATAATCTTAAGCTGGCCCTTACCCTAAACCTAACATTAGACTTAGTCATGAACCTAACCATATAACTATCCCTAGCTGTAACCCTAAACCTGACATTATCACTATCACTAAAAATTTGCCCTAACCCTAACACAAAACTTAACCCTCATCCAAATTCCAAATCTAGCCTTAATCCTAACATTAACCTAACCCTAGGCCTAACCCTAACCCTTTTGCTAACTCTAACCCTATTAATTAACCTACACATTACATGAACCCTAAACCTAAACTTATCATTACCCTAACCAAACCCTAATGCCAATTCATGCTCTAAACCTAAACCCTAACCTAAAACAAACCTGAAAATAATTCTAATCATAATAATACCCCTAGCTCTAAACCTTATTCTTATCCTTACCCTAAACCTGATCTTTACACTAGACCTAGCTAAAAATCTAACCCTCAATCTATCCCCAAGGTTAGCCTAGGCCTGACAGTATCCCTAGACCAAATCTTGCCATAACCCTAAAACAAAACCTAGCCCTCATTCTAGCCCTAAACCTAGCCTTATTACTAAACAAAACCATAACCCTAGCCCTAACCAATATTCTAACTTTCAACCTATTCCTAAAACTAGCTCTACCGCCATCCCTTTCCTTAAACCAAACCCTATCCCCAAACCTAAACGTTAGCCTAAGACTTGGCATAACCCTAATACAATTGCTAGACATAAAACTAGCCCTAATTTAGCCCTAAACCTAACCTAACCCTAGCCCTATGAATAACTCTAAATGTATGGTATCCCTTACCATATTCCAATCACTTGCCTTTACATTAGCCCTAAGCCTAGCTCTTGCCCTAATCCTATATCTAACCCTAACCATAAGCTAAACCTCTCACTAAAACAAGCCGGAATACTAATGGTAATCCTAAAACTAGCCCTAACCTCGCCCTAGCTCTACAAAACAACCAAGCCATAGCCCTAACCCTAAACTTTAACATTAACCAAACCCTAAGCCTACACCTACCCCTAAACCTAGATCTAATTCAAGTCCTATTTCTAACCCTACAAGAAACCCTGACCCTGACTCTGACCCTAACACTAACCCTACTCTAAACATCACTCGAAACTTAAACCTAAACCTAAACCTAGACCTATGCATAAACCTAACACTAAAACTCGTTCTATTCGTAACCCTAGTTCTTACAGTAGCTGAAGCCCTAAATCTAGCCCTAACCTAACCCAAAACCTATCCCTAATCGGAGTCCTAACACTGAGTTTAACACTAATCGTAACCCTAATTTTAGCCCTAACACTTACCGTAACCCTAACCCTAACCCTAACCCGTGCCATAACCCAAAACCTAACCCTAAGCCTAGCCTTAATCCTAAGCATAAACCCAATTCTAAACCCAGCTGTAACCCTATCCATTACCCAAATCCTAATCTTAAACTTAACGCTAACCCTAGAATAACCCTATACCTATTAATAAACCTAAACCTATACATTACACTAAATCTAACCTGAACCCTAAACCTAACCATATCCATAAACATAATCTGAACCCTATGAATCTTAACCCTAAAACTATCTCTTACCATAACCCTAGACCTGACATTAGCCATATGCCTAATGAAGCCCTAACACTAGAAAAAACTGTAGCCCTAATCCTAGACCTAATCTTTGCCTTAATCCTAATCTTAACCTTAAACATAGATCTAAACCTAATTATAACCCTCTCCCTACTTCTAAAGTTCACTATAACATCATACCTAACCATAACCATAACCATAACCCTAGCCATAAACTTAAGCTCAGCATTAATACGAAACCTAGCTCTAATCTTAGCCCTAATAAAGCCCTAATTATAACCCTGTATCGAACCCTAACTCTATTACTAACTTCAACTCTCACCCTATCCCTCTCCCTAGTTCTAACACTATCCCTTATGATAATTCAAACCCTAGCCCTAACCCTAGCCCTAACCTTCACTGTAGCCCTAAACCGAGATCTAACCCTAACTCTAAATATAACCCTAAACCTAAGCCTAAACCACCGGCTAACACTAACTCTAACCCTAAAGCTAATTTGAAAGCTAGCCCTAACCCTAGCCCTAGCCCTCATGAAAAACCGAGCTATAGCATTGATTCAAATCCTTAACCTAAACCAAACCCTAACCCTACACCTAGTCCTAATCCTAGCCCTAATTAAAGTCCTAATCCTAACCCTAGAACTAATACTAACCCTGACTCCAACCTTAACACTAACCCTAGCTCTACACATCACCCTATTCCTAAACTTATTTCTAACACTCGACCTCGCCCTAAACTTAACAATAAAACCACCCCTAATTATAATGCCAGTTCTTAAATAAGCCATAGCCCTAAACCTAACACAAAATCTATCCCTAATTCAAGGCCTAACACTAGATTTAAACTAAGCCCTAACCCTGGCCGTAACGCTAGCCCTAGTCCTAGTCCTAATCCTACTTCTAATCCTATTTCTTACACTTAGTCAAACACTTAACCTATTGCTACCCTAGTCCTAGCCCGAATTCTATGCCTACCCAAAACCCTAACTCTACGGCTAGTACTAACCTTAGCCCTCAATCTATTTCTAAACTTAACCCAAATTCTAACCTTAACCAGACACTTATTCTGACCCTAACACTAAATCTGGGTTTAAACCTGACCCTAAATTTTATCTGAAACATAACCCTAGCCCTACAAGTAACCCTAACACTATACCTAACACTAACACTAGCCATAAACCTCAACCTAATTCTAAATGTAGCCATAAGCCTAGCCTCAACCCTAACAATAACCCTTAACCTAAAACAAACACAAACTCTACTTCTAGACCCAGCAATATTACTCATTTTGGACCTACCCTAAACCTAATCCTAACGTGAACCCTGACACTTACCCTAACAAAAAACCTAGATATAAAACTTATCCTAACCCCAAAACTAATCTTAAAATTAGACGAATTCTAAATCTAGCGATAACCATAACTCTAGGTCTTACATTACCCATATACCTAACACTAGCCCTAAACCTCGCACAAAACCTAGCCCTAATTACAGCCCAAAACCTAACCCTGAGCATAACTCTAACTTTTAAACAAGCCCTAACCCTAAACCTAACCCTCATTCTAGCACTAACCTTAGCTCAAACCCTAAACCTTACCTTAAACATAAACTTAGCTCAAACCCTAAACCTCACCCTAATTCTAGCCCTAAACCTAACTGTAACTATAGCCCAAACCCTAGCAATAACTCTATCCATTACACTAACCATAACCCAACACTAATGCTAACACTAGCCCTAAATCTAACCCTAAACCTACACTAGCCCTGACTGTAACACTAACCCTCGTGTCAGGGCTAAACCTAACTCAATCCCTAACCCCTACATTTAACCTAAAACTGACACTAACCCAAGGCTTAACCCTAATCCTAACCCGAGCCCTAATCGTAACTTTAACCCTAGCCCTAACCGTAACTCAAACCCTACACATTACCCTAAACATAAACTTAACCCTAATGATAACACTAGACCTAAAGCTAAACCTACCCTAACCCTAAACATAATCCTAACCCTAGAACAAACAGTGAACCTAACCCTAACCCTAAATCTAAGCTACCTCAAACCCTAACCCTAATTCTTTTTTTTAAAGAGAGAGAGAGAGAGAGAGAGAGAGAATTTCAACATCTATTTTTTTTTAGTTATGAGTAGACACAACATCCTTGTTTGTACGTGTTGCTGAGAATCAAACCCAGGCCGCACACATGCCAGGCGAGCGCGCCACTACTTGAGCCACATCCCCAGCCCCCCTAGCCCTAATTCTAAACCTAACACTAAGGCTAAACTAAACCTAACCCTATCTTTATTCTGACATCTAAACCTATTAGCCTAACCCTAATGATATCCCTAGCCCTAACCATAACACTAACCATGACCATAACCCTAGATCGAATCCTAAATTAACCTTAGCCATATCAAAAATCCTAGCTAAAACCCTTAAACTGTACCCTAAACCTAATCTTAAGTGTAAACCTCGCTCTAACCCTGACCCTAACACTAATTCTACCCCTAATCCTAACCATAACCCTTTCCCTAACCCTAGGTCTACCCTATAAATTACCCTAATGTTAACAATAACCCTAATGCTAACCCTAGGCCTAACCCTAAACCTATCACTATCTTAAACCTAACCTAAACCCTAAACCTAACACTATCCATTATCTTAACCCTAATTCTAACCTTAATGCTAATTTGAGCCATAAGCCTAAACCTTAACCTAATCTATATGTGAAGTCTGACTCTTACCCTGATAATACCCCAGCTCTTAATCTGACCCTTTCCCTTAACATAACTCTTTATTTTGATCTATCCATAAATGTAACTCTAAAAATATCACTAGCTATAAAACTATACCTGACATTAGTCCTAGTCCTAATTCTTGCCCTAAATCTAACACAACACCTAAACCTAATCCTTAAATCTAGCCTTAATCCTAAACCTAACCATAACCCTAGCCCTAACCCTAAATAAAATCATAAAACTAGCCCTAACCCTAACCATATCACTAAAACAAAACCAAGCAACAGGCCTAACACTAACCTTAACTTAAACCAATCCCTAGCACTACACCTAGATCTAATCCTATCCCTAATATGAGTTCTAATCATAACCTTAAATATAACCCTGAACCTGGATTATATCCTAACACTCATCCTAGCTCTAAACACCACCCTAAACTTAAACTGAACCCTAACAAAACCCTAGCCCTAATGTGAGTCCTAACTCTAACCCTAAACCTAACTCTGACCTGACTGATAGTCTAACACTAACCCTAGTTATAAATATCACCCTAATCTTAAACTTAACCCTAACACTTGACTTGCCCATACCTCTAACCCTAATTGTAACCCTAGTTCTTATATTAGTGGTTACCCTAACCCTAGACTTAAACCACACACAAAACTAGTCCTAATCTGAGCACTAAACCTGGCTTTAACCCTAACGATTAACCTAACCATATCCCTACCCTATGCCTTACCCTGAGCAAAACCATAACCCTCATGGTAATCCTAGACCTAACACTAATCCTTAGGCTAATGAAATCCTAACCCTATTAATAGTTCTAACCCTAGATCTCATTCTAGCTCTAACATTTTCCCACTCCTAGCCCTAACCCTGACCCTAATTCTGACCATAACATAAACCTTAGGTCTAAACCTGACACAAACCCTAACACTAGCCCTACTTGCAACATTATACCTAAACCCAACCCTACCACTAGCTGTAGACCTAAACCTAATCCTAAATCTAGCCAGAACTCAAGCTCTAGACCTAAAAAAAATCCTAGGCCTAGCCCTAACAAAAACCTTTATCTAATGCAACACTACTTCTACCCCTAGACCTAAACCTAGTCCTAATTCTGGTTTAACCCTAACTTTAACTCAAACACTGACCCTCCCTTTAAAACTAAATCTACCTCTAAACCTGAAACGAACCAAAACCTTAACCTAATTCAAGACTCAGCCATAACCCTAATCTTAAAACTAGCCCTATTCATAATGCTAGATCTTACATTACCCATAGACCTAACCCTAGGCCTAAACCTAACACTAAACGTAGAGCTAATTTTAGGCCTAACCCTAGCCCTAAGCATAACCCTAACTTTAACACTAGCCCTATACCTAACCCTAGGCCTTGCCTTAGTCCTAAGATAGCTCAGAGCCTAACCCATAACCTAAACATAAACCTAGACCTATCCCTAAATCTCACCCTAACCCTTGCCCTAATCCTAAACTTAACCTAACCCTAAACCTAGCTCTAAAACTACCCATTACCCTAACCCTAAACCTAAACTTATTGTTAATCCTGGCCTGAACACTAATGTTAACCTTAACCCTAACTGGAAAACTAACATAGATATAACCCTAAAATTAACACTCAGCTTAGCCCTAACTCTAAATAAAACCATGAACCTAAATATAACCATACCTGTAATCCTAAACCTATCACTAATTCTAACTCTAAACCAAAATTTAAACCTAACCTAACCTTATTTGTTACCTTAACCCTAACTTTAATGTTAATGCTAACACCAGCCCTAACTCTAACCCTAATCCTAAACCTAATATAATTATATCCTTAGACCTAACACTAAACCTAGCCCTAAACCTAGCTCAAAACCTAACATTTATGCTAAACATAATCCTAAATCTAATACTAACCATAGTTCTAACACTAACTCTAACCCTAACTCAAGGCATATTCCTAACCATAACTCTAGTTCCAACCTAAGCTCTAATACTATCAATTACTCTAACCATAACCCTTAACCTAATGCTAACCCTAAGCCTAACCTTAGCCCTTTCACTAACGCTAACCATATCAATTTCCCTAAACCAACCCTGTACCTTAAAACAAACCCCAACTAAATCCTAACCCTAATCCTAATGCTATATTGAGCCATAAACCCAAATCCTTACCTAAGTCAAATCCTAATCCTAATAATTCTCTGAGCTCTAAACCTGACATTTACCCTCAACCTAACCCTTACATTAGACGTAGCCATAAGCCTAACCCTAAAACTATCTTTAACCATAACCCAAGACCAGCTATTAGCCCTAGCACTAATCCTAGCACTGAATCTAAAACAAACACTAGCTCTCGTCTAGGCCTAAACATAGCCTTAATCATAAATCTAAACCCAACCATAACCTTAACCCAAACTCTAACCCTCACCCTATGTCTAAACCTAGCTATAACACCATTCTTTATTCTAAACTTAAACCTAAACCTATCTCTATCACTAGGCCTAAGATGAACCCTAATCCTAGCCCTAATTCTAGCCCTAATTTAACCTATCCCAAACCCTAATTCTAATATTAGTCCTATTTCTAACTCTAACTCTCACACTAGCTGTATTCCTAGTTCTAACCCTATCCCTTACCAAAACTCTAAACCTGGTCCTAACCCTTGCCCTATCCTCAGTCCTAGTCTAATTCTAGATCTAAACCTAACTATAAATGTAACCCTAACCCTAAGTCTAAGCCTAACACTAACACTAGCCTAACCCTAATACTAACTGCAAAACTATCCCTAAGCCTAACCCTAGGACTAAAACAAAACCGAGCAATAGATCTAACCCTAAAACTTAAGAAAAACCAAATGCTAAACTACTACAAGAACAAATCATATCCCTAATTGAGTCGTAACCCTAATCTTAAAACAAACCATGACCCGGACTCATATTCTAACACTCACCCTAGCTCTAAACATTACACTAATGTTAAACCGAACCATAACAGTAAACCTAGCCCTAATTCGAGTCCTAACTCAAACCCTAAAACTAACCCTGACCCTGACTCCTATCATAAAAATAACTCTAGCTCTAAATACCACCTATCTTTAAATCTAGCACTGATACAAGGACTACCACTAACCCTAACCCTAAACCTATTCTTAATTGTAACCCTGGTTCTTGCATTACCTATGGCCCTAACCCTAGCCTTAACACTAACAAAAAAAAGTAGCCCTAATCTGATCCCTAGACCTACCTTTAACCCTAAACCTAACCCGAATCCTTCCCCTAACACTAGCTCTAAACCTATCCCTAACTCGAAGCAAAACCCTAAACCTAATGGTAACTCAAGACCTATCCCTAATCCTCAGGCTAATCAAAACTCTCACCATATAATTAATCTTAACCCTAGACCTTATTTTAGCTTGAACCCTTTCCCAACCCTTAACCCTTACCCTGACCCTTATATAACACCAACCTGTGTCTAAACCTGAACCTAATGCTAGAACAAACCGTAACACTAGCCCTACTAGTAAACTTATACCTAAACCAGAGCCTATCACTAGCGCTAGACCTAAACTTAATTCTAAATCCAGCCTTAACTCTATCTCCAGACCTAAACATAAACCTAACCTTAGCCCTAACAATAAACTTTAACTTAAAGCAAAGAGTAACCGTACCCCTAGACATAAACCTATTCCCAATTCTGGCTTTAATCTTAACTCTCAATCTAACCTGAACAATGACCCTGCCTTTGACACTAAACCTATCTCTAAACCTGACCCTAACCAAAAACCTAAACCTAAAACTGGACATAGCAATAACCCTAATCCTACAACTTGCCCTAATTATAATCCTAGCTCTTACATTACACATAGCTCTAATGCTATGCCTTAACCTAACAAAAATCCTAGAGCAAATTCTAGGCCTATATCTAGCCATAAGCATAACCCCAACTCTAACCCTAGCCCTAAATCTAACTCTAAACTTAACCCTAGCCTTACTCGTAAACCATACTTAAAGCCTAACTTTTACCATAAATATGAACCTAGAACTATACCTTACTCTAATCCCTAACCCTAAACCTAACCATAAACCTTACCCTAGCCCTAAACCAAGCTCTAAACCTATACATTATCTAAAACTATACATAAATGCATTGATAACCCTAGCCTTAACCCTAACCATAACACTAACCATAACCAGAAAACTAACAATAGACCTAACCCTAAAAGTTACACTCGCCATAGCCCTAACCCTAGATCAAAACCTAACTCATACCATAAACCTAAACATAACTGTAGCCTTCACATTAACCCTAAAACTAGAAAAAATCTACCCTAAACCTAAACCTAAACCTACATCTAACTATATACATTACCCTAACCCTTATCATAACCCTAATGATAACCCTACCCCTAACCATAACCCTAAACCTAAACCTATCATAATTCTGACCCTAGAGCTAAGGCTGAACCTAATCCTCGACCAGTCCCTAGCACTAACAGTAGGTCAAACCCTAGCCCTTACCCTAAACATAACCCTAGCCCAAACCCTAACCCGAATTCTAGCCCTAATCCTAACCATAGTCATAGCACAAACTTTAGCTCTAACTCTAAACATTACCCTAACAATAACACTAAACCTAAGGCTAAACCTAGCCCTAACCCAAACGCTAACCCTAACCCTAACTCTATAGCTAGATAGATTTAGGCCTAAAATTTGCTCTAACCTGAAGCCTCAACCTAGACATAACACTTACTCAATCCATGACTCTTACCGTTAATCTAACTGTAAGAAAATTATAAGCCCAACTCTAACCCTAACCCTACCCTTAATCCTAAACTTAAAACTAGCCTTAACCTTAGCTGTAACCCCATTAATTACCCTAACCCTAACCATAAACGTCATGATAACCACAGCCCTAACCCTAAACCTACTCTAACCCTAACTGTAAACCTTACCCTAGACCTAATCATAAACCTAACCCTTGCCGTAGTCCTAACCCTAGATCAAACTCTAAAAATTATGCTAACATAGTCTTAAACATAAACCTAACCCTAAACCTAACCTGGCATCTAAAACTGTCTATTACCTTAACCCTAATGATCACCCTAATCCTAACACTAGACCTAATCCTAAACCTAACTCTTTACTTATCAGTAACCCTATTTCAAACCCTTACCTATACCTTAAACCTCACCCTAGCCTTAACCCTAACCCTAATCCTAACTCTAGCCCTAATCCTAAAAATAACTGTAGTCCTAACTCTAGCTCTAATCCTATTCATTACCCTAATGATAACCATAAACCTAATGCTAACTCTTGGCCTTACCCTAACCCTATAAATTACCCTAAAACTTATCTGAGCACTAAACCTAAACTGAAGCCTAAACCTAAACTTATCTATTACCCTAACCCTAACTCAAACCTAATGCTAATTTTAGCAAAAAGCCTAAACCTCAACCTAACCCAAACCCAATACTTGACTCTGACTATTATAATACCCACAGCTCTCAACATGTACCTCACCTTAAACCTAACTCTGACACTAGACCTACCAATAAATCATACCCCAAAACTATTCCTAACCCAAACCCTAGACCTGATATTAGCCTAGCTCTAATTCTTGCCATATATCTAACAAAAACGCTAGACCTCATTGTAGCGCTAAATCTAGCCTTCATCCTAACCCAAACCCTACCTCTAGCCCTATACCTAATTTTTTTCCTCGCCATAATTCTGAACCTTACTAAAATCCCATCCCTTCTTCCGAATCCAACCCTAACAGTAACCCTAGACTTAATCCTTCAGTAATCCTAGACCTGATCCTAGCCCTAATTTAGCCCTAACCCTACCACTAAAACTAAGACTAACTCTAACTCTCAACCTAGACCTCTTCCTAGGCCTAACCTTATCCCTTATCATAACCTAAACACTTGCCCTAACTTTAGCCCTACCACTAGCCCTAGCCCTATCCCTAGAACTGACCATAACTCTAAGTCCAACCCTAACCCTAAGCCTAAACCTCACACTAACACTATCCCTAACAGTAACAATAATCCTAAAACTAGCCCTAATATAGTTCAAGCCCTAAAACAAAACTGAGCCATAGCCCTAACCCTAACCCTTAATCTAAACCAAAACCTTACCCTACACCTAGCCCTAACCTTAGCCCTAATTCCAGTCTTAACCTAACCCTAAAACTAACCTTGAGCCTGACTCTGACCTTACACTATCCCTAGCTCTAACATTACCCTAAAAGTATACCTAATACTAAACCTAGAACAAGCCCTAACCGTAACCCTAAATGTACCCCTAATTATAACTCTAATTCTTACATTAGATGTAGCCCTATTCCTAGCCTTAACCTAACCCAAAACATAGCCCTAAACTGAGCCCTACACCTCATTAAAACTCTAACCCTAGCCCTAACCATTACCCTAAACATAACCCTAACCAAAAAACTGGTCCTAACGCTAAACCTAACCTTACACTAAATGCTAACCATAATCCTAACCCTATTCTGGATCTAACCCTATCCAATAGCCTAAACATAACCCTAAACCTAATGGTAACCCTAGCCCTAAACTTAATCATAATTCTAAACCTAAACCTGACACTAAACCTAACTGTCACCCTCTGCCTAACCATAGCTCAAACCTTAACACTTACACTAAACATAACTCTAACACTAACCCTAGACCTAACTCTAACCTTAAACCTAACCCTAATCCTAACCATAATGCTAGTCCAAAACTATCCATTACCCGAAACATAAACCTAACGAAACATGGCTCTAAACATACCTCTAACCCCACCCATTACCCTAACCCTAAGTATAAATGTCATTGTAAAACTAGCCCTAACACTAAAACTATTCTAACCCTAACTGTAAACTTAACCCTAGATTTAACCCTAAACCTACACTAACCCTGACTGTAAAACTAACCCTAAAGCTAACTAAAAACCTAACTCCTGCCATAGTCCCAATCCTAGCTCAAATCCTAATAGTCACGCTAAACCTTGCACTAACCACAGTCCTAAACCTAAATCTAACCATATCCATTAGTTTTAACCCTAAACCTAAAGCTAACACTAACCTTATCTTTACCTAAACCAAACCTGTAAACTAAACCAAAACCTATCAATTATTCTAACTCTAACCCTTACCCTAATTCTAATTTGAGCCCTAAAACTAAACCAAAATTAAGCCAATCACTGAACAAGCCACTGAGTCTAATAACACACTTAGCTCTATACCTAAACCTTACCCTAAATATAACCCTTAAACAAGACCTAGGCATAAATCTAACACTAACTGTATCCCTAACCCTAACCCTATATCTGACATTAGTACTCTACTTAATTCTTGCCTTAAACCTAACACAAAGCAGAGTCCTCAACCTAAACCTAAACCTAGCCTTAACCCTAACCTGAACCTTAACCCTAGTCAAAACCCTAATTTCAACCCTCACCCTAGTTCTGAACCTAGGAATAACCACATAATTTCCCCTAACCCTAAACCTAAAACTATCACTAACACTAATCCTATCCCTACCTCTAGGCATAATCCTAACAGTAACCATAGCTCTAATCCTAGCCCTAATTTATTGCTAACTTTAACCTTAATTCTTACCCTAGCCGTAAGATTAACCCTAACTCTAGCCCTAGACCTATTTCTAGTACCAACGTTATCTATTGCCTAATCCTAACACTAGCCCTAAATTTAGTCCTAATTCTAGTCATGGTCCTAAACCTAGAACTAACCCTAATTCTAAATCTAATCCTAAATCTAAACCTAATCCTCACCCTAACACTAGCCCTAACCCTAATTCTAATTTGAAAACTAGCACTAACCCTAGCCATATTCCACAAACAAAACTGAGCTATAGCTCTAATCTTAACCTTTAACCTAAACCAAATCTTAATGCTACACCTAGTCCTAACCCTATCCCTACAACTAATACTGACTCTGACTCTGACACTAAAACTAACCCTACCTCTGAAGATCACCCTAACCCTAAACCTAACCCAAACACTAGACATTTCCATAAACCTAACCCTAAAACTATCCCTAAATGTAAAGCTAGTCCTTACCTTAGCCACAACTAACACTAAAACTAAACCTTACACTAATCTGAGCCTCAACCCTACCTTTAACCCTAACCCTAACATAAAACCCTAACACTAACCCAAACCCTAGATCTAAACCTATTTATTACCCTAAGCCAAACTCTCACCCTAATGCTACCCTAATTCTAACACTAATCCTTAGCTTGCCCCAAACCCTAACTCTATTACTAGTCCTAACCCTAGCCTTCATTCTATCTTTAAGCATAACCCGAACCCTAAGCCTAAACCTTACCTTTATTCTGACCCTAACATTAACCAAACTTCAAAGTCTGACCTTAACAACAAACTGAACACTAACACTAGCCCGACCAGTACAACTATACCTAAAACTAACCATAACACTAACACTAGACCTAAACTTAATCCTAAATATAGCCATTACTGTAGCCCTAATCCTAAACAGAAACCTAGTCCTAGTTCGAAAATAAACATTAACCTATAGCAAGAAATAACCCTACCCCTAGACCTGACCCTAGTTCTAATTCTGGCCCTAACCATAAACACAATGCTAACTCGAACATTGACGCTTACCCTAACACAAACCCTAGCTCTAAACCTTACCCAAACCCCAAACTTAAACCTAACACTAGACATATGAATAAACATAATGCTAACTCTTACATTACTCATAGCCCTAACACAAGCCATAAACCTCACACAAAACCTAGCCCTAATACAAGCCATATACCTGGACCTAAGCATAACCTTAATCCTAACCCTAGCACAAATCCTAAACCTAATGATTGCACTAGCCCTAATCCTAGCTCAAACTCTAACCCTTACTCTAAACATCACCCTAGCTCTAACCCCAACTCTAAACTTATCCCTAATACTAACTGTAACAATAGCCCAAATCCTAGCTCTAACTTCATCCATTACCTTAAACATAATGCTAACCCTAATTCTAACCTTATCTCTAACCCTAACCATAACCCTAATCCTAACCGTAACCCTGATTCAAAACCTAACCCTCACCCTAGCCCTAACTCTAGCTCAAATCCTAACATTTCTCCTGAACCTAACCCTAACACTAATCCTAGGAATAACCCAAATCGTAACCCTAATCCTAAGCCCTAACGCTAGCACTAAACCTATTAATTACTCTAAAAATAAGCCTAAACCAAATGTAACCCTAGGCCAATCCCTTACCCTTTCCCTAATACTAAGCCTAAACATTACTCTAAACCTAACCTGAACTGTAAACCGAACTCTATCCATTACTCTAACTCTAAACCTAACTCTAATATTAATTTGAGCCCTAAGCTTAAACCTTAACCCAAACCAATCCCTAACCCATACTCTGACCCTAATAATAACCTAGCTATATATCTCACCCCTACACTAAACAAAACCCTTAAAATAGACCTAGCCATAAACCTATCCCTAACACTATCCCTAACTATAACCCTAGCCTGACATTATCCCTAGTCCTGATCCTAGCCCTAAACCTAGACCTAATCCTAACCCGAATCTTCACCTTATTCCTATCCCTAAATATAACCCTCAACCTAACACCGAACCTAGCTATATAACCCTATCCCTTCCCCTAAAACTCACCTTAATCCTTGCCCTAACAATAGGCCTAACCCTAACAATAATCATAGCACTAATCCTAGCCATATGTGAATGCTAAATTTTACACTACCCCTAATCCTATCCCCAAGACTAACTCTAACTCAAACCCTAGCCCTATTTCTATTTATAAACCTATTCGTTATCATAATCCTCACAATAGCCCTAACTTTAGCCCTAGGCCTAGCCATAGCCCTAACCCTAGATCTAACCAAAACTCTAAATCTAACCCTAATCTTAAACCTTATTTTCATTCTTACAACTAGCTGTATCACTATTGCTAATCCTAAAACTAGCCCTAATCCAACCCCTAGATCTAAAACAAAACTGAGCCAGTGCTCTAACTCTAAAACTTAACAAAAACCAAACTCTAACCCATAATTAGCCATAACATGAGCTCTAATTCGAGTCCTAGGCCTAAAATTAACACTCACACTGACTCATATCCAAACACAAAGCCTAGCTCTAAATATCACCCTAACCCTAAAACTAATGCTTACACTAGACCTAGCTGAAACCGTAACCCTAAAACTAACGCTAATCATAACCCTAGTTTTTACCTTGGCCTTAGCCAAACCCTAGCACTAACTCTAATACAAAAATAGCCCTAATCCTAGCCATAATACTAGATTTAACCCTAACCCTAACCCTAAAACAAACCGTAACCTAACCCTAATCCTAGCCCTAACCCTATCTCTAATCCTATCCATTACCCTAAGCTAAACCCTATTCATAATGCTAACTCTAGTTCTAATCTTAATCCTTAGCCAAACCCAAACAATATCCCTATTACTAGTCCTAACAATAGCCCTCATTCTAGATCTAACCCTAACCTAACCCTCACCCTGACCTTCAACATTATTCTGACCCTAATAATAATTATATGTCTAAACCTGACCCTAAACTGAAACTGAAACCTGAAACTAGCTCTACCAGTAAACTTATATGTAAACCTAACCTTCACACTAGCCCTAAACCTAAATCTAATCCTAAATATATCTATTACTCTAGCCTTGACCTAAACAAAAACTTAGTCTTAGCCCTAAAATAAACCTTAACCTAAACCAAACACTAACCCTACCACTAGACTTAACCCTAGTCCTATTCTGGCTTTTACACTAACTCTAACTTTAACGTGAACATTGGCCCTGACACTAACATTAAACCTAGCTCTAAACCTGACCCTACCCCAAAACCTAAACCTAACAGTAAACCTAGATATTACCCTAACTCTAAAATTAGCTCTAATCAGAACCCTAGATCTTACATTACACATAGCACTAACCCTAGGCCTAAACCTAACAGAAAACTTAAATAACCCTGACCCTAATAAAGGTCTAAACCTAACCTAAGCATAACCCTCATCCTAACCCTAACCCTATTCCTAACCCTAACCCTAACCCTCACGTTAGTCCTACCCTAGCTCAAAGCCTAACTCTTAGCCTAAATATAAACCTAGCACTATTGCTAATGATAACACTAATCATAGCCCTAATCCTAACATTAACCCTACACCTAACACTAGCTCAAACCATAGGCTTTACACTAAATCTAACCCTAACCCTAATGATAACCCTATCCATAACCCTAAC
The DNA here is from genome assembly GCF_048772815.1 of Callospermophilus lateralis. Classification (NCBI taxonomy): domain Eukaryota; kingdom Metazoa; phylum Chordata; class Mammalia; order Rodentia; family Sciuridae; genus Callospermophilus; species Callospermophilus lateralis. The sequence goes on along the minus strand of NC_135316.1, from coordinate 18,109,750 downwards.
CGAAACCCTTACCCAAAGCATAAACCTAACCCTAGACATAACTCTAAACCTAAAGTTTGCCAGAGTCTTAACTCTAACTCAAACCCTACCTTTTACCTTAAATCAAAAGTAAACCTAGCCTTAAAACTAAACTTAAACCTAAACCTAACCATAACCATAAAGCTAACCTTACATCTAACCCAATCTATTACCCTAAATCTAATTCTAACCTTAATGAAAACCTTAGCCCTAACCCTAAACCTAACCCTGACCATAAAACTAAACCTAAACCTTGTCCTAGACCTAACCCTAACTCAAAACCTAATTTTTACCCTAAATCTAAACCTAACCCTACCCTAAGCTGGGATTAATAGCCCTAACCCACAACCTAACCTAAATCTAGCCATAATCCTAACCTAACAATAGCACTAATAATAGCTCTAACTCTATATATTATCCTTATGATAACCCTGATCCTAAAGCTTACCCTAGGCTTAATCCTAACCCTTTTTCTAACCCTAAAGCACTTCATAGCCCTAAACCTACTTTGAAACTTAAACCTAACCCAATCAATTATCCTAACCCTAACCCTAACCCTACTTCTCATTTGAGCCCTATCGCTAAACCTTAACCTAAAACAAACCTTAACCCTGATCCTGACTCTAAAATACACCTAGCTCTAAACCTGACCGTTACCCTAAGCCTAACACTTACACTAGACTTAGACCAAAACCTAACCCTAAATCTAACCCAAACTGTAACACTAGACCTGACATTAGACCTACCCCTGATTCTAGATCTAACCCTACAACAAAACCTAGCCCTCATCCTAGCCCTATACCTAGCCTTAGTCACAACCCTAACACTAATCCTAGCTCTATCCCTAATTCTAAACCTCTCCCTACTTCTAAAGTTAGGTATAACACCATAACTTACCCTAACCTTAACTATAACCCTAGACATAACAGTAGGCCTAAGCTGAACACTAACCCTAGCCCTATTTGTGGCCCTAACATAGCCCTACTCCTAAAACTAACCAAAATTCTAGGCCTAAGACTAACTCTAACTCTCAGCATATCCCTAGATAACCCTATCTGTTACCATAGCCATAACCCTAGTCCTAACCCTTGCCCTATACTTAGATCCAGCCCTAATTCTAGATCTAATGTTAAATCCAAATATAACCCTAACCAAAAGCCTAAGCCTAACACAAAAACTAGCCCTAACCCTAATGGTAATCTTATAACTACCTCAAACCTCAAACCTAGGACTAAAACAAAACTGAGCAACAGCCATAATTCTAAACCTTAACTTAAACCAAACACTAACATTACATCTAGACGTAACACTAGCCCTAATTAAAGTTTTAATCCTAACCTTAAAACTTACCCTGAACCTGACTCAAATCATAACACTAAACTTAGCTCTAAAGACCACCCTAAACTTAAAGCAAATCACAACAGTAACTCTAGCCCTAATAAAGTCATAACCCTAACCTTAAAGCTAACCCTGACTGATATCCTAACGTTCACTTTAGCTCTCAACACTGTCCTCACATTCAAATGAAGACTCAAAATAACCCTAGCCCTTATTTCAGTCATAACGCTAACCCTAAAACTAACCCTGATGCTGACTCATATTCTAACAATAACCCTAGCTCTAAATATTAACCTAAACTTAAATCTAAGCCTAACACTAGACCTCCCCTAACCCTAACCCTAAAACTAACCCTAATTGTAACCCTGGCTCTAACATTAGCCAATGCCCAAATCTAGCCCTAACCCTAACACAAAAACTAGCCCTCATCTGAGCTCTAAACCTATGTTTAACCATAACCATAATCCTAACCCTAACTATAGAATCAACCCTAACCCTAAGTCTATCTTTTAACCTAAGAAAAACACTAACCTTAATGGTAACCCTAGACCTATCTCTAATCCTTAGGCTAACCAAAACTCTAACCCTATTAATAGTCATAACCCTAGCCCTTATTCTATCTCTATCCCTATCTCAAACCGTAATGCTAACCATGACCCTTTCAATAACCCTAAACCTAAATTAAACTCTAAACCAAACCCTATCATTACCCTAATTCACACCCTAGGGCTAATTCAAGCACCAAACCTAAACCTTAACCTCAAACAAACTCTAAAACTGACTTTGACCCTAATAAATCTCCTAGCTGTAAAGCTGACTTTTACACTAAACTTAACGCTTAAACAAGACCCTTAAACTAGCCATTATCCTAATCCTAAAAATATACCCAACACTTAGCTTTAACCTGGCATTAGCCATTGGCCTTATCCTAGCCCTAAAACTTCATAACCCTAATCCTAACTTTAGGCCTAACACAAAAACTAGCCCTAGCCCTAATCTTAGACCTAATTTTGTCCTATTCCTAACCATAGCCCTAACCCTAGCCCTAAGACTAAATCTAACTCTCACCTTAGCCTCATCCCTAGTTCTAACCCTATCCCTTACCATTACCCAAATTCTAGGCCTAACCCCAGCCCTATCACTAGCTCTAGCCCTAAGCTAGATATAATTTTAACTCTAAATCAAACCCTAACCCTAACCCTAACTCTAAATCTAACTTTAACTCTAGCCCTAAACTAAAACCGAGCCAAAGCCCTAACCCTAACCCTTAACCTAAACCAAATCCTTAAACTAATCTTAGCTCTAATTCTAGTTTTAAGTTGAAGACTAGAACTCACATTTACCCTGACTCTTACCATAATTCTAATCGTAGTCTAAGTATCACCCTAACCCTAACCCTAAACCTAACATGAGACCTACCACTAACCCTTACCCTAAATTTACCATAATTGTAACCCTTGTACTTTCATTAATCTTACCCCTACCCCTAGCACTAACTTAAACCCAAACCTTGCCCAAATCATAGTCTTAACCCGAGTTTTAACTGTAACCCTAATCCTAACCCTCACCCTAATCAAAACCATAACCCTAGCACTAACCCTAGCTCTATCCCTATCTATTGCCTTAACCATAACCCTAAACCTAAACCTAACACTATCCCTAATCCTAAACCCATGCATTATTCTTAACCAAACCTAAACTCTAAACCTCACCCTATCATTACACTAACACTATCCGTAACAATAATTCAAGCTCTAACTTTAAACCTTAACCTACTCCAAACTTCTAACCCAGAACATGACCCTAATAATACCCCTAGCTCTAAATGTGACCCTAACCCTAAACCTAAACCTTATATTACATGTAGCCATAAACATAATCCTAAAACTATCTTTAAACATAATCCTACATCTGATATTAGCCCTAGCCCTAATCCTAGCCCTAGCCCTGAAATAAAACATAGCCATCATCCTAGACCCAAACCTAGCCTTAATCATAAACCCAACCCTAACTACAACCCTAACCCTAATTGTAACCCTCACCCTATCTCTAAACCTAGCTAAAATGCCATTTCTTACCATAAACTTAACCCTAACCCTAACCCTAATGCTAGGCCTAAGGTGAACATTAAACCAAGCCCTAATCATAGCTCTATTTTGACCCTAACCCTAACCCTAGCCCTAGAAGTAACTCTAACTCTCAAACTAGCCCTATTCCTTCTTCTAACCTCATCCATTAACGTAATACTAATTCTAGACCTAACACTAGCCCTAAACCTAGCCATAACCATTGTCTGATCCCTATTCCTAGTGCTAACCCTAGATCTATCCCTAACTCTAAATCTAACTCTAAACCTAAGCCTAAGCCTAACTTTAACACTAGCCCTAGCCCTAACGCTAATCATAAAACTAGCACTAACCCTAACCCTTTCAGCAAAACAGACCCAAGCAATAACCCTAACCCGAAACCTTAACTTAAACCAAACATTAACACTATAACTACACCTTACCCTAGCCCTAATTAGAGTCCTAATCTTAACCTTAATACTAACCCTAACTCTGACTTATATCCTAACACACTAACACTTACTCTGACTTATATCCTAACACTCACCCTAGCTTTAATCACCATCCTAACCCAAAATCATTACAGTAACCCTAGCCTTAATTTGAGCCCTAACACTAACCCTAAAAGTAAACCTGACCTTTACTATTAACCTAACAGTTATTAGGTTAATAACTATTGTTATAGCTCAAAATTTCACCCTAACCTTAAACCTAATCCTTACACTAGAGGTTTAACCCCAAACAATCACCCTAAATCTAACCTTAAAAACCATAAGCCATTATGGTTTTTAAGGTTAGTTAATCTTACATCAGCCATTGCTCTAACCCTAGCCTTAACTCTAACACAAAAACTAACCCTGTTCTGACCCCTAAACCTAGATTTAACCCCAGTCCTAGACCTAATCCTATCTCTAACCCTATCCCTTACTCTATGCCAAAAAATAAACCTAATGCTAATCCTAATCATAATAGTAATCCTGATCTTTAATCTAATCCAAACCCTAACACTATTAGAGGACTAGGGTAAGGGTTTCAGTTAGGTTAAGGATTAGGATAACGTAACTCAAAACCTAACCCTAGTCCTCATTCTAGCTCTAAGCATGAACAAAACACTAACCCTAAACCTGACACTTATTCTGACCCTAACACTAATCATAGGTCTAAATCTTAACCTAACACTAAAACAAACCCTAACACTAGTCCTCCTGGTAACCTTGTACCTAAACTGAACCCTAACACTAGCCCTAGACCTAAACCTAAACCTTATCTATCCATAACTCTAGTCCAAGATCTAAAGAAAAACCTAACCCTAGCCCTAACAGCAACCTTTAGCCTAAAGCCAAACACTAACCCTTACCCTAGATTTTACCCTGGTCCTAATTCTGGCTTTCACATTACCCATAACACTAAACTGAACACTGACCCTGATACTAACACTAACCCAACTCTAAACATCACCCTAACCCTAAACCTAAACCTAAAACTGTACTTAACTCTTACATTAACTCTAAAACTACCCCTAATCATAACAAAGTTCTTATCTTTGCTATAGCCCTAACGTTTTGCAAAACCTAGCCCTAACCAAAGCCCTACCCTAGTTTTAACCCTAAAGCTAAAAATAACCATAATGTTACCCCTAACCCTAAACCTAAGCCTAACCCTATACCTAGTCCTAAGCATGACACTAGCCCTATCACTAGCTCCAACCCTATCCATTACCCTAATGATCACCCTAACACTTCTGTTAACCCTAGGCTGAACCCTAATCCTATCCCTAACCCTAACCCTATTCATTACCCTACACCTAACCTGAATTCTAAATCTAAATCTATAATTAACTTATCCCTAACCATAATGATTACTCAAGCCTTAAACCTAAACATCAATCTAATAAAAACTCTAACCCTGACTCTGACCCTAATTATACCCATAGCTCTAAGCAAAACCCTAACAAGAAACCTGACCCTTACAATCGACCTAGCTATAAACCTAACCCTAATACTCTCTTTAAGAGAGAGTAGCTCTAATCCTAGTCCTAACCCTAACACAAACCTTAGCTGACATCGTAGCCATGAACCTCAAATTAATCATAAACCTATCCTTAAATATACCTGAATTCCAATCCTCACCCTAGTCCTAAAATTATCTATAATCCCATCCCTTTACCTTAACCTAACACCAACCCTAAACCTAACACTCACCCTAACCCTAAACCTAGGCTAAACACTAACACTAACCCTAGCCCTAATCCCAGCCCTAATTTAGCCCCATCCCTAACCATACCCTAACCCTATCCCCAAGACTAACTCAAATTCTCACCTTAGCCTTATACCTAGTTCTAACCCTATTACTTACCATCACGCTAAACCTAACACTAAATTTAGCCTCTAATCCTAGCCGTATTTTTACCCGTAGCTCAAAACCTAGATGTAAACCTAACTCTAAATCTAGCCCTAAACCTAAGCCTAAACCTCACACTAACACTAGTCCTAATCCTAAAATTATTCCTAACACTAGCCCTAACTCGACCCCTAACCCTAAAACCAAACTGAATCATTACCCCAACCCTAACACTTAACCTAAACCAAACCCTAACCATACACCTAGGCCTAATCCTCTCTCTAATTCTAGTTTTAACAATAATCTGAAAATTAATCTGAACCCTGACTCTGACCCTAACATTAAACCTAGCTCTAAACATCATCATAACCATAAACTTAAACCTAACTCTAGATGTAGCCCTAAACCTTACCCTATCAGTAGCTATAATCATAACACGACTTCATACTTTAGCCATAGCCTTAAAACTAGTCGTAAATTAATCCAATACTTAGCATTAATCCGAGTCCTAAACCTAGTTTTGTATATATTTATTTTTTTAGTATTTGCAGGACACAACATCTTTATTTTATTGGTATGTGGTACTGAGGACCGAACCCAGAACCCCGTGCATGCTAGGTGAGCACCCTACTTCTTGAGCCACATCCCCAGGCCCTAAACCTAGCTTTAACCATAAATGTAAACCTAACCCTAACCCAAACAAAAGCCTTAATTCTATACATAACCTTACCTCTAATCTTAGGTCTAACCCTATCCATTACCCTTATGATAACCCAACCCTTATGGCAAGCCTAGGACAAACCATAACCCTACCTATTACACTAAACCACACCTAAACCCTAAACTTAACACTTTCATTACATTGACCCTAAACCTAATGATAATTTAAGCCCTAAACCTAAACCCTAACCTAACCTAAACCCTCACCTTGATTCTGATTTTAATTATAACCCTACCTTTAAAACTGACCCTTAGTATAAACCTAGCCCCTACACTGGACCAAGACATAAACTAACACTATATCTATCCCTAACTGTAACCTTAATCATAAACCTAAACCTAACCCTAAAACTAGCCCTAAACCTAGCTTTAATGCTAACCCTAGACCTAACCCTAGCTCTAACCCTATCTCTTACACTATGCCAATTCCTAAGTCTAATGCTAATCCTAATCCTAATCTTAATTCTTAACCTAACCCAAACCCTAACCCTATTACGAGTACTAACCCTTAAACAAACATTAGCCCTCATCCTAGCCCTAATCATAACACTAAGCCTAACCCTAGTCCTAACCCTAATACTAAACTTTGCCTAGTGCTCAACCTAGCTATAACCCAATACCTTACCCTAAACATAACCCTAACTCTAACCCTACCTGAAGGCCTAAACCTAACACCAACACTAGCCCTAATTTAGTCCTATTCCTAACCATAACCCTAAATCTAGCACTAAGACTAACTCTCTTCTACTAGCCCTATCACTAGTTCTAACCTTATCACTTACCATAGTCCTAAACCTAACCCAAACCCTAGTCCTAACACTTGTCCTATCCTTATCTTTAGCCCTAAGCATAGATCAAAACCTAACTCTAAATCTAACCCTAACTGGAAATCTAACATTATCATTATAAATACATTTATATTTAGACTCTGTGTCTACAGATGCTGGCTTCAATTATTATTTAGAATATAGTCATTAGTTTCATAAAAGGCATACCATTACTGGTGATGTATAGAGAACTGAAGGTCAGGGGTAGGATGGCATGATAAGGGGAAAAGGTTTGGGGGTATGTGATTAATCTAACTTAACAACTCTGAAGGAGAACTCTCATGAATAAACAGGGATAATTTATGGAAAAATTTATAAATTCAAGCTCCTTATGAGTATTCATAAAATTACCTTTTGTATAAATAATAAATTTAGGAGGCTGAAAGTGGGATAGTGGGAGAAAGAAAAAATAAGAAAAAATAACAATAAAAGAAAGAAAGAGAGGGAGAAAGAAAATACGAGCAAATAAATAGATGGTGTGGTGGGACCTATGCAATTCCTCTATATTATACTATACTAGTGATTCAGTTCTTAAAGACCAATTTCATGGAAAGTTCTTGGTTTCACATATTTTGTGGTTGTGAGGACCAGAGGGGGAAGGTTAGAGGAGAATGGATAAGAAGAACAAGAAAAGAAAAGTAAGAAAGAAAAAAAAGTCTCTCAGAACTCTGTTTTCTTTTCTTGCAGTAGATGGTGTTGTCTATTCCCAGCTTGAGTATCTATGCTCAGGGTGGTGGAGGTAGCCAGGGTGAAAGGGCTTTAGCTTCTTCTTGGAGCCTCCCTATTATTAGTCTCTGAATTGGAAACAAGGTACCTGTACAGTTGCTGTTCCGCATTGATAGCTACACCCCCCAACAGCTTCTGAGAAAAATCTTGAGTTATAACAGCTGGAGGTAGGGGAATTGGAAACCGGGTACCTGATAAGCTGCAGAACCCACCTGGTAGCCATGCCCACCAATAGAGGGAGATTAAGGTTTTGCAAGATGGATTCCATCTATTACCCACGTATGGTGTTTGGTGATGTGGGTGGTTCTGGAGTGACCTTGTGCTGTGTCCAGCGGTCAGTCTGGTGACCCGCAAGCAAAACCTCTGTGTTCTGTGCTGCCTTCCATCTGCGCAGAGAGCACCCATGCGGCTGAGACTGCTGTCTGTGCCCAGAGAAACTGAACAGCTGAGACTTACATCTATGACAACAGCACCCATAGGGCCCTATATTTTTTTTTCAAATTTCAATGATGCTGCACAGGGTTCATCTTTTACTTAGCCTTACTATGCTCTACAGGTTTGGGCCTTCTCGGTTCAATGTTTCGCTCTCAGGAACAGTTTGTATTTTAAGGTTTCCCTTCATCATCGTTCATTGATGTGAATGAAATTTGAGCTTGAAATCAAACAGGGTTGGCAGGAGGTGCTTGAAACTTCACACAACCAGTTCTCAGTGGGCACTCTCTGGTTTCTTTCTTCTGAAGGTAGGCCAGAGATGAAGCTTGCAAAATCATCTGTATCCGAGAGCCCTTAAGGAGAAAACAGAGAAACATGTATGTACTGAAATAAGTCTATCAACAATTTGAACAGATTGCTTTGATACTGTGCAGTATTCAACTTTAAGCTTGCTCCATTAGGTTCCTCAAGGTTGGCACTTCTGGGATTAATGGTTCTTCAAACAGGTAAGGGTTAGTGTTACAGTTAGGGTTAGGGCTAGGTTTAGAGCTAGTGTTAGGGTTAGAGTTTTCTTTTGTTCAAATTTCTTTGATACTGGGAAGATTTATCTTTTACCTAGCCTTATTATGTGCCCCATTTTTTGGCCTTCTCGGTTCAATGGTTCGCTGTTGGAAATAGTTTATATTTAATGTCTCACTTAATTTTGACCTATATGGGTAAATGCAAATGGAGCTGGAAATCAGAGGGTTGGTGCTAGCTTGTTTAAACTTCACATACACAATCAGTTGTCTGTGGGCACTCTCTGGTTTCTTTCTTGTGAAAGTAGCCATAAGCTGAAGCATGCAAAACAACTTTACCCGAGAGCACTTTAGGAGAAAACAGGGCAATGTGCATGTACTGAAATACCTCCCCCAATTATTTTGTCAGATTTCTTTTATACTGTGCAGGATTCAACTGTAACCTTGGCCCACTAGTCTCCCCAAGTTTAAAACTTTTATGATCAAAGGTTCTCATAACAGGTTAGGCTTAGGGTTAGGTTAGAGTTAGGGCAAGTGTTAGAACTAGTGTTAGGTTTAGAGTTAGTTTTTTTTCAACTTTTAGGATACCTGTTAGAATTTATTTTTTTCTATTTTTTATTATTCTCCCCATGTTTGTTCCACCTAGGTAGAAGGGTTTGCTCTCAGGAGCAGTTTAAAGTTTCATGTTTCACTTCATTTTGTCCTATAGTGGTGAATGGAAATGGAGCTGGATCCAAACAGGTTTTGTGCTAGCTGATTGAAACTTCACACACTCAATCTGTTCTTAGTGCACACTCTCTCATTAGTGGTAGTAGCAAAAACCTGAATTGAAAAAAAACAGCTTTATCTTTGAGCACTTTAGGAGCAAGCTTCATTTTTTTAATGGATTACTTAGATATTGTACAGGATTCATCCTTTTCCTAGTCTTAGTAGTATCTCCAAGTTTGGGTTTCCAAGGTTTGCCAGTTCACTGTGAGGAACAGTTTGAATTTCTTAGGTTTTACTTTATTATGGCCTATAGATGTAAAATAAAATGGAGCTGGAAATAAAACAGAGTTAGTACTAGCTCCTTGAAACTTCACACACACAATCAGCTCTCTGTGGGCACTCTCTGGATTTTCCTTGTGAAAGTACCTTAAACTGAACTATGAAAAAATAATTTATCCAAGAACATGTTAGGAGAAAACAGGGAAATAAGCACAGACTGAAATACCTCCCCCAATTATTAGGTCAGATTTCTTTGATACTGCACAGGATTCATCTGTTAGCTTGCCCCAATGGGCTTCGTTATTTGAGAACTACTATGATTAATGGTTGTCTAAACAGGATAGGTTTGATTTAGTATTATTTTAGGGATAGGGTTACAACTAGTGTTTTGTTTGATTTAGTTTTGTTTAAATTTCTTTAATACTGGGCAGGATTCAAATTTAAACTAACCTTACTATATACTCTATATTTGGACCTCTTGGGTCAAGGGTTTGCTCTCCTGAAAAGTCTGTATTTTAAGTTTTCATTTCCTTTTGATCTATGCTTGTAAATGTAAATGGAGCTGGAAATCCAACAGGTTTGTTGCTAGCAACTTCAAACCTCACACACTCAATCAGTTTTTATGGGCATTCTCTGGTTTATTTCTTGTAAAAGTAGCCCTAAGCTGAAGCATACAAAGCAACTTTATGTGAGATCACTTTAGGAGAAAACAGGGAAATATGCATATACTGAACTATCTCCCCAATTATTTCATCAGATTTCTTTGATATTGTGAAAGATTCATCACTTGGCCTACCCAACTTGGCTCCCCAAGTGTGGGACTTCTAGGATCAAAGGAACTCTGAACAGGTTAAGGTTTGTGTTAGGGTTAGTGTTAGGATTAGCATTAGACCTAGTGTTAAGGTAAGAGTTAGTTTTGTTTTCAAATTTCTGATACCGTGCAGGATTCATCTTTTTCCTCTTTTGAATATACTCCAAATGTTTGGTCCTCCTACATAAAAGGTATGCCTTCAGGAACAGGTTCATTTTCATGTTTCACTTCTTTTTGCCCTATAGGGGTGAATGGAAATGAAGCTGAAAATCGAACAGTGTTTGCGCTAGTTACTTGAAACTTCACACACTTCATCAATTTTCAGTGAGTATAATCTGGTGTTTGCCATGGAAGTAGGCCTAAGATGAAGGAGAAAGTAACAGCTTTAACTCTGAGAGCTTTAGGAGCAAGCAAAGTACCCATGTACTGAATAAGCTTAAATTTTTTTTGGTTGGATTAATTTTCTAATGTATAGGATTCATCTTTGATCTAACCTTAGTAGAGTCGCCAAGTTTGGCCCTTCAAGGTTCAATGGTTCAGTGTCAGGAACAGTTTGAATTTTTAGGTTTCACTTCATTATATTCTATAGGTGTGAATGGCAATGGAGCTGGAAATCAAATATGGTTGGTCCTAGGTGCATGAATCTCCACACACTCAATCAGCTCTCTGTGGGCACTTTTTATGTTTTCTTTGTGAAAGTACCTTAGGCTGAACATGAAAAAAAAATTATCCATGAGAACTTTGAGGGAAAAAAAACACAGGGAAATATGAATGTACTGAAATACCTCCCCCAATTATTCATCAAATTTCTTTGATATTGCACAATATTTATCTGTTAAGTTGCACCGCTAGGCTCCCCAATTTGGGACTTCTATGATTGTAGGTACACTAAATAGGTTAGAATTAGGTTAGGGTTGGGTTAGATCTAGTGTTAGAGTTCGAGTGAGTTTTGTTCAAATTCATTTGATACTTGGCATAATTCATCTATTACCTAGCCTTACTCTTTTCTCCAGGTTTGGGCCTTATCCCTTCAATGATTTGCTGTCAGGAACAGTTTTTATTTTAAGTTTTTCTTCATTTTTACGTATAAGATTAAAAGGAAATGGAACTTGAAATCAAAACAGGGTTGGTGCTCGCTGCTTAAAACTGCACACACTTAATCAGTTCTATGAGGGCACTCTGATTTCTTCCTTGTGAAATTTTCACAAAGCTGAAGCATGCAAAAACATGTTTATCCGAAAGTACTGTTGGAGACAACAGGGAAATATATATGTACTGAACTACCTCCCCACAATATTTGATAAGATTTCTTTGATACTGTGCAAAATTCATTTGTTAGCTGGCCCCACTAGACTCCTTTAATTTGGGACTTCAATGATAAAAGGTTCTCTAAAGAGATTAGGGTTAGTTTTATGGTTAGGGTAAGGGCTAGGTTTAAACCTATTGTTAGTGTTAGAGTCAGTTTTGTTCATGTATCTTTGATACTGGATAGGATTCGTGTTTTACCTAGCCTCACAATGTTCCCTGGTTTGGGCATTTTCGCTTCCATGGTTTGCTGTCAGGAACAGTTTGTGTTTTAATGTTTCCTTTATTTTAAACTATTTTGTTGAAGAGAAATGGAGAATGAAATCAAAGAGTGTTGGTGCTTGATTCTTGAAACTAGTAACACTCAATCAGTTCTCTTTGGGCACTCTCTGGTTTGTTCCTTGTGAATGTTGCCCTCAGCTGAAACATACAAAGTAACTTTATCCCAGAGGACTTTTGGAAAAATCAAGGAAATATGCATATACTGAAAAATTTTCCCCAATTATTTTCTCAGATTTCTTTGATATGGCGCAGAATTCATCTGTAGGGTTAGGTTTAAGGATAGTTCTAGTGTTAGGTTTACAGTAGTTTTGTTCAAATTTCTTTGATACTAGGCAGGATTTATCTTTTACCTAGTCTTACTATGTTCCCAATGTTTGGGCCTTCTAGGTTCACTGGTTTGCTGTCAGTATTTCAGTTTTTATTTTAAGGTTTCACTTCATTTTGATCTATATGGGTAAATGGAAATGGAGCTGGAAATCAAAAAGGGTTTTTGCTAGCTTCTTGAAACTTCACACACTCAAATCAGTTCTCTGTGAGGACCCTCTGGTTTTATCATTGTGAAAGTATTCCAAAGATGAAGCATTCAAAAACAACACTATGCGAGAGCATTTTAGGAGACACCAGAAAATTATGCATGTACTGATCTACCTCCCCCAATCATTTGGTCAAATTTCTTTGATACTGGGCACGATGCATCTGTTAGCTTGCCCCACTAGAATCTTCATCTTTGAGACTTCCATGATCAAAGATTCTCTACACAGGTTAGGTTACCTAGTCCTGATTTCTGCTGCTAGACCAGATTTCTCCTGAGTGATGCTTCTCGGCAGTTCAAACTGTTCTCTGGGTCTGCCGTTTGTTGGGTGGGGAGGGTGTCTATTGGGAACCCTGAAGCTCTATTGTTTTAATTTTTTCCGCTTGCCCCTCGCCCCCCACTGGCTAGACAAGTTTCATTTTTGCCGCTGATGGGAAGGGGAGATGAAGGTCAGGTGCCTCTAGTTTTCCCCCAGTCTTTATGCAGACTTGCTCTGATTATCCATCCCCCAAAAGCCTAGGAGAGATTTTATGCAAATTCCCCTCTGTATGTGAGATGAGCTGAGAAACACACACCTGTTTTATTGTTGCAATCTGTCGGCGAGTGGTGGTGGTTACTTCAGCTCTCCAAGATGGTGGCTGTTGGTTTCCTTTGTGGAATTTCCGCTTTGGGGGATAGAAATGTACTGCTAACTTTCCCGTCTGAAATCCTGAATTCAGCTGGGGGCTCAGTGGATGCTCAACCAGCAGGATTCCACAGAATCCGCAGCAACGTTTCTCCCTACTTGCTGGTCGCTTCTCGGTGGTGCCTCACCATTTGTAGACACGGGGCAGGTCATGCGGATCAATCAGAATGGATCTCTGGTTGCACAAGTGGCTTGTGTTTGAGACTCAATTACCGGACCTCCGTGGTGGAAATCATTCTTCTAGGATTCGGTAAACACCCATTTTTCTGTAAGATCCTAACAAGATAGTTTTTCATCGTTCTAACTCGTTATTCACCTGCGCAGTGGCAGGGTACACTGGGTGTGATACACTGTCTTCACAGACATCTTGCAATGCCGAAATATTAGGATTTGGATGCACCATTTAGTGAAAACTGTTTCAGTACTAGGAAAAAATATGTATTTCAGGTGGATGAATATTTCTGAGAATATTTTTTTAAAAAGTGGATTATAAATCCACATACATAAATATGAATGAATTTAGGGAGTGCAAAATAAGACACAAATATTTCATATTTTGAAAAATCTGGAGAGTATATATATATATATATATATATATATATATATATATATATATACATATTCATATACATATACACACACACACACAGAGACATTAAAAAATAGCAATATATATGCCAATCGAAATTCATCATGAAATACATATCATCCACAGACCCAAAAATATTCATATACTGAACATGGATTTATGTATAATGTTGTTCAACTAGGAGGCTTACCCATAGGTTGAATTTTCAGTTCCAACAGCATTTAGGAGGAGTGATCTCTTCTCACAATTTGTATTTGCCAAGTCAGTCACCTCACAAAAATGTACGTGTGATACCAGGTAGGATTCTATATGTGCATATAAAATTACATGTGCTGAATAGGCTACAGAGAAAGGGAGACAGGAATTCACACATTTGTTAACTTTCAAAACACACGGAGAACTATTTCAACGAAAAATTGACTAGATTTATAACTCCTACCCTATATAATACAAAAGGCAATTCCAACTATACACCATGCCTCCTCTGAACTGCTTGAATTTCTATTCTGCTTGGGTTATTATTCTCTATCATATTATGATTAGTAGTCAGAGTCTAGTAGGGTAGGGGTTAGAGACAGGGATTCAGTATTTTGAATGGAAAATTGGAAAATGAATCCAATGTGTATGCAAATATGTGCTACACAAAATCTTCCCACTCCTCCAGAACAATGGCTTGACATTATCTTCGCCCCAAGTAAGACATAATTAGAGGAGAAGAGTTAGAAAATCAGTGAATAATTATCTGGAATGGAATATGCTAAGGAGTTCACTGCCTTGGAGGTGGTATAGGAGTTTCCAAAAGTAAGGGACAGGGTGAACACTCCACAAACATGGAGCTCTGCTGGCCTAAAGACTTCTTGAGAAATTGCCTCTGAGGTTGGGCACTTGAAACATATGTTGTTATCAGGAGCTTTAGCTTCCTTTGTACTGAGATCATCAAAGCTGGGTCTGCACCTATGTGACCTGTAAAACATAGTTTCTTATTTTCCAATGAACATGAGGCAGCAGTCCTGAATTTGATCTTTGTAGGTAAACTGTGGCCACTGGGTTCTAAGTGTCTCCCTGTGTGGACTGTGAAGCCATTTGTTCATCCTCCAGTTTTCATGGTGTTTCTTGCTGCTACAATGGGAGTTTGGTATTTGCTTCATGAAATACACGGAGTTCAACTGGGACACAGTGCAGGAGGGAGTTCTGTCACGTGTGGTATTTCAATTTCTGCAGGAGAATGCACCAACCATGCTTCTATATCACATAGCTTGCCCCATTGACCATAGCAAATCGATTCTGAACATTGCCCTGAAACCTCTCAATATAACAAGATGCCTTTACTTAGAAGGGACTGCTGGCTGCATCATGTCAGTCACACGCCATTTGGAAGCCAATGGCAGATCCACATGGCCCCACTACAGATATTTTATCACACACCTGCCTACCACTGCTCTAGGCCCACTAATCATCAGGCTCCAACTTATTGGCATCTCTGTTTTACACAATTTTCATTAAAACCAGTCAATCAAGGCACTCTCTGTTATACTCATGATCAGCAACAGGACATCCAAAGGTTCTCCTGTGCCAGCTGGTCATGGAAATTTCAAAAATTTCATGGTATTTTTCTAGCCATATTTCAACAATGAAGTTGGAGGCACTGTGAGTTTCAGTTCATTCCAGAACCATTAATGTTGACGAAGCTCATTTCAATGAAAGCTCTGGAGAAATCTCACAGGCAATGCTTCCCAAAGAATGGCCAAAAGGTCAAATGAAGCCAGGCCCATTGAGTTCTACAATGTGAGGTCCATGTGTCTTTTGACTCTCAACTATGGCTGCCAAGTCTTTCAGAAGAAAATTATGTGATATCTTGGCTGTGATTCCCAGTGCTCTGTTGAAAGCTACCCTGGGCCTTGATCTCAGTTTCCAAGGGCGACTCTCATGCATGGCCTCCTAAAATCCCAACACAATTAATGGCAATACTTTTCTGAGGTCAGTTCCAGAACTCAGTCTCTAAGGGGAAAAACACCAGAGTTCATGTCAAGGTGGACCCAGTCATCTCTTCCAACCACCACACTAACAACCACAATTAAAACCAAAACACTCCCACATGGCCCTCATGTTCTTTTATATAGACACTCATCATAACCTATCGCTGGAAGTTTCCACGAGGGGCGAAACCCAAGACAGTCTCCTAAATAATCTCTCTTGCCCCTAATTTGCCTAAATTAAGGGTGGCCTGGGCACCATTCCTGTGAACCAGGAGTGTTCAAATAGGCCTGCTGTTAATACTTCTCTGCTCCTCCAATTTGAGGCGTATTGACTGTGCAGTTTGGATTCTTTATGTGAATTGTAGTCACGGGAAAACTCAAGCAATTATGGGCAAGCCTCTTTAGGGCTTTGAAGAAATGATTTGGCCCAAAGGATCCCTATTCTAACTTGATGGTGGTCAGGAACCTCACAGAGAATGGGGAGAGACTTCATCCACAATAACTGCACTTTTGGCCATTTTTGTTTTGGATGCACACATGTGATGTTTCTTTAGATTCTTCAGGGGTTGAGAATCTAAGCCACGGCCTCACACAGGGCCAAGAGTCTGATTCAGACACTTCCATTTCCAAAGGAATTAAGCAAAGACACACAGATGATGTCCATTCATTTCCATTTGAACCTGTTTTCTTCAGGCTTCACAAACGGATGTCTTGAGGCAAAGACCTTCCTGACATTCAGGGCAACAGAACAATAGGTAAGCAAAAGGCCCAAAGCAGGGTTTCTCCACTGAGACTATCATGGTCACACTTGTATCTGAGTTTTCTGAGATGCTCGACATTCCCTTCAGCTATCAAGTACATGGCCATGTCACAGGGCTTGGAACTGCTACATATCTTGGACACAAAACCATGAGCCTATTCTGGAGAGTAGCCAGAATTCATGAAGAATGCAGGAATTTTGGAAGATACCACATGTTGCCCATCGATAAGGCAAGCTGAAATCCATTCATAAATTCGGCAGGATGAATGCTGGGAAGCTTTCTACTAGACAGGACACAACAATTGATGCATTCTGTTTTCTAATGTCTAAAACCATGGACACAGTGGGATACACAGACATAGAAACACTTGCTTGCCAAACGACTTACTATAAACAGTTCACTCCAAACCAAACAAACCGCCTTTCCTAACTATTCTCAGAACATGAGACAAACCACAAACCCACATCGACAACCACAGAGGCACCACCTTCTACAAAGTATATCTGTGACTATCCGGAGTGTCTTCTGACTGGTGGGCCAACTAATGTTCCCCGGAAATCACCAACTCTGTGAACTTGTCAGGAGCCAGCAGGGAGCCAATATCTGCTTTCCCAGGAAAGGCCCCTCTTCTGAGTTTTCCTGGCAGTTGTCCATCCTCATATCTGTAGGAACAATGAAAGACTGACTCTGTCCTTGGTAAATCCAAACAAGTGAGCCCACTGGGACTGGGACTGGGATAGGCTCTTGGTACCTTGCTTCCTGGATCCCAAGTACCGAGAGTTCCATTACCAAGGAAGTGAGGTGAGGTCACTACCTTCAGGAACTGAATGAGGTCACTGCTTTGGCAACCACTTTGTCCTAACAGTTGCTTCCAAGGGTCCCATGAGATCGAGGCTGCTCCTACTTCCTGTGACACTTTCACAAGTTAGAATGGTATATCAACCATAGGCACCCAGGAACAGCTCTCCAAACAGAATTGTTTGTGTCCATTTTCTCTACATTATGAACAGAGAGGCTGATTCAGACACAACCCTTCATCCTGACCAGGTTGTTGCAATGGAAGATGACGTTTGCTCTCTCAGGTCCTTCATGGCTGCCTACATCTTCTCCAGGGATCACTTCTTCATGGACCTTTGAGTTTTACAACAGGTGGAAGATTCTCTACATTCCGGTATTGTAAGACCAACTTGGTTCCTGCTCTTCTGTAAAGTTAGATTGAGGGAACAGTGTATGGTTAGGGTTAATAACAGGTTCGATTTGGGTTAGGAATTATTCTAATTGATGAATAATGGTATTGGGAACCTGTGATATTTATAAAAATATATAGGTGAAATATAAGTATGAAAACAAAAATCTAGGTAAGATATGAAGCCCAGAAGGGCATTGCGCTATTGATTGGGATACTTAGCTTTGATATACGTTCTGCACAGGTGTTTCAGATAAATCGATAATCAATGGCATAGGACCTTGTACCTTGGATGATTGAATGTAGAAGTGAACATCCACTAGAACAGGGATAGTCGGTAGGATTAGGAAGATATTCGATAAGTTTCAGAAGAAGACTGAGTACAGGATTTGGACCAAAAGTTCTTTAGCAATAGTGTATTGGGGAGAGAGTGAATGTAAATGTCAGCACACGTGAAGGATCAGTCACAATGGTGAACTGGGGAAAATATTTAGGTAAGCAGACATCAATAGAGACATTAGGAAATCAGGCAAAGTATAAATTGAGTGATAGGATTAGACATTTGCAACAGGGTTGAGGTTCAAAATATAGTCTTACGAAGAAACAAATATGTAGTCACCAATAGGATTGACATTTGAGAGCATTAGGCACACTGGACATGAATGTTTTCAGTAATCGATGCTCACTTTCCATTTAGGCTTTGATACAATCATAAGTGTGACCTCTTCTTTTTGTGTCCAGAATATTACTGTGAAAAAATGTATATGTAGATTAGGTTACATGAGTATTTCTTCCACCATTTCTGGGAGCAACATTTTGAATATGAAAAAATTAGTATTGGGGTTACAAATAGATTTACTCTGTGTCTATGAATATAGAGATAATTCATGAATAGACAATACTGTGATTAAATATTATAACTTGTTCCAACTTTAAATATTGGATTTAATTGATATCTAAAAATAAACAGGAAATCACATATTTATATGCAATCATTCATTCCAACCAGAAATACATCTAATGGTAATATTAGGGTTATGGTTTATCATGAAGAGTGTGTAAGTTTTCTTCAAAATGATTATGGAAATCGACAAAAAAAAGCGTTTGGAAAGAAGTCTCATGAAAAAACAGTCAAGTAACCTGGAGGAATACATGTGTTCTGAATCAGGAAATGATTGAAAAGTGAATCAAAATCCTATAAATTATTGAAGTTGTTGATGAAATATATATCCTATGATGTGTATAAACTGAACAAATAGTAATGTACCATTGTTGAGTAAAATGAACTTCAAAATAGACATCATATCCAACAGGAATCTAGTTGCATTGATGTTAAACTGGGTCAGTTACTGTAGAAATATTAGGATTGTATGCACCACTCACTGAAGTTAGTTTTCAGTACTAGGAAACAAATATGTAATTCAGGTGGATGAATATTTCTGAGAATAATATTGTGAAAAGTTGATTATAAATTCACATACATGAACATGAATGAATTTAGGTAGTATATGTAAGACACATATATTTCATATTTTGAAATATTTGGAGAGTGTATATATATATATATATATATATATACACACACACACACAACACAACACACACACAGACAATAAAATGTAGCAATATATATGCCAATCAAAATTCATCATGAAATATATATCATCCACAGATGCAAAAATATTTATTTTACTGAACATGGATTTATGTATAATGTTGTTCTTTGTTCTACTAGGAGGCTCACCCATAGGTTGAATTTTCTGTTCCAACAGCGTTTAGGAGGAGTGATCTCTTCTCACAATTTGTATCTTCCAATTCAGCCACCTCACAAGAATGTACGTCTGATACCAGGTAGGATTCTATATGTGCATATAAAAATACATGTGCTGAATCGGCTACAGAGAAAGGGAGACAGGAATTCACATATTTGTTAACTTTAAAACACATGGAGAACTATTTCAATTAAAAATTAACTAGATTTATAACACCTACCCTATATCATGCAAAAGGCAAGTGCAACTATACACCATGCCTCCTCTGAACTGCTTGTATTTCTATTCTGTTTGGGTTATTATTCTCCATCATATTAGGATTTGTCATCAGAGTCTAGGAGGGTATGGGTTAGTGTCAGATGGCCCGGCTGGCAGGACACATCAACTTGGGTGTCGATCCTAGTTGGGGAGGAATGAAGGGACAAGAGACACGAGAGATGACAGCAAGACAGGAGTTCTGATCATGCTGCAAACTTTTATTATTCTCAGAGTGTATTTATATGCTGCGAATGGGAAAGCTCTCTTATCGGCAGTTGCTGGATGTCTTCACAGGGTGAGATAACCTCGGGATGTTTCAGGAAGACAGATGGTAGCCGGATGTCAAAAGGAGATAGATGGCTGTGGGATGTCTCCCAGGCAGGTTGTGTCCCAGGGGGCTGTTTCTTGTGTCAGTCTATTTTTTGAAGGAGAACTTCCTTCTAGCCCCTGACATCTCCCCTTTTCTTACATAAAATATTTGACCATACCTTACAGGCCATGGATTTAGGGGGTGATAGTGGCTCTGTTTCTCTAGGATGCCTTAGAATATCTCCTGATTCGAGCAAGCATCTTTCCTAGGAGATTTCGTGTTGGCTTTAGCATGTTTTTGGTGGAGACGTCTTTGAGGGGATAGCATGCCAACCGCCATGCACCAGAGTGTGTCATTCAGAGGTCTTGTGTTTGGGGATCCGTGGATCCATCCTCCTGCACTCCTTCCTGGACCCTCCGTTATTATGGCCTAACGTCCTCATTCCAAGGGTGTGTCCTCCCCCAAGCGGTGGGGATCATGGAGAATGAACCCTTATTGCAAGGGTAGAAGATGGTTGCTCAGAGCTGTTACTTATAGTTTTTTGTAAGAAAGAGAAATCTGTGGGGATGTAAACTTAATAAGCCTGTGAGAAGGGTTGAACATTCTTTTAAATGTTGGCAGTGCTGTCTTCCATCTCCAGACCATGATAGTGGACCTGTATGGGTTTAGAGGCCAAAATATTAATCTGTTCTTTAATAAATTGTACCAGCCTGTTTATAATGCAGGGGCCTATGGACACCATTAAAAGTAAACCCAACAAAGGGACTAATAGGGGAAGAAGGTAGGGTAGAAATCCATTATGCCCAGTCCAGAGGGGATTTTCAAATAGTTCCCTTTGTCTCTTTTTTAGATCTTCTTGAAGCTGCTTAATTTTAATGCGTACTATGCCTGATTTATTGGCATAAAAGCAGCATCGTTCCCCTAAGGCTAAGCAAATACCTCCCTGGTTAGCTGTCAGCAAAACTAAGCCTCGTCTGTTTTGAAGGAACACTTCTGCCAGGGAATCTATTTGGTCCTGCAAATCTTTAATGGTTCCTGATAAAGTTTGTACATAATTTATAAGTTGTTGAGACAGGCGATGGTAAGAGTGAATAGCCGTGCCTAAGCCACTGTACCTGTGCCCACAGCAGCTGTTATTCCAAGGCTGGTAATGAGTGGTAAAGCCTGTATTGCCCACCTATGTATTTTGACTAAAGTGTCTAGGCTAGAAATTGGTAGAGGTTCATCTCCTGGGACAATAGTTATATCAGGGAGTAATAAAGCAAGAACACAACCAATGGTCCAATTCGCTGGAAGCCTGGGAAGGCCGAGTTTCCTCCACACATAAAAACTGTGCCATTGGAGGGACAAAGAGATGGGGTGGGTGAGGAATAATTTTATACTGTTGAGCAATTTCCAAAGGAAGTAAGTTCAACATCAATATCATAGGTATTATTCTGCATCGCGCCTACAAGACATAATGTAAAAGTGCCAATAGGCTGTACTTTAAAGGGAAATCCGGGTTGGCATGTATTATCATTGTCCATGATAGAATTAATAGGAACTGCCATAGGCATGATTGCCCCTGTTGTCATGCAGAGCCAGCAATCACCAGCAAGGGTGGGGTTCGAATTAATAAGCTAGGAGAAGGTAGTTTCCAAAAAATCTAATGTATTGCTATCTAAACGTGGGAACTGGGATTTAGGCTACATTAAGGGATGATATGTGAGCTCAGGGATTTGGGGTTTCAAAAGTTTGATTATCTGAGAATGCTTGACAGAATAAGTGGGTCCTCCACCATCAGAGACCCCTGTAGGGGCCTTAATGGGCCAGTAGGAAGGTTTTCCAACAGTGCCTTGGCACCCAGCTGACTGTAGCTTGGTGTATTTGCCATCTCCTCCATGGTCAAAGAGAACGGGGGTATAATGAATAGTGGTTCCCCTGCTGCATGAGTTTTAGTTAGGGAGGCTTCAAAAAATTGTTCTCCCTGTTTATTAACACAAATTGAAGCCGACGCATTACAAGAGACCTGCATCGCCTGGGTATGCGTACAAGTTGCAGAACAATTTTGGAGAGCTTTACTTGTACTAGGGGGAATAATCTTTGGCTTGTTAACACATACCCAT
Source organism: Callospermophilus lateralis (assembly GCF_048772815.1). Taxonomy (NCBI): domain Eukaryota; kingdom Metazoa; phylum Chordata; class Mammalia; order Rodentia; family Sciuridae; genus Callospermophilus; species Callospermophilus lateralis. Next base: position 18,087,206 of record NC_135316.1, on the reverse strand, counting down.
TTAGGCTGATGAACTCCTCCGAGATTATGGTCAACCTCGGCATGGAGGTAAGTCACCTTAGTCATGCAGTCAGCAGTCTGGGTGCAACTAGTGGGAGCCTCAGTCCAAAATCCTCCCTTGCATTCACGGGGGGGGGGGGGCAAAAAGGTACTCCATGATGTTGGAAGGTGGAGGTCCAAGGCCACCGTGTTCAAACCTGTTCAGCAGAAGTGCCTTAAGCAGAATCCTCGCACAGATTGTTGGCTGTATCTGAAATGGAGGAAAATTTGTCCTCAGGGGGAGGGCCTCCGTCCCTGGGTTGAGGTAAGTAATTTACCTGTTTAACCAGGCATTCTGGTAACCATCTTGGGGATGCTTGCTCTTGGTCCAAAACACAAGCTGAGCCTCATCTCCTGATGAGGATAGGATGTGGGCGTTTTCATTTATTTGTAATGGGATTGCACCACATAACAGGTGTGCGAACAGAATTGGACGAAGGATGCCAGTGTCTGTCTGTGGCCAAATGGCCTTCACTGTGTAGGGTAAGAAAAATAAGGGCAAATAGTGCATGGTTAAGGTGATCCCTGGGAGTGGTAAATACAAGGGCGGAAGCCTTAAGACGGGATAGCCAAGTCTTTAAGGTAAGCTGGGCAAGTTCCACATGCCTTGGCCCTGAGGGTTGTATGGAATTTCAGTAGTATGACAAAATTGCAAGGTAGCACAAAACTGTTTAAACTAGGCACTGGTATATGCAGGACATTTATCTGTTTTAATATGTATTGGTTTACCCATTACAAAAAAGGCTGAAACAAGATGAGAAAGGATATCATTGGTAGCCTCTTCAGAATGTGGTGATGCAAAAATAAAGCCGCTGAAGGTATCTATAGAAACGTATATATATTTGGTTTTTCAAAATTCAGGAAAATGAATAACATCCATTTGCTAAATCTGATTGGGCAGTAATCCTCGGGGGTTAACTCCCAAGTGTTGAATGGAGAGGGAGACAGTGCAACCAGGGCATGCTTTTACTATTTCTCATGCATGTTGCCTGGTAATTTTCCAAAGTAATCGATGGCTCTGGGAATTTAGATGGTGAAGATTGTGTAACTCCATGGCCTTTTGAATGGAGCCAACAAAAATTGGAAAGATGGAACGTGTTGCTGCATCAGCTTGGGCATTACCTTGTGTTAGAGGGCTCAGAAGGTCAGAGTGTGTCATGATGTGTCCTAAGGAAAATGGATGTTTTCTGGCCTGAATTAGCTGCTGAAGCTGGTGAAACAGAAAGGGGGAATTGGAAGAAGCCTTAATGGTGGGTGAAATCTCCAACAGGGGCACAGAATGAGCAATGTAGGCACTGTCTGTATAAATATTAACAAGATTATCAAAAAAACTTTAGAAAAACTTGTGTTATGGCGAACAATTCCACAAACTGAGCTGACTGATAGACAGTATCAAAGGTGGTAGGCTTGTTATTGACAACAAAGACTGCACGGCCATTACTGGAACCGTCTGTAAAGACGGTAAGGGCTTGAGGAATGGGAGCCTTTTGAGTAATTTTGGGAAAAATAAATGGATGTAACTGGACAAAATGTAAAAGGGGGTCATTGGGGATGTGGTTATGAATTGTTCCCAAAAAGCCTGATAGGGCAATACCCCATTCATCCATGTCTGTAGTAAAAATTGTAGTAAGGGTTTGGTCCTTAGTATATGGAATTAATATATTATCAGGGTCTTTGCCAAAATGTTGTCGAGAAAGCAAACGACCTTTAAAAATAAGAGAAGCTACCTGAGCAAGATAAACAGTAATAACCTTGGAGGATGTGGTGGGTACAAGTACCAAAAGCAAGGGGCAGCCTTTATTTTTAAAATGTGGATCTCGCTGCCAAAATATTCCTGTGGGTGTATGAGGAGTGTGGAAAATAACCAGAACCAGAGGAAGGTTATAAGAAATTTGTGTAACAAACTTTAGGGCAATGGCTTCTGTGGCTTGGTTTAATGCATGTCATGCCTCGGGAGTAAGCTTTTGAGGGGAGGAGGGGTGGCAATCACCTATCAAAATATCATTAAGGGGCAAAAGTACACAAGTGGGTAATTTTAAATATGTTCCTAGCAATTGAATATGCCCCAGTAATATTTGAAAATCATTAAGGGTGTGAAGATGGACCACACATAGCTGTATTTTAGGAATTTGGATGTGATTATCTTGAAGTTTAAGACGCAAATAGGTATAAGGGTCCTGTGTTTGAAACTTATCTGGAGCTATCTGTAGTCCCAAGGTAGTGAGGTTTTGTAAAAGTCCAAGTAACAATTATTAAGGTCATGGGTATTAGGTGCAGCAATTAACAAATCATCCATATAATGTAAAATATAATTTTGTGGTCATCGCTCTCTCACAGGGTCTACTGCTTGAGCAACGTATTCTTGGCAAAGACTAGGGCTGTTGGCCATACCTTGGGGAAGAACCTTCCATTGAAATCTCTGCATAGGGCCCTGAAAATTAATGTGAGGGAGACTAAAGGCAAAATAGTGTCTATCCTCAGGTTGTAAAGGAATGGTAAAAAAGCAATCTTTTAAGTCAATAACCATTTTACAATAGTTTTTTGGAATTGCCACTGGTGTGGGAATGCCTGGCTGTAGTGCTCCCATCGGGCGCATAACTTTATTAATGGCACACAAATATTGTAAAAGGCGCCACTTGCCTGATTTTTTCTTGATAATAAAAATAGGAGTAATCCATGGTGAGGTTGAGGGCTTTACATGGCCGGCTGCCAGCTGTTCCTGCACTAACGTGGAGGCAGCCTCCAATTTTTCTTGGGTAAGGGGCCACTGATCCACCAACAGAGGAGTCTGAGTCTCCCAAATAATTTTATCTGCATGGGGTACAGGAGGGTCAGGGACCGACACTAAAAATCTGAATACACAAGTCCACATGTATTTGTTTTTTGTATGGGTTGTATAGGCTCCATCAGTCCTTGTTTCAGTATCCCCAGGCCTGTACCAGGAACAAAATTCATAGGAAGCATTTGATGAGTCACCATGGAATTGGGACTGGTGAGAATAACTTCCAATGACTCAAAATATCTCCACCCTATACGTTAACAGGGAGGTCAGAATCAACGAAAGGAGTGACAGTTGACTTATTACCATCTTTATCAGTGCAGCTAATAGACCTAGAGCTGACCAGAGGATTTTTTTATTTTCCTATCCCTTTAAGGTCAGTCAAGGATGGAGTGAGGGGCCAACCTGATGGCTAGTATTTTTGAGAAATAATTGTGGCATCAGCTCCAATATCTAGAACTCCTTGGAATTCCTTTCCTTCAGTAAGTAAGGTAAGGGTGGGTCTATTGTGAGAAATGGGTTGAACCCAATACACATCAGAGAAGCCCAAGAAGGCAGTCCCCCGAGGTAGGTTTGGGTGGTGGAAATGCCTCCTGAATCCAAGGGAAGGAGAATTAATTGTGCAAGTCTTGTTCCTGCTGGGATGGCTGCAACTCCATTAATAGCAGTGGCCAGTATTTTTATTTCTCCAGTGAAATCATTATCATTAATGCCAGCGAAGACCTGAACACCTTCTATGGTAGTGGAGGCTCTTCCAAGAATAAGGGCACATGTATGAGATGGAGGGGAACCCATAATTCCAGTGGGTATTATCTGGGGCCCTTGCATTGAGTCTAATATTGTATCTGTGGCAGCACAGAGGTCCAATTTTGCGCTGCCTGGGGTGGCTAGTTGGAGGGAGGCAATTGTGGAGAAGGATTTTGTGGTAAGTTGGGAGTTTGGGAGGGAGCAAACCTTATTGCTCCTTTGTTTGTCCTGGGGGATGTTGTGGCCAGGGGCTGGCCCCGCAGGGAGTTTCCCGAAAAGCAGGAAGGAATAGGCTGTCTGAGGGCATTTGTCTTAGATCTACACTCACTGGCCCAGTGATGAACTTTACCACTTCTATGGAAAAGGGTAGCTGGGGGTGGTTAAGCCCCAGTTTGAGGAGACGCTATTCCTAGGCTTTGTTTGCCTGTCGGACACCCACATACAAAATGACCAGGTTGTTTACAAGTAAAGCAAGTACGTGATCCAGGATTGTGAAAGGCCTTGGTAAAGGCGGGGCCTAAAGCAAGACCCATGGCACGGGCTGCACCCACGCCTGCACAGAGTCTAATAAATTCAGAAAGTTTCCCTTTATCCTTATGTGGTTGAAGAACATCCTGACATGCTGGGTTGGCATTTTGAAAGGCAAGATTTTTTACATAGGTGCTTTCACCTTCGCTTGGTTCATGCAAGCATTCCGCAGCTAGGTTAAGCCAGGAAACAAACTACCTATAAGGCTCATCGGGCACTTGTCAAATTTTTGCCAGGGAATTGGTAGCCGAGGCCTTTTGAGGGAGGTGTCACCAAGCAGGAAAACCAGCCATCTGAGTCTACACCAAGAGTCCAGGAGGGAAACGTGCCTGTTATTTTTTGTGTCAAAAGGCGCATTGCCCACTAGCTAAACTTAAGTCCCAGATTCAGAAGAGGCCTTAGTTAAAATTATTTGAGCAGTTTCCCGACATTGCTCTTCGAAATCTGCATTCCATAACAGGAAGTCTTCGGCACTGAAGGTAGCTTGGTCTAAAAATTTCCAATCACTGGGAGTAAGCCATTGTGCGCTGTGGATTTCTAATAAAGCCAACGTGTAGGGCACAGTGGGGCCATAGTGAGCACAAGCCTTATTAAATTTTTCAAGAAAAAATAGGCTTAATTTTTTGTAGACTCTGGGTTCCTTCCTGCCCAGGGGTGAACTCCTCATCCTCTGAGTCCTGATCTCCTTGATCCATTTCCCCCGCTTCCTCCTCTTGTTCCTCATTGAAGTCTTTGACCTCAGCCTGGGCAGGCTTATCTATCTGACTGGTGGTGACTGGGAAGGTGAGAACAGGCCGATGGAGCAGCTTCGCCTTTGTATTAGACTGCTGTGGGCCAGCTTCCATTGACTCCGTAGCTAAGGCTAATGAAGAGAGCTCAGAGTCAAAGGATCTTAATTCTTTTAAAAGTTGCATCTGTTCCCGTCTATGTTGGAAGGATGCTGGCAAGGGAGCGAGGTTAGGCAGGGAAAGTGGGGAAAAAATATCTGGGGGGGCACTTGGCCCCTGAAGGGCCAGAGCACAAAAGGCAGGAGGGATATAGGAGGGAGGTGGATGTGTAAATCCTATAGGCTGTGGCAGGGTCCTGAGAGGTCGCGGGTCTTCTGAATGGTAGAGAGCTGCTTCCTTCTCCAAGATAGCGTCCTTTCCAGGGGTCAATGTGTCTCTGAGATTTAAAACTGGATAAAGGTGGTTTTTAATCATTGGAGCCTTATTAATTAGGGTCGTATTTTGAGGGGGACCAGGAAGGTTCTCAGGGTCCTGGGAAGGCTGAGAAGGGTCTATGTCTATACTAAGGATGGGCATGCAGAGGGGGGACGAGAGGTCTTTTGCATAATCTCTTCCCCAATCCTGACAAGTTGTAAGGTACCATTGTCAAAGCGAAAACTTTTAAGAATTTCATTAATTAAGTTCCAGTAAGAAAAGGTGGGAACTGGCATTTTTTCTGGGCCAAAGGATTCATAATAATCTTTTAAACAGTCTCCTACTCTAAGCCATTTTTGCCATCAATGGTCCCTTCAAGAGGAAACCATGGACACAATTCTCCTATGTATGAAAAGAAAAATTTTAAGTCCTTTTTCTTAACATGTGCCCCCCCATGTCTTGAAGGACTCCTTGAGGTCTGAAATAAACAAATCATGTGACGATACTGCTTGTCACATGGTGGGTCACTCACCGTGCATCATCCCCACCCTCCTCCTGGATATGTCTCCGGGTGGTGTCTGCTGAGGCGATCTACGAGCTCCTCTTGACCAAGTCTTCCAGGAGGAAGTGGTTCCCCCTCAGTCAAAGACTTGAGCTCCAGTCGGTGGGCGCCAGATGTCCCGGCCAGCAGGACACATCAACGTGGGCAGCGAACCTAGATGGGGAGGAATGAAGGGACAAGAGACACGAGAGATGAGAGCAACACAGGAGTTTTGATCAAGCTGCAAAATTTTATTGTTCACACATGGGTATTAATATGCTGGATTTGGGAAAGCTCTCTTATCAGCAGTTCCTGGATGTTTTCACAAGGTGAGATAACTTCAGGATGTTTCTGGAAAAAAGATGGCCACAGGATGTCTCAGGGACACATATGGCTACAGGATGTCTTCCAGACAGGATGTCTCCTGGGGGTTGTTTCTTGTAAGTGTCAGGCTGTTCTTTGAAGAAGAATTCCTTCTACCCTTGACAGTCAGGGATTCAGTATTTCGAATGGAAAATTGGAAAATGAATCCAATGTGTAGGCAAATATGTGCTACCCAAAAATCTTCCAACTCTCATTCAGAACAATGCCTTGACATTTCCTTCACCCCAAGTAAGACACAATTAGAGGAGAAGAGTTAGAAAATCTGTGAATACATATCGGTAATGGAAAATGCTCAGGAGTTCACAACCTTCGAGGTTGTAGAGGAGTTTCAAAAAGTAAGGGACAGGGTAAAAACTCCAAAAACATGGAGCTCTGCTGGCCTAAAGACTTCTTGAAAAACTGCCTCTGAGGTTGGGCACCTGAAATATATGTTGATGACAGGAGCTTTAGCTTCCTTTGTAGTGAGACCATCAAAGCTGGGTCTGCATCTATATGACCTGGAGGACATGGTTTCTTTTTTTCCTATGAACATGAGGCAGCAGGGCTGAATTCTCTCTTTATAGGTAAACTGTTGCCACTGGGGGCTAAGTGTCTTCCAGTGTGGACTGTGAAGCCATTTGGTCACCCTCCACTTTTCATGGTGTTTCTTGCAGCTGCACTGGGAGTTTGGCATTTGCTTCACAAAATACGAGAAATTCAACTGGGACACAGTGATGTAGGGAGTTCTGTCACGTGTGGTGTGTAAGGGTCTGCAGGAGAATGCACCAACCTGGCTTATATCCCACATAGCTTGCCCCCTTGACCATAGCAATCTGATTCTAAACATTGCCCTGCAACCTCTCCATATAACAAGATGCCTTTACATACAAGGGTATGGGGGCTGCACCATATCAGTCACAAGGCATTTGGAAGCCAATGGCATATCCACATCACCCCACCACAGATGTTTTAACACACACCTGCACACCACTGCTCTAGGCCGACTACTCATCAGGCTCCAAGTTACTGGCATCTCTGTTCTACACCATTTTCATGAAACCCAGTCAATCAAGGCACTGTCTGGTACACTCATGATCAGCAATAGGACACCCAACGGTTCTCCAGTGCCACCAGGTGATGGGAATTTCCAAACTTTAATAATATTTATCTAGGCATTTTTCATGGATGAAGTTGAAGGCACTGTGGGTTTCAATTCATTCAGGAACCATTAAATGGAGAAGAAACTCATTTCAATGAAAGCTCTGGAGAATTCTAACAGGCAAGGCTTCCCAAAGACAGGCTAAAAGGTCACATTAAGCCAGGCATTTGAGGTCTACAATGTGAGATCCATGTGTGTTTTGACTTGCAACGATGGCTGCCAAGTTTTTAAGAATAAAATCATGTGATGTCCTTCCTGAGATTTCCAGTGCTCTTCGGAAAGCCTCCCTGGGCCTAGATCTCAGTTTCCAAGGGCGACTCTCATGCATGGCCTCATAAAATCCCAACACAATACATGGCAATACTTCTTTGAGGTCAGTTCCATAACTCAGTCTCTAAAGGGAATCACATAAGTGTTCAAGCCCAGGTGGACATAGTCATCTCTTCCAATGGCCACAAAAATGACCACAGTTAAAACCAAAACACTCCCACATTACCCACCTGATGCAAAGACCTTCCTGACTTTCAGGGCAATAGAAGAATAGGTAAGCAAAATGTCCAAAGCAGGGTTTTTTCACTGAGGCATTCCTGGTCACACTGATATCTGAGCTTTATGAGATGCTCTCCATTCCCTTCAGCTATCCAGTACATGGCCATGTCACAGAGATTTGAGGTGGTACATATCTTGGACACAAAACCATGAACCTATTCTGGAGAGTGCACAAAATTCAGGAAGAAAACAAGAACTTAAGAAGTTAGCAGGTGTTCCCCATCGATAAGTCAAGCCGCAGTCCATTCATGAATTGGGAAGGATGAAAGCTGAGAAGCTTTCTTCTAGACAGGACTCACCCATTGATGCATTTTCTTTTCTAATGTCTACAACCAGGGACACAGTGGTATAAACAGACATAGAAACACTCGCTTTGTCAAATGACTTACTAGAAACAGTTTCCTCCAAACCAAACAAACCGCCATTCCTACCTATTCTCAGAATATGAGACAAAACCACAAACCCACACCCACTCCCACAAAGACACCTCCTTACCCCAAGTTGGTCTGTGACTATCCGGAGTGTCCTCTGACTGGTGGGCCATACTATGTTCCAATGAAATGGCCTGTCCTGTCTCAGATCTGGTCTCCTTGGCCAACTCTGTGAAGTTGTCAGGAGCCAGCAGTGAGCCACTACCTACTTTCTCAGGAAGAGCCCCTCTTCAGAGCTTTCCTGGTTTTGGCCGTCCTCACATCAGTAGGTACCAAGAATGACTGACTCTGTCCTTGGTAAATCCAAACAAGTGAGACCACTGGGACTGGGACTGCCTCTTGGTGCCTGGCTTCTTGGATACCAAGTTCAGAGAGTTCCATCAACAAAGAAGTGAGGTGAGGTCACTTCCTTAAGGAACTGAATCAGATCACTGCCTTGGTAACCACTTTGTCCTAACAGTTGCTTCCAAGACTACCATGATATGGAGGCTGCCCCTACTTTCTGTGACACTTTCACAAGGTAGAATGGTATATCAACCATAGGCACCCAGGAACAGCTCTCCACACCAACCTGGTTTGGTCTATCTTCTCTACATTAAGAAGAGAGGGGCTGATTCATAAACAACCCTTCATCCTGACCAGGTTGTTTGCCATGGAAGATGACTTTTGCTCTCTCAGGTCCTTCATAGTTGTATACATCTTCTCCAGGTATCATTTCTGCATGGACCTTGAGGTTCTCAGGAGGTGGAAGATCCCCTATATTCCTGTATTGTAAGACCAACTTTGTCCCTGCTCTTCTGTAAAGTTAGATTGAGGGAACAGTGTATGGTTAGGGTTAATAATATGTTCAATTTGATTTAGGAATCATTCTGCTGCATGAATAATGGTACTGGGAACCTGTGACATTTATAAGTATATATAGGTGAAATATATGTATGAAAACAGAAATCTAAGTAAGATTTGAAGCGCAGAATGGGGATGGGCCCTTGATTGTGATACTTAGCGTTGAATTATGTTCTGCACAGATGTCTGAGATAGATCGATATACAATGGCATTAGACCCTGTACCTTGGATTATTGAATGTATAAGAGAACATCCAGTCAAAAAGGGATAATGGGTAGGATTAGTAAGATAGTCAGAAGGTTTAAGAAGAAGAGTGAGTATTGGATTTGGAACAAAAGTTCCTTAGCAATAGGGTTTGGATTAGAGTGTGAATGTAAATGTCAGCACAATTGAAGAGTCAGTCACAATGATGAACTGCGGAAAGTATGTAGGAAAGCTGATATAAATAGAGACATTATGAAATCAGGAAAAGTATAAAGTGAGAGATAGGATTAGATATTTTCAACAGGGTTGAGTTTGAATATATAATCTTAGCAAGAAACAAATATGTTGTCACAAATAGGATTGACTTTTGAGAGCATTAGCCAAACTTGACATGGATGGTTTTAGTAATCCATGTTCACTTTACATTTAGGCTTTGGTGCAAACATAACTGTGACCTTTTCTTTTGGTGTCCAGAATATTACTGTGATAAAATGTATATGTAGATCAGATGACATGAATATTTCTTCCACCAATACTGGGAGCAAAATTTTGAAGACGTATAAATTAGTATTGGGTTTAAAAAGAGGTGTACCCTGTGTCTATGAATATAGAGACAATGCATGAATAGACAATAGTGTGAATAAATAATATAACTGGTTCCACTTTAAATAATGGATTTATTTGATATCTGAAAATATATAAGAAATCTTATATTGATATACAATCATTCATTCCAACCAGTTATACATCTAATAGTAATATTAGGGTTATAGTTTATCATGAAGGGTGTGTGAGTTTTGCTTCAAATATGATTATGGAAATCGAAAATAATATGTTTGGAATGAAGTCTCATGAACAAACCAGTCAAGAAACATAGAGGATTACATGTGTTCTAAAGCAGAAAATGATTGAAAGTGAAACAAATGCCTCTAATTTTGCTAACGTATGGATGAAATATATATCCTATAATGTGCATAAACTGAAGAAATTGTAACATACCAGTGGTGAATAAGAATGAACATCAAAATACACATCATGTCCCATAGGAATCTACTTGCATTGATGAGAAACTGGATCAATTATTGTAGAAATAATAGGATTTGTATCCACCATTCACTGAAGTTAGTTTTCATTTCTAGGAAAAAAATATGTATTTCAGGTGGATGAATATTTCCGTGAATAATCTTGTGAAATGTTAACTCTAAATCCACATACATGAATATGAATGAATTTAGGAAGTGTATAATAAGACACATATATTTTATATTTTAAAAAAATTTAGAGTGTGTATATATATATACACACACACACACACACACACACACACACACACACAGACATTAAAAATTAGCAATACATATGCCAATCGAAATTCACCATGAAATATATATCATCCACAGATCCAAAAATATTTTTTTTACTGAACATGGATTTATGTATAATGTTGTTCAACTAGGAAGCTCACCCATAGTTTGAAATTTCAGTTTCAACAGCGTTTAGGCAGAGTGATCTATTCTCACAATTTCTATCTGCCAAGTCAGCCACCTCACAAGATTGTACCTGTGGTACCAGGTAGAATTCTATATGTGCATATAAAAATACATGTGCTGAATAGGCTACAGAGAAAGGGTGACAGTAATTCACATATTTGTTAACTTTAAGTACCCATGGAACTATTTCAATTAAAAATTAACTAGATTTATAACACCTACACTTTATCATGCAAAAGCCAAGTCTAACTATACACCATGCCTCCTCTGAAATGCTTGTATTTCTATTCTGTTTGGGTTATTTTACTCCATCATATTAGGATTAGTAGTAAGAGTCTATTAGGTTATGGGTTAGTGTCAGTTATTCAGTATTTCAAATGGAAAATAGGAAAATGAATCCAATGTGTATGCAAATATGTGCTACAAAAAATTCCCACTTTCATCCAGAACAATGCCTTGACAATATCTTCGCCCCTAGTAAGACACAATTAGAGAAGAAGAGTTAGAAAATCTGTGAATACATACCTGGAATGGAAAATGTTCAGGAGTTCACAACCTTGGAGGTGGTAGAGGAGTTTCCAAAAGTAAGGGACAGTGTAAACACTCCACAAACATGGAGCTATGCTGGCATTAAGACTTCTTGAGAAACTGCCTCTGAGGTTGGGCACTTGAAGTATATGTTGTTGTCAGGAGCTTTAGCTCCCTGTGTACGGAGACCATCAAACCTGGGTCTGCATCTATGTGACCTGGAGGATATGGGTTCTTATTTACTAATGAACATGAGGAAGCAGTGATGAATTCTCTCTTTGTAGATAAACTGTGGCCACTGGGGGCTAAGTGTCTCCCTGTGTGGAGTTTGAAGCCATTTGGTCATCCTCCAATTTTCATGGTGTTTCTTGCTGCTGCACTGGGTGTTTTGTATTTTCTTCACAACATACAAGGATTTCAAATGGGTCACAGTGCTGGTGGGAGTCCTGTAAGGTGTGGTGGCTCAGGGTCTTCAGGAGAATGCACCAACCAGGCTTCTATCCTACATTGCTTGCTCCCTTGACCATAGCAACCTGATTCTGAACATTGCCCTGAAACCTGTCCATATAACCAGATGCCTTTTCATATAATTTTCTGCTGGCTGCACCAAGTCAGTCACAAGCCATTTGGAAGCCAATGACACACCCACATGGCCAAACCACAAATATATTATCAGACAACTGCACACCACTGCTCTAGGCCCACTACTCAGCAGGCTCCAACTTACTGGCATCTCTGTTCTACACCATTTTCAAGAAATCCAGTCAATCAAGGCACTGTCTGGTACACTCATGAGCAGCAATAGGAGATCCAATGGTTCTCCAGTGCCACCTGGTCATTGGGAATTTCAAAAATTTCATAGTATTTATCTATCCATTGTTCAAGAATAAAGTTGGAGGCACTCTGGGGTTTCCATTCCTCACCATTAAATGGTGAGGAAGCTCATTTGAATGAAAGCTCTGGAGAACTCTCACAGGCAAGGCTTCCCAAAGAATGGTCAAAATGTCACATGCAGACAGGCCCATTGAGGTCTAAAATGTGAGGTCCATGTATGTTTTGACTCTTAACTATGGCTGCCAAGTCTTTCAGAATAAAATCATGTGATATCCTGGCTGAGATTCTCAGTGCTCTGTGGAAAGCCACCCAGGGCCCAAACTCAGGTTTCAAGGGTGACTCTCATGCGTGGCCTCCTACAATCCCAACACAATTAATGGCAATACTTCTCTGAGGTCAGTTCCAGAACTCAGTCTCGAAGGAGAATCACACCAGAGTTCAAGCCCATGTGAACCCAGTCATCTCTTCCAACCACCACACAAATGACCACAATTGAAACCAAAACATTCCCACATGACCCTCATCTTCTTCCATATAGACACTCATCATTAACTCTTGCTGGAGGTTTCCATGAGGAGTGCAGCTCAAGACAATGTCCAAAATATGCACCCTTGCCCGTCATTTGCTAAAGTGAGGGTGGCCTTGACACCCTTCCTGTTAACCAGGAGTGATCAAATAGGCCTGCCTTTAATACTGCTCTGCTTCTCCAATTTGAGGCCTACTGACTGTCAGGTACAGATTCTTTATGTGATTTGGCATCATGGGAGAACCCAAGCACTTCTGCAGGAGTTCAAAGAACTCATTTGACCCAGAGGATCCTATTCTCACTTGATGGAGGTCAGGAACCTAACAGAGGAAGGCAGGAAACTTCATCCACAATGACTGATATTTTTAGCATTTTTGTTTTCAATACACACATGGGAACTTTCTTTATATCCATCAGGTGCTGAGAACCTAATCCATAGCCTGACCCAGAGCCAAGCGGCCGATTCAGACACATCCCTTTCGAAAGCAATTAAGCAAAGCACCACAGGTGATGCCCATTCATTTGCATTTAAAAATTGTTTACTTCAGGCTTCAAAAAGGAGTGGCCTGAGGTAAGGACCTTCCTGACATTCAGCGCAACAGAAAAATAGGTAAGCAGAAGGCCCAAAACAGTGTTTCTCCACTGAGACTTTCCTGGTCACACTGATATCTGAGTTTCCTGAGATGCTCGCCATTCCATTCAGCTATCCAGTACATGGCCATGTCACAGAGCTTCGAGGTGTTACATATCTTGGACACAAAACCATGAGCCTATTCTGGGTAGTGGCCAAAATTTAGGAAGAAAACAGGAACTTAGGATGATCGTAGGGGTTGCCCATCCATAAGGCAACCTGCAGTCCAGTCATAAATTGGGTAGGATGAATGCTGGAAAACTTTCTTCTAGACAGGACATATCCATTGATGCATTCTCTTTTCTCATGTCTACAACCACGGACACAGTGAGATACACAGATATAGAAACACTCACCTTGTCAAACGACTTTTTAGAAACAGTCCACTCCAAACCAAACAAACCGTCTTTCCTACCTATTCTCAGAACATGAGAAAAAAACCACAAACTCACACCCACACCCACAAAGGCACTTCCTTCCCCAAATATGTCTGTGACTATCCGGAGTGTCCTCTGACTGTGGACCATATTGTTACCCCGAACTGGCCTACCCTGTCTCAGATCTGGTCTCCGTGGCCAAATCTGTGAAGTTGTCAGGAGCCAGCGATGACCAACTACCTGCTTTCTTAGGAAAGGACCCTCTTCAGAGCTGTCCTGGCATTCGGCCATTCTCACATCAGTAGGTACCAAAAAAGACTCTCTCTGCCCTTGGTAAAACCAAACATGTGATCCCACTGGGACTGTGACTGGGACTGGCTCTGGATGCCTGGCTTCCTGGATCCCAAGTTCAGAGAGTTCCATCACCAAGTAAGTGAGGTGAAGTCACTTTCTTCATGAAATGAATGAGGTCACTGCCTTGGCAACCACTTTGTCCTAAAAGTTCCTGCCAAGGGTCCCATGAGATGGAGGCTGTTCCTACTTTCTGTGACACTGTCACAAGTTAGAATGGTATATCAACCATATGCACCAGGGAACTTCTCTCCATACAGGCCTGCTTTGGTCCATCTTCTCTACATTAAGAAGAGAGAGGCTTATTCAGACACATCCTTTCATCCTGTCCAGGTTCTTTACCATGTCAGAAGACTTTTGCTCTCTTTGGTACTAGATAGCTGCCTACAACTTCTCCAAGGATCATTTCTGCATTGACCTTTGAGGTTCTCGGCAGGTGGAAGATCCCCTACATTCCTGTATTGTAAGACCAACTCTGTCCCTGCTCCTCTGTAAAGTTAGATTGAGGGAACAGCGTATGGTTAGGGTTAATAACAGGTTCGATTTCGGTTAGGAATCATTCTGCGGGATGAATAATGTTATTGGGAACCTGCAATATTTAAAAGAATATATATGTGAAATATAAGTTTTAAAACCCAAATCTATGTAAGTTTTGAAGTCCAGAAGTGTATTGGGCCCTTGGGTAGGATACTTAGCTTTGAATTATGTTCTGCACAGATGTCTCTGATTAATCGCTATACAATGGCATAGGACCTTTACCTTGGATGATTGAATGTCGAAGAGAACATGCAGTCAAAAAGGGATTGTCGGTAGGATTATGAAGATAGTCAGTAGGTTTAGAAAGAAGAGTGAGTATAGGATTTGGACCAAAAGTTTTTTAGCAATAGGGTTTCGGGTAGAGAGTGAATGTAAATGTCAGCACATGTGAAGAGTCATTCACAATGATGAACTGGGGAAAATATGTAGGAAAGTAAATATCAATTGAGACAAAAGGAAATCAGGCAAAGTATAATGTGAGTTATAGGATTAGACATTTTCAACAGGGTTGAGGTTGAATATATAATCTTAGCAAGAAACAAATATGTAGTCACCAATTGGATTGACATTTGAGAGCATTAGGCAACCTGGACATGGATGTTATTAGTAATCCATGCTCACTTTCCATTTAGGCTTTGGTACAATCATAAGTGTGACCTTTGCATTTTGTGTCCATAATATTACTGTGATAAAATATATATGTAGATCAAGTGACATGAGTATATCTTCCACCATTTCTGGGAGCAATATTTTGCAGACGTATAAATTAGTATTGGGGGTACAAAGAAGTGTACCCTGTTTCTATGAATATACAGATAATGCATGAATAGAACATACTCTGAATAAAACATATACTCATTCCACTATAAATAATGGATTTAATTGATATCTGAAAATATACAGGAAATCAAATATTGATATACAGACATTCATTACAACCAGTTATATATCAATGATAATATTATTATTAGGATTTTCATGAAGAGTGTCTGAGTTTTGCTTCAAAATTGATTATGGAAATTGAAAATAATGTGTTTGGAAAGAAGTCTCATGAAAAGACCAGTAAAGAAACATGGAGGAATACATGTGCTCAGAAGCAGAAAGTGATTGAAAGTGAAACAAATTCCTATATATTTTTGAACTTTTGGATGAAATATATATACTATGATGTGCATAAACTGAAGTAATAATAATGACCCACTGTTGAATAAATATGAACGTCAAAATATATATCATGTCCCATAGGAATCTACTTGCATTGATGTTAAACTGAGTCAGTTACTGTAGAAATATTAGGATTTGTATACACCATTCACTGAAGTTAGTTGTCAGAACTAGGAAACAAATATGAATTTCAGGTGGATGAATATTTTGGAAAATAATCTTGTGAAAAGTTGATTATAAATCCACATAAATGAATATGAATGAATTTAGGGAGTGTATAATAAGTCACATATATTACATATTTTGAAAAATCTGGAGAGTATATATATATATATATATATATATATATATATATATATATATATAGAGAGAGAGAGAGAGAGAGAGAGAGAGAGAGATTAAAAACTAGCAATATATATGCCAATCAAAATTCATCATGAAATATATATCATCCACAGATCCAAAAATATTCATTATACTGAACATGGATTTATGTATAATGTTGTTCAACTAGAAAGTTCACCCATAGTTTGAAATTTCAGTTCCAACAGCATTTACGAGGAGTGATCTCTTCTCACAATTTGTATCTGCCAAGTCAAACACCTCACAAGAATGTACGTGTGGTACCAGGTAGAAATTTATATGTGCATATAAAAATACATGTGTTTAATAGGCTACAGAGAAAGGGAGAAAGGAATTCACATATTTGTTATCTTTTAAAACACATGGAGAACTATTTCAAAAAAAAATTTGCAAGATTTATAACTCCTACCCTATGTTATGCAAAAGGCAAGTCCAAGTATACACCTTGCCTCCTCTGAACTGCTTGTACTTCTTTTCTGTTTTTTGTTATTTTTCTCCATCATATTAGGATAAGTAGTCAGAGTCTAGTTGGGAATTGGTTAGGGTCAGAGATTCAGTGTTTTGAAGGGAAATTGAAAAATGAATCCAATGTCTATGCAAATATGTGCTACCCAAAAATCTTCCCACTCTCATGCAGAACAATGCCTTGACATTATCTTTTACCAAAGTAAGACACAGTTAGAGGAGAAGAGTTAGAAAATCTGTGAATACATATCTGGAATGGAATATGCTCAGGAGTTCACAACCTTGGAGGTGGTAGCAGAGTTCAAAAAAGTAAGGCAAAAGGTAAACACTCCTCAAACATGGAGCTCTGCTGGCCTAAAAAATTCTGAGAAACTGCCACTGAGGTTGGGCACTTGAAATATATGTTGTTTTCAGGAGATTTAGTTCTTTTGTAGAAAGACCATCAAAGCTGGTTCTGCATATATGTGACCTGTAAGACATGGTTTCTTATTTTTTCATTGAACATGTGGCAGAAGTGCTGAATTCT
Source organism: Callospermophilus lateralis (assembly GCF_048772815.1). Lineage (NCBI taxonomy): Eukaryota > Metazoa > Chordata > Mammalia > Rodentia > Sciuridae > Callospermophilus > Callospermophilus lateralis. Next base: position 18,070,089 of record NC_135316.1, on the reverse strand, counting down.
TTTTTTGTAGCTAAACTGTGGTCACTGGGGCTAAGTTTCTCACTGTGTTAACTGGGAAGACATTTGTTCATCCTCCACTTTTAGTGGTGCTTCTTGCTGCTGCACTGGGAGTTTGGTATTTGCTTCACGAAATAAAGGAGTTCAATTGGGACACATTGCTGGAGGGAGTTCTCTCACGTGTGGTGGGTGAAGGTTTGCAGGAGAATGCAATAACCAGGCTTCTTTCCTACATAGCTTGCCCCCTTGACCATAGCAACCTGATTCTGAACATTTCCCTGAAATCTCTCCATATAACAAGATGCCTTTACCTATTGGGTCTGTTGGCTGTAACCATATCAGTCACAAGCCATTTGGAAGCCAATGGCGGATCCACGTGGCCCCACCACAGATTTTTTGTCACACATCTGCCCACCACTGCTGTAGGCCCACTAAATAGCAGGCGCCAACTAACTGGCATCTCTGTTCTTCACCATTTTTATGAAACCCTGTCAATCAAGGCACTGTCTGGTATACTCATGATCAGCATCAGGACATCCAAAGGTTTTCCAGTGCCACCTGGTCATGGAAATTTCAAAAATTTCATGGTATTTATCTAGCCATTATTCAAGGAAGAAGTTGTAGTCACTGTGGGTTTCAATTCATTCAGGAACCATTAAATGTTAAGGAAGCTCATTTCAATTAAAGGTCTTGAGAACAATCACAGGCAAGACATCCCAAATAGTGGCCAAAAGGTCACATGAAGCCAGGACCATTGAGGTCTACAATGTGAGGTCCATGTGTGTTTTGACTCCCAACTATGGCTGCCAAGTTTTTCAGAATAAAATCATGTGATATCCTGGCTGAGATTCTCAGTGTTCTGTGGAAAGCCACCCTTGGCCTAGATCTCAGTTTCCAAGGGCGACTCTCATGCGTGGCCTCCTAACATCCCCACACAATTCATGGCAATACTTCTCTGAGGTCAGTTCTACAACTCAGTCTCTAAGGAGTATTACACCAGAGTACAAGCCGAGGTGGACCCAGTCATCCCTTCCAACTGCCACACAAATGACCAAAATTAAAACCAAAACATTCCCAAATGACCCTCATCTTCTTCCACATAGACCCTCATTATAACCTCTGGCTGGAGATTTCCATGAGGGGTGCAGCTCGAGAGAGTGTCCAAAATAAGCTCCCTTGGCCCTCATTTGCCTAAAGTCAGGGTGGACTGGACACCATTCCTATGAACCAGGAGTGATCAAATAGGCCTGCCATTACAACTGCTCTGCTTCTCCAAATTGAGGCCTACTGACTGTGGGGTTTAGATTCTTTATGGGAAGTGGAATCATGGGAAAACCCAAGCACCTCTGCATGGCTTTGAAAAACTCATTTGACCCAAAGGATCCCTATACTCACTTGATGATTGTCTGCAACCTAATAGAGGAAGGAGAGAGACATCATCCACAATGACTGAATTTTGTCATTTTGGTTTTGGATGCACACATGGGATCTTTCTTTATATCCATCAGGTGCTGAGAATCTAAGCCACAGCCTCACACAGGGCCAAGAGGCTGATTCAGACACATCCCATTCAAAGCAATTAAGCAAAGAGCCATGCTTCACAAAAGGGTGGCCTGAGGCAAAGACCTTCCTGTCATTCAGTGAAACAGAAAAATAGGTAAGCAAAAGGCACAAAGCATGGTTTCTCCACTGAGACTTACCTGGTCACACTGATATCTGAGTTTTCTAAGATGCTCGCCATTACCTTCAGCAATTCAGTACATGGCCATGTGACAGAGCTTGGGGTGGTACCTATCTTGGACACAAAACCATGAGACTATTCTGCAGATTGGTCAGAATTCAGGAAGAAATCTGAAACTTAGGAAGATAGTAGGTGTTGCCCATCGATAAGGCAACCTGCAGTTCAGTCATAAATTGGGCAGGATGAATGCTGGGAAGCTTTCTACTAGTCAGGACACATTCATTGATGCATTCTCTTTTCTAATGTCTACAACCACGGAAACAGTGTTATACACAGACATAGAAACACTTGCCTTGTCAAACGACTATCTAGAAACAGTCCACTGCAAACCAGACATACCAGCTTTCCTACCTATTCTAAGAAAATGAAACAAAACCACAAACTCACACCCACAAACACAAAGGCACCTTCTTCCCCCAAGTAAGTCTGTGAATATCCAGAGTGTCCTCTGACTAGCGGGCCCTACTATGTTCCCCTGAAATGGCCTGTACTGTGTCAGATCTGGTCTCCTTGGCCAACTCTGTGAAGTTGTTAGGAGCCAGCGGTGAGCCACTACCTACTTACTAAGGAAAGGCCCGTCTTCAGAGCTCTCCTGGCATTTGGCCATCCTCACATCAGTAGGTACCAAGAAAGACAGAATCTGTCATTGGTAAAACTAAACAAGTGAGCCCACTGGGACTGAGACTGGGACTGGCTCTGGATGCCTGGCTTCCTGGATCCCAAGATCAGAGAGTTCCATCACCAAAGAAGTAAGATAGGTCACTTCCTTCAGGAACTGAATGAAGTCAATGCCTTGGCAAACACTTTGTCCTAATAGTTGCTTCCAAGAGTCCCATGAGATGGAGGCTGCCCCTACTTCCTGTGACACTGTCACAAGTTAGAATGGTATATCAACCATAGGCACACGGGAACAGCTCTCTACACAGACCTTGTTTGGTCCATCTTCTCTACATTAAGAAGAAAGTGGCTGATTCAGACACACCCCTTCATCCTGACAAGGTTGTTTGCCATGGAAGATGACTTTTGCTCTCTCAGGTCCTTCATAGCTGCCTACCTCTTTTCCAGGGATCATGTCTGCATGGACCTTTGAGGTTCTCAGCAGGTGGAAGATCCCCTACATTCCTGTATTGTAAGACCAACTCTGTCCCTGCTCTTCTGTAAAGTTAGATTGAGGGAACAGTGTATGTTTAGGGTCAATAACATGTTGGATTTAGTTTAGGAATCATCCTGCATAATGAATAATGGTATTTGAAACTGCGATACTTACCAGAATATATATGTGAAATATAAGTGTGAAACCAGAAATCTAGGTAACATTTGGACCCTTGATTGTGATACTTAGCATTGAATTACATTCTGCACAGAGGTCTCAGATAGATCAATATACAATGGCATAAGACCTGTACCTTGCTTGATTGAATGTAGAAGAGAACATCCAGTCAAAAAAGAATAGTCGGTAGGATTATGAAGATAGTCAGTAGGTTTACAAAAAGAATGAGTATAGGATTAGGAACAAAAGTTTATTAGCAATAGGTTATCGATTAGAGTGTGAATGTAAATGTCAGCACATGTGAAGAGTCAGTCACAAGGATGAACTGGGGAAAATATGTAGGAAACAGATAGAAATAGAGCCATAATGAAATCAGGCAATGTATAAAGTCAGGGATAGGATTAGACATTTTCATAGGGTTGAGTTTGAATATATAATCTTAAGAAGAAACAAATATGTAGTCACCAATAGGATTGACATTTGAGAGCATTAGGCAACCTGGACATGGATGTTTTTAGTAATCCATGTTTACTTTCCATTTAGGCTTTTGTACAAACATAAGTGGGACCATTGCATTTTGTGTTCCGTATATTTCTGTGATTAAATGTATAAGTAGATCAGGTGACATGAGTATTTCTTCCACCATTTCAGGGAGCAATATTTTGAAGACGTATAAATTAGTATTGGGGGTATAAAGAAGTGTACACTGCGTCTATGAATATAGAGATAATGCATGAATAGACCATACTGTGAATAAATAATATTACTCTTTCCACTTTAAATAATGAATTGAATTTTTATCTGAAAATATATACGAAATCCTATATTGGTATGCAATCATTAATTCAAACCAGTTATACATCTAATGGTAATATCAGACTTATAATTTATCATAAAGTTTATGTGAGTTTTGCTTCAAAAGTGATTATGGAAATTGAAAGTAATGTGTCTTGAAAGAAGTCTCATGAAAAGACTTGTCAAGAAACATTGAAGAATACATGTGTCCTGAGCAGGAAGTGATTGAAAGTGAAACAAATTCCTATAAATTTGCGAACTTGTGGGGAAATCTTAAGAGCCCCTCCCAGCTCTCCTTTGAGCGTGATAGCCAGACCGAGACAATTAGGAGTGGCACGGGACTCGTGGTGCAGACCTCCAGGCCACCGCCCAACCAGTGCTGAAAACTGAAGTCTCTTGCTCCAGCTTCCAGGGGCATGGCTTCCAGAGTGTAAGCAAATTCGCTGGGTGTTCTCAGGCATAAGCTCTACAAACTTAGGGTCTGAGGGAGACAAACAGAGAGAGTGTGCCCAGGCGTTCATGAAAACAGGGCTCCTAGGAGCAGCAGACCTGGCATGTAGCCAGTATTGTGGTGAGTGTCACAGGTGAGCGGGGCCTGGCTTGAGGAAACACAAAAGAAGGCCCTAGGCACTCAGGATTGGACACCCACCCAGTCTGGGAGGAAGAGGTGCTGCACAGTGATTGGTTCCCACCTATTGAAAGGAGAAGCTTGGCCCAGTGGGCACAGCTCTACCTACTGGAAAAGAAGTTTATTGCAATCTATGACTGCATTTATTATTATTATTATTATTTTAATTTGTTTTTTTTTTGTTTTTGTTTTGTGTTTTTCTTGTTGTCTTTTATTTTCATTTATTTGTTGCTGTTCTTTAACTTTTTTAAAATGTTTTTATTTTTTTTAATTTTTTATTTTGTTATTATTTTTTTTTAAATTTTAATTTTATATTATCATCATTTTTAAAAAATATCATTTTCTTTCTTTATTTTCAATTTTTTCTATTGTCTTTTTATTTCTTTTCCATTTTCTTATTTCCCCTTCCTTGAATTCTACCTGCCTACTCTCATTCTCTTTAGTGACTTCTTCCCTTCCCTTCTAAAATCTTTCCTCCCAAGAATCAAATAAATTTATAAACGTAAACAGTAATTCAGCAGTCAAACAGAACAAGAAGTAACATGAGCAGCATAAACAAGCAAGGAAGAAAAGGAGTACAAACAACGAAGGACACCCTAAATATTCAGGAGGACCTAGAGTCATCAGAAAAATGGTCATATAAAGAACTCAAGGAATACCTTAGACAGATGGAATGGAAACTTAAAGAGGATATGAGACAGAAAATCCAAACAGTAAAATAAAACATTGAAAATGAATTACATAAACAGATAAAAGAAAAAGTTAAGCATCTTTATCAGTGGATAGAGATTATAAAAAATCAAACAATAATTCTAGAAATGAAGGAAATGATAAACCAAATTAAGAACTCCATTGAGAGTATCATTAACAGAGTGGAGCAAGTAGAAGCCAGAACGTCAGATAATGAAGACAAAATATATCATCTTGAAACGAGTCCAGTCAACTCAGAAAGGCTGGCAAAAAATCACAAGAAAAACATCCAAGAGATTTGGGATAACATAAAAAAAATCCACACTTACGAGTCATCAGGATAGAGGAAGGTACAGAGACTCAAACCAAGGGAATGAGAAAACTGCTGAATGAAATAATTACAGAAAACTTTCCAGAAATAAAAAAGGAAATGGATATACAAATTGTAGATGCATACAGGACAAGAGCACACAAAATCACATTAGACCAATGCAAAGACACATTGTTATGAAGAAATCCAATATACAGAAAAAAGAGAAAATATTAAAAGCTACCAGAGAAAGGAGGCAGATTACAATCAGTGGTAAACCAATAAGGTTAACAACGGATATTTCATCACAGATGCTGAAAGCGAGAAGATCCTGAAAAAAGGTATTTCAAACACTGAAAGACAATGGATGCCAACCAAGAATTATGTATCCAACATAATTAACCATCAGGTCCAACAACGAAATAAGAATCTTTCATGATAAACAAAAGCTAAAAGAATTTGAAGCCAGAAAACAAGCATTGCAAAGCATCTTGAGCAAAACACTACACAAGAAAGAAATGAAAAACAACAACCAAAACCATCAGTGGAAAGTACCTTGGTAATGACAGAGGCAGGGTGAAAGCTTATCATGGAGAAACAAAGTAAATTAAAAAAAAAGATAAATAATCAAACCTGGCTGGCATACAAACCATACATCAATAGTAACTCTGAATGTAAATGGCTTAAAGTCTCCAATAAAGCAACATAGGCTGGTAACTTGGATTAAATAAACAAATCCAACAATATGTTGCCTCCAGGAGACACATCTGAAATGCAAAGACACACAGGCTGAAGGTGAAAGGTTGGGAAAAAATAAACCATGCACACTTATGCTCATAAGCAAGCAGGGGTGGACATCCTCATATCGAATAAAATTGACTTCAAGACTAAGTTAATCAAAAGGGATAAGGAAGGACATTATATAGTGTTAAAAGGAAACATTCACCAACAAGACATAACAATTATCAATATTTATGCACTAAATAATGGTGCTATGATGTTCATGAAACAAATTCTCCTCAAGCTCCACAATGAAATAGACCACAACACAATAATTATGGGTGACTTCAACACACATCTATCATCATTGGACAGATCCTCCAAACAAAAGTTGAATAAAGAAAGTATAGAACTCAATATCACAATCAATAACCTACATGTAACTGACATATATAGAATATATCAACCATCATCAAGTGGATATACTTTTTCTCAGCAGCACATGGATCCTTCTCAAAAACAGATCATGTATGATGCCATAGGGCAACCCTCAGTAAATATAAAGGTGTGGAGATAATACCATGTATTTTATCTGATCATAATGGAATGAAACTGGAAATCAATGATAAAAGAAGGTAGGAAAAATTCTACATCACATGGAAAATTAACAATATGTTACTGAATGATCAATGGGTTACAGAAGACATAAAGGAGGAAATTAAAAAATTCTTAGAGATAAATGAAATTACAGACACAACATATCGGAATCTATGGGACACAATGAAAGCAGTTTTAAGAGGGAAATTCATCGCCTGGAGGTCATTCCTGAAAAAAAGGAAAAACCAACAAATAAGTGAGCTCACACATCATCTCAAAGTCCTAGAAAAGGAAGAGCAAAACAACAGCAAATTTAGCAGAAGGCAAGAAATTATTAAAATCAGAGTGGAAATCAACGAAATTGAAACAAAAGAAACTATTGAAAAAATTAACAAAACTAAAAGGTGGTTCTTCGAAAAAATAAATAAGATCAACAGACCCTTAGCCATGCTAAAGACGAAAAGAAGAGAAAGAAATCAAATTACTAACATATGGGATGAAAAAGGCAACATCACAACAGATGCTACAGAAATACAGAAGACAATTAGAAATTATTTTGAAAACCATTATTCCAATAAAATAGAAAATAGTGAAGACATCGATAAATTTCTTAAGTCATATGATTTGCCCAAACTGAGTCAGGAGGATACACACAATTTAAACCGACCAATATCAATGGATGAAATAGAAGAAGCAATCAAAAGATTACCAACCAAGAAAATCCCAGGACTGGATGGATATACAGTGGAGTTTTACAAAACCTTTAAAGAAGAATTAATACCAATACTTTTCAAGTTATTTCAGGAAATAGAAAAAGAGGGAGCTCTGCCAAATTCATTTTATGAGGCCAACATCACCCTAATTCCAAAACCGGAAAAAGACACCTCAAAGAAAGAGAACTATAGACCAATGTATCTGATTAACCTAGATGCAAAAATCCTCAATAAAAATCTGCCTAATCAAATACAAAGGCACATCAAAAAAATTGTTCACCAGGATCAAGTAGGATTCATCCCTGGGATGCAACGATGGTTCAATATATGAAAATCAATAAATGTTATTCATCACATCAATAGACTTAAAGATAAGAACCATATGATCATCTCGATAGATGCAGAAAAAGCATTCGACAAAGTACAGCATCCCTTTATGTTCAAAACATGAGAAAAATAGGGATAACAGGAACTAACCTCGACATTGTAAAAGCTATCTATGCTAAGTCTCAAGCTAGCATCATTATGAATGGAGAAAAATTGAAGGCATTCCCTCTAAAATCTGGAACAAGACAGGGATGCCCTCTGTCACCAATTCTATTCAATATAGTTCTCGAAACACTGGCCAGAGAAATTAGACAGATGAAAAAAATCAAAGGCGTAAAAATAGGAAAATAAGAAAGTAAATTATCACTATTTCCTGGTGACATGATTCTATACATAGAAGACCCAAAAGGGTCTACAAAAAAACTACTAGAACTAATAAATTAATTCAGCAAAGTGGCAGGATATACAATCAAAACGCATAAATCAAAGGCATTTCTGTATATCAGCGACAAAACTTCTGAAACAGAAATGAGGAAAACACTCCATTCACAATATCCTCAAAAAAATTAAATACTTGAAAATCAACCTAACAAAAAAGGGGAAAGACTCATACAATGAAAACTACAGAACCCTAAAAAGAGAAGTAGAAGAAGATCTTAGAAGATGGAAAAATATACCTTGTTCCTGGATAAGCAGAACTAACATCATCAAAATGGCGAAATTACCAAAATTTTTCTATAGGTTTAATGCAATGCCAATCAAAATCCCAAAGGCATTTCTTGTAGAAATAGATAAAGCAATCATGGGATTCATATGGAAAAATATAAGACCCAGAATAGCAAAAGCAATTCTAGCAGGAAGTGTGAATCAGGCGGTATAGCGATACCAGACTTAAAACTATACTACAGAGCAATAGTAACAAAAACAGCATGGCACTGGTACCAAAACAGGCGGGTTGGCCAATGGTACAGAATAGAGGACATAAAGACTAATTCACAAAGCTACAACTATGCTATATTTGATAAAGGAGCTAAAAGCATGCAATGGAGGAAATATAGCATCTTCAACAAATGGTGTTGTAAAAAATAGAAATCCATATGCAACAAAATGAAACCGAATCCCCTCCTCTTGCCATGCACAAAAGTTAACTCAAAGTGGATCAAGGAGCTAGATATCAAATAAGAGACTCTGCATCTGATAGAAGAAAATGTTGGCTCCGATCTACATAATGTGGGGTCGGGCTCCAAATTCCTTAACAGGACTCCCATAGCAGAAGAGTTAATAACAAGAATCATCAAATGGGACTTACTTAAACTGAATTAAGCAAAGAGCCACACGTGATGCCCATTCATTTCCATTTGAAAACTCTTTTCTTCAGGCTTCACAAAGGGGTGGCCTGAGACAAAGTCTTTCCTGACATTCAGTGCAACAGAACAATAGGTAAGCAAAAGGCCCAAAGCAGGGTTTTTCCACTGAGACTTTCCTGTTCACACTGATATCTGAGTTTTCTGAAAGGCTGGCCATTCTCTTCAGCTATCCAGTACATGGCCATGTCACAGAGCTTGGAGTGGTACATATCTTGGACACAAAACCATGAGCCTATTCTGGAGAGTGGCCAGAATTCAGGAAGAAAACAGGAACTTAGGAAGATAGAAGGTGTTGCCTCTCGATAAGACAAGCTGCAGTCCATTCATAAATTGGGCAGGATGAATTATGGTAACGATTTATACTAGACTGGATGCATCCATTAATGCATTCTCTTTTCTAATGTCTACAACAACGGACACAGTGGGATACACAGACATAGAAACACTCGCCTGGTCAAACGACTTACTAAAAACAATCCACTCCAAACCAAACAAACCAACTTTCCTACCTATTCTCAGAACATGGCCTGACCTCTCTCAGATCTGGTTTCCTTGGCCAACTCTGTGAAGTTGTCAAGAAAAAGGGGTTAGCCACTACCTGCTTCTTCTGGAAAGGTCCCTCTTCAGAGCTCTCCTGGCATTTCCCCATCCTCACATCAGTAGGTACCAAGAAAGACTAACTCTGTCCTTGGTAAATCCAAACAAGTGAGCCCACTGGGACTGGGGCTTCCTCGGGGTGCCTGGATTCTTGGATACAAAGTTCAGAGAGATCCATCACCAAGGAAATGAGGTATGTCACTTTCTTTGCAACTGAATGAGGTCACTGCCTTGGCAACCTCTTTGTCCTAACAGTTGCTTTCAAGTGTCCCATGAGATGGAGGCTGCCCCTACTTCCTATGACACTTTCACAAGGTAGAATGGTATGTCAACCATAGGCACCCAGCAGCAGCTCTCCACACAGGCCTGGTTTGGTCCATCTTCTCTACAATAAAAAGAGAGAGGCTGATTCAGACACATCCCTTCATCCTGACCAGGTTGTTTGCCATGGAAGATGACTTTTGCTCTCTCAGGTCCTTCATAGCTGCCTACATCTTCTCCAGGTATCATTTCTGAATGGACCTTTGAGGTTCTCAGCAGGTGGAATGTCCCCTACTTTCCTGTATTGTAAGAACGACTCTATCCCTGCTCTTCTGTAAAATGAGATTGAGGGAACAGTGTATGTTTAGGGTTAATAACAGGTATGATTTGGGTTAGCAATCATTCTGTGCGATAAATAATGGTATTGGGAACCTGTGATATTTACAAGAATATCAAGGTGAAATATAAGTATGAAAACAGAAATCTAGGTATGATTTGAAACCCAGAAGGGCATTGGGCCCTTAATTGGAATACTTAGTTTTGAATTATATTCTGCAAAGATGTCTCAGACAATTTGATATACAATGGCATAGGACCTTGTACCTTGGATGTTTGAATGTAGAAGAGAAGATCCAATCCAAAGGGATAGTCGGTAGGATTAGGAAGATAGTCGGTTTGGTTTAGGAAGAAGAGTGAGTGTAGGATTGGGACTAAAAATTCTTTAGCTATAGGGTTTTGGTTAGAGAGTGAATGTAAATATCAGCACATAAGAAGAGTCAGTCACTATGATGAAATTGGGAAAATATGTAGAAAAGCAGATATCAATAGAGACATTATGATCAGGCAAAGTATTAAGTGAGTGATAGGAGTAGACATTTTCACCAGGGTTGTGTTTGAATATATAAACTTAGGAAGAAACAAATATGTTGTAACCAATAGGATTGACATTTGAGAGCATTAGGCAACATGGACATGGATGTTTTTAGTAATCCATGATCTCTTTCCATTTAGTCTTTGGTACAATCATAAGTGTGACCTTTACATTTTTTCTCCAGAATATTACTGTGATAAAATGTATATGTAGATCAGGTGACATGAGTATTTCTACCACCATTTCTGGGAGCAATATATTGAAGACATAAAATTAGTATTGGGGGTACAAAGAGGTGTACCCTGTGTCCATGAATATAGAGATTAAGCATGAATACACCATACTGTGAATAAATAATATAACTGGTTCCAACTTTAAATAATGGATTGAATTGATATCTGAAAATATACAATAAATCTTATATTGATATACATTCATTCATCCCAACCAGTTATACATCTAATGGTAATATTAGTGTTTTGGTTTATCATGAAGAGGGTGTGAAGTTTGCTTCAAAAGTGATTATGGAAATCGAAAATAATGTGTTCAGAAAGAATTCTCATGCAAAGACCAGTCAAGAAATATGGAGGAATACATGTGTTTTGAAGCAGGAAGTGATTGAAAGTGAAACAAATGCCTATAAATTTGCTAAATTGTTTATGAAATATATATCCTATGATGTCATAAACTGATGAAATTGTAATGTACCAGTTTTGAATAAAAATTAACGTAAAAATACACATCATGTCCCATTGGAATCTACTTGCATTGATGTTAAACTTGGTCAGTTACTGTAGAAATATTAGGATTCGCGTGCCTCATTCACCGAAGTTAGTTTTCTTTTTTTTTTAAATTTTTTTATGGTTGTTCTAAACATTACAGTTTTCTTGATATATCATATTTCATACTTTGATTCAAGTGGGTTATGAACTCCCATTTTTACCCCGTATACAGATTGCAGAATAACATCAGTTACACATCAATTGATTTACACATTGCCATACTAGTGTCTATTATATTCTGCTGCCTTTCCTATCCTCTACTATCCCTCCTCCCCTCCCCTCTCTTCCCCTCTTCTCTCTCTACCCCCTCTACTGTAATAAATTTCTCCCTTTTTGTATTATTTTTCCCTTTCTCCTCACATCCTCTTTTATGTAATTTTATATAACCCTGGGGGTCTCCTTCCATTTCCATGTAATTTCCCTTCTCTATCCCTTTCTCTCCCACCTCTCATCCCTATTTAATATTAATCTTCTTCTCATGCTCTTCATCCCTACTCTGTTCGTAGTTACTCTCCTTTTATCAAAGAAGGCATTTGGCATTTGTTTTTTAGGGATTGTCTAGCTTCACTTAACATAATCTGCTCTAATGCCATCTATTTTCCTGCAAATTCTATGATTTTGTCACTTTTTAAAGCAGAGCAATACTCCATTGTGTATAAATGCCACATTTTTTTTTTTATTCATTCTTCTATTGAGCGGCATCTTGGTTGGTTCCACAGATTTGCTATTGTGAATTGTGCTGCTATGAACATTAATGTAGCAGTGTCCCTGTAGCATGCTCTTTTAAGGTCTTTAGGGAATAGACGGAGAAGAGGAATAGCTGGGTCAAATGGTAGTTCCATTCCCAGCTTTCCAAGAAATCTCCATAATGCTTTACAAATTGGCTGCACCAATTAGCAGTGCCTCCAATAATGTACAAGTGTACCTGTTTCTCCACATCCTCACCAGAACTTGTTGTTGTTTGACTTCATAATGGCTGCCAATCTTACTGGAATGAGATGGCATCTTAGGGTGGTTTTGATTTGCATTTCTCTGACTGCTGGGGATGGTGAGCATTTTTTCATGTACTTGTTTTTTGATTGTATGTCCTTCTCTGAGAAGTGTCTGTTCTGGTTCTTGGCCCATTTGTTTATTGGGTTATTTGTTATCTTATTGTCTATTTTTTTGAGTTCTTTGTATACTCTGAATATTAGGGCTCTATCTGAAGTGTGAGGAGTAAAGATTTGTTCCCAGGATTTAGGCTCCCTATTTACCTCTCTTATTGTTCCTTTTGCTGAGAAAAAACTTTTTAGTTTGAGTAAGTCCCATTTGTTGATTCTAGTTATTAACTCTTGTGCTATGGGTGTCCTATTGAGGAATTTGGAGCCCGACCCCACAGTATGTAGATTGTAGCCAACTTTTTCTTCTATGAGACGCCATGTCTCTGATTTGATATCAAGCTCCTTGATCCATTTTGAGTTAACTTTTGTGCATGGTGAGAGAAAGGGATTCAGTTTCATTTTGTTACATATGGATTCCAAGTTTTCCCAGCACCATTTTTTGCAGATGCTATTTTCCTCCATTGCATGGTTTTAGCCCCTCCATCAAATATAAGATAGTTGTAGTTTCCTGGCTTGGTTTCTGTGTCTCTATTCTGAACCATTGGTCCACCCTCCTGTTTTGGTATCAGTACCATGCTATTTTTGTTAGTATTGCTCTGTAGTATAGTTTGAAGTCTGGTATCGCTATGCCGCCTGATTCACACTTCCTGCTTAGTATTGTTTTTGTTATTCTGTGTCTTTTATTTTTCCATATGAATTTCATGATTGCTTTCTCTATTTCTAGAAGAAATACCGTTTGGATTTTGATTGGCATTGCATTAAACCTATTGAGAACTTTTGGTAATATCACCATTTTGATGATGTTAGTTCTGCCTATCCATGAACAGGATATATTTTTACATCTTCTAAGATTTTCTTCTATTTCTCTCTTTAGGGTTCTGTAGTTTTCATTGTATAAGACTTTCACATCTTTTGTTAGGTTGATTCCTAATTATTATTATTTTTTTTTTAGGATATTGTGTATGGAGTGGTTGTCCTCATTTCCATTTCAGAGGATTTGTCGCTAATATGCAGGAATGCCTTTGATTTATGCATGTTAATTTTATATCCTGCCACTTTGCTGAATTCATTTATTAGCTCCATTAGTTTCTTTGTAGACCCTTTTGGGACTGCTAGATATAGAATCATGTGATCTGCAATAGTGATAATTTAAGTTCTTCTTTTCCAATTTTTATGCCTTTTATTTCTTTCATCTGTCTAATTGCTCTCGCCAGTGTTTCGAGAACTATGTTGAACAGAAGTGGTGAGAGAGGGCATCCCTGTCTTGTTCCAGATTTTAGAGAGAATGCCTTCAATTTTTCTCCATTCAGAATGATGCTAGCCTGAGGCTTAGCATAGATTGCTTTTACAATATTGAGGATGTTCCTCTTATCACTAGTTTTTCTAGAGTGTTGAACATAACAGAATGCTGTACTTTATTGAATGCTTATTTTGCATCTATCGAGATGATCATATGGTTCTTATTTTTAAGTCTATTGATGTGGTGAATAACATTTATTGATTTCCGTATATTGAACCAGCCTTGCATCACATGGATGAATCCTACTTGATCAGGATTCACAATTTTTTTGATATGTTTTTGTATCCAATTCACCAGAATTTTATTGAGGATTTTTTCATGTAGGTTCATTAGAGATATTGGTCTGTAGTTTTCTTTCTTTGAAGTGTCTTTGTCTGCTGTAATAATCAGGGTGATGTTGGCCTCGTAGAATGAATTTGGAACATCTCCCTCTTTTTCACTTTCCTGAAATACTTTGAAAAATATTGGTATTCGTTCCTCTTTAAAGGTTTTGTTAAACTCTGCTGTATACCCATACGGTCCTGGGCTTTTCTAAGTTGGTAGTGTTTTGATGGTTTCTTCTATTTCCTCAATTGATATTGGTCTGTTTATGTTGTCTATATCCTCCTGACTCAATATGGGCAGATCATATGACTTAAGAAATTTATCGATGCCTTCACTGTCTTCTATTTGATTGGAGTATAAGGATTCAAAATAATTTCTGATTATCTTCTGTATTTCTGAAATATCCCTTATGCTAGTAATTTGAGTTCTCTCTCTTCTTCTCTTTGTTATCATGGCTAAGGGTCTGTCAATTTTATTTATTTTTTCAAAGAACCAACTTCTACTTTTGTCAAGTTTTTTCAATTTTTTCTTTTGTTTCAATTTCATTAATTTCAGCTTTGATTTAAATTATTTCTTGCCTTCTACTTCATTTGCTGTTGCTTTCGTCTTCTTTTTCTAGGATTTTGAGATGAAGTATGAGATCATTTATTTGTTGGTTGTTTCTTTTTTTAAGGAATGAAGTCCAAGCAATGAATTTTCCTCTTAGAACTGCTTTCAATGTGTCCCATAGATTCCGATATGTTGTGTCTGTGTTTTCATTTACCTCTAAGAATTTTTTAATTTCCTCCTTGATGTCTTCTATAACCCATTGATCACTCAGTAACCTATTGTTCATTCTCCAAGTGATGCATGATTTTTCCTTCCTTCTTTTATCATTGATTTTTAGTTTCATTCCATTATGATCAGATAAAATGCATGGTATTATCTGTACTTTTTTATATTGTCTAAGAGTTGCCCTGTGACATAATATATGATCTATTTTTTAGAAGGATACATGTGCTGCTGAGAAAAAGGGTAACTGCTTGATGTTGGGTGTTATATTCTACATATCTCAAATAAATCTAGGTTATTAATTGTGTTATTGAGTTCTATAGTTTCCTTATTCACCTTTTGTTTGGAAGATCTGTCCATTGGTGAGAGAGGTGTGTTCATGTGTCCCATGATTACTGTATTGTGGTCTATTAGACTATTGACATTGAGAAGAGTTTCTTTGATGAACATAGCTGCACAATTGTTTGGGGCATATATATTAATGATTGCTGTGTCTTTTTGGTGTATGGTTCTCTTGAGCAGTATGTAGTGTCTCTCTTTATACCTTTTGATTAACTTTGGCTTAAAATCTATTTTATTTGATATGAGTATGGACTCTCCTGCTTGTTTCCTAAGTCCATATGAGTGATATGATTTTTCCCAAACTTTCACAGTCAGTCTATGTATGCATTTTCCTATCAAATGCGTCCCCTGGAGGCAGCATATTGTTGGGTCTTGTTTTTTGTTCAATTCTAGTAGACAGTGTGTCTTCATTGGTGAGTTTAAGCCATTAACATTTAGGGTTATTATTGAGATATGTGTTGTTCTTCCAGCCATATTTGTTTATTTATGTTACTAAACATGGTTTGTTTTCCACTTTGATTATTTTCCCCCTTTAATGTCCTACCTCCCACTGTTGGTTTTTATTGTTATTTTTCATTTCCTCTTCCTGCAATGCTTTGCCGAGGATGTTTCGAAGAGATGGTTTTCTAGCTGCAAATTCTTTTCACTTTTGTTTATCGTGGAAGGTTTTAATTTCATCTTCCATCCTGAAGCTTAATTTCACTGGATACACAATTCTTGGTTGGAACCCATTTTCTTTCAGTGTTTGAAATATGTTATTCCTGGATCTTCTAGCTTTCAGAGTCTGTTTTGAAAGATCAGCTGTTATCCTGATTGGTTTACCCCTAAATGTAATCTGCTTCCTTTCTCTTGTAGCTTTTAAAATTCTCTCTTTTTTCTGTTTGTTGGGCATCTTCATTATAATGTGTCTAGTTGTGGCTCTCTTATGATTTTGCACATTCGGCATTCTGTAGGCTTCTAGGACTTGGGATTCTGTTTTATTTATCAAGTCTGGGAAGTTTTCTCGTATTATTTCATTGAATAGTTTGCTCATTCCTTTGGTTTGAACCTCTATACCTTCCTGTATCCCAATGACTCTTAAGTTTGGCCTCTTTATGTTATCCCATATTTCTTGGATGTTCTGCTCGTGGTTTCTTAACAGTCTTGCTGAGCTGTCTATGTTCTTTTCAAGTTGAAATACTTTGTCTTCATTGTCTGATGTTCTATGTTCTAAGTGTTCTACTCTGCTGGTAGTATTCTCAATTGCTTCCTGCAATTCTAGGATTTCTGTTTGTTTGTTTTTACAACCTCAATCTCCCTATATAGTTGATCTTTTGCTTCTTCGATTTGTTTATGTAATTCATTGTCGAAGTAATCTTTAATTGTCTGATTTTGTTGTCTAATGTCTTCCTTGAGACTCCAGATCATCTAAAGCATGAGTATCCTGAATTCTTTATCTGACATTTCATCTGATGCAGCTATTACCTCTTCTAAAGTTGTGTTGACCTGCATTGCTTGTGGTCCTTTATTTCCTTGTCTTTTCATACTGCTCGCGTTTCTCTCTGCTTCTTGAAACTGTTGTGTTTTTGAAATTTTCCCCCTATATATTTATATTGCTCTTGTATAGTTGAAAAGTCTCCCTTGCAGGAGTGGGGGGCGGCTGTTCTGCTCCTCCAATTTGGGGGATCTATCTACCACGCTGACAGGCTGCTGGGCCTGTTCTGCTGGTTGGTCGCAGGTCTGTCTACAATGCGGGCGTGGGCGGTGGCTCCGCTCTGCCCCTCCTCCATTTGGTGTGACGTGTCTACAACGCCCGCGGACCCCTCGGCCTGTTCTGCTGATCCATTGCAGGTCTGCCTACCTTGCATGCACAGGCAGCAGCTCTACTCTGCCCTTACTCCAATTGGAATGACGTGTCTACCATGCCGGCAGGACGCTGGGCCTCTTCACTGGTCGGTTGCAGGTCTGTCTATTTTGTGGGCACGGGCAGTGGATCTGCTCTGCCCCTACTCCAAATGGGGTGATGTGTCTGCTGTGCCGGCAGGCCACTGGGCCTGTTTCGCTGTTCGGTTGCCTACGTTGTGGGCAAGGTTGGTCGCTCTGCTCTGCCCCTACTCTAATTGGGGTGTCGTGACTAGCATGCCAGCAGGTCGCTGGGCCGATTTTGGGCAAGGGCGAAGGCTCTGCTCTGCCCCTACTCCAATTGGGGTGATGTGACTACCTTGCCGGCAGGTCGCTGGGCCTATTCTGGGCATGGGCGGTGGCTCTGCTCTGCCCCTATTCCTATTGGGGTGACCTAACAACCATGCTGGTGGGACGCTGGGCTTCTTCTGGGCTCGGGAGAAGGCTCTGCTCTGCCAATACTCCAATAGAGGTGCCGCGTCTACCACACCGGCGGGTGGTTGGGCCTGTTCTGGGCATAGGCGGTGGCTCTGCTCTGCCCCTACTCCAATTGGGGTGACGTGACTTCCACGCCTGCTGGTCGATGGGCCTGTTCCGGGCATGGGCGGTGGCTCTTCTCTGTCCCTAATCCAATTGGGATGACGTGACTACCACGCCTGCGGGTCGCTGGGCCTGTGCTGGGCATGGGCGGCGACTCTGCTCTGCCCCTCTGGCTTGAAGACAAAGTGAGAGAGACTTGGGTGTTTGTGACTCACTTTTTTTACCAGGAGACCAACTGTTTCTGTCACCGCTGGTATCGATGAAGTTATCTCCTCCGCCACTTTGTGATGACATCAGATCTCTAACATGTTGGTATCGCATGCGAATGGCAGCATTTCGTTCCCTTTGCCGGATGACCAAAGCAATGGGTGAGTCCTGACCGGCCCTCACAAGCCCCATCTCAATCCTGTTGCCCCTGCCTATGAAGGCTCAGTAGGTATTTACCTCTACAGTATTCAGCAAGACCTAGACAGAGAATCAGTTTCCGCGGGTTCTTTAGCCCTGGGCCTGATCAGTTCCAGGAGCCAGAATTCGGCCGCTCTGGGCTTGGTGTATGTTCTGATAGGAGCAGGCCTGAGTAATTTGTCTTCGTGACATAGGCAAATGGCAGCCTGAGATTACCTGTTCTATAGCTGAATGAGCTGCTATCAGTTGAAAACAGGAATGGTGACGGCAGCTCTCCAAGATGGTGGCCTCTGGCTTCCTCTGTGGTCTGACTGGTGTGGAAAACCGAATTGGACCGCGTCCTTCCCCGGTCTCAAACACAGAATTCAGCAATGAGCACAGTGATTGTACAGCTGGCAGGAGCCCACAGAATCCGCACCACTGAATATTTGTGTTGCTATCTCATTGCTTCCCAGCATGCGCCACAGACTCTAGCCGCAGGGCGATTTGCTGAATAAGCAGCATGACGCTCCATGCGGACTAACGTTTGAGCCCCATAGCTGATCCTCGTGAGATGGAAATACTTCCACTAGGTTTTGGAGCACCCAAATTTTGCTGGAAATTCGTCATTCTCCTGCACAGTGACGCTGTACATGGGGTTGATGCACTCCTTTCGCTGCCATCATATGATCCCCTGAAGTTAGTTTTCAGTACTAGGAAACAAATATGTATTTCAGGTGGATGAATATTTCTGAGAATAAACTTGTGAAAAGTTGATTATAAATCCACATACATAAATATGAATGTATTTAGGGAGTGTATAATAAGACAAATACATTTCATATTTTGAAAAATCTGGAGATTGAATACATATATATATATATATATATATATATATATATATATATACACACACACACACACAGAGACATTAAAAAGTAGCATTATGTATGCCAATTGAAATTCACCATGAAATATATATCATCCACAGATCCAAAAATATTCATTTTCCTGAACATCAATTTATGTTGTTCAACTAGACAGCTGACCCATATGTTGAATATTCAGTTCCAACAGCGTTTAGTAGGAGTGATCTTTTCTTACAATTTGTATCTGCCAAGTCAGCAACCTCACAAAATGTACGTGTGATACCAGGTCGAATTCAATATGTGCATAAAAAAAATACATGTGCTGAATAGGCTACAGAGAAAGGGAGACAGTTATTCACATATTTGTTAACTTTTAAAACACATGGAGAACTATTTCAATTAAAATTGGGTAGATTTATAACACCTACCATTTATTATACGAAAGGCAAGTCCAACTATACACCATGCCTCCTGTGAACCTCTTGTATTTCTATTTTGTTTGGGTTATTTTTCTCCATCATATTAAGATTAGAAGTAAAAGTCTAGAAGGGAATTTGTTACTGTCAGGGATTCAGTATTTCGAATGGAAAATTGGAAAATGTATCCAATGTGTATGCAAATATGTGCTACACAAAAATCTTCCCACTCTCATTCAGAACAATGCCTTGGCATTACCTTCGCCCCATGTAAGACACAATTAGAGGAGAAGAGTTAGAAAATCTGTGAATACATATCTGGAATAGAAAATGCTCAGGAGTTCACAAATTTGGAGGTGGTAGAGGAGTTTCCAAAAGTAAGGGACAGGGTAAACACTCTGCAAACATGAAGCTCTGCCGGCCTAACATCTGAAGAAACTACCTCTGAGGTTGGGCACTTGAAATATATTTTGTTGTCAGGAGCATTAGCTTCCTTTGTAGTGAGACCATCAAAGCTGGGTCTGCATCTATGTGACAAGGATGACATGGTTTCTTATTTTCCAATGAACATGGGGCAGCACTGCTGAATTTTCTCTTTGTAGGTAAACTGTGGCCACTGAGGGCAAGTGTCTCCTCATGTGGACTGTGAAGCCATTTGTTCATCCTCCACTCTTCGTGGTGTTTCTTGCTGTTGCACTAGGAGTGTGGTATTTGCACATGAAATAAAAAGCGTTCAACTGGGACACAGTGCTGTAGGGAGTTCTGTCAGTTGTGGTGGGTCGGGTTCTGTTGGAGAATGCACCAACCAGGCTTCTATCCCACATAGCTTGCTCCATTGACCATAGCAACCTGATTCTGAACATTGCCCTGAAACCTCTCCATATAACAAGATGGTTTTACATATTAGGGTCTACTGGCTGCAAAATGTCAGTCATAAGCTATTTGGAAACCAATGGCAGATAAACATGGCCACACCAGAGATATTTTATCACACACCTGCCCACCACGGCTCTAGGAACACTACTCAGCAGGCTCCAACTTACTGGCATCTCTGTTATACACCATTTTCATGAAATCCAGTCAATAAAGGCAGTGTCTTGTATTCTCATGATCACCTAGAGGACATCAAAAGGTTCTCCTGTGACACCTAGTCTTGGGAATTTCAAAAATTTTATGGTTTTTATCTGGCCAATTTTCAAGGATGAAGTTGGAGGCACTGTGGGTTTCAATTCATACATTAACCATTAAATGTTGAGTAGGCTCATTTCAATGAAAGCTCTGGAGAACTCTCAGAGGCAAGTCTTCCCAAAGGGTGGCCAAAAGGTCACATGAAGCCAGGCCCATTGAGGTCTACAATGTGAGGTCCATGTGCCTTTGACTCTCAACTATAGCTGCCAAGTCTTTCAGAATAAAATCATGTGATATCCTGGCTGAGATTCCCTTTGCTATGTGGAAAGCCACTTTGGGCCTAGTTCTCCCTTTCCAAGGGCGACTCTCATGCATGGCCTTCTAAAATCCCAACACAATTCTTGGCAATACTTCTCTGAGGTCAATTCCAGAACTCAGTCTCTATGTTGAATCACACAAGAGTTCAAGCCCAGGTGGACGCAGTCATCCCTTCCTACCGCCATACAAATGTTCACAGTTAAAACCAAAACACCCCAACATGGCCCTCATCTTCTTCCATGTAGACACTCATCATAACCTCTGGCTGGAGGTTTTCATGAGGTACACAGCCCACGTCCGTGTCCAAAATATGCTCCCTTGCCCCTCATTTGCCTAAAATCAGGGTGCCCTGGACTCCCTTCCTGTGAAACAGAAGTGAAAAAATAGGCCTGCCGTTAATACTGCTCTGCTTCTCCAACTTGAGGCCTACTGAGTGTGGGGTTTAAATTCTTTATGTGAATTCATTTTTTTTGTTGTTGTACTTTAAATTTTAAAATGTTTTCATTTTTTAAATATTTTTATTTTATTATTATTATTAGTATTTTAAATTTTAATTTTCATTTTTTAAATGATCAATATTTTTAAATTTTTTTCTTTCTTTCTTTATTTTCTATTTTTTTTCTTTTGTCTTATCGTTTCTTTTCAATTTTCTTATTTCGCCTTCCTTGAATTCTACCTGCCTACTCTCATTCTCTTTAGTGACTTCTTCCCTTTCCTTCTAATATCTTTCCTCCCAGGCATCAAATAAATTTATAAGAGTAAGCAGTAACTCAGCAGTCAAACAGAGCAAGAAGTAACATGAGCAGCACAAAAAATCAAGGAAGAAAATAAGTACAAACAATGAAGGACAGCCTAAATATTCAGGAGGACCTATAGTCATCAGAAAAATGGTCATATAAAGAACTCAAGGAATACCTTAGACAGATGGAATGGAAACTTAAAGAGTATACGAGACAGAAAACCAAAAAGTGAAAGAACACATTGAAAATGAATTATATAAACAGATAAAAGAAGAAGTTATGCATCTTTATCAGGAGATAGAGATTATAAAAAAATCAATAATTCTAGAAATGAAGGAAACAATAAACTAAATTAAAAAGTCAATTGAGAGTATCACTAACACTGTGGAGCAAGTAGAAGACAGAATGTCAGATAATGAAGACAAAATATATCATCTTGAAATGAATCTAGCCAACACAGAAAGGCTGGTAAAAATTCATGAGTAAAACATCCAAGAGATATGGGATAACATTAAAAAACAAATTTATGAGTCATCTGGATAGGTACACAGATTCAAACCAAGGAAATGAGTAATCTATTGAATGAAATAATTACAGAAATATTTCCAGAAATACAAAGTAAAGGGATATACAAATTGGACATGCTTACAGGACACCGAGCACACAAAATCACAGTAGACCGACACCAAGACACATTGTTATGAAGATATCCAATATACAAAACAAAGAGAAAATATTAAAAGCTCTAAGGGAAAGGAGGCAGATCACATTCAGGTGTATACCAATAAGGTTGAGAACGGATTTTTCATCACAGTTGCTGAAAGCGAAAAGATCCTGGAACAACGTATTTCAAACACTGAAAGACAATGGATTCCAACCAAGAATTCTGTATCCAGCAAAATTAAGCTGCAGGTACGACAATAAAATAAAAAATATTTCATGATAAACAAAAGCTAAAAGAATTTGCAGCCAGAAAACCAGCATTGCAAAGCATCTTGAGCAAAAAAATACACGAAGAAGAAATGAAAATCAACAACCAAAACCATCAGTGGGAAGTGCCTCAGTAATGACAGAGGGTGGGGGAAAAGCTAATCATGGAGAAACAAACTAAATTTAAAAAAAAAGATGAATAATCAAACATGGGTGGCAGTACAAACCATATATCAATTGTAACTCTAAATATCAATGGCTTAAACTCTCCAATAAAGCGACATAGGCTTGTAACTAGGATTAAAAACGAATCCAACAATATGTTGCCTCCAGGAGACACATCTGAATGGAAATGACATACACAGGCTGAAGGTCAAGTTTGGGAAAAAATATACCATGAACACGGTCCTCATAAGCACGCAGGGCTGGCCATCCTCATATCGAATAAAATTGACTTCAAGAGTAATTTAATCAAAAGAGATAAGAAAGGACATTATATACTGTTAAAAGGAACCATTCACCAATAATACATAAAAATTATCAATATTTATGCACCAAATAATGGTGCTGCGAAGTTCAAAAAACAAATTCTCTTCAAGTTCCAGAATGAAATAGACCACAACACAATAATTATGGGTGACTTCAACACACCTCTCTCACCATTGGACAGATCCTCCAAACAAAAGTTGAATAAAGGAACTATAGAACTCAATATCACAATCACTAACCTACACTTAACTCACATATATAGAATATATCAACCATCATCAAGTGGATATCATTTTTTCTCAGTAGCACATGGATCCTTCTCAAAAATAGACCATATATTATGCCATAGGGCAACCCTCAGAAAATATAAAGGGGTGGAGATAATACCATAAATTTTTTCTGATCATGATGGAATGAAACTGGAAACCAATGATAAAAGAAGGAAGGAAAAACCGTACATCACAAGGAAAATGAACAATATGTTACTGAATGATCAGTGGGTTACAGAAGACATAAAGGAGGAAATCAAAAAATTCTTAGAGGTAAATGAAAATACAGACACAACATATCGGAATCTATGGGACACAATGAAAGCAGTTTTAAGAGGGAGATACATCATCTGGAGGTCATTCCTGAAAAAAAGGAAAAATGAACAAATAAATGAGCTCACACTTCAACTCAAAGCCCTAGAAAAGGAAGAGCAAACAACAGCAAATGTAGCAGAAGGCAAGAAATAATTAAAATCAGAGCGGAAATCAACGAAATTGAAACAAAAGAAACTATTGAAAAAATTAACAAAACTAAAAGGTGGTTCTTCGATAAAATAAATATGTTCGATAGACCCTTAGCCATGTTAATGAAGAGAAGAAAAGAGAGAACTCAAATTACTAACATATGGGATGAAAAAGGCAATATTACAACAGATGCTTCAGAAATACAGAAGACAATTAGAAATTATTTGAAAAACCTATATTCCAATAAAATAGAATATAGTGAAGACATCGATAAATTTCTTAAATCATATGATTTGCCCAGACTGAGTCAGGAGGATACACACAATTTAAACAGACCAATGTCAATGGATAAAACAGAAGAAGCAATCAAATGACTACCAACCAAGAAAATCCCAGGACTGGATGGGTATACAGCGGAGTTTTACAAAACATTTAAAGAAGAATTAATACCAATACTTTTCAAGTTATTTCAGGAAATAGAAAAAGAGGGAGCTCTGCCAAATTCATTCTATGAGGCCAACATCACGCTGATTCTGAAATCAGAAAAAGACATCTCAAAGAAAGAAAACTACAGACCAATATATCTGATGAACCTAGATGCAAAAATCCTCAATAAAATTTTGGCGAATCGAATACAAAGGCACATCAAAAAAATTATGCACCATGATCAAATCGGATTCATACCTGGGATGCAACGATGTGTCAATATATGGAAATCAATAAATGCTATTCACCACATCAATAGACTTAAAGATAAGAACCATATGATCATTTCGATAGAAGCAAAAAAGCATTTGACAAAGTACAGCATCCCTTTATGTTCAAAACATTAGAAAAACTAGGGATAACAGGAACTTACCTCGACATTGTAAGAGCTATCTATGCTAAGCCTCAGGCTAGCGTCATTATGAATGGAGAGAAATTGAAGGCATTCATTCTAAAATCTGGAACAAGACAGGGATTCCCTCTCTCACCATTTCTATTCTATATAGTTCTCGAAACAGTGGCCAGAGCAATTAGATAGACGAAAGAAATAAAAGGCATAAAAATAGGAAAATAAGAAAGTAAATTATCACTATTTGCAGGTGACATTATTCTATACATAGAAGACCCAAAAGGGTCTACAAAAACTACTAGAACTAAAAAATGAATTCAGCAAAGTTGCAGGATATAAAATCAACATGCATAAATCAAAGGCATTTCTGTATATCAGCGACAAAACTTTTGAAACAGAAATGAGGAAAAACACTTCATTCACAATATCCTCAAAAAAAATAAAATTATTGGGAATCAACCTAACAAAAGAGGTGAAAGATTTATACAATGCAAACTACAGAATCCTAAAACCAGAAGTAGAATAAGATCTTAGAAGATGGAAAAATAAACCCTGTTCATGGATAGGCAGAACTAACATCATCAAAATGGCGATATTACCAAAATTTCTCTACAGGTTTAATGCAATGCCAATCAAAATCCCAACAGCATTTCATGTAGAAATAGGTAAAGCAATCATGAAATTCATATGGAAAAAAAAAGCCCCAGAATAGCAAAACCAATTCTAAGCAGGAAGTGTGAATCAGGCGGTATAGCGATAGCAGATTTCAAACTATATTACAGAGCAATAGTAACAAAAAGAGCATGGTACTGGTACCAAAACAGGCGGGTGGACCATTGGTACAGAATGGAGGACACAGAGACTAATCCAAAAAGCTACACCTATCTTATATTTGATAAAGGAGCTAAAAGCAAGCAATGGAGGAAATATAGCATCTTCAACAAATGGTGTTGGGAAAAATGGAAATCCATATGCAACAAAATGAAACTGAATCCCTTTCTCTCGCCATGCACAAAATTAACTCATAGTGGATCAAGGAGCTAGATATCAAATCAGAGACTCTGCGTCTGATAGAAGAAAAAGTGGCTCTGATCTATATATTATGGGGTTGGGCTCCAAATTCCTTGATTGGACACCCATAGCACAAGAGTTAATAAACAAGAATCAACAAATGGGACTACTTAAACTGAAAAGTTTTTTCTCAGCAAGAGAACGAATCAGAGAGGTAAATAAGGAGCATACAACATGGGAATAAATTTTTACTCCTCACACTTGAGATAGAGCCCTAATGTCAAGAATATACAAAGAACTCAAAAAATTAGACAATAAGATAACAAATAACCCAATAAACAAATGGGCCAAGGGCTTGAACAGACACTTCTCAGAGGAGGACATACAATCAATCAAAAAGTACATGAAAAAATGCTCATCATTTTTAGCAGTCAGAGAAATGCAAATCAAAACCACCCTAAGATACCATCTCAATCCAGTAAGATTGGCAGCCATTATGAAGTCAAACAACAACAAGTGCTGGCAAAGATGTGGGGAAAAAGATATACTTGTACATTGCTGGTGGGACTGTAAACTGGTGTGGCTAATTTGGAAAGCAGTATGGAGATTCCTGGAAAAGCTGTGAATGGAACCACAATTTGACGCAGTTATTGCCCTTCTCAGACTTTTCCCTGAAGAGCTTAGAAGAGTGTACTACAGGGATACTACCTCATCGATTTTCATAGCAGTACAATTCACAATTGCTACACTGTGGATCCAACCCAGATGCACTTAAATAGATGAATGGATAAAAAAAAATGTGGCATTTATACACTATGGAGTATTAGGCAGCACTAAAAAATGACAAAATCATGGAATTTGCAGGAAAATGGATGGCACTAGAGCAGATTATGCTTAGTGAAGCTAGCCAATCCCTAAAAAATAAATACCAAATGTCTTCTTTGATATAATGGAGCAACTAAGAACAGAGCAGGGAGAAATAGCAGGAAGAAAAGATTAACATTAAACAGAGACATGAGGTGCGAGGGTAAGTGAGAGAAAAGGGAAATTGCATGGTAATGGAGGGAGACCCTCACTGTTACACAAAATTACATATTGTTGTGAGTGGAATGGGAAAATAAACATGGAGAGAAATGAATTACAGTAGATGGGGGAAAGACAGAAGATAGGAAGGGAGGGGAGGTGAGATAGTAGAGTATAGGAAAGGTAGCAGAATACAACAGTAACTAATAGGGCATTATGTAAAAATGTGGATGTGTAACCGATGTGATTCTGTAATCTCTATTTGGGGTAAAAATGCGAGTTCATAAGCCACTTGAATATAATGTATGAAATATTATATGTCAAGAGATTTGTAATGTTTTGAGCAATCAATAAAAGAGGAAAAGTAGCAATATATATGCCAATCAAAATTCATCATGAAATATATATAATCCACAGATCGAAAAATATTCATTTTACTGAACATGGATTTATGTATGTCATTCAATAAGGAAGCTCACCCATAGGTTGAATTTTCAGTTTCAACAGTGTTTAGGAGGAGTGATCCTTTCTCACAATTTGCATCTGCCAATTCAGTTACCTCACAAGTATGTACGTGTGGTACAAGGTAGGATTCTATATGTGCATATAAAAATACATGTGCTGAATAGGCTACAGAGAAAGGGAGACAGGAATTCACATATTTGTTAATTTTAAAAACACATGTAGAACTATTTCAAAAAAATTGACTAGATTTATAACTCTTACACTATATAATGCAAAAGGCAATTGTAACAATACACCATGCCTCCTCTGAACTGCTTGTATTTCTATTCTGTTTGGGTTATTTTTCACCATCATATTAGAATTATTAGTCAGAGTATAGTAGGGTATGTGTTAGTTTCAGGGCTTCAGTATTTCAAATAGAAAATTGGAAAATGAATTGAATGCGTATGTAAATATGTGCTACACAAAAATCTTCTCACTCACATCCAGAACGATGCCTTGATATTAGCTTCGCCCCAAGTAAGACACAATTAGAGTAGAAAAGTGTGAAAATCTGTGAATACATATCTGGAATGGAATATGCTCGGGAGTTCACAAACTTAGAGGTGGTAGAGGAGTTTCCAAAAGTAAAGGACAGGGTAAACACTCCACAAACATGGAGCTCTGCTGGCCTAAGACTTCTTGGGAAACTGCCTCTGAGGTTGGGCACTTGAAATATATTTTGTTCTGATGAGCTTTAACTTCCTTTGTAATGAGACCATCAAAGCTGGGTCTGCATCTATGTGACCTGGAAGACATGGTTTCTTGTATTCCAATGACCATGAGGCAGCAGTGCTGAATTCTCTCTTTGTAGGTAAACTGTGGCACTGGAGGCTAAGTCTCTCCCCATGTGGACTGTGAAGACATTTGGTCATCCTCCACTTTTCGTGGTGTTTCTTGCTGCTGCACTGAGAATTTTTTATTTGCTTCACCAAATACAAGGAGTTCTACTAGGATCCAGTGCTTGAGGGAGTTCTGTCACGTGTGGTGGGTCACGGTCTGCAGGAGAATGCACCAACCAGGCTTCTATCCCACATAGCTTGCCCCAATAACCATAGTAAACTGATTCTGAACATTGCCCTGAAACCTCTCCATATAAAAAGATGCCTTTATATATAAGGGTCTGATGTCTGCACTATGTCAGTCAGAAGCCATTTGGAAGCCAATGTCCGATCCACTTGGCCACACCATGGTGTTTTATCACACACCTGCCCACCACTGCTCTAGGCCCACTACTCAGCACGATACTAATTACTGGCATCTCTGTTCTACACCATTTTCATAAAATCCAGTCAAACAAGGCATTCTCTGGTATACACATGGTCAGCAACAGGACATCCAAAGTTTCTCCATTGCCACCTGTTCATGGGAATTTCAAAAATATCATGGTATTTATCTAGCCATTTTTCAAAAATGAATTTGGAGGCACTGTGGGTTTCAAATCATTCAGGAACCATTTAGTGTTGAGAAAGCTTATTTCAGTGCAAGTTCTGGAGAACTCTCACAGGCAAGGCTTCTCAAAGAGTTGCCAAAAGGTCACATGAAGCCAGGCACATTGAGGTCTACAATGTGAGGTCCATGTGTGTTTTGACTCTCAACAATGCCTTCCATGTCTTTCAGAATAAAATCATGTGATATCCTGGCTGAGATTCCCATTGTTTTGCAAAAAGACACCCTGGGCCTAGATCTCAGTTTCCAAGGGTGAGTCTCATGCATGGTCTCCTAAAATGCCAACACAATTCAATGCAATTCTTCTCTGAGTTCAGTTCCAGAACTCAGTCTCTAAGGGGAATCACACCAGAGTTCAAGCCCAGGTGGACCCAGTCATTCCTTCCAACCACCACAAAAATGACCACAATTAAAATCAAAACACTCCCACAGGGCCCTCATCTTCTTCCATATAGACACTCATCATAACCTCTGGCTGGAGGTTTCTATGAGGGACACAGCCTAAGAAAGTGTCCAAAATAAGCTCACTTGCCCTTCCTTTGCCTAAAATCATGGTGGCCTGGACACTTCTGTGAACCAGGAGTGATCAAATATTCTTGCTGTTAAAGTGTTTCACTTCTCCAATTTGAAGCCTACTGGGTGTGAGGTATTGATTCTTTATATGATTTGGAGTCATGAGAAAACGCAAGCACATATGGGCTAGCCTCTGCAGGGATTTGAAGGACTCATTTAATCCAAAGGATCCCTATTGTCACTTGATGGAGGTCAGGAACCTAAAACAAGAAGGCAAAAAAATTCATCCACAACGACTTCTCTTTTGGCCATTTTGGTTTGGGAAGCACATGGGATCTTTATTTAGATCCATTGGGTGCTGAGAATCTAAGTCACAACCTCACACAAGGACAAGAGACTGATTCAGACACATCCCATTCCAAAGCAATTAAGCAAAGAGCCACAGGTGAAGCCCATTCTTTTCCATATGAAAACAGTTTTCTTCAGGCTTCACAAAGGGTTGGCCTGAGGCAAAGACCATCCTGACATTCAGGGTAATAGAAATAGAAGTAAGGAAATGACCAAAGCAGGGTTTCTCCACTGAGACTTTACTGGTCACACTGATATCTGAGTTTTCTGAGATGCTCTGATTCTATTCAGCTATCCAGTACATGGCCATGTCACAGAGCCTTGTGGTGTTACATATCTGGGACACAAAACCATGAGCCTATTCTGTAGAGTGGCCAGAATACATGAAGAAAACAGTAACTTAAGAAGATAGTAGTTGTTGCCCATCCATAAGGGAAGGTGAAGTCCATTAATCAATTGGGCAGTATTAATGTGGGGAAGCTTTCTACTAGAGACAACAAATCCATTGATGCATTCTCTTTTCTAATGTCTACAACCACGGATACAGTGGGAAACATAGACATAGAAACACTCACCATGTCAAAGGACTTACTAGAAACAGTCCACTCCACACCAAAAAAAACGTCTTTCCTACCTATCCAGAGTGTCTTCTGACTGGTGGGGCATATTATGTTCCCCTGAAATGGCCTGTCCTGTCTCAGATCTGGTCTCCTTGGCCAACTCTGTGAAGTTGTCAGGAGACAGTGGTGAGCCACTACCTGCTTTCTCAGGGAAGATGCCTCTTCAGAGCTCTGCTGGCATTTGGCCATCCTCACATCAGTAGGTACCATGAAAGATTGACTCTGTCTTTGGGGAAAGCAAACAAGTTAGCCCACTGGGACTGGGACTGGGACTGGCTCTGGGTGCCTGGCTTCGTGGATCCCAAGTTCAGAGAATTCCATCACCAAGGAATTGAGGAGAGGTATCTTCCTTCAGGAACTGAATGAGTTCATTGCCTTGAAAACCACTTTGTCCTAACAGTTGCTTCCAAGGTTCCCATGAGATGGAGGCTACCCCAGAATCCTGTGACACATTCAGAAGTTAGA
This sequence comes from Callospermophilus lateralis, assembly GCF_048772815.1. Classification (NCBI taxonomy): domain Eukaryota; kingdom Metazoa; phylum Chordata; class Mammalia; order Rodentia; family Sciuridae; genus Callospermophilus; species Callospermophilus lateralis. The sequence continues at coordinate 18,039,389 of NC_135316.1, read as the reverse complement.
ATGGTATATCAACCATAGGCACCCTGGAACAGCTCTCCACACAGGCCTGGTTTGTTCCAACTTCTCTACAATAAGAAGAGAGAGGCTGATTCAGACCCATCAATTCATCCTGACCAGGTTGTTTGCCATGGAAGATTACTATTGCTCTCTCAGGTCCTACATAGCTGCATACATCTTCTCCAAGGATCATTTCTCCATGGATCTTTGAGGTTATCAGCAGGTGGAAGATCACCTACATTCCTATATTGTGAGACCAACTCTGTCCCTGCTCTTCTGTAAGTTATATTGAGGGAACAGTGTATGTTTAGGGTTAATAACATGTTTGATTTGTGTTACAAATCATTCTGCGAGATGAATAATGGTATTGGCAAACTTCGATACTTACAAAAGTATATAGGTGAAATATAAGTATGAAAGCAGTAATCTAGGAAAGACTTGAAGCCCAGAAGGGAATTGGACCCTTGAGTGGTATACTTAGCTTTGAGTTATGTGCTGCACAGATGTCTTAGATAAATCAATATACAATGGCATAGGACCTTGTACCTTAGATGATTGAATGTTGAAGAGACTTTCAGTCAAAAAGCGATATTCAGTAGGATGAGGAAGGTAGTCGTTAGGTTTCAAATGAAGAGTGAGTATAGGATTTGGACAAAAAGTTCTTTAGCAATAGGGTTTCTGTTAGAGAGTGACTGTAAATGTCAGCACATGTGAAGAGTCAGTCACAAAGATGAACTGGGGAAAACATGTAGAAAGCAGATATCAATAGAGACATTAGGAAATCAAGCAAACTAAAAAGTGAGTGATAGGATTAGACACTTTCAACAGGCTTGAGGTTGAATATATAATCTTAGGAAAAACAAATATGTAGTCACCAATAGGATTGACATTTGAGAGCATTAGGCAACCTGGACATGGTTGTTTTTAGTAATCCATGCTCACTTTCCATTTAGGTTTTGGTACAATTGAAAGTGTGACCTTTTCTTTTTGTGCCCAGAATATTTGTGTGATAAAATGTATATGTATATCACGTGACATCAGTATTTCTTCCACCATTTCCAGGAGAAATATTTTGAAGACATATAAATTTGTAATGGGGTAAAAATAGGTATACACTCTGTCTATGAATATAGCAATAATGCATGAATAGACCATACTGGGAATAAATAATATAACTGGGTCCACCTTAAATAATGGATTGAATGGATATCAGAAAATATATAAGAAATGTTATAATGATACGCAATCATTCACTCCAACCAGTTATATATCTAATGGTCATCTTAGGGTTATGTTTTATCATGAATGGTGTGTGAGGTTTGCTTAAAAATTGATCATGGAAATCGAAAAAAATATACTTGGAAAAAAGTCTCATGAAAAGACCAATCAAGAAACATAGGGAAATACATGTTTTCTGGAGCAGGAAGTGATTGAAAGTGAAACAAATGCATATAAATTTGCTAAGTAGTGGATGAAATATATATCCTATGATGTGCATTAACTGAAGAAATAGTAATGTACCCGTGTTGAATAATAATGAACTTCAAAATACACATAATGTCCCATAGGAATCTACTTGCATTGATGTTAAACTAGGTCAGTTAATGTAGAAATATTAGGATTTATTTGGAACCTTTCACTGAAGTTAGTTTTCAGTACTAAGAAACAAATATGTATTACAGGTGGATGAATATTTCTGAGAATAATCTTTTGAAAAGTTGACTATTAATCCACATACATGAACATGAATGAATTTAGGATGTGTATATAAGACACATATATTTCATATTTTGAAAAATATGGATATATATATATATATATATATATATATATATATATATATACACACAAACACAAACACACACAAAGACATTAAAAGTAGAAATATATATGCCAATCGAAATTCACCATGAAATATATATCATCCACAGATCCAAAAATATTTATTTTACTGAACATGGAATTATGTATAATGTTGTTCAACTAGGAAGCTCACCCATAGCTTGAATTTTCAGTTCCAACAGCGTTTAGGTGGAGTGATCTCTTCTCACAATTTGTATCTGCAATGTCAGGCACCTCACAAAAATGTACCTGTGATATCAGGTAAGATTCTATATGTGCATATAAAAGTACATGTGCTGAATAGGCTACAGCAAAAGGGAGATAGGAATTCACATATTTGTTAACTTTAAATACACATATAAAACTATTTAAATTAAAAAATGACTAGATTTATAACACCTACTGTTTATCTTGCAAAAGGCAAGTCCAATATACACCATGCCGCCTGTGAACTGCTTGTATTTCAATTCTGTTTGGGTTATTATTCTCCATCATAATAGTATTAGTAGTTAGCGTCTAGTAGGGTATGGGTAATTGTCAGGAATTCAGTATTTCAATTGGAAAATAATCCAATGTGTACGCAATTATGTGCTACACAATATTCTTCCCACTCTCATCCAGAACAATGCCTTGACATTACCTTCGCCCCAAGTAAGGCACAATTAGAGAAGAAGAGTTAGAAATTCTGTGAATACATATCTTAAATGGAAAATGCTCAGAAGTACAAAACCTTGAAGGTGGTAGAGGATTTTCCAAAAGTAAGGGACAGGGTTGATCACCCAACATAAACTTTCATTAAAATTGTGAGCCATCTTGCCACAAAGCCATGAAAAGATAATTATTTTCTTTACTATAAATTACTGCAAATTCTGAACCTACTTAGAATGCCTGCCCATGCCTTGAACTCATCCATGCCTGGCTCTCTGACCAGATAACAGCCCTCTCTGAAACTTTAATGACACCTCATAAATATTGGCCTTCCCTGGCCAGACAACGACCCTCTCTGAGGCTCTAATGGTCCTCATAATTTCTGATGCTGGGGAAGGAAAAAAAATGTAAACTACAATTAGTGTGATGCTTGTCAAAGTTCTGTTTTCTGTAACCCCCCTTTTGTGTAACTTTCTGGGCTACAAAGCTGGGCTGTAGGAAAGGTGGGTTTCCTGTCTTGTTCCCGCCTTTTTGAGAGGGAGAGGCAGCCCAGCCGGTTGAAATATTAAGCTTGCCTTAATTTGATTTTAATTGGAATCAGTGGTCTTTTCTTGTGTTGTGGTCGAACATTTTGGAGTTCCCCAGCGACATGACCCTACCAGATCACAAGGACAGACTGCTGGAAATTCTGAAGCTGGTCTATCTTCCAGGACTCCGGGCTGGAGAGCCAAGTTCCAAGGCCTTGGAATGAGCCTTCAGTCCGTGGATCACTGCAGTGAACCATTGCACTAAAACTATTATCAAGCACCTGGTGGAGGAGGCCTCCATAGGTAAGAGGCGCCTTTATAACATCTGATATCCGGTTAAGGGAGTACTCTTCTGATGACAGAGAGGTGGCCTGGGGAGGCTCACATATACTCCTGTCCAGGACAGTAATGGGAATCCTTCTTTCCTCTGTTCTGTTCTGTAGAGAATACCTCTGAAAGTGTAGAGAGGTGCCGACTGGCACGCAGGAGCTCCTACCCGGGAGCTTTAGCAAGACGCTGAATTGCTCCTCTGTTTTTCTGTTTATTCGCCAAGTTTCTGTTTCTTTGTGTTTTGTTCTGTGTTCTATATGTTTTTTATTTGTTTGTTTTTGTGCGTTTTGTTGTGTGATTTCTGTGGTAAAAACTTCAGGATATTGGTCGTGAAAATGGGTAATAAAGCAAGTAAGCCTGACACCCCTTTGTACTGTGTTTTAAGGAAATGCGATGCACTTTATCCTCCTTTGTTAAGCAGGATGAGAGAAGCCCCTAGCTGGCTGTCTGGAGCACACCCACTGCAGAGGGCAATGCCTGCTGGGGACCTAATAACTGAGTATTTCTCAGGTTAACAAGTGAAACTCCTTTGAAACCCCTTGTCCCTGCAGATCAAGAGAGTCACAACTTTTGACAGAGTCCCCTGTTTTTCTCCTTTGTTAGCAAAGCAGTAAACCTCCCTTTTTCTTTTTCTCAAACCCTGTCTTTATTATTAAATTGGTATTAATTGGCTTCAAGGTCCGGAACCGAAATTTAAGTTATGAATTTTGATTCTCCCCTTGACCCCAGAATTTTTGAGACCTGACTACTGAAATGTTAGGTGATGGAGCATGCTTGGGGTGGAACCGAACCAGAGGAGCTAATCCTGTAAGTAAAAGATGGGACTGAGGGACTCCCAGCAGCTGCTGAAGTCCTGTTGCTTCAGTGAATTCCCTCTTTCCTTCCCTGCACTGTAAGGATAATGCCTGCTCTGTCTTCTTAAAAAAGAGAAAAAGAAAAAGGGGACACTAAATGCAGAAAAGTCACCATGGAGACGTTTGACATTACATTTCAGGTTGCCCCTCTGTGAAAACATCTGATCCTCTTATGGGGACATCTATTGTGCCACTGGTGTAGGAGATTTTTCTCTTATCTGCTCTGTTTTAAAGGCTTCTGTCCTGTCAGCCTTAGTCTGGAGCTCCTTTCTGTCTTTCTTTTGTTTCTGGCCCTTTAAGACATGTGCAATAATGTGTTGATATTATAAATTGTTTCTTGGTAATGATCTTAGCTGAATGTGTGTCTAAATGATGATGTTTTATTGTAACAATCTGGTATCTGAATGGGTTTTTGAAGCATTGCACAATCTTGCAGTTAAAAGTCGGGTTTAGGTAATTGTTTAGTTTATGATTTCAGATAATTCATGCCAGAGAACTTAAATACTTAGGATGGAAAACTAAAGAATTCTACTTTCAAGTTGGCAAGTAACTTCCCAATCATTCAGTCTTTTTTTTCACCACGTTTTAATTGGGTAGCCTGGGAAAATGTCACAGTGTGTATCAGTGCATTAATTTGGACAAGGATAGTAAATCATAGTATGGTATCTGTTGACAAAACAAGATGTTAAGGTATAAAATTTTGTGAATTGTATCTTAAAATTGTATCATAATTTTCAACATCCAAACCTGAAAATTATGGATAAAATGCCTTAGGCCTGAGGTTTCTGCTCAGAATAGCAGGTTTGTCCAGCTCCTTCCAGAACTCAGCCAGGACTTATGTTGAAATGCAAATGAAGGAAGCCTGAAAGCTCAGTAGGAGACTGATCTGATGTCTAAGTGGGAAAAAAAAGGTAAATTGTATGGTATTTACTAATTACTGGCCAGTCATTTTTTCTAGGACTCTCATTTTTTTCCTTAGATTCTGTATTTTTTTGAGCTCATTATTTTGATCCTACAGAACTAGGCTAATATTTTTCTGATCAGTTCTATCTTTGACCAACAGTGGAGTTTTAAAACATTGCAATGGAGATTTCACCTGCGAAAAACTTCAAGGCTTTTACTATTATTATTTGTGCACACTTTTGTTATGTGTTGTATGTCGATATATCCATATGTCCGTATATCACATATATGATATACAAATTAACATATATAAGGAGTGATCATTAAAAAAAAGGAGCACTCATAAAAACAAATTTTAAAAAGTGGATTCAAAGATCTTTAATTCACGTGATTTAAATGGTTCACTTTAAATTTGGATAAACAAATAATAATAAATGTCTTTAAATTTAAGCTTACAAGTTTTTCTAGCTGCTCAAAAATCTAATAAAATATTAATGTCTATAAAATGTCTAATATGCCTTGGTTCTAGGACTTTTCCTTTAACAAAAAAATGGTTTACACTGTTCACTACATTTCTCTAATATTTTGATAAATAACTGAAGTAAATTTGATATGGGATTACTCATTCATGAGTACTTTTGTTAGATATCTGATTGATTTAGTAAGGTCTGTATAAGTTTGTTCTAAAGTCTGTATAAGATTGTAAAAATCAGTCATGTGATAAAGCGACAAAAATTTCTTAAACAAAAGTTTTCCCATAATATTGTGTTTATTAAGTTTTATTTTTCCAGAGAAAGCAACCATAAAAATTAAACAACTGATTAAACAAGAACTGTTGTTTTAGAGAACTGTACTGCCATTCATTTAAAAGCTAAACTTGGTTAATGTAGAAACATCAATGTCATTGTGATGATATTAATGTGCTCATATCTTCCAGGTATACAAGTCTGTAAGGTACATCAAGCTGGTGTTCTAAAGTTGTGTGGTAAAAAAAAAAAAAAAAATATATATATATATATATATATATATATATATATATATATATATATATATATATATATATGATTTATTTACTTGTTATCAATAAGATATTTAAAGTTTTATGTTTTTTTTTACATTGGGGAAAATTTAAATATATTTTTAAGTTAATGAGAGCCTAATCTATGTAAAGGTTAAAAACTTTCAGCCTTTCTTTAATTCATTTTTTAAATGTTATATCATATGGTGTTAGCTAATGTTCATGTGACCTCAAACAATTTATGTAAACTGTGTAAAATGATATTTAAAAAACAAAGATCAGCTTTAGAACTAAAACACTTAAGATTTGTATAGATTCCTGCCTTACCTGAGATAAGGCTCTTTGTCTCATCTTACAACATGTGAGAATAACTACGAAAGCAGTAGGTCAGATGTTATTTAATTTAAAGTGATGTTCAAAAGTTGTTTTTTTTTTTTTCTGTCAAGATTACTAGGATCTCAAACAGGGGATATGATGCATAACTCAGCCAAAAATTCAGGGTAGCTATTACACGAACTAAGTATTTTTACTTTTGTTAATTTTATTTTGTAATTTCCCTATAAGTTAACTAAAGATTCCCTGTTAGTGTTTTACAGAAGAGTTGCTTTTCGAACACAACATCGGTTAATTTGAGATAATAAGTCATCACCTACAAGACAGACAGAATAATACAGATCCCAATTAATAAAAAGATAAATAATTTTAAATTATAGACATTAAAGCACAGTACTCTTAATATAAGGCTGTTAAAATTTATTTGCTGGATGTTTAAGATTAGGATTTAAAATTAAATTTAAATGAAAAGGGACAATAAAACCAATATTTGGCTCTTGCCCTCTGAGTCAATCTGTATCCAGGGAACAGGAGACTTCTTTAAAGAACTTTGCAACTCTGAGCCACATTACCTCCTGATCAGGAAGATTAATGAGACCACTGGAGAACAGAAAGCCAATCAGTGCATTTTCTACGAAGAAGAGAGTCATCAGAGAAGATAGATATCTCTGATGCTTCCGAGGGAAGCCACATGGTCAAGCAAGACCTGGACTCACCTAGCGCAAATGGCACTAGCAGAACTGAGAAGCTGCTCTCACGTTTCCCCAGTAATGACTCCCATAAAATCTCACCTGACTGTTAACGATAGATAGAAACAAAAATCAGTTTTACTGCTTCATCTTAAACTCTTAGCAAAGACAGATAAACCCAAAATACAGCCATTCCTGGGCATTTTAAATAATAATAGTTATAATAATATTTTCACGTATACACTCTATGGTAGCCTCCCAAAATAAGTAAGACTGGAGGCTACAAAGAAGGATTCTCAGACAGGAAACCCTGATGAGTATAAAAAGAGACTATCAAGAGGAGCTACCAGAGGCAGAAGTTTTTTGTTTAAGGCCTACAGATATTCCTAACCTACACAGGTAGGCTTGTGTTTGCTAGTACGATTATCCAGCCCTGACTAACAGAATTAAAGTTTTCTCTATTACACACAGAGGTCATACTAGTAAAAGGAATTTGCAAGATCAGATGACCTTAAATTATTAAACTGTATCTTATGGGGTGGGACAACTGTGACACTAAAAGTTAAATATTAAGTTGAAAGTCCTGATTACTGGGGATATTGAAGACAGATGAGGGGACATCTATACAGTGACATGTTTCAGCTGCTGCAACATTTATTCAGTACTCATGGTTTTTGTTTCTGTCATAGAAGAACCCATCCCCAGATAACTTTACAAACTGTTCTACCACAACAAGACTTCAAACCGAGCTGACTTCTAAAAGGCAACTCATGTCCATCACGCTGTTCCCCCTCATGTCACCCTCTCTCAGCTCAGAAGAAGCCAAAATGAGTGACGGCTCTCTTCTTACAACAATGGAGCCAAAAATAAATAGACTTTCATTTTAAGTAATTAATTAAGTCAGGTAAAATCAGGGAGACTGGTTTTGTGTGAGTTCAAAAAATATGGAGACTTTTACCTGAGGTATTAAAATTCCCTCAGTGCTCTTCCCCTACCCTATCAAAGATTTGAAAGGGACACATTAGAAAAGGGGGGAATGATAGACCCCACCCGATCTTTTATTAAAATTGGGAGCCATCTTGCCACAAAGCCATGAAAAGATAATTTTGGCTTAACTATAAATTACACCAAATTCTAAACCTGCTGGAATGTCTGCCCATGGCCTTGAACTCACCCATGCCTGCCTCTCTGACCAGGAACAGCCCTCTCTGAAACTTTATTGACACCTCATAAATATTGGCCTTCCCTGGCCAGACAATGACCCTCTCTGAGGCTCTAATGGTCCTCATAAATTTTGATGTTGGGGCCAGCAAAAAAAAAAAAAAAAGTAAACTGCCATTAGTGTGATGCTTGTCAGAGTTCTGATATCTGTAACCCCCCTGTAGTGTAAAATTCTGGGTTATAAACCTGGGCTGTAGAAAAGTTGGGTGGCTGTCCTGTTCCCGCTGCTTTGGGAGGGAGAGGCTGCCAGGGCAGTGGAAATAATAAGCTTGCTTTAATTTGATTTTAATTGGAATCAGTGATCTTTTCTTGCATCCTGGTCTAATAGGTAAACACTATACAAACATGGAGCTCTGCCGGCCTAAAGACTTCTTTAGAAACTGCCACTGAGGATGGGCACTTGACATATATGTTGTTGTCAGGAGCTTTAGCTTCCTTTCTAATGAGACCATCAAAGCTGGATCTGCATCTATGTGACCTGGAGTACATGGTTTCTTATTTTCCAAAGCACATGAGGCAGCAGTGCTGAATTCACTCTTTGTAGGTAAACTGTGGCCACTAAAGGCTAAGTGTCTCCCTGTGTGGACTGTGAAGCCATTTGGTCACCCTCCACTTTTCATGGGGTTTCTTGCTGCTGCACTGGGAGTTTGTTATTTGCTTCACGAAATACAAGGAATTCAGCTGGGACACAGTGCTGGAGGGAGTTCTGTCACATGAGATAGGTCAGGGTCTGCAGGAGAAAACTGCTTTTTGGGGACATTTGCAGACTGTGAACTTCTTAGCCCCTTCCATTACATGTTGGGTACAAAATTCTGAAACTACCTAAACGTGGGGTTCAGGGCATTAATTGATTACAACAGAAGCAATGCCCTCTAAATCCGGTTGCAACTAAAAAGGACTGTTTCTCTGTTTTCGGTGCTATCTTAGGTGCCTTGCCCTGTCCATACCTACAAGAGTATAATTCTATATACTTAAACATTGTTTATGTTTTCATAAAATTGTCAACTGGTGAGATTAATTATGTAATGGTGCAGATGTTTCCCAGAATGCTCTATCATGATGCAGGTTTATTAAGATCAAATAGCGGGGGGCATACAACCCGGTTCTGCTGGGACTCTGTATTCCTCACTTTAGCCATCCTATTAGGAATAGGAGTTGCTGTAGGGCTGGGCACAGGAACCACTGCCCTAGTCCATGGAACACAATAAATGACCCAATTAGAAGCAGCAGTAGACCAAAGCTTAAAGATATTAAACCTCCATCACAGGCTTACAGGAATCTTTAACATCTCTCTCTGAAGTTGTTTTACAGAACAGGCGAGGGATGGACCTCCTCTTCATGAGAAAAGGGGGCTATTGTGCTGTATTGAGGGAAGAATGTTGTTTATATTCTGATCATACTGGTTGTAAAATTATCTATGAGTAAATTGAGAAGACGCCTTAAAGAGCGTGAACGAGAGAGAGAGAGTCCCAAAAAGGGTGGTTAGAGTCATCGTTCACACAGTCCCCCTAGTTAACTACGCTTTTATCACCTCTGGCCAGTCCATTAATAATCATCATATTATTGCTAACTGTAGACCCTGTTAGCTCCACCTCTTAGTTTCATTCCTTCCACCTCAAATTGGACAACTTAAATTTTGGTAATCAGACAACAATATACACCACTAGCAGACATAAAATGTGACAGCCCTCAATGATCACTTTTATGATTAAACGTAACCAGAAAAAGAAGTGGGAAAAGAAAGATTAATAAAATAGGTATTTGTCACTTCCTGTTTTTCTGTATTCTTAACAAAACACTATTGAAATCTTGAGAACTATTTGGTAATCTTGTTCCCAGAATGTGCTGTCCCCAACTGCCAAACTGCAGAATGTAATCCCTCACCCGGTTGCACTCAAACCGCCCATTCGCCCTGAACCAGCAATAAACTTCCCTCCCTTACCTCTCCAAGTTAAGTATGTAAGCTCTGCTTAAGATGTTCTAAGGGCTGTCTTCTCTATTCAAGTGAGCTCTGAGCCCCAGCAGCTGGACCCCCAATAAACCCTTTGCTGTTGCATTAGACAGTCTGTTGGTTGTCTCTTCCTCCAACGCTAGAACGACTTTTACATTTGTACAATCATAAGTGTGACCTTTGCTTTTGAGTCCAAAATATTACTGTGATAAAATGTATGTGTAGATCAGGAGACATGAGTATTTCTTCCACCATTTATGTAGCAATAGTTTGAAGACATGTAAATTAGTATTGGGGTACAAATAGGTGTACCCTGTGTCTATGAATATAGAGATAATGCATGAGTAGACCATACTGTGAATAAATAATATAACTGGTTACAACTTTAAAAAATGGATTGAATTGATATCTGAAAATATACAGAAAATCTTATATTGATATACATACAATCATTTCAACGAATTATACATCTAATGGTAATATTAGGGTTATGGTTTATCATGAAGAGTGTGTGAGTTTTGCTTCAAAAGTGATTATGGAAATCGAAAATAATGTGTTTGGAAAGAAGTCTCATGAAAAGACCAGTCAAGACACATGGAGGAATACATGTGTTCTGAAGCAGAAAGTGATTGAAAGCGAAACAAATGCGTATAAATTTACTAACTTCTGGATGTAATATATATCCTATGATGTGCATAAATTAAAGAAATAGTAATGAACCAGTGTTGAATAAAAATTAACATCAAAATATACATCATGTCCCATAGGAATCTACTTGCATTAATGATAAACTGGGTCAGTTACTGGAGAAATATTAGGATTTGTATGCACCATTCACTGAAGTTAGTTTTCAGAACTAGGAAAAAAATATGTATTTCAGGTGAATGAATATTTCTGAGAATAATCTTATGAAAAGTTTACTATAAATCCACATACATGAACATGAATGAATGTAGGGAGTGTATAATATGATGCATATATTTCATATTTTGAAAAATCTGGAGAGTATATATATATATATATATATATATATATATATATATATATATATACAAAACACAAACAAAGACATTAAAAAGTAGCAATATATATGCCAATCAAAATTCATCGTGAAATATATATCATCTACATATCCAAAAATAATTATTTTACTGAACATGGATTTATGTATAATGTTGTTCTACTAGAAAGCTCACTCATAGTTCGAATTTTCAGTTCCAAAAGCATTTAGGAGGAGTTATCTCTTCTCACACTTTGTACCTGCAAAGTTAGCCACCTCATAGGAATGTACGTGTGATACCAGGTAGGATTCTATATGTGCATATGAAAATACATGTGCTGAATAGCCTACAGAGAAATGGAAACAGAAATTCACATATTTGTTAACTTTCAAAACACATGGAGAACTATTTCAACAAAAAATTGACAAGATTTATAACTCCTTCCTTATATCATGCAAAAGGCAAGACCAAATATACACCGTGCCTCCTCTGACTGCTTGTATTTCTATTCTATTTGGGTTATTTTTCTCCATCATATTAGGATTTGTAGTCAGAGTCTAATAGGGTATGGGTTAGTGTCAGGGATTCAGTATTTCAAATGAAAAATTTGAAAATGAATGCAATGTGTATGTAAATATGTGCTACACAAAAATCTTCCCACTCTCATCCAGAACAATGCCTTGACAAAACCTTTGCCTTAGTAAGACACAATTAGAGGAGAAGAGTTAGAATATCTGTGAATACATATCTGGAATTGAATATGCTCAGGGGTTCAGAACCTTGGAAGTGGTAGAGGTGTTTCCAAAAGTAAAGGACACCGTAAACACTCCACAAACATGGAGGTCTACTGGCCTAGAGACTTTTTGAGAAACTGCCTGTGAGGTTGGGCACTTGAAACATATGTTGTTGTCAGGAGCTTTAGCTTCCTTTGTAGTGAGACCATCAAAGCTGGGTCTGCATCAATGAGACCTGGAGGACATAGCTTCTTCTTTTCCAATGAACATGAGGCAGCAGTGCTGAATTCTCTCTTTGTGGGTAAACTGTGGCCACTGGGGGCTAAATGTATCCCCATGTTTTCTATGAAACCATATGGTCATCCTCCATTTTCATGGTGTTTCTTGCTGTTGCACTGGGAGTTTTGTATTTGCTTCACGATATGCAAGGTTTTCAACTGGGACACAGTGTGGGAGGGAGTTCTGTAACGTGTGGAGGGTCAGGGTCTGCAGGAGAATACAAGAACAAGACTTTTATCCCACATAGCTTGCCTCCTTCACCATAGCAACCTGATTCTGAACAATGTACTGAAACCTCTCCATATAGCAAGATGCCTTTACATATAAGGGTCTGCTGGCTTCACCATGTCAGTCACAAGCCATTTGGAAGCCAATGGCAGATCCACATGGCCACCCCACTGATGTTTTATCACACACCTGCCCACCATTGCTCTAGGCCCACTAGTCAGCAGGATGCAACTTCCTGGCATCTCTGTTAAACACCATTTTTATGAAAACCAGTCAATCAAGGAACTTTCTGGTATAGTCATTGTTGGAAAAAGTATAAACAGCAGCCATAACCCAGAGAAAAATTCCCAACATGGCGCCTATGGACTTCTTCTTCCTACCTTCTTCTTTTCTGCAGTGACGCAAAAAGTTCCCGCCCGTGTGAACTCTCCCGCCTCCTCCAATTTCAAATCTCGCTGGCGGAGAACCTTAGCCCCAATGAGAATTAATTCCTGGGCTCCGGAGCTGATATCTGAAAGAACTTGCCAATAAATGGGTTGCCTGCCATTTATCTAAGCCCTTCCATCTCCCCCTTAGTTCTATTTAAGCACACAGCTTTTTGCAATAAAATTGGAATTCTGGAGAAGTGTCTTTGCGTGGGGAGTTCTTTCATTCTGGTGCCCCGTGAGAGGATACGGGTGAGGTCTTTCCAACAAAAGCCCGTACCCCGCTCCACCAAGACACTCTGCCCTAGTCTGCTCTTTTCAGACGCCGGTTTTCTGCACTCACCACTGATCTGATGTAGGTAATCCTCCCCTGACCCCGGCTCGCCAAATCCCTTAGGGCTGCCACTGGTTTTGTGACCGTGATCGTCCTGCACACTCCAGATGCCCGGTAGGGGAGAGAGAATTCCTCTCACTAAGACCTTTACTAGTCGCAGTGGGCCCTCTGGTGTTCCATTTCCCTTTGGGGCGTGAGGCTTCTGAGTTTACACGAGAGGCTCTGTGGTTTTTTCTGCTCCACTGCCGCTGCTGCTGGCGGCTAGAGTTGCTGTTTCCTCTGGGGCTGCTGTGTCTGGCTGAAGCTGCCTCTATGCTCAGGGAAAACTGAACTCCCAGCCTGGAACTGCATTCTGCCGGAGCCAGAGTTCTGTTTTCATTACTGACTTCTTCTGCTGTGGTCGAAAACTTTCCTGACGTTAGGTTGCCCTTGGCTCCAATCCCTTTTGGTCTCACAGATCACACTTCACTGGTGATGACCAGGTAGTGCCCTCTGTATTTCCTCGTGATGGCTGGTCATTTTGGGGATGCCCACCTGACCCCCGTTTGCCCTGAGCTTCCTGGAAGCTGTTCAAGCCCGGGTTTTCTCTTTGTCTCTCTCGCTTACTCTTATTCATTCTCTCTCTCTCTCTCTCTCTCTCTCTCTCTCTCTCTCTCTCTTCCATCTCTCCCTGTGACTATGGGCACCTCTTCGTCTGTACCTGAAGCCTCACCTCTCAAATGTTTAATAAATAATCTGGCCACACTCTCCCTCACACCAGACATCAACCCAAACTTCTAATCAAATGCTGTACCCAAGATTGGCCTACATATCCACTGGATAATGGCAATCATTGGCCACCAGAAGGCTCCTTAGATCCAAACCTCCTCTGGGACCTTTTTAACTACTGCCAGCACCTGAAAAAGTGGAGGGAGATTTTCTGCATTGAAGGTTTTAGCCTTCACACACAGCACCCTGCTCTCTGCTCCTTTTGCCCTCCCTCTCAGGTCCTCTTTGCTTGCAAACCCCTCTATTCCCCTACTTCTATTCCTGACTTCACAGATTCTTCCTCATTCGACCTAGCAGATGAACCCCCACCTTATCCCCCAGCCCCATCTACCCCTTCTCTCCCGCTATACCTTCCTCTTCCTCTACCTGATTCCATGGATCCTCAGCCTTCCGTATCATCCCCCTCCCCTCCGCCATCTTCTACCTGCTCCACCTCCTTCTCCTCCACAAAGACACTCCCTTCCTCTCCCTCTCCTTCCTGTCCACCGCCTGCCTCTTTCAGTCCTCCTGTTACCAGGTCTAAGGGACTCCTTCCCACCCCCAAGACAATCGCACCCCTTCGTGAGGTAGCTGGTCCCGAGGGTGTCATCAGAGTCCACGTGCCCTTCTCCATGTCGGACATTACTCAGCTAGAGAGGAAGTAAGGCTCTTTCACCACTGACCCCACCACTTACATTCGGGAGTTTCAATGGGTCCTGCAATCATATAGCCTCACTCATCATGACATCTACATGCTCTTGGCCAATACACTTCTCCCTGAGGAAAGGCAATGGGTCTGAAAGGTAGCCCAAGCCCATGCTGATGAAAATCATAGGACCTATCCTAACCACTTCACAGGCCCTCATGCTGTCCCAGAGCAGGATCCCCTATGGGATTACAACACCCCTGGAGGCTTACAGTTTCTTGATCTTTTTACATCCTGCCTCTTGGCGGGCCTCAGAAAGGCCACCCACAAGGCTGTTAACTTTCAGAAAGTGCAGGAGGTCATTCAAAGGAAGGAGGAAACACCTTCAGAATTCCTGGATAGACTAACCAAGGCCCTTCAACAGTACACAATCCTCGACCCAGAAACCCCTGATGGCCGTCATGTCTTAATGACATATTTTCTGGCCCAAAGCTACCCTGAAATTAAAGCCAAGCTTAAAAAGCTTGAACAGGGCCCTGCTACTCCTCAGACCGAAATCCTCGCTGTCACTTTCAAGGTTTTTCATGGTAGAGAGGATGAAAGTGAACGCTGTAGGCAGAGGGTTGAAAATGCCAAATTCCAAATGTTGGCCCAGGTCATTCAGAGAAGGCCCATCAACACGCCGTCCCAATAAGACACCCCCAGGAGCTTGCTTCAAATGTGGTAAGGAGGGACATTGGGCCAGGGATTGTTCTACACCGAGGACACCGTCCAACCCCTGCCCAAAATGCCATCAAAGGGGACACTGGGGGTCAGACTGCCCAACAACCTGGGAGGGAGGTTGGTCAGGCGCCCAGCAACCCCAGCCTCTCCTGGGCTTGGCAGAGGAGGATTGATAGAGCCCTGGACCTCCTCTCCCGACTATTACCATCAAAAAACAAGAGCCTAGGGTCACCTTCCTGGTGGATGGAAGCTTCATTTTCTTCCTCTTGGATACTGGTGAGTCATACCACACCCTCAAAAACTCCTATTGTCGGGGTAGGAGGTAAACAGATTTTCCCTCAAAAAGCTTCCCCCCTTATCATGTTATATGCAGGGATCCCTTTTGTCCTTCACACACTCCTTTCTTTTTATGAGCCATTGCCCCATTTCCCTTCTGGGAAGAGACATACTCTCACTATTAAAAGTCACCATTCACATATCACCCCACACCTCTCCTACCTCTCATTTCCTCATGATGTTCCTAGGGGCAGATACACCTCCTTCATGCACTCTCCCATGACTATCTAAACCAGTTAACCCTGAGGTTTGGGCCACAACTACACCCTTTATGGCTAAATGCAGTCCTATTCATATTGTCTTACGGGACCCTTCAAGATATATTAGTCAACCACAGTATCAACTCAAAACCACAGCCCTCCTCGGATAAGAACCCATCATCCAGGATTTATTACGAAAGGGGTATCTCAGGCCTACACACTCTCCTTTCAACACCCCCATTCTGGCAGTTAAGAAACCTAACGGGTCCTACAGGCTGGTTCAAGACCTTCGCCTTGTCAACTCCTCTGTGGTCCCTATCCACCCACTAGAGCCCAACACTTACATCTGCCTCTCTCAGATCCCTGCCACTACTACCCACTTCTCGGTCCTAGATTTAAAAGATGCAATCTTTTCTATTCCCTTGTCATCAGAATCTCAGGATATTTTTGCTTTTACGTGGACTTACCCTCACACCCGCCATTCTCGTCAGCTTACCTGGACTGTCCTCCCACAGGGATTCAGGGATAGGCCCCATCTCTTTGGCCAAGTTCTTGCCCAGGACCTCACATCCTTTCACCCGACCTGTCCTGACTCTACTCTCCTACAATATGTCGATGACCTTCTTCTATGTAGTCCCTCTTGGGAACACTCTCAATTCCACACTGCCCAGCTTCTTAATTTCCTAGCATACAAGGGATATAGGGTGTCTCCCCACAAGGCCCATGTTTCCCAGTTTTCTGTCACCTATCTTGTTTTTTGCCTTACACCCAGGAAAAAGGAAATAACACTGGATAGGATGCAACTCCTCTCTGATCTTCCAGTGCCCCATTCGAAAGCTGAAATACTATCATTCCTAGGACTAGCAGGTTATTTTAGGGACTGAATCCCAAATTATTCTCTTCTATCCAAACCCCTGTATGACCTAGCAAAGGGAGCCCCTAGTGAATCTCTTGCCTCCTCCCCCAACTACTACTTCTGTAGGCTTCAGCAACTCCTCTTAAAGGCACCTGCCTTTCAGCTTCCTGATCTTTCAAGACCATTTCATCTATATGTGCATGAAAAAGGAGAGCAAGCACTTGGGGTCTTAGGTCAAAACTATGGGCCTACATTTGCACCTGTGGCATATATGTCCAATAAAGTAGACCCTACCATCCGTGGGTGGGCCCCTTGGTTAAGAGCTCTGGCTGCTGGACAAATTTTACACAAAGAAGCCCCAAATTGACTTTGGGGGCCCCTTGAACTATCCACTCCCAATATCACTTGAAGGATCTTTTAGCTTATAAGGGCCTTCAAACCCTTTCTCCATCCAGAGTTCTGTCACTCCTCACTTCCTTTCTGGAAAACCCTAATATTACTTTCCTCCCCTGCTCTGCACTGAACCCTGCCTCACTGCTCCCAATGACTCCCACGTCTAACACACCAATTCATAATTGCTTGGAAAACTTAGATGATTTCCTGCCCTGTCATTCTTCCATTTCTGAGGGACCACTCACCAAGCCTGACCTTATCTGGTTCACTAATGGCAGTTTCTTTAGGCAGAATGGCACACATTGCTCTGGATACACTGTAGTTTCAGCCACTGAGTTTATAGAGGCCAAAGCTCTGCCTTCAGGAACTACCAACCAGCAGACTGAACTTATAGCAGCCACTCGTGCCTGCCTTCTAGCACAAGGCAAATCCCTCACCCTTTATAATGACTCAAATTATGTCTTCCATATCTTATTATCACATGCTGCAATATGAAAGGAGCGAGGACTACTTACCACCAAAGGTAATGCAATCACTAATTGGGCTCTTATAGCCAATCTGATAGAGGCCTCCCACTTACCCACCCAGTTGGGAGTTGTCCATTGTAGGTCCCATCAGAAGGACGGCTCTCTCATCACTGAGGGCAATGCCAAAGCTGACCAGGCAGCACGAATGGCTGCCACCACTTCCAATTATGCCCCCCCCTGGGGGACGTATAATGGCCACTTTAAACATCTCATCTAAAGCCACTACTTCTTCCAGTAAGAACAAGGATCTTTTCAAGTTCCTTCATACTTTATTCCATTCCAATTCTCAGTCTTTGACCCTCTTTTTACAGAGCATCTTCTCCCTCACCCCCTCTGACAAAGCCATGCTACAGAATATAGCTTCTAATTGTCAGATCTGTCAGCGGACCAACCCTCATACTCCTTTAAGGCCCAAACCTTTTCCTTCCCACCAAGCCTGGGGACACATTCCTGCTGCTGACTGGCAGGTAGACTTCACCAACATGCCCACAGTACGGCACACTAAATACCTCCTTGTCTTTGTGGACACTTTCTCTGGTTGGGTTGAGGCATTTCCCACTTCCAATAAAAAGGCATTCACTGTAGCTTCAATCTTTCTGACAGACATCATCCCCAGGTTTGGTATGCACACTTCCCTACAATCTGAAAATGGCCCTGAGTTTATTTCTAGGATCACACAAAAGGTCTCTCAAGCCCTCTCCTTCAAGTGGCATTTCCACTGTCCATATCACCCCCAGGCTTCAGGGAAAGTGGAAAGGGTAAATCGTACTCTAAAGGAAGTCCTTACCAAATTGACAATGGAATTAAACTTAGACTGGGTCAAACTCTTTCCCTTGGCTTTGCTTCGAATCAGAGCTCTACCTGAGAAACCATCTTTACTGTATCCCTTTGAGATAAGGTATGAAAGACCTCTTATACCCCCTGGGTTGGTCATTTCACAAGGACCTCTCACCTGAGATTTGTCTTTGCCTCTCTTGTTTCATCTTCGCTCGGAACTCTGGAAATATCAGGACTGGCTTCTTCTGGACGCAGTCTCCACTCCAAACACTCCTCCCTTAACAGCTGGGAGTCTAATCTATTATAATACCCCAGAGGAGAAAGGGACTCTTGCCCCAAAATGGGAAGGGCCCTATCCTATCATTCTCTGTACCCCCACCGCCACCAAACTCTCCTTACCAGACAACCGTCTCACCCCTTGGATTCATATATCTAGGTTGAAGCCATATCACCAGGAGGCCCCACCTGCTGACGACAGGACCACCCCAGAGGAAATCAAGAATCACTTCCTGAACCTCCCCCTTACCCCTGCTGTCCACACCCATCTCACCCATTTAAGTTGCGGCTAACACAGTGTTCCCCGCAGAACAATTCCTCTTAAAGAAGGCACAATGAGATTTCTCAACACCCTAATCTTCTCTAACTGCTTATTTTTTGTGCTCTGCTTATTTTCTGTGCTCTGTCGGGATGGGTCTTTACCCTCCTCTCCTACCATGTATTTTTTCACTCTTCGGGAACAATACTCAGAACATGGCATGCAGAATGTCCGCGCAGTGGATGCAACTACTTGCTTCATCCA
This sequence comes from Callospermophilus lateralis, assembly GCF_048772815.1. Lineage (NCBI taxonomy): Eukaryota > Metazoa > Chordata > Mammalia > Rodentia > Sciuridae > Callospermophilus > Callospermophilus lateralis. The sequence continues at coordinate 18,020,071 of NC_135316.1, read as the reverse complement.
CAACTGCACCTCAATTTCCCTAAAATTGTCACCTTCAAGGACCTTCGTCCCTGGTAGCTGGAACTGGCCTTTCATTTGCTTCCTTTTTGATCAAACAAAAGACTATTGTCATTGGTGGCCTGAGATATATAATGGGTGCCCCTATAGGTAATGCAGGTTCCATGGTGAACGTGGTAGCTCTTCTTACCACTCACTTGGTTACCCTGAAGGGTGGACTTCTAGTTAAATAAAGTGGCATAAAGCCTCTTCATCCGATAACAATGGATGGTATACTTTAGATATACCTGACCCCAAGGCCAAACGTTGGGACTATGTTGAGTTTGCTGTCTATGCTCGGACAACCTCAGCCAGACGCACAATGTTGATGACTGTTGGCCGCACCCTGAGTACACCACCTAAGGCAACCATCCAGGTAGTTGAACACAATAAGGAGTCAGAATCAAAATTTGAGATCTTATCCATAACTCATCCAAAGAGGATTCAGAGCCTTCACCCCCCTCAGGTCCCCCTCCCACATGGCTCAATTTGCTACACCAAACTCTTTGATTATTAAACTCCACCCCTCTTTCTGTGCCTACTTCTCAGTTCTTTCTCTGTGCTTCACTTAGTCGTCCACTTCTAGCAGCGGTCCCATTAGCGGCAGGAAATATTTCAGCAAAAACCTAAAATTTCTCTAAGAAAGGACAACTCCTACATGTGACACGTATCCCACTATGGGAAAGTTATTTCACCAATACTTTATTTCCTTTCATCTGTTTCGACCTGACAATAATGAATCCTTTACTCATTTGTTCCTTGAGCTATAGCACCCCATCGAGCCCTGCGTTTATGAAACCTGGACATTTTCTCTGGTGTAATGGATTTTTAAGTACCTCAATGACCAATGTCTCTGGCACCTGTTTCTTGGTTACTGTAGTTCCTCAGCTGTCTTTGTATACTCCCACCAAATTCCGACAGTTGGCCCTACCTTCCCGCACCCGTAGGGCAGTCTTTCTGCCGGTTCTGGTAGGCCTCACATTAACAACCTCAGTGGCGAGTCTTCTGGTGAAGCTATAGGTCATGCTCTATGGGCATCCAATAACCTGCAACAAAAGCTGCAGGAAGCACTTGATACCACTGCTGAGTCTCTGGGCTCCTTGAAGTGGTGGTTACTTCATTGGCACAAGTGGATTTACAGAACCGAAGGGCAATTGATCTTCTTACTGCAGGAAAAAGGGCCTACATGCCTGTTCCTCAGAGAGGAATGTTGCTATTATGTTAATGAATCTGGGCTAATAGAAAAAAATGTTGTTAAATTGCAGGAATTATCGACTCAATTGCTAAAACCTACCTCCTCCAATTCCATTACGGGGTTCTTCCAATCCTCTCTTGCCATGTACTTACTACCTTTCTTGGGGCCCCTTATTGGGATGCTCCTTTTTTGTGCTCTCTTGCCCTGCATAATGAAGTTCCTTCAAAGCCAACTGCAAAAAAAATTCTAATCAAACATTCAACCAGATTTTGCTTAGGCACGCCAGCCTCTGATGACTGATGAACCCCCAACATCTCTAAGAGAACAGTTCACTCAGTGCTGAAGCTCACTACCAGGCATGATGGAATGCAACGGACATCACATGGCAAGAGACAACGAGCTTGGAGAACCTCTTAACCTTCCATCCTGGATTAATGAGTCTTTATGTCCTTCTAAGCTTCTTCATGGCCCTTGGCCTCTTCTCTGTCAGTCCCCCAACATGGTACTTCTGCCAAAAATTGACTTTTGCTTTAATTTTTATCTTCATTCTGTTTTTATTCGCTCTGATCTTCTTCAGGTGCTCATGATGCCATGTCCAGGCAACGCTTCCAGTATTTCCTAGAGTCTCTGTTACAGGACCAGTGGCTGATACCAACAAACTCCTCCATCCAGGACTGGTTCAATGCCATCGACAACTTGTGGCTTCAGGGAACTTTCATAGACTTCAACCCTACGGAAGTAGCTGTCTATAGCCACTGGGTTTTCGTTCTGGCTACCATGATATACCCAGACCTGCCCCCCGAGCATTCCTCCACTTCACTTCTAGGCCCCTCAGAAATTTCAAACAGCAGGAAGGAGCTGGATCTGACCAACAGCGCCACACTTCCTAAGAAAACAAAAAGGAGGAATGTTGGAAAAATTATAAATGGCAGCCATTCCCCAGAGTAAAAACCCCAACATGGTGGCTAAGGACTTCTTCTTCCTACCTTCTTCTTTTCTGCAGTGACGCAAAAAGTTCCCCCCTGTGTGAACTCTCCCATTGGCGCCAATTTCAAATCTCGCTGGAGGGGAACCTTAGCCCCAATTAGAACTAATTCCTGGGCTCCAGAGCTGATATCTGAAAGAACTTGCCAATAAATGGGTTGCCTGCCATTTATCTAAGCGCTACCATCTCCCGCTGAGTTCTATATAAGCACACAGCTAATTGCAATAAAATTGGAATTCTCCTGGTGAAGTGTCTTTGCGTGGGGAATTCTTTCACTCCTAATCAGCAACAGGACATCCAAAGGTTCTCCAGTGTCATCTGGTCATGGGAATTTCAGAAATTTGATCATATTTCTTTAGTCATTTTTGAAGGATGAAGTTGGAGGCACTGTGGGTTTTAATTCATGCAGGAATCATTATAGGGTGAGGAAGCTCATTTCAATAAAATCTTTGGAGAACTCTCACAGACAAGGCTTCCCAAAGAGTGGCCAAAGGTCACATGAAGCCAGAATCATTGAGGTCTGCAATATGAGGTCCATGTGTGTTTAGACTCTCAACTATGGCTGACAAGTCTTTCAGAATAAAATCATGTGATATTCTGGCTGAGATTCCCAGTGCTCTGTGCAAAGCCACCTTGGCCCTCGATCTCAGTTTCTAAGTGCGATTCTCATGCATGGCCTTCTAAAATCCCAACACATTTCATGGCAATTCTTCTCTGAGGTCAGTTCCAGAACTCAGTCTCTAAGGGGAATCACACGAGAATTCAAGCCCAGGTGGACCCAGTCATCTCTTCAAACAGCCACACAAATGACCACAATTAAAACCAAAACACTCACACATGGTCGTCATCTTCTTCCATATAGACACTCATCATAACTTCTGGCTGGAGTTTTCCATGAGGGGTGCAGCCCAAGACAGTGTAACAAATAAGCTCCTTTGCTGCTCATTTGCCTAAAGTCAGAGTGGCCTGGACACCCTCCTGTAAACAAGGAGTGATCAAACAGGCCTGCTGTTAATACTGCTCTGCATCTCCAATTTGAGGCCTACTGCATGTCAGGTATAGATTCTTAATATGATTGGGAGTCATGAAAAAACCCAAAAACCTATGGGCTAGGCTCTGCAGGGCTTCGAAGAAATCATTTGACCCAAAGGATCCCTATTGTCACTTGATGGGGGTCAGGAACATTACAAATAAAGGGGAGAGACTTCATTCACAATAACTGCTCTTTTGGCCATTTTGGTTTTGGATGCAGACATGGGATCTTTCTTTGGATCCATCAGGTCCTGAGAATCTAAGCCACAGCCTCACACAGGGCCAAGAGGCTGATTCAGACACATCCCTTTCCAAAGCAATTAAGCAAAAAGCCACAGGTGATGCCCATTCATTTCCATTTGAAAACTGTTTTCTTCCGGCTTCACAAAGGGGTGGCCTGAGGCAAAGATCTTCCTGACATTCAGGGCAACAGAACAATTGGCAAGCAAAAGGCCCAAAGCAGGGTTTCTCCACTGAGACTTTCCTGGTCACACTGATATCTGTGTTATCTGAGATGCTTCCAATTCCCTTCAGCTATCCTGTACATGGCCATATCACAGAGCTTGGAGGTGGTACATATTTTGGACACAAAACCATGAGCCAATTCTGGAGAGTGGTGAGAATTCAGGAAGAAACCAGGAACTTAGGAAGATAGCAGGTGTTGCCCATGAATAAGGCAAGCTGCAGTCTGTTCATAAATTGGGCAGGGTGAATCCTGGGAAGCGTTCTACTAGACAGGACACATCAATTGTCGCATTCTTTTTTCTAATGTCTACATCCACGGGTACAGTGAGATACACAGACATAGAAACACTCGCTTTGTCAAACGACTTACTAGCAGCAGTCCACTCCATATCAAACAAACCGTCTTTCCTACGTATTATCAGATCATGAGACAAAACCACAAAATCACACCCACACCCACAAAGGCACCTCCTTCCCCCATGAAACTCTGTGACTATCCGGAGTGTCCTCTGATTGTTGGTCCATACTATGTTCCCCCGAAATTGCCTGTATTTTCTCAGATTTGTTCTCCTTTCAAAACTCTGTGAAGGTGTCAGGAGCCAGTGGTGAACCACTCCCTGCTTTCTCAGGAAAGGTCACTATTCAGAGCTCTCCTGGTATTTGGCCATCCTCATATCTATAGGTACCAAGAAAGACTGACACTCTCCTTGGTAAATCCAAACAAGTGAGCCCACTGGGACTGCTACTGGAATTGCTCCGCATGCCTAACTTCCTGGATCCCAAGTTCACAGAGTTCCATCACCAAGGAAGTGAGGTAGGTTCCTTCTTCTGGAACTGAATGAGGTCACTGCCTTGGCAACAACTTTGTCCTAATAGATGCTTTCAAGGGTCCCATGATATGGAGGCTGCCCCTACTTCGTGTGACAATTTTACAAGTTAGAATTGTATATAAACCATGGGCACCTGGGAACAGCTCTCCATCTAGGACTGGTTTGGTCCATCTTCTCTACATTAAGAAGAGAGAGGCTGATTCATACACATCCCTTCATGCTGACCAGGCTGTTTTCCAGAGAAGATGACTTTTCTCTCTCAGGTCTTTCATAGCTGCCTTCATCTTCTCAAGGGATCATTTTTGCATGGACCTGTGACGTTCTCAAAAGGTGGAAGATCCCCTATATTCCTGTATTGTAAGACCAACTCTGTCCCTGCTCTTCTGTAAAGTTAGATTGAGGGAACAGTGTATGGTTAGGGTTAATAACATGTTCAATTTGGGTTAGGAATCTTTCTGAATGACAAATAATGGTATTGGGAAACTATGATATTTACAAGAATATATAGGTGAAATATAAGTATAAAAACAGAAATCTAGGGAAGATAGGAAGCCCAGAAGGGCTTTGGGCCCTTAATTGGTATACTTATCTTTGAATTATTTTCTGCATAAATGTCTCAGATAAATCGATATACAATGGCATAGGACCTTGTACCTTGGATGATTGAATTTCGAAAAGAACATCCACTCAAAATGGGATAGTCGGTAGGATTAGGAAGATAGTCGGTAGGTTTAGAAAGAAGAGTGAGTATAGGATTTAGACCAAAAGTTCTTAAGCAATAGGGTTTCAGGTAGACAGTGAATGTAAATGTCAGCACAAGTGAAGAGTAAGTCACAATATTGAACGGGGGAAAACATGTAGGAAAGCAGATATAAATCGAGACATTACTAAATCAGGCAAAGTATAAAGTGAGGAATAGGATTAGACATTTTCAGGAGGCTTGAGGTTGAATATATAATCTTAGGAAGAAACAAATATGTAGTCACCAATAGGATTGACATTTGAAAGCATTAGGCAACCTGGACAATGAAGTTTTTAGTAATCCATGCTCACTTCCCATTTAGGCTTTGGTACAATCTTAAGGGTGACCTTTGCTTTTTTTGTCCAGTATATTATTGTGATAAAATGTATATGTAGATCAGGTGACATGAGTATTTCTTCCACCATTTTTTTGAGGAATACTTTGAAGACGTATAAATTAGTATTGAGGGTAGAAAGAGGTGTACCCTTTGTGTATGAATATAGAGATAATGCATGAATAGACCATACAGTTAATAAATAATATAACTGGTTCCACTTTAAATAACGGATTGAATTGATAACTGAAAAAATATAAGAGATCATATATTGATATAGAATCATTCATAACAACTAGTAATACGTCTAATTGTAATATTAAAGTTATGGTTTATCATCTAGAGTGTATGAGTTTTGCTTCAAAAGCGATTATGGAAATCAAAAATAATGTGATTGGAAAGAAGTCTCATGAAACGACTAGTCAAAAAACCTGGAGGAATACATGTTTTCTGAAGCAGAAAGTGATTAAAAGTGAAATAAATGCCTATAAATTTGTGAACTTGTAGATGAAATATACATCCTACAATGTGCATAAACTGAAGAAATAGTAATGTACCAGTGTTGTATAAAAATGAACTTCAAAATACATATCATGTCTCATAGGAATATACTTGCATTGATGGTAAACTGGGTCATTTACTGCAGAAATATTAGGAGTTATATGTACCCTTCAATGAAGTTAGTTTTCAGTACTAGGAAACAAATATGTATTTCAGGTGAATGAATATTTTTGAGAATCATCTTGTGAAAAGTTGATTATAAATCCACATACATGAACATGAATAAATTTATGGAGTGTATAATAAGACACATATATTTAATTTTTTTAAATATCTGGAGAGTGTATATATATATATATATATATATATATATATATATATATATATATATATACAATACCCACACACAGAATATAAAAAGTAGCAATATATATGCCAATCGAATTACACCGTGAAATATATATCATCCACAGATCCAAAAATATTCATTTTACTGAATATGGATTGATGTATAACTTTTTTCAACTAAGAAGCTCACCCATAGTTTGAATTTTTAGTTCCAACAGCATTTAGGAAGAGTGATCTCTTCTCACACTTTGTATCTGCCAAGTCATGTAACTCACAAGAATGTACGTGTGATACCAGGTAAGATTCTATATGTGCATATAAAAATACATGTGCTTAATAGACTAGAGAGAAAGGGAGACAGGAATTCACATATTTGTTAACTTTAAAAACACATGTACATCTATTTCAACAAAAAAATTGACTAGATTTATAACTCCTACACTATATAATGCAAAAGGCAAGTCCAAGTATACAACATGCCTCCCCTGAACTGCTTGTATTTCTATTCTGTTTGGGTTTTTTTCCTCCATCATATTAGGATTAGTATTCAGAATCTAGTATGGTATGTGTTAGTGTCAGGGATTCAGTATTTCAAATGTAAAATAGGAAAATGTATCCAATGTGTATGCAAATATGTGCTAAAACAAAATCTTCCCACTCTCATCCAGAACAATTCCTTGACATTACCTTTTCCCCAAGTAAGACACAATTAGAGGAGAACAGTTAGAAAATCTGTGAATACATATCTGGAATGGAATATGCTCAGGAGTTCATAACCTTGGAAGTGGTTGAGGACTTTCCAAAAGTATGGGACAGGGTAAACACTCTACAAATATGGAGCTCTGCTGGCCTAAAGACTTTTTAAGAAACTGCCGCTGAGGTTGGGCACTTGAAATATATGTTGTTGTCAGGAGCTTTAGCTTTTTTTCTACTGAGACCATCAAAGCTTTGTCTGCATCTATGTGACCTGGAGGACATGGTTTTTTTCTTTTCCAATGAACATGAGGCAGCAGTGCTAAATTCTCTCTTTGTAGGTATACTGTGGCCACTGGGGGCTAAGTGTCTTCCCATGTGGACTGTGAAGCCTTTGGGTCATCCTCCACTTTTCGTGGTGTTCCTCGCTGTTGCACTGGGACTTTGGCATTTGCTTCATGAAATACAAGGAGTTCAACTGGGACACAGTGCTCGAGGCAATTCTGTGACATGTGGTGGGTCAGAGTCTGCAGGAGAATGCACCAAACAGGCTTCTATCCCACATAGCTTGCCTCCTTGTCCATAGTAACATGATTCTGAATATTGCCCAGAAACATCTCCATATAACAAGATGACTTTACATGGAAGGGTCTGCTGGCTGCACCATGTCAGTCACAAGCTATTTGGAAGCCAATGGCAGATCCACATGGGCCCACCACAGATGTTTTATTACACACCTGCCAACCACTGCTCTACGCCCACTACTAAGAAGGTGCCAACTTCCTGGCATCTCTGTTCTACACCATTTTCATGAAACCAAGTCAATCAAGGCACTGTCTGGTACACTCATGATCAGCAACAGGAAATCCAAATGTTATCCAGTGCCACCTGGTCATGGGAATTTCAAAATTTTCATGGTATTTATCTAGGCATTTTTCAAGAATGAAATTGGAGGCACTGTGTGATTCAACTCATTCAGGAACCATTAAATGGTGAGGAAGCTCATTTCAATGAAAGCTCTGGAGAACTCTCACAGGAAAGGCCTCCCAGAGAGTGGCCAAAAGGTCACATGAAGCCAGGCCCATTGAGGTCTACAATGTGATGTCCATGGGTGTTGGGACTCTCAACTATGGATGCCACGTCTTTCAGAATAAAATCATGTGATATCCTGGCTGAGAATCCCAGGGCTCTGTGGAAAGCAACCGTGGGCCTAGATCTCACTTTCCAAGGGTGATTCTCATGGGTGGTCTCCTAAAATCCCAACAAAATTTATGGCAAAACTTCTCTGAAGTCAGTTCCAGAACTCATTCTCTAAGGGAAATCACACCAGAGTTCAAGCCCAGGTGGACCCAGTCATCTCTTCCAACTGCCACAAAAATGAACACAATTCAAACCAAAACACTCCCACATGGCCCTCATCTTCTTTCATATAGACACTAATCATAACCTCTGGCTGGAGTTTTCCATGAGGGGAGGAGTCCATGAGAGTGTCCAAAATAACTCCTTTGACCCTTATTGACCTTAAGTCAGTGTGGTCTGGACACCCTTCATGTGAACAAGGAGTGATCAAATATCCTAGACGTTAATACTGCTATGCTTCTCCAATTTGAGTAAACCTGACTGTCAGGTATACATTTTTTTGCGATTTGGAGTCATAAGGAAACACAAGAACCTCTTCAGGTCTTTGAAGAACCCTTTTGACCCAAGGGATCCCTATTCTCACTTGATGGAGTTCAAGACCCTTACAGAGGAAGGCGAGAGACTTCATCCACAGTGACTGCTCTTTAGACCATTTTGGTTTTGGATGCACACATGGGATCTCTCTTTACATCCATCAGGTGCTGAGAATCTAAGCCACAGCCTCACACAGGGCCAAGAGGCTGATTCAGACACATCCATTTCCAAAGCAATTAAGCAAAGAGCCACAGGTAATGCCCACTCATTTCCATTTCAAAATTGTTTTTTTCAGGCTTCATAAAGGGGTGACCTGAGGCAAAGACCTTCCTCACATTCAGGGCAACAGAACAATAGGTACGAAAAAGGCCAAAAGCAGGGTTTCTCCACTGAGACTTTTCTGGTCACACTGATATCTGAGTTTTCTGAGATGCTCGCCATTCCTATCAGCTATCCACTACATTGCCATGTCATAGAGCTTGGAGGTGGTACATATCTTGGACACAAAACCATGAGCCTATTCTGGAGAGTGGCAAGAATTCTGGAAGAAAACAGGAACTTAGGAAGATAGCAGGTGTTGCCCATCGATAAGGCAAGCCCTAGTCCATTCATAAATTGGGCAGGATGAATGCTGGGAAGCTTTCTACAAGACAGGAAACATCCATTGATGCATTCTCTTTTCTCATGTGTACAACCACGGACACAGTGAGATACACAGACATAAAAACACTAGCCTTGTCAAACGACTTACTAGAAACATTTCACTCCAAACAAAAAAACACCGCCTTTTCTTCCTATTCTCAGAACATGAGACAAAACTACAAACACACACCCACAACCACAAAGTCACCTCCTTCCCCCAAGAATGTCTGTGACTATCCAGAGTGACCTCTGACTGGTGGGCCATACACAGTTCCCCCAAAATTGCCTGTCCTGTCTCAGATTTGATCTTCTTGGCCACCTCTATGAAGTGGTCAGGAAACACTTCTGAGCCACTACCTGCTTTCTCAGGAACAGCCGCCATTCAGAGCTTTTCTGGCATTTGGCCATCCTCACATCATTAGATACCAAGAAAGACTGGATCTGTCCTTGGTAAATCCAAACAACTGAGACCACTGGGACTAGGACTGGGACTGGCTCTGGTTGCCTGGCTTCCTGGATCCCAAGTTCAGAGAGTTCCATCACCAAGGAAGTGAGGTGAGGTCACTCCCTTCAGGAACTGAATGAAGTTACTGCCTTAGCAACCACTTTGTCCTAACAGTTGCTTCCAATGATCCCATGAGTTGGAGGCTGCCCCTACTTTCTGTGACACTTTCACAAGTTAGAGTGGTATACCAACCATAGGCAGCCGGGAACAGCTCTCCACTCAGGCCTTGTTTGGTCTATCTACTCTACATTAAGAAGAGAGAGGCTGATTCATACAAAGCCCTTCATCCTGACGAGGATGTTTCTAATGGAAGATGACTTTTGATCTCTCAGATCCTTCATAGCTGCCTACATCTTCTCCAGGGATCATTTCTGCATGGACCTTTGAAGTTCTCAGCAGGTGGAAGATCCCCTACATTCCTCTATTTTAAGAACAACTCAGTCCCTGCTGTTCTGTAAAGTTAGATTGAGGGAACAATATATGGTAATGGATAAAAACCCTTTTGATTTGGTTTAGGAATCATTCTGCTGGATGAATTATGGTATTGGGAAAATGCGATATTTATAAGAATATACAGATGAAATATATGTATGAAATCAGAAATCTAGGTAAGATTTGAAGCCCAGAAGGGCATTGGGCCCTTGTTTGGGATACTTAGGTTTGAATTACGTTCTGCACAAATGTCTCAGATAAATTGATATACAATGACATAGAACCTTGTACCTTGGATGATTGAATGTAGAAGAGAACATCCACTCAAACAGGGATAGTCCGTAGGATCTGGAAGATAGTCAGTAGGTTTCCGGAGAAGAGTCAGTATAGGATTTCAACCAAATGTTCTTTAGCAATAGGGTTTCGGTTAGAGAGTGAATGTAAATATTAGTACATGTGAATTGTCAGTCACAATGATGAACTGGGAAAAATATGTAGGAAAGCAAATATCAATAGAGAAATCAGGGAATCAGGCAAAGTATAAAGTGAGTGAGAGGATTAGACATTTTCAACAGGGTTGAGTTTGAATATATAATCTTAGGAAGAAACAAATATGTAGTCACCAATAGGATTGACATTTGAGAGCGTTACGCAACCTGGACATGGATGTTTTCAGTAATCCTTGTTCACTTTCCATTTAGGCTTTTGTGCAATCATAAGGATGAACTTTGCCTTTTGTGTCCAGAATATTACTCTGATAAAATGTATGTATAGCTCAGATAACATGAGTATTTCTTTTACCATTTCTGGGAGCAATATTTTTGAAGACATATAAATTAGTATTGGGGGTAAAAAAGAGGTGTACCCTGTGTCTATGAATATAGAGATAATGCATGAATAGACCATACTGTGAATAAATAATATACCTGTTTCCACTTTAAATAACGCATTGAATTGATATATGAAAATATATAAGAAATCTTATAATGATATACAATCATTTATTCCAACCAGTTATATATCTAATGGTAATTATAGGGTTATGGTTTTTCATGAATTCTGTGTGAATTTTGCTTCAAAAGTGATCATGGAAATCGAAAATAATGTGTTTGGAAAATAGTATCATGAAAAGACAAGTCAAGAAACATGGGGGAATACATGTGTTCTGAAGCAGGTTGTGATTGAAAGTGAAACAAATGTGTATAAATTTGCTAACTTGTGGATGAAATATGTTTCCTATGATGTGCATAAACTGAAGAAATAGTAATGTACTAGTGTTGAAAAAAATGAACGTCAAAATACACATCAGGTCCCATAGGGATCTACTTGCATTGCTGTTAAACTGGGTCAGTTACTGTAGAAATTTTAGGATTTGTATGCATTATTCACTGATTTTAGTTGTCAGTACTAGGAAACAAATATGTATTTCAGGTGTATGAATATTTCTGAGAATAATCTTTTGAAAATTTCATTATTAATCCACACATATGAATATGAATGAATTTGGGGAGTGTATATTAAGAAACATATTTCATAATGTGAAAAATCTGGAGAGTGTGTATATATATATATACATACACACACACACACACACACACACACACACACACAGACATTAAAATAGCAATATATATGCCAATCGAAATTCACCATGAAATATATACTATCCACACATGCATAAATATATATATGAATGAATATGGATTTATGTATAATGTTGTTCAACTAGGAAGCTCACCGATAGGTTTAGTTTTCAGTTCCAACAGCGTTTAGGAGTAGTGATCTCTTACAATTTGTAACTGCCAAGTCAGCCACCCCACAAGAATGCACGTGTGGTACCAGCTAGTATTCTATACGAGCATTTAAAAATTGATGTGCTGAATAGGTACAGAGAAAGGGAGACAGGAATTCACATCTTTGTTAACTTTCAAAACACATGGAGAGCAATTCCAACAAAAAATTGAATAGATTTATAACTCCTACTGTATATAATGCAAAAGGCAAGTCCAACTCTACACCATGACTCCTCTGAACTGCTTGTATTTCTATTCTGTTTGGGTTATTTTTATCAATCTTATTAGGATTAGTAGTCAGAGTCTAGTAGGGTAGGGGTTAGTGTCAGTAATTCAGTATTTAGATTGGAAAATTGGAAAATGAATTCAATGTGTATGTAAATATATGCTACACAAAAATCTTCCCACTCTTCTCCAGGACATTGCCTTGACATTACTTTTGTCCCAAGAAAGACCCAATTAAAAGAGAAGAGTTAGAAAATCTGTGAATACATATATGGAATGGAAAATGCTCAGGACTTCACAACCTTGGAGTTGGTAGAGGAGTTTCCAAAAGTAAGGAAAGGGTAAACACTCCACAAACATGGAGCTCTGCTGGCCTATATAGTTCTTGAGAAACTGCCTCTGAGTTTGGGCACTTGAAATATATGTTCTTGTCAGGAGCTTTAGCTTCTTTGTAGTGAGACCATCAAAGCTAGGTATGCATCTATGTGACCTGGAGAAAATGGTTTCTTATTTTCCAATGAACATGAGGCAGCAGTGCTGAATTCTCTCATTGTAGGTAAACTGCGGGCTAAGTGTCTCCCCATATGGACTGTGAAGCCATTTGGTCTTCCTCCAGTATTCCTGGTGTTTCTTTTTGCTGCTCTGGGAGTTTGGTATTTGCTTCACGAATTACAAGGAGATCAACAGGGACACAGAGCTGGAGGGATTTCTGTCACATGTGGTGATTCATGGTGTGCAGGAGAATGCACCAACCAGACTTCTATCCCACATAGCGTGCCCCCTTGACCGTAGCAAACTGATTCTGAACATTGCCCTGAAAACTCTCCATATAACAAGATGCCTTTACATAGAATTGTCTGCTGGCTTCACCATGTCAGTCACAAGCCATTGGGAAGCCAATGGCAGATCCACATTGCCCCACCACAGATGTTTTATCACACACCTGCACACCACTGCTCTAGGCCCACTAATCATTAGGCTCCAACATACTGGCATCTCTGTTCTACACCATTTTCATGAAACCCAGTCAATCAAGGCACTGTCTGGTACACTCCTGATCAGCAATAGGTCATCCAATAGTTCTCCAGTGCCACTTGGTCATGAAAATTTCAAAAATATCATGGTATTTATCTAGCCATTTTTCATGGATGAAGTTGAAGGCACTGTGGGTTTCAATTCATTCTGGAACCATGAAATGGTGAGGAAGTTCATTTCAATGAAAGTTGTGGAGAACTCTCACAGGCAAAGCTTCCCAAAGAGTGGCCAAATGGTCACATGAAGCCAGGCCCATTGAGGTCTACAATGTGAGGTCCATGTGTGTTTTGACACAAAAAAGAGTTCAAGCCCAAGTGGACAAACTCATCTCTTCCAACTGCAACACAATTGACCACATTTGAAAGAAAACACTCCCACATGGCCCTCATCTTCTTCCATACAGACACTCATCATAACTTCTGGTTCGAGGTTTCCATGAGGGGTCACCCCAAGACAGTGTCCAAAATAATCTCCCTTTACCTTCATTTACCTAAAGTCAGGGAGGCCTGGATACCCTTCCTTTGAACCAGGAGTGATCAAATAGGCCTGCCCTTAATACTGCTCTGCTTCTCCAACTTGTGGCTTACTGACTGTCCCGTATAGACTCTTTGTGTGAATTGGAGTCATGAGAAAACCCAAGCACCATGGTCTAGCCTCTGCAGGGCTTTGAAAAACTCATTTGACCCAATGGATTCCAATGCTCACTTGATGGAGTTCAGGAACCAAAGAGCGATAGGCAAGAGTCTTCATGCACAATTACTGATCTTTTTGCCATTTTGGTTTTAGATGCACACATGGGATCTTTCTTTAGATCCATCAAGTGCTGAGAATCTAAGCCACAGCCTCACACAGGGCCAAGAGGCTGATTCAGACTCATCCCTTTCCAAAGCAATTAAGCAAAGAGCCATAGGTGATGCCCACTCATTTCCATTTGAAAACTATTTTTTTCAGGCTTCAAAAAGAGGTGGCATGTGGCAAAAACCTTCCTGACCTTCAGGGCAACAGAACAATAGGTAAGCAAAAGGCCCAAAGCACGGTTTCTCCACTGAGACTTTCCTGGTCACACTGATATCTGAGTTTTCTGAGATGTTCGCCATTTCCTTCAGCTATCCAGTACATGGCCATGTCACAGTGTTTGGATTTGGTACATATCATGGAGAGAAATCCATGAGCCTATTGTGGAGACTGGCCAGAATTCAGAAAGAAAACAGGATCTTAGGAAGATAGCAGGTGTTGCCCATCCACAAGGCAAGTCACAGTCCATTCATAAATTGGGCAGGATGAATGATGGGAAGCTTTCTACAAGACAGGACACATCCATTGATGCCTTTTCTTTGCTATGGTCTACAACCACGGACAAAGTAGGATACACAGACATAGAAACACTCGCTTTGTCAAAAGACTTACTAGAAACAGTTCACTCCAAACCAAACAAACCGCCTTTCCTACCAATTCTCATAACATAAGACAAAACCACAAACTCACACCCACACCCAAAAAGGCATCTCCCTAACTCAAGTTGGTCTATGACTATCAGGGGTGTCTTCTGACCAGTGGACCATACTATGTTCCTGCAAAATGGCCTGTCCTGTCTCAAATCGGGTCTCCATGGCCAACTCTGTGAAGTTGTATGGAGTCATGGGTGAGCCACTACCTGCTTTCTCAGGAAAGGCACCTTTTCTGAGATCGCTTGGTATTTGGCCATCCTCACATCAGTAGGTACCAAGAAAGACTGACACTATACTTTGTAAAAACAAACAAGAAGGCCACTGAGACAGGGACTGGGATTGGCTCTGCGTACCTAGCTTCCTGGATCCCAAGTTCAGAGAGTTCCATCACCAAGGAAGTGATGTAGGTCACTTCCTTCAGGAACTGAATGAAGTCACTGCCTTGGCAACCACATTGTCTTAACAGTTGCTTCCAAGTGTCCCATGAGATGGAGACTGCCCCTACTTCCTTGACACTTTCCCAAGTTAAAAAGGTATATCAACCCTAGGCACCCGGGTACACCTCTCCACACAGATCAGGTTAGTTCCATCTTCTCTACATTAAGAAGTGAGAGGATGATTCAGACACATCCCTTCATCCTGACCAGGTTGTTTGCCATGGAAGATAAATTTTGCTCTCTCAGGTCCTTCATTGCTGCCTACATCTTCTTCAGTGATTTTTTTTCTGCATGGACCTTTGAGGTTCTCAGCAGGTGGAAGATCCCCTACATTCCTGTATTGTAAGAGCAACTGTGTCCCTGCTCTTCTGTAAAGTTAGATTGAGGTAACAGTGTATGGTTAGGGTTAATAATAGGTTCGATTTGGGTTAGGGATCATTCTGCAAGATGAATAATGGTATTGGGAACCTGTAATATTTATAAGAATATAGACGTGAAATATAAGTATGAAAACAGAAATCTAGGTAAGATTTGAAGCCCAGAAGAGCATTGGGGCCTTGATTGGGATACTTAGCGTTGAATCAATTTCTGCACAGATGTCTCAGATAAATCCATATACAATGGCATAAGACTTTGTACCTTGGATGATTGAATGTGGAAGAGAACATCCAGTCCAAAAGGGATAGTCATTTGGATTAGGAAGATAGTCGGTAGTTTTAGAAAGAAGCGAGAGGATAGGATTTGGACCAAAAGTTCTTTAACAATAGGGTTTTGGTTAGAGAGTGAATGCAAATGTCAGCACATGTGAAGAGTCATTTACAATGTTTAACTGGGGAAATTATGTAGGAAAGCAGATATCAATAGAGACATTAGGAAATCAGGCAAAGTATAAAGTGAGTGATAGGATTAGACATTTTCAACAGGGTTGAGTTTGAATATATAATCTTAGGAATAAACAAATATGTAGTCACCAATAGGATTGACAGTTGCGAATATTTGGCAACCTTAAAATGGATGTTTTTAGTAATCCATGCTCACTTTTCATTTAGGCTTTGATGCAATCTTAAGTGTGACCTTTGCTGTTTGTGTCCAGAATATTAATGTGATAAAACGTATATGTAGATCCGGTGACATGAGGATTTCTTCCACCATTTCTGGGAGCAATATTTTGAAGATATATAAATTAGTATTGGGGGTACAAATAGGTGTACACTGTGTCTATGAATATAGAGATAATGGATGAATAGTCCATACTGTGAATAAATAATATAACTTGTTCCAATTTTAAATATGGTTTGACAAAATTAGAGGAGAAGAGTTAGACAATCTTTGAATACATATCTGGAATGAAAAATGCTCAGGAGTTCACAACCTGGGAGGTGGTAGGAAAGTTTCCAAAAGTAAGGAACAGGGTAAAAACTCCACCAACAATAAGCTCTGAGAGCCTAAATACTTCTGTAGAAACTCTATCTGAAGTTGGGCATTTGAAATATATGTTGTTGTCATGAGTTTTAGCTTCCTTTATACTGAGACCATCAAATTTGTGTCTGCATCTATGTGACCAGGAGGACATAGTTTCTTATTTTCCAATGAACATAATGCAGCAGTGCTGAATTTTCTCTTTGTAGTTAAACTGTTGTCACTGTGTGCTAAGTGTCTCCCCATGTGGACTGTGTAGCCATTTTGTCATTCTCCACTTTTCGTGATGTTTCTTGCTGCTGCACTGGGAGTTTTGTATTTGCTTCACGAAATACAATGAGTTCAACTGGGACACAGTGCTGGAGGGAGTTCTGACACGTGTGGTGGGTCAGGGTCTGCAGGAGAATGTACCAACCAGGCTTCTATCCCACATCGCTTGCCCCCTTGACCATAGCAAACTGATTCTGAACATTGCCCTGAAACCTCTACATATAAAAAGATGCCTCTACATATAAAGGTCTGCTGCCTGCACAATGTCAGTCACAAGCCATTTGGAAGCCAATGGAAGATCCACATATCTTTACCACAGATTTTTTATTGCACACCTGCACACTACTGCCCTTGGCCCACTACTCAGCAGGCTCCAACTTACTGGCATCTCTGTTCTACATCATTTTCATGAAACCTAGTCAATCAAGGCACTGTTTGGTACACTGCTGATAATCAACAGGACATCCAAAGGTTCTCCAGTGCCTGCTGGTCATGGGAATCTCAAATATGTCATGGTATTTATCTAGTCATTTTTCAAGGATGAAGTTGGAGGCACTGTGGGTTCCAATTATTCAGGAACCATTAAGTGGTGCGTAAGCTTATTTCAATGAAAGGTCTGGAGAACTCGCACTAGCAATGCTTCCCAAAGAGTGGCAAAAAGGTCACAGGAACCCAGGCCCATTGAGGTCTACAATGTGAGGTCCATTTGTGTTTTGACTCTCAACTATGGCTGCCAAGACTTTCAGAAAAAAAAATCTTGTGATATCCTGCCTGAGATAACCGTGCTCTGTGGAAAGTCACCCTGGGCCTAGACCTCAGGCTCTAAGGGAGACTGTCATGAGTGGCCTTCTATAATCCCAACACAATTCATGGCAATACTTCTCTGAGGTTAGTTCCAGAACTCAGTCTCTAAGGGAAATCACACTAGATTTCAAACCCAGGTGGACCTAGTCATCCCTTCCAACCACCAAACAAATGACCACAATTAAACCAAAACACTTTCACATGGCCCTCATCTTCTTCCATATAGACGCTCATTATAACCTCTGGCTGGAGGTGTCCATGAGAGGCACAGTCAAAGACAGTGTCAAAACTAAGCTCGTTGCCACTCATTTGTCTAAAGTGGGTCTGGCCTGGACACCCTTCCTGTGAACCAGGAGTGATCAAATAGGCCTGCCCTTAATACTGCTCCACTTCTCCAATTTGAGGCCTACTGACTGTCAGGTATTGATTCTTTATGTGAATTGGAGTCATGAGAAAACCCAAGCACCTATGGGCAAGCCTCTGCAGGGCTTGAAGAACTCAGTTGACCCGAAGGATCCCTCTTCTTACTTGATGGAGGTCAGAAACCAAACAGAGGATGGGAAGAGACTTCATCCAAAATGACTGATTTTTTGCCATTTTGGTTTTGGATGCACACATGGGATCTTTATTTAGATCCATCAGGTGCATAGAATATATTCCACAGCCTCACACAGGCCAAGAGGGTGATTCAGACACATCCCTCTCCAAAGCATTTAAGCAAAGAGCCACAGGTGATGCCCATTCATTTACATTTGAAAACTGTTTTCTTCTGGCTTCACAAGCAGGTAGCCTGTGGCAAAAACCTTCCTGACATTCAGGGCAATAGAACGATATTTAAGCAAAAGGCCCAAAGCAGGGTTTCTCCACTGAGACTTTCCTGTTCACAACAATATCAGTATATTCTGAGATGCTCTTTTTCTCTTCAGCTATTTAATGCATGGGGTTGTCACAGAGCTTGGAGGTGGTACATATTTTGGACAAGAAACCATGAGGCTATTCTGGACAGTGGCCAGAATTCAGGAAGAAAACAGGAACATAGGAAAGTAGTAGGTGTTGCCCATTCATAAGGCAACCCGCAGTCCATTCATAAATTGGGCAGGATGAATGCTTGGAAGCTTTCTACTCGACAGGACACATCAATAGATGCATTCTCTTTTCAAATGTCTACAATCATGGACACAGTGGGATACACAGACATAGAATCACTCACCTTGTCAAACAACTGTCTAGAAACAGTCCACTCTAAACCAAAAAAAACACCTTTTCTACCTATTATCAGAACATGAGACAAAACCACAAACTCACACTCACATTCACAAAGGCACCTCCTTTCCCAAGTAGGTCTGTGACTATCCTGAGTGTCCTCTGACTGGTGGGCCATACTATGTTCCCCCGAAATGGCATGTCCTGTGTCAGATCTGGTCACCTTGGACAACTTTGTGAAGTTGTCAAGAGCCAGCGGTGAGCCACTACCTGCTCTCTAAGGAAACACCCCTCTTCAGAGCTCTCCTGGCATTTGGCCATCCTCACATCAGTAAATCTCAAGAAAGACTGAGTCTGTCCTTGGTAAATCAAAATAAGTTCTACCACTGGGAATGGGACTGGGACTGGCTCTGGGTGCCTGGCTTCCTGGATTCCAAGTTCAGAGAGTTCCATCACCAAGGAAGTGAGGTGAGGTCACATCCTTCAGGAACTGGATGAGGTCACTGATTTGGCAACCACTTTGTCCTAACAGTTGCTTCCAAGGTTCTGATGAGATGGAGGCTGCCCCTACTTTCTGTGAAACTTTCACAAGTTAGAATGGTATATCAACCATTGGCACGTAGGAGCAGCTCTCAACACACGCCTGGTTTGGTCCATCTTCTTAACATTAAGAAGAGAGAGGCTGATACAGACACATCCCTTCATCCTGACCAGGTTGTTTGCCATGGAAGGTGACTTTTGCTCTCTCAGGTCCTTCATAGCAGCCTACATATTCTCCAGGGATCATTTCTGCATGGACCTTTGAGGTTCTCAGCAGGTGGAAGATACTCTATATTCCTGTATTTTAAGACAAACTCTGTTCCCGCTCTTCTGTAAAATTAGATTGAGTGTATGGTTATGTTTAATAACAGGTTCGATTTGGGTTAGAAAGGAAACTACACAGTTGAGCAAACAGGGTTCTACAGTTAGAAATAATATGAGGATTATTAATGGACCGGCCAGGACGGATAAAAGCGTAGTTAACCAGGAGGATTGTGTGAACCAAGACTCAAACCATCCTTTTTGGGCCACTTTCTCTCGTTGATGCTCTTCAAGGCGTTTTCTTAATTTTCTCATAGATTCTTTTACAACTCCAGGATTGTCGTCATAAAAACAACATTCTTCCCTCAATGCAAGCACAAAGGCCTCCTTCTCTCATGAAGAGGAGTTCCAACACTCGCCTGTTCTGTAAAACAACTTCAGAGAGAGAGAGGTTACAGATTCCTGTAAAGCTGTGATGCATGTTTTTAATATCTTATGTTTTGGTCTATTGCTGCTTCTAATTGTATCATTTGTTTTGTCCCATGGGCAAGGGCAGTTGTTCCTGTGCCCACCCCTGAAGCAACTATTGTTAATAATAGGATGGCTAAAGTGAGGGATACAGGTTCCAGGTGGAACCAGGTTGTTTGCCCCCCTATTTGAACTTTAAATGAACCTGCATCATGATAGAGTACTCTGGAAAACATCTGCATCATTACATAATTAATCATATCTGTTGACCATTTTACGAAAACATAAACAATGTAAAAGTGTATAGAATTATACTGTTGTAGGGACAGACAAGGCAAGGCTCCTAAGATAGCACCGGAGACAGAAAAACAGTCTTATTTGGTTGCATCTGGATTTACAGGGCATTGCCTCTGTTGTAATCAATTAATCCCCTGAACCCCAAGTTTCGGTAGTTTTAGAATTTATACCCAACATGTATGGGAAGGGGCTCAGAAGTCCACAGTCTGCAGAAGTTCACAAAAAGCAGTTGTTGTTTCTGTTTTTTTCTTTCCTCAGTTCTTGGCAAGTTAACTGTTCAAGGACAACTAGGAAGGAAACAGCTTTTTGTTTCTTTGTTTCTCCCTGCCAGGTGTCACCACGGAGCCCAGTTGGTAAATTTTTAATCTTAGAAATGTAGCCATCTCTGTGAAGTCCCAGCTCAAGGGCAGAGGCCTTGTTCACATATTTTGTGAAAAACTAGTAAGGGGGTGTCTAGCTTAGGAGTGGTGATTCTTCCAGCCAGTGGCCAAGTAGAACAGGACAACACGAAAAAAGGAAGTTTATCTACATTGAACTCATTCAGAGGGACTCTTTTGCTGAAAGACCTAAAATAAGCCTTGGTGAAGACTTCTGGAGAAGGTCATTTAAGACTTTTCTCTGGGCCTGGTACAGAGGGGAAGACAGGGTAGTCGAGGCTGAGAGCAGCTCAGTGGATCTGAGAATGAGGAAGGAGAGATGTAAAAGAATAATGGGAAAAGCGTTTGGGATTTTCCTAGCAACAAAAACTTGAGCAGTAGAATGGGTAGAGCAGAGGGGAAGACAGGAGTGAGTATCCCACAAAGCCTGTGAGAGACTTTAAATTTTTAGTAACCTGTTTTCAGTGATCACAAAGCAACTTTAAAGGCCATTTTCATTACATCTTGGATAGTGGTCTGAGGGCTCTTCTCAGCTGGTTTGATCTTTGGGTTAGCTTGTTAGATTACCTGGTGGGACCCAGTGTGGGCACTGTCAAAAGAAGAGAAGAGTGAGTGGTCGAGGGGTGCCTCAGTACCTGCTACCTCAGTAAGGAGGCAATGGTCTGTGATCTGGCAGAGGTTTGGGTTTCTGTTCTAGTAATTGGAGGGGAGAAATCAGGTTGCTGAGGAGGGAATGAGAGCAGAGAGTCTAAAGCAGAAGGCTGAGGGTGAGGAACTATTGGAAAAGCATTGTACAGGATGTGAGAGAAGGAGGGAAAAGGACTCCACATAGGGAAATTTCCTTCCACCCTTTTGAACACTTGATGAAGTTAAAAAGGTCACGCAGAATTTGAGGATCTAGAGACCCCTCTGTGGGCCATAGTTTTTGGTTGTCTAATTGGTAATATGGCCAATGCTGTGTACTGAATTTGATGAGGACTTTGGTTCCACCAGGCAGCCCCTGTATGCTCACATCCCTATGACTTACAGAAGAAGTCGGCTTTTCCCACACACAGCCCTGGCTGTTTGTGGCTTTGATAGTCGGCCGGGCAAACATAGTAATCTAGGCTAGCCAACCTGAATCTGGCTCGCGTGTCCCTGCATCCATAATGTTTGTTTCCATTATCTATGGTAGGGAAGGGATTTAATTGAATATTAGTGGGATCCTCTTCATCAAGGATATCCCATTAGGAACGACATATAGCCAGCTGAAAACTGTCTGGGTGGAGAGATGGCCACCAGGTCCCTAAGGGAGATGTATGCAAGATGGACCATACTTCTTGTCTAGTAGGATTTGTGATCAGCCATCGCTGCTGAACGGGCTGATGAATGTTAGGACTACTGGTGGCCAAGGGGAGAGTCTATAGACTCATCCACATCGCGAATACCTAATTTGAAATGGTTACCAGTCTTTTCCAGTTTCCAACCAGAATCTGGACACAGCACAGGCTTGAGATGAGAGGCAGGGATCCAGGAAGTGATTCCGTCTTCTTTTACCACTGAAGGAGTTTGAAGTGGCACCTGGTATGTTCCTTTCCAGTGGGGTTCCAGGGATGACACTTGATTTCGTCTTATGTAGATGAAGTCTCTTACTTGATATTGATGTGGAGTCCCCTCGTCCCCATGTTGGTAGGCAGTGGCCAGCTGTTTCCACAGGTATCGCTGAGTTCTTCCAAGAGCTTTAAGTCTGTCAAGCAAGGGGGTATGGAAGGGATCGTTAGGCCTTAGAGTTGGGGTTAGGTCCCTTACTGGAGGAGCAGCACCATAAAGAATTTCATAGGGAGTGAGTTTACACAAAGAAACAGAGGGAGTATTTCTCGCATGAAACAGTGCATTAGGCAGGAGAATAATCCAATCATTTATGCCGGTCTCTAAGCTTAAATTTGTTAAGGTCTCTTTAATGGTTCTATTTATTTTTCTACCTGTCCTGAGCTCTGGGGTGTATAAGCACAATCTAACTTCCAATTAATCCTCAGGGTCCTGGTTAACCCCTGACTTACCTGGGCCATGAACACCGGTCCATTATCAGACCCTATTACCTTAGGCAGACCGTATCTTGGAAAAATATCTTTCAGGATCTTCTTGAAAACTATTTGTGCCATTGTTTGTTTGTTTTTTGTTTTTGTTTTTGTTTCTTTTTTTGTTTGTTTGTGTGTGTGAGGAAGGCTTCAATCCATCCTGAAAATATATCTACAAAGACTAGGATATTTTTAAGTCCATACCTTGCTGGCTTCATTTCAGAAAGTCCACTTCCCAGAATTTTCCTTGTCTGGTTCCTCATAGGTGCTTTGCTGCAGGAAGATTGGAAGGGTAAGCATTAACCAATTGACAGACCCAACAGGCTTTTGTTACCCGTTCAGATATTTCCTTTCGCTGTGAGTCGATTAGTGAAAAACTCTGTTCTTGATCCTTCAGGAATGCCTGTAGTTTCTTTGAACCAAGGTGAGTGAGTTGATGCACATTTGTAACGTAGTGTAGGGCTTTCTGAAATTGAAGGCTGGGCTCAGTGAAGTTGAAGTGTTCAGTGTCAGTGTCCTTTGATGTTATCAAAAACTTCCTGGTGCTCAGGGGTCCATTGGAAATGGGGATCTCCCTTTAACAGCAGGTATGAAGGAGCAACTAAGGACCCAAACACAGGTATCCATAACCTGCAAAAGCCATCAGTCCCATGAAACTCTCTGAGTTGTCTCCTGTTAGATGGGGGTGGTATCTTCAAAACGGTTTGTTTTCTGGGCTCAGTTAGCCATCGTTTACTGCCCCTAAGGGAATAGCCCAGGAAGATGACTTCATGCTAGCAAATTTGGGCTTTTTTGGCAGAAGCTGTATACCTGAGTTTAGCAAGGTCGGATAATAGTGCTTGGAACCCAGACTCACAGTTTTTCTTGGTATTGGCTGCCAGTAGCTTGTCATCCACGTATTGAAGCAGTGTGACTTTGCGGTGCATAGTTCTGAAGTTGTTGAGATCTCTGCAGAGGGCTTCATCAAAGAGAGTGGGGGAGTTTTTGAAGCCCTGTGCGTGTCTAGTCCATGTTAGTTGACCAGACGTTCTGGTTTCTGGGTCTACCCACTCAAAAGCAAACAGCAACTGACTATCTTTATTCAAAGGCAAGCAAAAAAAGCATCTTTTACGTCCAGAACAGTATACCATTTCCTCTCAAGGTTCAGAGTGCTAAGCAGATTGTCCGGATTAGGTACCGTGTGTTGAATGTCCTGCACTCTGTTGTTGATCTCTCTTAGGTCTTTAACGGGGCGATAGTCCCCAGTTCCTGGCTTTTTTTTTTTTTTTTTCTGGTAGCAGGGAAGTGTTCATGGCCGATTGACAGGGCCTTAGGACCCGAAGGCCAGATATTTTTGAATATGGGGCCTTATCCATTTTTAGCTTTTTTTGCTTAGAGGATATTGTTTGACATTGATTGGTGAGTCTGAGGTTTTTAACTCCACTGTTATTCGAGGTTTTTTCACGGCCAGGCCTAAACCAGCAGTTTTTGTCCAGGTATCTGGGTAATCTGTTATCCATTTCTGGGGTTGCTTGCCTGTTTGATCAGCTTGGGGGATGTGAAGAGTTGATGTTCATCTTCTACTAACATAGTTAAAGCTGTGACTATAAGAGTTTTTACTGAAGGATTTAGAAATTTCATTTCGGGGACTTCAGGGTTAAAAGTTATTTTGGCCCAGAGCATGGTGAGCAGATCTCTGCCCATTAGTGGGTCCAGGCATTCTGGGATTACAAGGAAGGAGTGATGGATGTTTCCTTTCCCCAGGTCCAATGTACTCTTAGTTGTCTAAGCCTGATATTTACTGCCATTAGCCCTTTGAACTACAGACCTTTTATTTGATAGAGGGCCCAATGGGGCCTTAAGGGCTGAGTATACTGCTTCTGTATTCACTTCAAAGTTTACTGGGGTCCCCTATACTTCAAAAGTTACCCTGAGTTAGGGGAAAAGCTCTGAGCCCCGACTTTCTTAGTCATCCTCCAGAGTCAGAATGTCTGGCTGGCGTGGCGAAGTAGAAAGATCTTTCTGGGGGCCATCCGACTCCAAAGGTGGATCATTCTGAGACACAGAATCTGCCAGGTCTGGCGTTTTACTGAAAAAGAAAGATTTTGAGCCCTTAAGCAGACTTTGGTCCAATGATCAAGGATCAGGCACAGAGGCATTGAAGTGCTCTGTCCCATTAAGAAAGATACACAGACAGTGAAAGCAAGGATACACGACACAGACAAGACAAGACAATAAAGACAGGGAATGGACATCCAATACTGAAACTAGGACTGAGTAGCTGCCAAAACTCGATGGGCTGCAATACCGAATCCGAAACAAAATGTCACTGAGTCGAGGAGACTATTGTTCCTCGAGTTCCCGAGTCCATTCCCCAGGGACATGGCCTGTGGCTCTATGACATATCTGTCAGCCACCGTCGGAGAGAGCTCACGCTCGTCACCGATAGCAATTTTGCCAAGCCCTAACCTGAAAACTGAAACCAGAAAGAGGGGCCTTATTTAACCCAGAGGAGCTTATTGGGGGTCTTTCGTCTGTGGCTGCTGGATCTCGCTGGGGCCACCAGATGTAAAGATCGGGCGAGCATTGGAGGAGGAGACCACCAAGAGACTGTCTCATGCAACAGCAAAGAGTTAATTGCGGGTCTCGCATGCAAGGGCTCAGAGCTCACTTGAATAGAGCAGAGAGCCCTGAGAACAGCTTAAGAAGTGCTTATATACTTTCCTTGGAGAGGGCAGGGAGGGAAGTTTATTTAAGGGTCAGGGTGAGTGGGCGGTTTGCGTGCAAATGGGTGACAGAGAACATTCTGCAGTTTGGCAGTTGGGGACAACACATTCTGGGACCAAAAATAGCAAACAGTTCTCAAGATTTCAACAGTGTTTTCTTAATCATACAGAAAAACAGCAAGTGACAAGTACCTATTTTATTAACCTTTCAATATAAGTATGAAAACAGAAATCTAGGTAAGATTTGAAGCCCAGAAGTTCATTGGGCCCTTGATTGGTATACTTATCATTGAATTACGTTCTGCACAAATGTCCCAGAAATATCGATATACAATGGCATAGGACCTTTAACCTTCTCTGAGGTCAGTTCCAGAACACAGTCTCTAAGTGGAATCACACCAGAGTTCAAGCCAAGTTGGACCCAGTATCTCTTCCAAAAGCCACACAAATGACCACAATTAAAACCAAAACACCCCACATGGCACTAATCTTCTTCCATATAGACACTCATCATAACCGCTGGCTGGAAGTTTCCATGAGTGGTGCAGCCCAAGACAGTGTCCAAAATGACCTCACCTGCCCCTCATTTGCCTAAAGTTAGGGTTGCCTGGACATCCTTCCTGTGAGCCAGGAGTGATCAAATAGGCCTGTTGTTAATACTTCTCTGCTTCTCCAACTTGAGGTCTATTGACTGTGGGTTTTAGATTCTTTAAGTGAATTTGAGTCATAAAAAAACCAAGCACCTATGCCCTAGCCTC
Organism: Callospermophilus lateralis; assembly: GCF_048772815.1. NCBI lineage: Eukaryota > Metazoa > Chordata > Mammalia > Rodentia > Sciuridae > Callospermophilus > Callospermophilus lateralis. The sequence continues at coordinate 17,993,560 of NC_135316.1, read as the reverse complement.
TGCAGGGCTTTGAAGAACTCATTTGACCCAAAGGATCCCTATTCTCACTTGATGGAGTTAAGGAACCCTACAGTGAAAGGCGAGAGACTTCATCCACAATGACTGCTCTTTTGGCCATTTTGGTTCTGGATGCACACATGGGATCTTTCTTTAGATCCATCAGGTGGTGAGGATCTAAGCCATCGCCTTACACAGGGCCAAGAGGCTGATTCAGACACATCCCTTTCCAAAGCAATTAAGCAAAGAGCCACAGGTGATGCCCTTTTTTTTCCGTTTGAAAACTTATTTCTTCAGGCTTCCCAAAGTGTGGGGCAGAGGCAAAGACATTCCTGACGTTCGGGGCAACAGAACAATAGGTAAGCAAAGGCCCAAGGCAAGGTTTCTCCACTGAGACTTTCTTGGTCACACTTATATCTGAGTTTTCTGAAATGCTCCCATTCCCTTCAGCTATCCAGTAAATGGACATGTCACAGAGCTTGGAGGTGGTACATATCTTTGACAAAAATCCATGAGCCTATTCTGGAGAGTGGCCAGAATTCAGAAAGAAAACAGGAACTAAGTAAGATAGTAGGTGTTGCCCATTCACGAGTCAAGTGCAGTCCATTCTTAAATTGGGCAAGATGAATTCTGGGAAGCTTTCTTCTAGACAGGACATACCCATTGATGCATTCTTTTTTCTAATGTCTACAGCCACGGACACAGTGGGATAAACAGAATTAGAAACACTCGCATTGTCAAACGACTTACTAGAAACAGTCCACTCCAAACCACACAAACCGACTTTCCTACCTATTCTCAGAACATGAGACAAAACCACAAACCCACACCCACACCCACAAAGGCACCTCCTTCCCCCAAGTACATCTGTGACTATCTGAAATGTCCTCTTACTGGTGGGCCATACTATGTTCCCCCAAAATGGCCTGTCCTGTGTCAGATCTGGTCTCCTTGGCCAATTCTGTGGAGTTGGCAGGTGCCAGCAATGAGACACTACATGTTTTTACAGGAAAGGCCCCTCTTCAGAGCTTTTATGACATTTGTCCATCCTCACATCAGTAGATACCAAGACTTACTCAGTCCTTGTTAAATCCAAACAAGTGAGACCACTGGGACTGGGAATGGGACTGGCAATGGGTGCCTGGATTCCTGGATCCCAAGTTCAGAGAGTTCCATCACCAAGGAAGTGAGTTGAGGTTACTTTCTTCAAGAATTGAATGACGTCACTGCCTTGGCATCCACTTTGTCCTAACAGATGCTTCCAAGGGTCGCAATGAGAAGGATGCTACCCCTACTTCCTGTGACACTTTCAGAAGTTAGTATGGTATATCAACCATAGGCACCCAGGAGCAGCTCTCCACACAAGCCTGGTTTGGTCCAATTTCTCTACATTAAGAAGAGAGCGGCTGATTCAGACACAACCCTTCATCCTGACCAGGTTGTTTTCCATTGAATATGACTTTTGCTCTCTCAGGTCCTTCATAGCTGCCTACACCTTCTCCAGGTATCATTTCTGCATGGACCTTTGAGGTTCCCAGCAGGTGGAAATTCCCCTACATTCCTGTATTGTAAGACCAACTCTTTCCCTGCTCTACTGTAAAGTCATATTGAGGGAACATTGTATGGTTAGGTTTAAAAACATGTTCGATTTGGGTTAGAAATCATTCTGCAGGATAATTAGTGGTATTGGGAACCTGCGATATTTATAAGAATATAGAGATAAAATATAAGTATGAAAACAGAAATCTAGGTAAGATTTGAAGGTCAGAAGGGCATTGGGCCCTTGATTGAGATACTTAGATTTGAATTACATTCTGCACACTTATCTCAGATAAATCTATATAGAATGGCATAGGACCTTGTACCTTGAATAATTGATTGTAGAAGAGAACATCCACTGAAACAGGGATAGTTCGTAGGATTAGGAAGATAGTCGGTATGTTTAGGAAGAAGAGTGAGTATATAATTTGGACCAAAAGTTGTTTAGCAATAGGGTCTTGGTTAGAGAGTGAAGGTAAATATCAGCACATGTGAAGAGGTAGTCACAATGATGAACTGAGTAAAATATGTAGGAAAGCAGATATCAATAGAGACATTATGAAATCAGGCAAATATAAAGTGAGTGATAGAATTAGACATTTTCAACAGTGTTGAGATTGAATGTATAATCTTAGGAAAAAACAAATATGTAGTCACCAATAGGAATGACATTTGAAAACATGAGGTAACCCTGAAATAGATATTTTTAGTAATCCATATTCACTTTCCATTTATGCTTTGGTACAATCATAAGTTTGACCTTTGCATTTTGTGTCCAGAATATTACTGTGATAAAAAGTATATGTACATCAGGTAACATTAGTATTTCTTCCACTATTTCTGGGAGCAATGTTTCAAGACTTATAAATTAGTATTCGGGTACAAAAAAGTGTACCCTGTGTCTATGTATATAGAGATAATGCATGAATAGACCAAACTGTGAATAAATAATATAACTGGTTCCACTTTAAATAATGGATTGAATTGATATCTGAAAATATATGAGAAATCATATATATTCATAAAATCATTCATTCCAACCAGTTATATATCTAATGTTAATATTAGGGTTATGGTTTATCATGAAGTGTGTGAGAGTTTTGCTTTAAAATTAATTATGGAAATAGAAAATAATGTGTTGGAAAGGAGTCTCATGAAAAGACCAGTCAAGAAACATGGAGGAATACATGTGTTCTGAAGCAGGAAGTGATTGAAAGTGAAACAAATCCCTATAAATTTGCTAACATGTGGATGAAATATATATCCTGTGATGTGCATAAACTGAAGAAATAGTATTATACCAGTGTTGAATAAAAATGAACATCAAAATACACATCATGTCCCATAAGAATCTACTTGCATTAATGTTAAACAGGGTCAGTTACTGTAGAAATATTAGGATTTGTATTCACCATTCACTGAAATTAGTTGTGAGTACTAGGAAAGAAATATGTATTTCAGGTTGATGAATATTTCTTAGAATAATCTTGAGAAAAGTTGTTTATAAAGCCACATACAAGAATATGGATGAATTTAGGGAGTGTACATTAAGACCCATATGTTTCATATTTTGAAAAATCTGGAGAATATATATATATATATATATATATATATATATATATATATATATATATATATATATATATATATAGATACACACACACACACACACACACACAGACATTAAAATGTAGCTATATATATGCCAATAGTAATTCTGCATGAAATATATATCATCCACAGGTACAAAAATATTCAGTTTACTGAACATGGAAAATCCCAAAGAGTGGGCAAAAGTCACCAGAAGCCAGGCCCATTGAGGTCTACAATGTGAGGTCCATGTGTGGTTTGACTCTCATCTATGACTGCCAATTCTTTCAGAATAAAATCATGTGATATCCTGGCTGAGATTCCCAGTGCTCTGTAGAAAGACAATCTGGGCCAAGATCTCATTTTCCAAGGGCGACTCTCAAGCATGGCCTCCTAAAATTCCAACACAATCCCTAAAAATACTTCTCTGATGTAAGTTCCAGAATTCAATCTCTAAGGGGAATCAAACCAGAGTTGAAGCCCTGGTAGACCCAGTCATCTCTTCCAACTGCCACACAAATGACCACAATTAAAACCAAAACACTCCCACATGGCCCTCATCTTCTTTCATAAAGACACTCATCATAACTTCTGGCTGGAGGATTCCATGAGAGGCGCAGCACAAGACAGTGTCCAAAATAATCGCCCTTTCCCCTCATTTGCCTAAAGTCACGGTGGCCTGTACACCCTTCCCGTGAATCAGGAGTGATCAAATAGGCCTGCGGTTAATACTGCTCCAATTCTCCAATTTGAGGCCTACTGACTGTGGGGTTTAGATTCTTTATTTGAATTGGATTCATAAGAAAACCCAAGAACTTATGGGCTAGCATCTGCAGGGTTTTGAAGAACTTATTTGACCCAATGGATCACTATTCTCACTTGATGGAAGTCTGGAACCTTACAGAGGAATGCGAGAGACTTCATCCACAATGACTGATTTTTGGCCATTTTGATTTTGGATGCACACATGGGATCTTTCTTTAGATCCATCATGTGCTGAGAATCTAAGCCACAGGCTCACACAGGGTAAAGAGGCTGATTCAGACACATCCCTTTCCAAAGCTATTAAGCAAAGAGCCACAGGTGATGCCCTCTTTATTTCCGTTTGAAAACTGATTTCTTCAGGCTTCCCAAGGTGTGGGGCAGAGGCAAAGACATTCCTGACATTCAGGGCAACAGAAAAATAGGTAAGCAAAAGGCCAAAAGCAGGGTTTCTCCACTGAGACATTCCTGGCCACACTGATATCTGAGTTTTCTGAGATGCTCACAATTCCCTTCAGCTATCCAGTATATGGCCTTGTCACAGAGCTTGGAAGTGGTATATATCTTTTACACAAAACCATGAGCCTATTCAGGAGAGTGGACAGAATTCAGGAAGAAAACAGCAACTTAGGAAGATAGCAGATGTTGCCCATCAATCAGGCAAGCCACCATCCATTAATAAAATGTGCAGGATGAATGCTGGGAAGCTTTCTACTAGACAGGACATATCCATTGATGCATTCTCTTTTCTAATGTCTACAACCACGGACAAAGTGAGATACACACACATAGAAACACTCGCCTTTTCAAAAGAATTACTAGAAACTGTCCACTACAAACTAAACAAACTGACTTTCCTACCTATTTTCAGAACATGAGACAAAACCACAAACTCACATCCACACCCACAAAGGCACCTCGTTCCCCAATTAGGTCTGGGACTATCCGAAGTGTCCTTTGACTGGTGGGCCATACTATGTTCCCCCGAAATGGCCTGTCCTGTCTCAGATCTGATCTCCTTGTCCAACACTGTGAAGTTGTCAGGACCCAGTGGTGAACCACTAACTGCTTTTTCAGGAGAGCCCCCTCTTCAGAGTTTTCCAGCCATTTTGCCATGCTCATATCAGTAGTTAGCAAGAAAGAATAACTCTCTCATTGTTAAATCCAAACAAGTAAAACTACTGGGACTGGGACTGGGACTGGATCTGGGTGCCTGTCTTCCTGGATTCAAAGTTCAGAGGGTTCCCTCACTAAGGAAGTGAGGTGAGGTCACTTCCTTCAGGAACTGAATGAGGTCACTGCCTTGGCAACCACTTTGTTTTAACAGCTGCTTCCAAGGGTCTCATGAGATGGAGGCTGCCCCTACTTCCTCTGACACTTTCACAAGACAGAAAGGTATATCAACCGTAATCACCAGGGAACAGCTCTCCACACATGCCTGGTTTGGTCCATCTTCTCTACATTAAGCAGAGAGAGGCTGATTCAGATACAACCTTTCATCCTTACCAGGTTGTTTGCCATGGAGGATTGCTTTTGCTTTCTCATGACCTTCATAGCTGCCTACATCTTCTCCAGAGATAATTTCTGCATGGATCTTTGAGGTTCTCAGCAGGTGGAAGATCCCCTCCCTTCCTCTATTTTAAGACCAACTCTGTCCCTGCTCTTCTGTAAAGTTAGATTGAGGGAACAGTGTATGGTTAGGGTTAATAACATGTTCGATTTGGATTAGGAATCATTCTGCTGGATCAATTATGGTATTGGGTACCTGTGATATTTATAAGAATATAGAGGTGAAATATATGTATGAAAACAGAAACCTAAGTAAGATTTGAAGCCCAGAAGGGCATTGGCCCCTTGATTGGAATACTTATCTTTGAATTATATTCTGCACCAATGTCTCAGATAAATCGATATACAATGGCATAGGACCTTGTACCTTGGATGATTGAATGTCGAAGATAACATCAAATCAAACAGGGAGACTCGGTAGAAATACGAAGATAGTCTATAGGTTTAGAAAGAAGAGTGAGTATAGGATTTGGAACAAAAGTTCTTTAGCAATAGTGTTTTGGTTAGATAGTGAATGTAAATGTCAGCTCATGTGAATTGTCAGTCATAATGATGAAAGGGGAAAATATGTAGGAAAGCAGAGATCAATAGAGACATTACGAAATCAGGCAAAGTATAAATTGAGATATTGGATTAGATATTTTCAACAGGGTTGAGTTTGAATATATTTTCTTAGGAAGAAACCAATATGTTGTCAAAAATAGGAATGACTTTTTAGAGCATTCGACAACATGGACATGGATGTTTTAGTAGTCCATGTTCACTTTCCATTTAGGGTTTGGTACAATCAGAAGTGTGACCTTTGCACTTTGTGTCCAGAATATTACTGTGATCAAATGTAAATGTTGATAAGGTGACATGAGTATTTCGTCCAACATTTCTGGGAGCAATATTTTGAAAACGTATAAATTATATTGGGTTTCCAAAGAGGTGTACCCTGTGTTTATGAATATAGACATAATGTATGAATAGACCATACTCTGAATAAATAATATTACTGGTTCCACTTTAAATGATGGATTGAATTGATATCTGAAAATATATAAGAAATCTTATATTGATATACAATCATTCATTCCAACCAGTCATACATCTAATGGTAATATTAGGGTTATGGTTTATCATGAACAGTGTGTGAGTTTTGCTTCAATGTGATTATGGAAATAGAAAATAATGTGTTGGAAAGGAGTCTCATGAAAAGACCAGTCAAGAAACAAGGAGGAATACATGTGTTCTGAAGCAGGAAGTGATTGAAAGTGAAACAAATGCCTATAATTTTGCAAACTTGTGGATGAAATATATATCCAATGATGTGCATAAACTGAAGAAATAGTAATGTACCAGTATTGTGAAAAAATGAACGTCAAAATACATATCATGACCCATAGCAATCTACTTGCATTGATGTTAAACTGGGTCGATTACCTTAGAAAGATTAGGATTTGAATGCACCATTCACTGAAGTTAGTTTTCAATACTAGGAAACAAATATGTATTTCAGGTGGATGATTATTTAAGAGAATAAACTTGTGAAAAGTTGATTATAAAACCACATACATGTATATCAATGAATTTAGGGAGTGTAAAATAAGACACATATATTTTTTTTTAAAAAAATCTGGACACATAAACACACACACATACACACACAGACATTAAAAAGTAGCAATATATATGCCAATCAAAATTCATCATGAAATATATATCATCCACAGATGCAAAAATATTTATTTTACTGAACATGGTTTTATGTATAATGTTGTTCTACTAGGAAGCTCACCCATAGTTTGAATTTTCAGTTCCAACACCGTTTAATCAGCCAAATCACAAAACTATATGTGTGATAATATGTAGGATTCTATATGTGCATATAGAAATACATGTGCTGAATAGGCTACAGAGAAAGGGAGACAGGAATTCACATATTTGTTAAGTATAAAAACACATAGAGAACTATTTCAATAAAAAATTGATTAGATTTATTACACCATTCCTTTATCATGCAAAAGGCAAATCCAACTAAACACCATGCCTCCTCTGAACTGCTTGTATTTCTATTCTGTTTAGGTTATTTTTCTCCATCATGTTAGGATTAGTATTCAGAGTCTAGTAGGGTATGGGTTAGTGTCAGGGATTCAGTATTTCGAATGGAAAATTAGATAATGAATCCAATGTGTATGCAAATATGTGGTACACAAAAATCTTCCCACTCTCATCCAGAACAATGCCTTGATATTACCTTCACTCTAAGTAATACACAATTAGAGGAGAAGAGTTAGAAAATCAGTGAATACTTATCTGGAATGGAAAATTCTCAGGAGTTCACCACCTTGTAGGTGGTAATGGGGTTTCCAAAAGTAAGGGACAGGGTTGATAGATCCAACCTTATCTTTTATTAAATTTGGGAGCCATCTTGCCACAAAGACATGAAAAGATAATTTTGGCTTCACTATAAATTACTCTAAAATTTGAACCTGCTTGGAATGCCTGCCTGTGCCTTGAACTCACCCATGCCTGGCTCTGTGACCAGATAGCAGCCTTCTCTGAAACTTTAGTGACACCTCATAAATATTGCACTTCTCTGGCCAGACAACAACCCTCTCTGAGGCTCTAATGGTCCTCATAATTTCTGATGTTGGGGCCAGAAAAAAAAATGTAAACTACCATTAGTGTGATGCTTGTCAAAGTTCTGGTATCTGTAAAACCCCTTGTGTGTAACTTCCTGGAATATAAAGCTGGGCTCTAAGAAAGGTGGGGTTGCTGTCTTGTTTCCGCCATTTTGGAAGGGAGACAGCCCGGCCAGTTGAAATAATTAGCTTGCATTAATTTGATTTTAATTGGAGTGTGTGGTCTTGTGTCCTGGTCTAATATTTTGTCGTTTCCCAGCGAGATGACCCTGCCCAAGCATATCACAAGACCAGACTGCTGGAAATTCTGAAGCTGGCCTTCCCTCTAGGGTTCCAGGCTGGAGAGCCAAGTTCCAAGACCTTGGAGTGAGCCTTTGGTCCAGGGAGCAATACAGCGAACCACCGAACTAAAACTGTTAAGAAGCACCTGGTGTAGGACGTCTCCATATGTAAGTGGTGTCTTTATAACATGTAATATTCGGTTAAGGGAGATCTATTCTGATGACAGAGAGGTGGCCTCGAGAGGCTCACATATACTCCTGTCCGGGACAGTAAGGAGAATCGTTCTTTCCTCTGTTCTGTTCTGTAGGGAATTGCTCTGGAAGGATAGAGAGGTGCCGACGGGCACACATGCACTTGTACCCCTGAGCTTTACCAATACATTGCATTGCTCCTCAGATTTTCTGTTTCGGTGCAGGGTTTCTGTTTTTTTTGTGTGTGTGTGTTTGTGTTGTTCTGTGTTCTATATGGTTTTTTTTTGTTTGTTTGTTCGTTTTTGTGCATTTTGTTGTGTGATTTCTGTGGTAAAAACTTAAGGATATTGGATGTGGAAATGGGTAATAAAGCAAGTAAGCCTGACACCCATTTGGACTGTGCTTAAAGGAACTGCAATGAACTTTACCACCCTTGGTTAAGCAGAATGAGAGAAGCCCCTAGCTGGCTGACTGGAGCACACCCACTGCAGAGGGCAATGCCTGCTGGGGACCTAAGAACTGAGTATCTCCCAGGTTAACAAGTGAAACTACTTTAAAACCCCTTGTCCCTGCAGATCAGGAGAGTCACAAACTTTGGGAAGAGTCCCCTGTGTTTCTCCTTTCTTAGCAAAGCAATAAAACCCCATTTTTCTTTTTATCCAAACACTGTCCTCATTATTAAATTGGCATTAATTGGCTTCAAGGTCAGGAACCGAAATTTAAGTTACAAATTTTGATATACCACCTCCCCCTCCACCCTGGACCTTTTTGAGACCTGACTACTGAAATGTTAGGAGATGGATCCTGCTTGGGGTGGAACCGAACCAGAGAAGCTAATCCTGTAAGTAAAAGGAGGGACTGAGGGACTCGCAGCAGCTGCCAAAGCCCTGTTGCTTCAGGGAATTCCCTCTTTCCTTACCTGAACTGTAAGGATTATGCCACCTCTGTCTTCTTAAAAAAGAGAAAAAGAAAAAGGGGACACTATATGCAGTAAAGTCACCATGTAGACCCTTGATTTTACATTTCAGGTTGCCCCTCTGTGAAAACACCTGGTTCCCTTGTGGGGACATCTATATTGCCACTGGTGTAGGAGATTTTTCTCTTATCTGCTCTGTTTTAAAGGCTTCTGTCTGTTAGCCATAGTCTGGAGCTCCTTTCTGTCTGTCTTGTGTCTTTGTTTCTGGCCCTTTAAGATATGTGCAATAATGTGTTGATATTATAAATTGTTTCTTGGGAATGATCTTAGCTGAATGTGTGTCTAAATTATGATGTTCTATTGTAACAATCTGGTATCTGAATGGGTTTTTGAAGCATTGCACAATCTTGCAGTTAAAAGTCGGGATTAGGTAATTGTTTAGTTTATGATTTCAGATAATTCATGCCAGAGAACTTTAATACTTAGGATGGAAAACTAAAGAACTCTACTTCCAAGTCAGCAAGTAACTTCCCGATCATTCAGCCTTTTTTTTTTTCACCAATTTTGAATTGGGTAGCCTGAGAAAATATCACTGTGTGTATCAGTGCATTAATTTGGACAAGGATAGTAAATCATAATATGGTTTCTGTTGATAAAAAAAGATGTAAAGATATAAAATTTTGTGAGTTGTATCTTAAACATGTATCATAATTTTCAACATCCTAACCTGAAAATTATGGTTAAAATGACTTAGGCCTGAGGTGTCTGCTCAGAATAGCAGTTTTTTCCTGCTCCTTCCAGACCTCAGACAGGACTTAGATTGAAATGCAAATGAAAGAAGCCTGCAAGCTCATTAGCAGACTGATCTGGGGCATAAGGAAGAAAAAATGTAAATGATATGGTATTTACAAATTACTGGCCAGTCATTTTTTCTAGGACTCTTACTTTTTTTCCTTAGACTCTGGGTTTTTTTTTTTTTTTTTTGAGCTCATGATTTTGATCCTGCAGACCTAGGTTAATGTTTTTCTGATCAGATCTATCTTTGACCAACTGTGGAGTTTTTGAAACATTGCAATGGAGATTTCACCTGCGAAAAGCTACAAGGCCTTTACTATTATTATGTGTGCACACTTTTGTTATGTGTTGTATGTCTATATATACATATGTCCGTATATCATACATGTGATACACAAATTAACATGTAAAAGGAGCGCTCATAAAAACAAATTTTAAAAAGTGGATCGAAAAATCTTCAATTCACGTCATTTAAATGGTTAAATTGAAATTTGAAAAACAGATAAAAATAAATGTCTTTAAATTTAATCTTAAGAGTTTTTCTAGGTGTTCAAAAATCTAATAAAATATTAATGTCTATAAAATGTCTAATATGACTTGGTTCTAGGATGTTTCCTTCAACAAACAAATGGTTTACACTGTTTAATACATTTGTCTAATATTTTGATAAATTAGTAAAGTAAATTATGATATGGGATTACTCATTCATGTGTACTTTTGTTAGATATCTGATTGATCAACTAAGGTCTGTATAAGTTTGTACTAAAGTATGTATAAGATTGTAAAAATCAGTCATGTGTTAAAGAGACAAAAATTTCTTAAAACATAAGTTTACCAATAACATTGTGTTTATTAATTTTTATTTTTTCTAGAGCAAGCAACCATAAAAATTAAACAAATGATTAAATAAGAACTGTTGTTTTAGAGCACTGTACTGCCATTTCTTTAAAAGCTTAACTGGGATAATGTAGAAACATCCATGTAATTGTGATGCTATTAATGTGCTTATATCTTCCAGGTATACAAGTCTGTAAGGTAGAAACTTAAAAGAGCATTATATCAAGCTGCTATTCTGAAGTTGAATGGTAAAAATATATATTGGGCATTCATTTACATGTTATCAATAAGACATGTAAAGTTTTATGTTACTTTTTACATTGGGAACAATTAAAATATATTTTTAATTTAATGAGAGCCTAATCTATGTAAAGGTTAAGAACATTCAGACTTTCTTTAATTCATGTTTTAAATGTGATATCATATGGTGTTAGCTAATGTTCATGTGACCTCAAACAATTTATGTAAACTTTGTAAAATGATATTTAAAAAAACAAATTTCTGCTTTAGAACTAAAACACTTGAGATTTATAAAGAGCCCTGCCTTACCTGAGATAAGGCTCTGTGTCCCAACTTACTACATGTTAGAATAACTACAAAAGCAGTAGGTCAGATTTTATTTCATTTAAAGTTATGTTCAAAAGCTGTTTTTTTTTTTTCTGTCAAGTTTACTAGGATCTCAAACAGGGGATATAATGTATAACTCAGCCAAAATATTCAGGGTAGGTATTACACGAACTAAGTATTTTTACATTTGTTAATTTTATTTTGAAATTTTCTTATAAGTGATCTAAAGATTCCCTGTTATTGTTTTACAAATGTGTTGCTTTAAGAACACAACATGGGTTTATTCAAGATAATAAGTCATCACCTACAATACAGACAGAATAATACAGATCCCAATTTATTAAAAAAAATAAATAATTATAAAGTTATAGACATTAAAGCCCAGTACTCTTAATGTAAGGCTGTTAAAATTTATTTGTTGGATGTTTAAGATTAGGATTTAAAATTAAAGTTAAATGAAAGGGCCAAGAAAACCAACATTTGGCTCTTGCCCTCTGAGTCAGTCTAAATTCAGGGAACAGGGTACTTCTCTAAAGAGCTTTGCAACTCTGAGCCACATAACCTCCCGATCAGGGAGATAAAAGAGACCACTGGAGAACAGAAAGCCAATCAGTGCATTTGTTATGAAGAGGAGAGTCATCAGAGAAGGGAGATATCCCTGATGCTTCCGAGGGAAGCCACATGGTCAAGCAAGACCTGGACCCACCTAGCACAAATGACACTAGCAGAACTGAGAAGCTGCTATCAAGATTCCCCAGAAATGACTCCCATAAAAGCTCAGCTGACTGTTAACAATAGATAGAAACAAAAGTCAGTTTGTCTGCTTCATCTTAAACACTTAGCAAAGACAGTAAATACCAAAATACAGCCATTCCTGTGCATTTTAAATAATAATAATAATAATATTTTAAGGTATACACTTAATGTTAGCCTCCCAAAATAAGTAAGACTGGAGGTTACAAAGAAGGATTCTCAGACAAGAATGCCTGATAACCATAAAAAGAGACTATCAAGAGGAGCTTCCAGAGGCAGATGTTTTTAGTTTAAGGCCTACAGATATTCCTAACCTACACAGGTAGGCTTGTTGTTTGCTAGTACGATTATCCAGCCCTGAGTAACAGAATTAAAAGTTTCTCTATTAGACACAGAGATAATACTAGTAAAAGGATTTTGCAAGATCAGTGACAATAAATTATTAAACTGTAACTTATGGGGAAGGACAACTGTAACACTAACTGTTAAATATTAAGTTGACAGTCCTTATAACTGGGGATAATAAAGACTGGTGAGGGAACTTCTATACAGTGACATGTTCCAGCTGCTGCAACATTTATTCAGTACTCATGGTTTTTGTTTCTGTCATAGAAGAATCCATCCTCAGATGCCTTTACAACCTATTCTTTCCCAACCAGACTTCAAAACAAACTGACTTCTAAAAGGCAACTCATGTCCTTTAACTGAATTCCAAAAGGCAACTCATGTCCCTCATGCCATGCCCCCTCACATCACCCTCTCTCAGCTCAGAAGAAGCCAAAATGTGTGATGCCTCTCTTCTTACAACAATGAAGCCAAAAATAAATAGACTATCAATATAAGTAAATAATTAAGTCAGGTACAATCAGGAATTCAGTTTTGGGTGAGTTCTAAAAATTTGGAGACTGTTACCTGAATGATTAAAATTTCCTCAGTGCTCTTCCCCTACCCTATCAAAGATTTGAAAGGGACACATTAGAAAAGGGGAGAATGATAGACCCAACCTGATCTTTTATTAAAATTGGTAGCCATCTTGCCACAAAGCCATGAAAAGATAGTTTTGGCTTAACTATAAATTAGTGAAATTCTGAATCTGCTTGGAATGCCAGCCAGTGCCTTGAACTCACCCATTCCTTGCTCTCTGACCAGATATCAGCCCTCTCTGAAACGTTAGTGACACCTCATAAATATTGGCCTTCCCTGGCCAGAAAACGACCCTCTCTGAGGCTCTAATGGTCCTCATAAATTCTGATGTTGGGGACAGCAAAAAAAAAAAATCTAAACTACCATTAGTGTGATGCTTGTCAGAGATCTGTTATCTGTAACCCCCGTTTTGTGTAACTTTCTGGGCTATAAAGCTGGGCTGTAGGAAAACTGGGTTTGCTGTATTGTTACCACCATTTTGGGAGGGAGACGCAGCCCAAACAGTGGAAATAATAAGCTTGCTTTAATTTGATTTTAATTGGAGTCAGTGGTCTTTTCTAGCGTCCTGGTCTAACAGGTAAACACTCCACAAACATGGAGCTCTGCCGGCCTAAAGACTCCTTAAGAAACTGCCTCTGAGGTTAGGCACTTGAAATATATGTTGTTATCAGGAGCTTTAGCTTCCTTTCTATTGAGAGCATCAAAGCTGTGTCTGCATCTATGTGACCTGGAGGACATTGTTTCTTATTTTCCAAAGGACATGAGGCAGCAGTGCTGAATTCACTCTTTGTAGGTAAACTGTGGCCACTTAAGGATAAGTGTCTCCCTGTGTGGACTTTGAAGCCATTTGGTCATCCACCACTTTTCGTGTTGTTTCTTGCACTGGGAGTTTGGTATTTGCTTCACGAAATACAATGAGTTCAACTGGGACCCAGTGCTGGAGGGAGTTCTCTCACATGTGGTGGGTCAGGGTCTGCAGGAGAATGTAACAACCAGGATTCAATCCCACATAGATTTCCCCCTTGACCATAACAAACTGATTCTGAACATTGCCTTGAAAATCTCCATATAAAAAGATGCCTTAATATGGAGAGGTTTCAGACATATAGGATTCTGCTGGATGCACCATGTCAGTCACAAGCCATTTGCAAGCCAATGTCAGATCCACATGGCCACAACACAGATGTTTTATCACACACCTGCACACCACCTCTCTAGTTCCACTATTCAGTAAGCTCCAACTTACTGGTATTTCTGTTCTACACCATTTTCATGAAACCAAGTCAATCAAGGCACTGTCTGGTACACTCATGATCAGACACAGGACATCAAAAAGTTCTCCAGTGCCACCTAGTAATGGGAATGTCAATAATTTCATGGTATTTATCTAGCCAATTTTAAAGGATCAAGTTGGAGGCATTGTGGGTTTCAATTCATTTAGGAACCATTAAATAGTGAGGAAGGTCATTTCATTAAAAGTTCTGGAGAACTCTCACAGCCAATTCTTTGCAAAGAGTGGCCAAAATTTCACACAAAGCCAGGCCCATGGAGGTCTACAATGTAAGGTTCATGTGTGTTTGACTCTCAACAATGACTGCCAAGTCTTTCAGAATAAAACATGTGATATCCTGGCTGAGATTCCCAGTGATATGTGGAAAGCAACCCTGGACCTAGATATCAGTTTCCAAGGGCGACTGTCAGGAGTGGCCTCGTAAAATCCCAACACAATTCATGGCAATTCTTCTCTGAGGTCAATTCCAGAACTCAGTCTCTAAGGGGATCACACCAGAGTTCAAACCCAGGTGGACCCAGTCATCTCTTTTCCAACCACCACACAAATGACCACAATTGAAACCAAAAAGATCCCACATGACCCTCATCTTCTGCCATATAGACACTCATAATCACCTCTGGCTGGAGGTTTCCATGAGGGGCGCAGCCCAAGAGAGTGTCCAAAATTAGCTTCCTTATTCCTGATTTGCCTAAAGTCAGGGTGGCCTGGACACCCTTCCTGAGACCAAGAGTGATCAAATAGGCCTGCCCATAATACTGCTCTGCTTCTCCATTTTGAGGCTTACTGACTGTCGGGAATAGATTCTTTGTGTGAATTGGAGTCATGAGAAAATCCAAGCACCTATACCCTAGCCTCTGCAGGGCTTGGAAGAACTTATTTGACCCAAAGGATATCTATTATAACTTGATAGAGGTCAGGATCTTACAGAGGAAGGTAAGAGACTTCATCCACATTGACTCTTCTTTTGGCCATTTTGCTTTTGGAATTTTACATGGGATCTTTCTGTAGATCCATCAGGTGCTGAGAATCTAAGCAACAGACTTACACAGGGCCAATGGTCTGATTCAGACACATCCCTTTCCAAGCAATTAAGCAAAGAGCCACAGGTGATGCCCATTCATTTCCATTTGAAAACTGTTTTCTTCAGGCTTCACAAAGGGGTGGCCTGAGTCAAAGACTTTCCTGACATTTAGGGCAACAGAACAATAGGTAAGCAAAAGGCCCAAATCAGGGTTTCTCCACTGAGACTTTCCTGGTCACACTGATATCTGAGTTTTCTGAGATGCTCGGATTCCCTTCAGCTACCGAGTACATGGGCATGTCACAGAGATTGGAGGTGGTACATATCTTGGACACAAAACCATGAGCCTATTCTGGAAAGTGGCCAGAATTTAGGAAGAAAACAGGAGCTTAGGAAGATAATAGGTGTCGCCCATTTATAAGGCAAGCCACAGTCCATTCATCAATTGGGCAGGATGAATGCTGGGAAGCTTTCTTCTAGACAGGATACATCCATTGATGCATTTTATTTTTTAATGCCTACAACCATGGACACAGTGGGATACTAGACATAGAAACACTCGCCTTGTCAAACGACTTATAAGAAACAGTCCATTTTAAACCAAACAAACCACCTTTCCTACCTATTCTCAGAACATGAGACAAAACCACAAACTAACACCCACACCCACAAAGGCACCTCCTTCTCCAAAGCAGGTCTGTGAGTACCCGGAGTGTCTTCTGACAGGTGAGACTTATTATGTTCCCCCAAAATAGCCTGTCTTGTTTCAGATCTGGTCTCCTTGTCCACCCTGTGAAGTTTTCAGGAGCCAGTGATGAACCACTACCTGCTTTCGATGGAAAGGCCCCTCTTCAGAGGTCTCCTGGCATTTGGCAATACTCACCGCAGTAGGTACCAAGAAAGACTGACTCTGTCCTTGTTTGGTAGAACCAAACAAGTGTGACCACTGGGACTGGGACTGGGACTGGCACTGGGTGCCTGGCTTCCTGGATCCCAAGTTCAGAGAGTACCATAACCAAGGAAGTGAGGTAGTTCACTTTCTTCAGGAACTGAATGAGGTCACTGCCTTGGCAACCACTTTGTCCAAACACTTGCTACCAAGTGTCCCATGAGATGGAGGCTGCCCCTAATTCCTGTGACACTTTCACATGTTAGAATTCTATATCAACCATAGGCACCTGAACATTGCTCTCCAAACTGGCCTGGTTTGGTTCATCTTCTCTACATTAAGAAGATAGAAGCTGGTTCAGAAACATCCCTTCATCCTGTACAGGATGTTTGCCATGGAAGATGACTTTTGCTCTCTCAGGTCCTTCGTAGCTGCCTACATCTTCTCCAGGGATCATTCTGCATGGACCTTTGAGGTTCTCAGCAGGTGGAAGATTCCCTACAATCTTGTATTGGAAGACCAACTCTGTCACAGCTATTCTGTAAAGTTAGATTGAGGGAACAGTGTATGGTTAGGGATAATAACATGTTCAATTTGGGGTAGGAAACATTTTGTGGAATAAAAAATGGTCTTGGGAACCTGCGATATTTACAAGAATATACAGGTGAAATATAAGTATTAAAACAGAAATCTAGGTAAGATTTGAAGCCCAGAAGGGCATTGGGCCCTTGATTGGGATACTTAGCTTTGAAATACATTCTGCACAGATGTCTCAGATAAATATATATTGAATGGCATAGGACATTGTACCTTGGATGATTGAATGTCGAAGAGAACATCCATTCAATAAGGGATTGTCGGTAGGATAAAGAAGATATTCGGTAGGTATAGAAAGAAGAGTGAGTATATGATTTGGACCAAAAGTTTTTTAGCAATAGGGTTTCGCATAGAGAGTGAATGTAAATGTCAGCTCATGTGAAGAGTCAGTCACAATTATGAACTGGGGAAAATATGTAGGAAAGCAGATATCAGTAGAGAGTATAGGAAATCAAACAATGTATAAAGTGAGTGATAGCATTAGACATTTTCAACAGGCTTCAGGTTAAATATATAATCTTAGGAAGAAAGAATTTTGTAGTCACCAATAGGATTGACATTGGAGCACATTAGGCAACCTGTACATGGATGTTTTAAGTAATCTATGCTTACTTTCCTTTAAGGCATCGGTACAATCATAAGAGTGAACTTTGCCTTTTGTGTCCAGAATATTACTGTGATAAAATGTGTATGTAGATCAGGGGACATGAGTATTTCTTCCACCATTGCTGGGATCAATATTTTGAAACCATGTAAAGTAGTTTGGGGGTACAAATAGGTGTACCCTGTGTCTATGTATATAGAGATAATGTCTGAATAGACCATACTGTGAATAAATAATATAACTGTTTCAAACTTTAAATAATGGATTGAATTGATATCTTAAAATATACACAAAATGTTATATTGATTTACGATCATTCATTCCAACCAGTTATATATCTAATAGTAATATTAGGGTTATGGTTTATCATAAGAGTGTATGAGTTTTGCTTCAAACGTGATTATGGAAATCGAAAATAATGCTTTTTGAAAGAAGTCTCATGAAAAGCCAAGTCAAAAAACCTGGAGAAATACATGTGTTCTGAAGCAGGAAATGACTGAAAGTGAACAAATGCCTATTAATTTATGAACTTGTGAATGAAATATATATCCTATGATGTGCATAAACTGAAGAAATATTTATGTACCAGTTTTGAATGAAAATGAATGTCAAAACACATATCATGTCTCATAGGTGTCTACTTGCATTGATGTTAAATTAGGTCATTTACTATAGAAATATTAGGATTTCCTTGCACCATTCACTGAAGATTGTTTTCAGTACGAGGAAACAAATAGGTATTTCAGGTGATAACTATTTCTGAGACTAATCTTGTGAAAAGTAGATTATATATTCGCATATATGAACATGAATGAATTTAGGGAGTGTAAATAAGACATATATTTCTTATTTTGAAAAAAAATACACACACACACACACACATACACACACACTCACAGACATAAAATTGTAGCAATATATATGCCAATCGAAATACTTCATGAAATATATATCATCCAGAGATCCAAAAATATTCAATTTACCTAATATGGATTAATGTATAATGTTTTTCTACTAGGAAGATCACCCATTGGTTGAATTTTCAGTTGCAACATGGTTTAGGAGAAGTGATCTCTTCTCACAATTTGTATCTGCCAAGTCAACCACCTCACAAGAATGTACATGTGATACCAGGTAGGATTCTATATATGCATATAAAAATACATGTGCTGAATAGGCTACAGAGAAAGGGAGACAGGAATTCACTTATTTGTTAACTTTAAAAGCACATGGAGAATTAATTCAACAAAAAATTGACTTGATTTATAACTCCTACCCTACATAATGCAAAATGCAACTCCAAGTATAAACCATGCCTCTTCTGAACTGCTTGTATTTCTATTCTGTTTGGGTCAGTTTTCTCCATCATATTAGAATTAGTAGTCAGAGTCTAGTAGGATATGGGTTAGTGTCATGGATTCAGTATTCTGAATGGAAAATTGGAAAATGAATCCTATGTGTATGCAAATATGTGCTACACAAAAATCTTCCCACTCTCATCCAGAACAATGCCATGACATTACCTTCGCCCCAAGTAAGACACAATTTGAGGAGAAGAGTTATAAATTCTGTGAATACAAATCTGGAATGGAATATGCTCAGGAGTTCACAAACTTGGAGTTGGTAGAGGAGTTTCCAAATGTAAGGGACAAGGTAAACCCTCCACAAACATGGAGATCTTCTGGCCACTGAGGGCTAAATGTCTCCCCGTGTGCACTGTGTAGCCATTTGGTCATCCTCCAGTTTTCGTGGTGTTTTTTGCTGCTACACTGGGAGTTTGGTGTTTGCTTCATGAAATACAAGGAGTTCAACTGGGACACAGAGCTAGAGGGAGTTCTGTCATGTGTGGTGTGTAAGGGTCGGCAAGATAATGAACCAACAAGGCTTCTAACCCACATAGTTTGCCCCCTTGACCATAGCAACCTGATTCTGAATATTTCCCTGAAACCTCTCCATATAAAAAGATACATTTACATATAAGGGTATGCCGGATGCACCATGTCAGTCACAAGCATTTTGGCAGCCAATGGCAGATCCATATGGCCCCACCACAGATTTTATACCACACACCTTCCTACCACTGCTCTAGGCCCACTTTTCAGCAGGCTCCAAATTACGGGCATCTCTGTTCTACACCATTTTCATGAAACCGAGACAATCAAGGCAATGTCTGATATACTCATGATTAGCAACAGGACATCCAAAGGTTCTCCAGTGCCACCTGGTCATGGAAATTTCAAAAATTTCATGGTAATTATCTAGCCACTTTTCAGGATGAAGTTGGAGGCACTGTGGGTTTCAATTCATTCAGGAACCATTAAATTCTGAGGAAGCTCATTTCAATGAAAGCTCTGGAGAATTCTCACAGGCAAGGCTTCCAAAACTGTGGCCAAAAGATCACATGAAATCAGGCCCATTGAGTCTACAATGTTAGGTCCATGTGTGTTTTGATACTCAACTATGGCTGCCAAGTGTTTCAGCATAAAATTATGTATTATCCAGGCTGAGATTCCCAGTGATCTGTGGAAAGCCACCCTGGGCATAGATCTCATTTTACAAGCGCGACTCTCATGCGTGGCCTCCTAAAATCCCAACACAATTCATTGCAATGCATCTCTGAGGTCAGTTCCAGAACTCAGTCTCTAAGAGGAATCACACCAGAGTTAAAGCCCAGGTTGACCCAGTCATCTCTTAAAATCACCACACTCATGACCACAATTAAAACCAAAAAACTCCCACGTGGCGGTCATCTTTTTCCATAGAGACACTCATCATAACCTCTGGCTGGAGGTTTCCATGAGGGGCGCAGCCCAAGACAGTGTCCAAAATAAGCTCCCTTGCCCCTCATGTGCCTAATGTCAGGGTGGCCTGGACACCCTTCCTGTGAACCAGGAGTGATCAAATATGCCTGCCCATAATACTGCTCTGCTTCTCCAATTTGAGGCTTACTGACTATCGGGAATAGATTCTTTGTGTGAATTGGAGTCATGAGAAAACCCAAGCACCTATGGGCTAGCCTCTGCAGGGCTTTGAAAAATACATTTTACCCAAAGAATCTCTATTCTCACTTGATGAAGGTCAGGAACCTTATAGAAGAATGCGAGAGACTTCATCCACAATGACTGCTATTTTGGCCATTTTGGTTTTGGATGCACACATGGGATCTTTCTTTGTATGCATCAGGTGCTGAGAATATAAGCCACTGGCTCACACAGGGCCAAGAGGCTGATTCAGACACATCCCTTTCCAAAGCAATTAAGCAAAGAGCCACAGGTGATGTCCATTTATTTCCATTTGAAAACTGTTTTCTTTAGGCTTCACAATAAGGTCGCCTGAGTCAATGACCTTCCTGACTTTCAGGGCAACAGAACATTAGGTAATCAAAAGGCCCAAAGCAGGGTTTCTCCACTGAGACTTTCCTGGTCACACTGATATCTGAGTTTTCTGAGATGCTAGCCATTGTCGTCAGCTATCCAGTACATGGCCAAGTCACAGAGCTTGGAGGTGGTACATATCTTGGACACAAAACCATGCGCCTATTCTGGAAAGTGGCCAAAATTCAGGAAGAAAACAGAAACTTAGGAAGTTAGTATGTGCTGCCCATCCATAAGGCAAGCCGCAGTCCATTCATAAATTGGGCAGGATGAATGCTGAGAAGTTTTCTATTTAGACAGGACACATCCATTGATGCATTCTCTTTTTTAATGTCTACAACCACGGACACAGTGGGATACACACACATTGAAATATTGCATTGTGAAATGACTTACTAGAAACAGTCCTCTCCATATCAAACAAACCACATTTCCTACTTATTCTCTTAACATGAGACAAAACCACGAACTTACACCCACAACCACAAAGCACCTCCTTCCCCCAAGTAGGTCTTTGATTATCCGGAGTTTTCTCTGACTGGTCATCCATACCATGTTCTCCCGAAATGGCCTGTCCTGTCTCAGATCTGGTGTCTTTGCCAACTCTTTGAACTAGTCAGGAGCAAGTGGTTAACACTATCTGCTTTCTCAGGAAACAACCCTCTTCGGAGCTTTCCTGGCATTTGGCCATCCTCACATCAGTAGGTACCAAGAAAGACTGACTCTGTCCTTGGTAAATCCAAACAAGTGAGACCACTGGGACTGGGACTGGGACTGGCTCTGGGTGCGTGGATTCTGGGATCCAACGTTCAGAGAGTTCCATCACCAAGAAAGTGAGGTGAGGTTACTTCTTCCAGGAACTTAATCAGGTCACTGCCTTGGGAGCCACTTTGTTCTAACAGTTGCTTCCAAGTGTCCCATGAGTTGGAGGCTGCCCCAATTCCTGTGACATTTTCACAAGTTAGAATGGTATATCAACCATAGGCACCCGGGAACAGTTCTCCACACAGGCCTGGATTGGTCCATCATCTCTACAGTAAGAAGAGAGAGGCTGATTCAGACACAACCCATCATCCTGACCAGGTTGTTTGCCATGGAAGATGACTTTTGCTCTCTCAGGTTGTTCATACTTGTCTACATGTTTTCCAGGGATAATTTCTGCATGGACCTTTGAGGTTCTCAGTAGGTGGAAGAACCCCTACATTCCTGTATTGTAAGACCAATTCTGTTCCAGCTCTTCTGTTAATTTGATTGAGGGAACTGTGTATGGTTAGGGTTAATAACATGTTTGATTTGGGTTAGGAATCATTCTGTGGGATGAAAAATGGTATTGGGCACCTATGATATTTATATGAATATATAGGTGAAATATAAGTATGAAAACAGAAATCTAGGTAATATTTGAAGCCCAGAAAGGCATTGGGCCCTTGATTGGGATACTTAGCTTTGAATTTTGTTCTGCACAGATTTCTCAGATAAATCAATATACAATGGCATAGGTCCATGTACATTGGATGATTGAATGTCTAAGAGAACATCCAGTCAAAAAGGGATAGTCATTTGGATTAGGAGGACAGTCTGTAGGTTTCAGAAGAAGAGTGAGTACAGGATTTGGACCCAAAGTTCTTTAGCATTAGGGTCTCGGTTAGAGAGTGAAAGTCAATGTCAGCACTTGTGAAGGGGCAGTCACAATGATAAACTGTGGAAAATATGTAGGAAAGCAGATATCCATAGAGATATTGGGAAATCAGGCAAACTATAAAGTGAATAGTAGGATTAGACATTTTCAACAGGGTTGAGGTTGAATATATAATCTTAAGAAGAAACAAATATATAGTCACAAATAGGATTGACATTTGAGAGCATTAGGAAACCTGGACATGGACATTTTTAGTAATCCATGTTTACTTTCCATTTAGGCATCAGTAGAATCATAAGTGTGACCATTGCATTTTGTGTCCAGAATATTACTGTGATAAAATGTATATGTAGATCAGGTGACATGAGTATTTCTTTCATCATTTCTGGGAGCAATATTTTGAATACGTATGAATTTTTATTGGGGGTACAAAGAGCTGTACCTTGTGTCAATGAATATGGAGATAATGCATGAATAGACCATACTGGGAATAAATTATATAACTGGTTCCACTTTAAATAATCAATTAAATTGTTATTTGAAAATATATAAGAAATCATGTTTTGATATACTGTCATTCATTTCAACCAGTTATAAATCTAATGTTATTATTATGTTTATCGTTAATCATGAAGGGTGTGTGAGTTTTCCTTCAACAGTGATTATGGAAATCGAAAATAATGTGTTTGGAAAGAAGTTTCATGAAAAGACCAGTCAAGAAACCTGGAGGAATACATATGTTCTGAAGCAGGATTTGATTGAAAGTGAAACAAATGCCTATAAATTTGTGAACTGGTGGATGATGTATATATTCTATGATGTGGATAAACTGAAGAAATAGTAATGTACCAGTGTCGAATAAAAATGAGCCTCAAAATACACATCATGTCCGATAGGAATCTAATTGCATTGATGTTAAAGTGGGTCAGTTACTGTAGAAATATTAGGATTTGAATGCACCATTCACTGATGTTATTTCTCAGTAGGGAAACAAATAAGTATTTCAGGTGGATGAATATTTCTGAGAAAAATCTTGTGAAAATTTGATTATAAATCCACATACATGAACATAAATAATGTTTGCGAGTGTATATAAGACACATATTTTTCATATTTTGAAAAATCTGGAGACTATGCGCACAAACACACACACACACACACACACACAGAACACCCACACAGACATTAAAATGTAGCAATATATATGCCAATGGAAATTCATCATGAAATATATATCATCCACAGATCCAAAAATATATATTTTACAGAACATGGATTTATGTATAATTTTGCTCTACTAGGAAGCTCACCCATAGATTGAATATTCAGTTCCAACAGAGTTTAGGATGAGTGATCTCTTCTCTCAATTTCTATTTGCCGAGTAAACCACCTCACAAAAATGTACGTGTGATACCAGGTAGCATTCTATATGAGCATATAAAAATACATGTGTTGAATAAGCTTCAGAGAACGGGAGACAGAAATACACATGCTTTTTTTTAAATTTTGAAAACACGTGGAGAACTATTTAATTAAAAATTGACTAAATGTATAACACCTAAAGTTTATCATGCAAAAGGCAAGTCCAAATATACACCATGCCTCCTTTGAACCGCTTGTATTTCTATTCTGTTTGGGTTAAGAAACAATTAGAGTAAAAGAGTTAGAAAATTTGTGAATACATATCTGGAATGGAAAATGCTCAGGAGTTCACAAACTTGGAAATGGTTGAGGAGTTTCCAAAAGCAAGTGACAGGGTAAACACTCCACAAACACGGATCTCTTCTGGACTAAAAACTTTTTTGAGAAATTGCCTCTGAGGTTGGGCACTTGAAATATATGTTGTTGTCAGAAGTTTGAGCTTTCTTTGTAGTGAGACCATCAAAGCTGGATCTTCATCTATGTGACATGGAGGACATGGTTTCATATTTTCCAATGAACATGAGGCAGCAGTGCTGAATTATCTCTTTGTAGGTAAACTGTGGCCACTGTGAGCTAAGTGTCATCCCGTGTGGACTGTGAAGTCATTTGGTCATCCTCCACTTTTCGTGGTGTTTCTTGCTGCTGCACTTGGAGTTTGGTATTTGCTTCATGACATACAAGGAGTTCAACTGGGACACAGTGCTGGAGGGAGTTCTGTCAATTGTGGTGGGTCAGGTTCTGCAGGAAAATGCACCATCTAGGCTTCTATCCCTCATAGCTTGCCCCATTGCCCCCTTTTCCATAGCAATCTGATTCTGAACATTCCCCTGAAACCTCTCTATATAACAAGATTCCTCTACATAGAAGGGTCTGCTGGCTGCACCATGTCAATCACAAGCTATTTGGAAGCCAATGGCTGATCCACATGGCCCCACCACAGATGTTTTGTCACACACCTGCCCACAACAGCTCTAGACGCACTACTCAGCAGGCTCAAAATTACTGGCATCTCTGTTCCACACCAAGAACCTCACCCCCCCCCCCCCACTGGTGCATAGGCCTATCCACAAGTATGGCTGTATGCTGGATCGGTAGTCAGTGAAGGGTATGATCCAATTGCAGTGGTATCAACCTAAGACAGGAGGCTGACGCCTAGAGGTCAGTTTTTCCCATGATGGGTAAGAACCATATGTTGAATTGGACAACCTACCAGGCACGGTCCTTAAGCCACATTGCTTGTTGTTAAATTAATCAGAAGGGGGGAGATGCTGAGGGCCATTGCTAAGTAAGAATGACGCATGGCATGACCCAGGTCATTTGCAGTGTCATTGCATGTAAGGTGACCTTGCTCAAGGACCAGGGCGGATTCAGGTTTAGGGTGTATCCTGCTGGGATTAGGGAGAATCCCGCTCCTTGGGTTTAGGGCGGTTCCAGGTTTAAGGTGTACCCTGCTGGGAACAGGGCTTATCCTGCTGCCTCAGGGATGCCCGCTCCTTGAGTTCCTCTTGAGTTCTCATGGGATTCACAGAGGTTTTGGGATTCAGAACATGATTTGGGCCCAGAACGTGAATTCCCCCAGAACGTGTTTGTAGGTTGCCAGTGTGAGTTTGGAAATAAAGAATTGCTGTTTGAATCTACAAGGCTGTGAGTGGCTCGTGATTTTGTGCCCAGCTAGTCTGCGGCAGCCCATAGATAATGCAAGCCACTGTGCATTTATTAATTGGGCAAGATGAATGCTGGGAAACTTTCTACTAGACTGGACACATCCTTTGATGCATTCTTTTTTCTAATGTCTACAACCACGGACACAGTGGCATACACAGATATAGAAACACTCGCCTTGTCATATCACTTATTAGAAACAGTTCACTCCAAACCAAACAAACCACCTTTCCTACCTATTCTCAGAACATGAGACAAATCAACAAACACACACCCACACCCACAAAGGCACCTCCATCCCCAATGTAAGTCTCTGACTATCGGGTGTGTCCTCTGACTGGTGGGCCATACAATGTTCCCCTGAAATGGCCAGTCCTGTCTCAGATCTGGTTTCCTTGGCCAACTCTGTGAAGTTTTCAGGAGCCAGGAGTGAGCCACTACCTGCTTTCTCAGGAAAAGCCACTCTTCTAAGCTTTTCTGGCATTTGGCCATCCTCACATCAGTAGGTACCAAAAAAGACTGATTCTGTCCTTGGTAAATACAAAAAAGTGAGACCACTGGGACTGGGACTGGGACTGGATTTGAGTGCCTGGCTTCCTGGATCCCAAGTTCAAAGAGTTCCTTCTCCAAGGATGTGAGGTGAGGTCACTTCGTTCAGGAACTGAATGAGATCACTGCCTTGGCAACCACGTTGTCCTAACAGTTGCTTCCAAGAGTCCCATGAAATGGAGGTTGCTCCTTCTTCCTGTGACACTTTCACAAGTTAGAATGGTATATAAACCATTGGGAAGCAGGAACAGCTCTGCACACAGGCCTGGTTTGGTCCTTCTTCTCTACATAAAGAAGAGAGAGGCTGATTCAGACACATCCCTTCATGCTGACCAGGTTGTTTGCAATGGAAGATGACTTTTGCTCTCTCAGTTTCGTCATAGCTGCCTACAGTTTCTCCAGGGATCATTTTTGCATGGACCTTTGAGTTTCTCAGCTGTTGGAAGATCCCTTACATTCCTGTATTGTAAGACCAACTCTATCCCTGCTCTTCTGTAAAGTTAGATTGAGGGAACAGTGTATGGTTAGGGTTAATAACAGGTTTGATTTGGATTAGGAATCACTCTGCTGGATGAATAATGGTATTGGAAAACTGCGATATTTACAAGAATATATAGGTGAAATATAAGTATGAAAACACAAATATAGGTAAGATTTGAAGCCCAGAAGGGAATTGGGCCCTTGATTGCGATACTTAGCTTTGATTTATTTTCTTCACAGATGTCTCAGATAAATTGATATATAATTGCATAGGACCTTGTACCTTGGATGATTGATTTTCAAAGAGAACTTCCAATCAAAAAGGGATAGTCAGTAGGATTAGGAAGATAGTTGGTGGTTTATTAAGGAGACTGATTATAGGATTTGAACCAAAATTTCTTTAGCTATAGGGTTTCGGGTATAGAGTGAATGTAAATGTCAGCACATGTGAAGAGTCAGTCACAATGATGAACTGGGAAAAATATGTAGGAAAGCAGATATCAATAGAGACATTAGGAAATCTGTCTAAGTATAGTCGGTAGTGAAATATTAATAAAATAGGTACTTGTCACTTCCTGTTATTCTGTATGCTTAATAAAACACTTTTGAAATCTTGAGAACTGTTTGCTAATCTTGTTTCCAGAATGTGCTGTCCCCAACTGCCAAACTGCAGAATGTACTTCCTCACCCATTTGCACGCAAACCGCTCACTCTCCCGGACCCATCAATAAACTTCCCTCCCTGCCCTTTTCAAGGAAAGTATATAAGCTCTGCTTAAGCTGTTCTCAGGGTTCTCTTCTCTATTCAAATGAGCTCTGAGCCCCAGCATGCTGGATCCCCAATAAACCCTTTGCTTTTGCATGAGACAGTTTCTTGGTGGTCTCTTCCACCAACGCTCACCCTCCCTTTACATATTTAGGTTCCACCGAGATCTGGCAGTGGCGGATGAGAGACCCCAATGGGCTCCTCTCAGGGTAAGTTGGGCGCCTCTTTCTGGTTTCAGGTTTCAAGTTAGGGCTTTGTAAAATGGCTGTCGATGAAGAGCATGAGTTCTCTCCGATGGTTGCTGACAGACGTGTCACCAGAGCCACAGGCCACGTCCCTGGGGGACGCCACAGAGGACTCAGAAAATCGAAAAACAATAGTCTCCTCGACTCAGTGATATTTTGTTTCAGATTCAGTATTACCAGCCCATCGGATTTTGCCGGGTACTCAGTCCTGGTCTCAGTGTTGGACGTCTATTGCATGTCTTTATGGTCTTTTCTTGTCTGTGTCATGTGTCGTTGCTTTAACTGTTTGTGTATCTTTCATTATGGGACAGATCACTTCAATTTCTCTCTCCCTGACCCTTGATCACTGGACCAAAGTCGTCTTAAGGGCTCAGAATCTTTCTTTTTCAGTAAAACGCTGGACCTGGCACACTCTCTGTGCCTCAGAATGGCCCAGCTTTGGATTCGGATGGCCCCTAGAAGGATCTTTCTACTTCCCACTAATTTAAAATTTTAGAGATATTGTCTTTCAGAGAGGGCCACATAGCCATCCGGATCAATAGCCATTTCACTTAACTTGGCAGGACCTCTGCAAATCCCTTTCATTGGTATAGCCTTTCCTTGCCCCTGCTCCCACTCCTACTCCTTCCCCCACGATCTCTCAAACACTCTGCTTCTCCTTCTCCTCCACCCTCTGTTATTTCTGAGTCACAAGATTTGACTCTACTGGACTCTCATCCCCCTCTTTATCCTCTGCCCTCCTCCCCCACCCCCCAACTCACTCGAAGTGATTCCCCTGCTGCTGACTCAGCCTCTCCACCATTGGAGGAAGCTAAGCCAGTCCAGCGCCCTCCAGATAACTCCCCTGTGGCACTCACAGCCCCTCCTCCCCTGGAGGAAACTGGCCCGGCTAAAGGAACTCACTGCCGGCAAATGATTGAAAACCCTGAACTCCCGTGTTGCTCCCCCTCCATCCCTATGGGCCAATGATTGGCGACAGCCATGGGGAAAAATACAAGTTTACCAGTATTAGCCTTTCTCCTTTTCAGACCTGTATAAGTGGAAAAATAACAATCCACCTTTTACCAAGGACCCAACCTGGCTCCCAGGTCTGGTTGAGTCATTGATGTTTTCACACCAGCCTACTTGGGATGACTGCCAACAACACCTAGGGACTCCCTTCATGAGAAAGGAACAAAAGAGAATCCTCCTGGATGCTAGAAAAAATATCCTCGGACCAGATGTGTGACTGACACAACTTCCCAACATATTCAAAGCCAGCTTTCCCTTGAAACGACCCAACTGGGACCCCAACACCTTTGAAGGTAGAGAGCATCTGTCCACTTATCACCAGGCTCTAATAGTGGGTATCTTAGTGGCCGCTAGGCGACCAACAAATTTGGCCAAGGTAAGAGAGAATATTCAAGGGCCTGATGAAACTCCCTCTATGTTTCTAGAGTGAATAAGGGAGGCATATAGAAGATATACTACTTTCGTTCCTCAGTCAGAGGATCAAAAGGCATCTGTCATGATGGCCTTTATTGGGCAAGCTGCCCTGGATATTAAAAGAAAGTTACAATGCTTCGATGGATTACAAGATATGACTTTGAGAGATTTAGTCAGAGAAGCCAAGAAGGTATACTATAAGGGAGAAACTGAGGAAGAGAAGTTAGCAAAGGTAGGATAAAAGAAACAAAAGACAGACTAAGGCATTAACTAAGGTCCTGGTCATAACAACAAATAGGCTAGAAATTAAGAAACATGGAGACAGGAAGGGATAACTGGGCCCACACAAGAGGCCACCCCTGGCCTCAGATAAATGGGTCTACTATAACGAAAAAGGACACTGGGCCAAAGAGTGCGCTAGAAAGAGATAGTCATGCCAGCCAGACATTTTGAATCTGGAGGATGACTAAGAAAGTCAGGGCTCAGATCCTCTCCCCGACCTCAGGGTAACTTTTGAAGTGAAGGAGACCCCAGTAAACTTTGAAGTAGATACAGGGACAATATACTCAGCCCTTAAGGCCCCATTGGGCCCTCTATCAAATAAAAGGTCTCTAATTCAAGGGGCTAATGGCAGTAAATATCGGAATTTGACAAATAAGAGGACCATGGACCAGGGGAAAGGAAAAATCCTTCACTCCTTCCTAGTAATCCCAGAATGCCTGGCCCCATTGATGGGCAGAGATCTGCTCACCAAACTCTGGGACAAAATAACTTTTAACCCTGAAGGCCCCCAAGTGGAATTTCTAAATCCTTCAGTAAAAACTCCTATAATCATGGCTCTAACTATGTCAGTAGAAAATGTACATCAACTCACTCACCTTGGTTCAAAGAAACTGCATTCATTCCTGAAGGATCAAGAACAGAGTTTTCCACTAAGCAACTCACAATGAAACGAAATAACTGAATGGGTAACAAAAGCCTGTCAGGTCAATCAACTGGTTAATGTTTACCCTTCCAAGGTTCCTGCAGGAAAGCACCTACGAGGAACCAGACCAGGACAATTCTGGGAAGTGGACTTTACTGAAATTAAGCCAGCAAGTTATGGATTTAAATATCTCCTAGTCTTTGTGGATACATTTTCAGGATGCATTGAATACTTCCCCACGAAAAAAATGAAAGAAAAAAGAAAAAAAAAGAAACAGTGCAAATGGTTGTCAATAAGATCCTGGAAGATATTTTTCCATGAAAAGGCCTGCCTAAAGTAGTAGGGTCTGATAACGTACCGGTGTTCGTGGCCCAGGTAAGTCAGGGGTGAGCCAGGATCCTGGGGATTAATTGGAAGTTACATTGTGATTATAAACCCCCGAGTTCAGGACAGGTAGAAAGAATGATTAGAACCATTAAAGAGACCATAACGAAATTAAGCTTAGAGACCGGCATAAAAGTTTGGACTATGCTCCTGCCTTATGCACTGATTCATGCAAGAAATACTCCCTCTGTTTCATTGTGTAACCTCACATCCTACGAAATTCTCTATGTTGCCCCTCCTCCAGTAAGGGTCCTATCCCAACTCTAAGACCTAACGATCCCTTCCACACCCCCTTGCTTGACAGACTTAAAGCTCTTGAAAGAACTCAGGGATACCTGTGAAAACAGATGGCCACTGCCTACCAACCTGGGGATGAGGGGACTCCACATCAATATCAAGTAAGAGACTTCATCTACATAAGACGACAACAGGTGTCATCTCTGGAACCACACTGGAAAGGAGCATACTAGGTGCTACTTATAACCCCTACAGCAGTTAAGGTAGACGGAATCACATGCTGAATCGATGCCTCTCATCTCAAGCCTACGCCATGTCCAGACTGTGGCTGAAAACTGAAAAAAACTGGTAACACTTTCAAATTGTGTATTTGCTGTGTGGATAAGGCTATAGACTCTCCCCTTGACCACAAGTAGTCCTAACCCTCATCAGCCCGTTAAGCAGCGATGGCTGATCACAAATCCTACTGAACGAGAAGTATGGTCTATCTCAGATACAGCCCCCTTACGGACGTGGTGGCCACCTCTCCACGCAGACATTTGTCAGCTGTCTATAGGTTTTTCCTATTGGGATATCCCTGATATAGAGAATCCCACTAAAATTCCATTTAATCCCTTCCGTACAATAGATAATGGAAACAAACATTATGGATGCAGGTTGGCTAGCCTAGACTACTATGTTTGCGAGGCAGACTATCAAAGCCACAAACAGTCACGGCTGTTTGTGGGGAGAGCCAACTTCTTCTGTAAGTCATGGGGATATGAGCATACGGGGACTGCCAGATGGAACCCAAACTCCTCATCAAATTCTGTACACAGCATTGGCCATATTACCAATTAGATAACCAAAACTGATGGCCCACAGAGGGGTCACTAGATCCTCAAATTCTGTGTGACATTTTTAACTTCTGCAAGTGCTCAAAAGAGTGAAAGAAGTTTTCCCTATGTGGAGGCCTTTTTCCTCCTTTGCTCACATCCTGAACTATGCTTCTCAAATACATGCTCACCCTCAGCCTTCTGCTCCAGACTCTCTGCTGTCACACCCACCTCAGGAATTTGATTTCTCCCCTCCAATTACTAGATCAAAAACACAAACCTCTGCCGGTTCTCAGAACATTGCCCCCTTGCTGAGGTAAGAGGTACTGAGGTACCACTGCACTCACTCACTCTTTTCTTCTCCTGTCAGTGCCCACAATGGGTCCCACCAGGTCCTCTTACCAGCTAACCCAAAGCTCAAACCAGCTGAGGAGAGCTCTCATACCCCTATCCTATATGTAATAAAATGGCCTTAAAAGTTTCTTTGTCATCACTGTAAACAGGTTACTAATAATTTAAAGTCCCTCACAGGCTTTTTGGGATACTCATTCCTGTCTTCCCCTCTGCTCTACTTGTTCTACTGCTCAAGTTTTTGTTGCTAGAAAATGTGAAACCCCTTTCCCAATATTCTTTAACATGTCTCCATCCTCATTCTCAGATCCATGGAGCTGCTCTCAGCCCTGCCTTCCCAGACTTCCCTTTCTGTACCAGGCCCACAGAAAAGTCTTAACTGACCTTCTCCAGAAGTCTTCATGATGGCTGACATTAGGACTTTCAGCAAAAGAGTCCCTATCAAAGAGTTCACTGTAGATAAATTTCCTCTTTTCCTGTTTCCCTGGTCTACTTGGCAACTGGCTAATAAATTCAGCACTCCTGATCTAGACACACCCTTATTAGTTTTTCACAAAGTATGTGAAAAAAGGCCTCTGGCCTTGAGCTGGAGCTTCATGGAGATGGCTACATTTCTAAGATAAAGAAGTTACAAACTGGGCTTCATAGAAACAGCTGGCAGGGGAAAAAAAAGAAAGGGAAGCAAAAGCTCTCCCCCACCCAGGTGTCCTTTAAAAGTTGACATGCCCCGAACTGAGAAAAAAACAGAAACAAAAACTGCTTCTTGTGACCTTCTGCGGACAGTGAACTTCTGAGCCCCTTCCCTTACATGTTGGGTACAAAATTCTGAAACTACCTAAACTTGGGTTTCAGGAAATTAATTGATTACAACAGAAGCAATGCCCTCTGAATCTGGTTGCAACCAAATAAGACTGTTTCTGTGTCTTTGGTGCTATATTAGGTGCCTTGCCTTGTCCGTCCCTACAACAGTATAATTCTATATACTTAAACATTGTTTATGTTTTCATGAAATGGTCAACAAATGTGATTAATTGTGTAATGGTGCAGTGGTTTCCCAGAGTGCTCTATCATGATGCAGGTTCATTTGAAGATCAAAGAGGGGGGCATAAAACCCGGTTCCACTGGGATCATATATTCCTCACCTTAGCCATTCTATTACGAATAGGAATTGCTGCAGGGTTGGGCACAGGAACCACTGCCCTGGTCCATGGGACACAACAAATGACACAATTAGAAGCAGCAATAGATCAAAACTTAAAGATTTTAGAAACCTCCATCACAGCTTTGCAGGAATATTTAACCTCTCTCTCTGAAGTTGTTTTACATAACAGTCGAGGGTTGGACCTCCTCTTCATGAGAGAAGTTGGCCTTTGTGCTGCATTGAGGGAAGAATGTTGTTTTTATGTCGACAATACTGGAGTTGTAAAAAAAAAAAAAACTATGAGTAAATTAAAAAGAGGCCTTGAATAGCGTCAACGAGAGAGAGAGGCCCCAAAAGGGTGGTTGGAGTCTTGGATTACACAGTCCCGCTCTTTAACTACGTTTTTATCAACCCTGGCCGGTCCAATAAAAATCCCCATATTATTGCTAACAATAAAACCCTGTTTCTTCAACCGGGTAATTTCTTTTCTCCAAGCTCAAATTGGACAAGTTAAACTTATGGTAATACCCCACTAGCAGACATAGAATGTGACACCCCCCATGGTCACTTTTATGATTAAAAGTAGCCAGAAGAAGAAGTGGGGAATGAAAGGTTGATAAAATATGTACTTGTCACTTCCTGTTTTTCTGTATGCTTAAAAAAAACACTGTTGATATCTTGTAAACTGTTTGCTAAACTTGTTCCCAGAATTTGCTGTCCCCAACTGCCAAACTGCAGAATGTACTCCCTCACCTGTTTGAATGCAAACCGCCCACTTGCCCTGACCCATCAATAAATTTTCCTCCTTGCCCTCTCCAAGAAAAGTATATAAGCTCTGCTTAAGCTATTCTCAGGGCTCTCTGCTCTACTCAAGTGATCTCTGAGCCCCAGCATGCTTGACCCCCAATAAAACCTTTGATGTTGCATGAGATAGTCTCTTGCTTTTCTCCTCCTTCAACACTTGCCTGACCTTACTTGGATGACTGAATGTAGAAGAGAACATCCATTCAAATAGTGATAGGCAGAAGGATTAGAAAGATAGTCAGTAGGTTTAGGAAGAAGAGAGAATATAGGATTTGGAACAAAAGTTCTTTAGCAATAGGGTTTCGATTAGAGAGTCAATGTAAATGTCAACACAAGTGAAGAGTCAGTCATGTAGGAAAGCAGATATCCTTAGAGACATTTTGAAATCAGGCTAAGTGTAAAGTCAGTGATAGGATTAGACATTTTCAACAGGCTTGTGTTTGAGTATATAATCTTAGGAAGAAACAAATATGTAGTCACCAATAGGATTGACATTTGAGAGCATTAGCACAGCCCAAGACAGTGTCCAATATTAGCTCCGTTGCCCCTCATTTCCCTACATTCATGGTGGCCTGTACACCCTTTCTGTGTACCAGGAGTGATCAAATAGGCCTGCCCTTAATACTGCTCCACTTCTCCAATTTGAGGCCTACTGAGTGTCGGGTACAGATTCTTTATGTGAATTGGAGAGATGAGTAAAACCAAGCACCTATGGGATAGCCTCTTAATGGCTTTTAAGAACTAATTTGACCCAAATGATCTCTATCTCACTTGATGGAATTCAGGAACCTTACAGAGGAAGGCAAGAGACTTCATCCACAATGACAACTTTTTTTGCTATTTTGGATTTGGTTGCACACATGGGATCTTTCTTTAGATCCATCAGGTGCTGAGAATCTAAGCCAAAGAATCACACTTGGCAAAGAGGCTGATTCAGACACATCTCTTTCCTAATTAATTAAGAAAAGAGCCACAGATGAAGCCTATTTATTTTCATTTGAAAACTCTTTTCTTCAGGCTTCACAAAGGAGTGACCTGAGACTAAGACGTTCCTGACTCTCAGAGCAACAAAACAATATGTAAGCAAATGGCCCAAAGCAGGGTTTCTCCACTGAGACTTTACTGGTCACACTGATATCTGAGTTTTCTGACATGCTTGCCATTCCCTTCAGCTATCTAGTACATGGCCATGTCACAGAGCTTGGAGGTGGTACATAACTTGGAAACAAAATCGTGAGCCTATTCTGGAGAGTGGCCAGAATTCATGAAGAAAACATCAAGTTAGGAAGGTAGCAGGTATTGCCCATCGATATGGCAAGCCACAGTCCATTCATAAATTGGGCTGGATGAATGCTGGGAAGATTTCTACTAGACAGGACACATCCACTGATGCATTCTCTTTTCTAATGTCTACAACCACGGACACAGTGTGATACACAGAAAAAGAAACACTTCCCTTGTCAAACGACTTACTAGAATTAGTTCGCTCCAAACCAAACAAACCACCTTTCCTACCTAATCTCAGAACATGAGACAAAACCACAAACCCACACCCACACCCACAATGGCACCTCCTCCCCCCAAATAGGTCTTTGACTATCCGGAGTATCCTCTGAATGATGGGCCATACTATGATCCCCGAAATGTCCTGTCCTGTCTCACATCTGGTATCCTTGGCCAATTCTGTGAAGTTGTCAAGAGCCAGGAGTGAGCCCCTACCTGATTTCTCAGAAAAAGCCCGTCTTCCAAGCTTTCCTGACAATTGGCCTCCTCACATTAGTAGGTACCAAGAAAGACTGACTTTGTCCTTGGTAAATCCAAAAAAGTGAAACCACTGGGACTGGGACTGGTACTGGCTCTGGGTGCCTGGCTTCCTGGATCGCAAGTTCAGAGAGTTCCATCACCAAAGAAGTGAGGTGAGGTTACTTTCTTCAGGAATGAATGAGATCACTGCTTTTGCAACCACTTTGTCCTATCAGTTGCTTCCATCGGTCCCTTGAGATGGAGGCTGCCCCTACTTCCTGTTACACTTTCACAAGTTAGAATGGCATAACAACCATAGGCATCCAGGAACAGCTACCAACACAAGCCTGGTTTTGTCCATCTTCTCTACATTAAGAAGAGATAAGTTGACTCTGACACAACCCTTCATCCTGACCAGGTTGTTTCCCATGGAAGATGACTTTTGCTCTTTCAGGTCTTTCATAGCTGTCTACATCTTCTCCAGGGATCATTTCTGCATGGAGCTTTGAGGTTCTCAGCAGATGGAAGATCTACTACATTCCTGTATTGGAAGACCAACACTGTCCCTGCTCTTCTGTAAAGTTAGATTGAAGGAACAGTGTATGGTTAGGGTTAATAGCAAGTTTCATTTGGGTTAGGAATCATTCTGCTGGATCATTAATGTAATTGGGAACTTGCAAAATTTATAAAAATAATTTTTTTTTGCACATGGACAATAAATCTTTATTGAGTTAATTCCAAGAAGAAGAAATCCCAAAGAGCATATCTTTTCAAGCTAATCTAATTTTAACAAGTCACTAGATAGAAAGGATAGGAACAACATTGAAAAAAGTTATATTTTTCTATATTGTCAAACCCAAGCAGTCTTCCTCAAATATACCTTCAGAGTTACTGGTGGTGGACTTTCAGCAACAACTGATACATAGTCTTGGCATTAGTTTTGAAGGCTTGGTCCTTGAGGCAGCAATGTTCCGAGGTGGGGCCTTTGAGAAGTGCTCAGATTTGGACATGGAGTGTCTCCCCAAAACACAGTATGCATAGAGTGCTGTAGAAGTCCCTAGGAAGGACACTGGCACCATTTTTGGAGGTGAAATATATGTATGAAAAAAGAAATCTAAGTAATATTTGAAACCCGGAATGTCATTGGGCCCTTGATTGGTATAGTTAACGTTGAATTACGTTCTGCACAGGTTTCTCAGATAAATCGATACACAATGGCATAAGACATTGTACCTTGGATGATTGAATGTAGAAGGGAACATCCAGTCAAAAAGGGATAGTCAGTAGGATTAGGAAGATAGTCAGTAGGTTTAGGAAGTAGAGTGAGTATTGCATTTGGAACAACAGTTCTTCAGCAATAAGTTATCGATTAGAGTGTGAATGTAAATATCAGCACATGTGAAGAGTCAGTCACAATGATGAACTTTGAAAATATGTAGGAAAGCTGATAGCAATAGAGACATTATGAAATCAGGCAATGTATAAAGTGAGCGATAGAATTAGACATTTTCAATAGGGTTGAGTATGAATATATAATCTTAAGAAGAAACAAATATGTAGTCACCAATAGGATTGACATTTGAGAGGATTAGGCAACCTGGACATGGATGTTTTTAGTAATCCATGTTTACTTTCCATTTAGGCTTTGGTTAAATCATAAGTGTGACCTTTGCATTTTTTGTGCAGAATATTTCTGTGATTAAATGTATATGCAGATCAGGTGACATGAGTATTCCTTCCACTCTTTCTGGGAGCAATATTTTGAATACGTATAAATTAGTATTGGGGGTACAAAGAGGTTTACACTGTGTCTATGAATATAGAGATAATGAATGAATAGAACATACAGTGAATAAAAATATAACAGGTTTTACTTTAAATAATGGAATGAATTAATATCTGAAAGTATATAAGAAATCTTATATTGGTACACAATCATTCATTCTAACCAGTTATACATCTAATGGTAATATCAGAGTTATAATTTATCATGAAGGGGATGTGAGTTTTGCTTCAAAAGTGATTATGGAAATCGAAAATAATGTGTTTAGAAAGAAGTCTCATGAAAAGACCAGTCAGGAGACAAGGAAGAATACATGTGTCCTGAAGCAGGAAGTGATTGAAAGTGAAACAAATTCCTATAAATTTGCGAACTTGTGGATGAAATATATATCCTAATGTGTGCATAAACTGAAGAAATAGTAATGTACCAGTGTTAAATAAAAATGAACATTGAAATACAAATAATGTCCCATAGGAATCTACATGCATTGATGTTAAACTGGGTCAGTAACTGTATAAATATTAAGATATGTATGCACCATTCACTGATGTTACTTTCAGTACTAGGGTTATTATTATTTTTAAATTTTAATTTTCATTTTTTATCATTATTATTTTTTTTAAAAAAATATTTCTTTCTTTATTTTCTATTTTTTCTTTTGTCTTTTCATTTCTTTTCAATTTTCTTTTCTCCCTTCCTTGAATTCTACCTGCCTACTCTCATTCTCTTTAGTGACTTCTTTCTTTTCCTTCTAATATCTTTCCTTCCAAGCATGAAATAAATTTATAAGAGTAAACAGTAACTCCGCAGTCAAACAAAACAAGAAGTAACAAGAGAAGCATAAACAAGCAAGAAAGACAAGGAGTACAAACAATGAAGGACAGCCTAAATATTCAGAAGGACCTATACTCTTCAGAAAAATGGTCATATAAAGAACTCTAGGAATTCCTTAGACAGATGGAATGGAACCTTAAAGATGATACGAGACAGCAAATCCAAACAGTGAAAGAACACATTGAAAATGAATTACATAAACAGATAAAAAAAGAAGATAAGCATCTTTATCAGGAGATAGAGATTATAAAAAAATTCAAACAATCATTCTATAAATGAAGGAAACGATAAACCAAATTAAAAACTCAACTGAGAGTATCATTAAAAGAGTGGAGCAAGTAGAAGCCAGAACGTCAGATAATGAAGACATAAAATATCATCTTGAAAAGAGTCTAGCCCACTCAGAAGGCTGATAAAAAATCACGAGAAAAACATCCAAGAGATATTGGATAACATAAAAAAAAAAAAAACCCTTACGAGTCATCGGGATAGAGGAAGGTACAGAGATTCAAACCAAGGGAATGAGTAACCTGCTGAATGAAATAATTACAGATAACTTTCCAGAAATAAAAAGGAAACGGATATACAATTTGTAGATGCATAGAGGACACCGAGCACACAAAATCACAGTAGACCAACGCCAAGACACATTGTTATGAAGATATCCAATATACAGAACAAAGAGAAAATATCAAAAGCAACAAGAAAAAAAAAGGCAAATTACATTCAGGGTTAAACCAATAAGGTTAACAAGAGATATTTCATCACAGACCATGAAAGCGAGAAGATCCTGGAACAACGTATTTCTAACACTGAAAGACAATGGATGCCAACCAAGAATTCTGAATCCAGCAAAATTAAGCTTCAGGTAGACAACAAAATAAAAATCTTTCATGACAAATAAAAGCAAAAAGAATTTGCAGCCAGAAAACCAGCATTTCAAAGCCTCTTGAGCAAAACACTACACAAGGAAGAAATAAAAAACAACAACCAAAATCATCAGTGGGATGTACCTCGGTAATGACAAGGGGGGGGGATCTAATTATGGAGAAACAATCTAAATTTAAAAAAAAATAAATAATCAAACATGGCTGGCAGTACAAACCATACATCAGTAGAAACTCTAAACATTAATGGCTTAAACTCTCCAATAAAGCAATAAAGGCTACTAACTTGGATTTAAAAAACAAATCCAACAATATGCTGCCTCCAGGAGACACATCTGACTGGAAAAGACATACACAGGCTGAAGGTGAAAGGTTGGGAAAAAATATACCACACACAGTCCTCGCAAACAAGCAGGGGTGGCCAACCTCATATTGAATAAAATCGACTTCAAGACTAAGTTAATCCAAAGGGATAAGGAAGGACATTATATACTGTTAAAAGGAACCATTCACCAACAACATATAACAATTATCAATATTTATGAACCTAATAATGGTGCTGCAATATTCATAAAACAAATTCTCCTCAAGTTCAAGAATCAAATAGACCACAACACAATAATCATGGGTGACTTCAACACACCTCTCTCACCATTGGACAGATCCTCCAAACAAATGTTGAGTAAAGAAATTATAGATCTCAATATCACAATCAATAACCTCGACTTAACTGACATATATAGAATATATCAACCATTATCAAGTGGATATACTTTTTTCTTAGCAGCACATGGATCCTTCTCAAAAATAGACCATATATTTTGCCATAGGGCAACCCTCAGTAAAGATAAAGGGGTGGAGAGAATACCATGCATTTTAAATGATCATAATGGAATGAAACTGGAAATCAATGATAAAAGAAGGAAGGAAAAATCCTATATCACATGGAAAATGAACAATATGTTACTGAATGATTAAGGGGTTACAGACATAAAGTTCTTCTGACATCAAGGAGGAAATCAAAAAATTCTTAGAGATAAATGAAAATACAGACACAATTTATCGGAATCTATGGGCACAATGAAAGCAGTTTTAAGAGGAAAATTCATCGCCTGGAGGTCATTCCTCAAAAAAAAAAAAAAAAAAAAAAAGAAAAATCAACAAATTAATGAGTTCACACTTTATCTCAAAGCTCTAGAAAAGGAAGAACAAAACAACAGCAAATGCAGCAGAAGGCAAGAAATAATTAAAATCAGAGCGGAAATCAACGAAATTGAAACAAAAGAAAGTATTTAAAAAATTAACAAAACTAAAAGTTGGTCCTTCGAAATAATAAACAAGATTGACAGACCCTTAGCCATGCTAACAAAGAGAAGAAGAGAGAGAACTCAGATTACTCACATACGGGATGAAAAAGGCAATATCACAACAGATGCTACAGAAATACAGAAGACAATTAGAAATTATTTTTAAAACCTATATTCCAATTAATTGGAAGATAGTGAAGACATCGATAAATTTCTTAATACATATGATTTGCCCAGATTGAGTCAGGTAGAGACACACAATTCGAACAGACCAACATCAGTGGATGAAATTGAAGAAGCAATCAAAAGACTACCAACCAAGAAAAGCCCAGGACCGGATGGGTATACAGCGGACTTTTACATAACATTTAAAGAAGAATTAATACCAATACTTTTCAAGTTATTTCAGGAAATAGAAAAAGAGGGAGCTCTTTCAAATTCATTCTATGAGGCCAACATCACGTTGATTCCGAAACCAGACAAGACACCTCAAAGAAAGAAAACTACAGACCAATATCCCTGATGAAACTAGATGAAAAAATCCTCAATTAAATTCTAGGGAATCGGATACAAAGGCACATCAAAATAAATTGTGCACGATGATCAAGTAGGATTCATCCCTGGGATGCAAGGATGGTTCAATATATGGACATCAATAATTGTTATTCACCACATCAATAGACTTAAAGATAAGAACCATATGATCATCTCAATAGACACAGAAAAAGCATTCAACAAAGTACAGCATTCTTTTATGTTCAAAACATTAGAAAAACTAGGGACAACATTAAATTACCTTGACATTGTAAAGGCTATCTATGCTAAGCCTCAGGCTAGCATCATTCTGAATGGAGAAAAATTGAAGGCATTCCCTCTAAAATCTGGAACAAGACAGGGATGTCCTCTCTCAACACTTCTATTAAATATAGTTCTTGAAACACTGGCCAGAGCAATTAGACAGACGAAAGAAATAAAAGGCATAAAAATTGTAAAAGAAGAACTTAAATTTTCACTATTTGCGGATGACATGATTTTATACCTAGAAGACCGAAAAGGGTCTACATAAAAACTACTAGAACCAATAAATTAATTCAGCAAAGTGGCAGGATATAAAATCAACAAGCATAAATCAAAGGAATTCCTGTATATCAGCAACAAAACTTCTAAAATGGAAATGAGGAAAACACTCCATTCACAATATCGTCAAAAAAAATAAAATACTTGGGAATCAACCTAACAAAAGAGGTGAAATATTTACACAATGAAAACTACAGAACCCTAAAGGAAGAAATAGAAGAAGATCTTAGAAGATGGAAAAATA
Source organism: Callospermophilus lateralis (assembly GCF_048772815.1). Lineage (NCBI taxonomy): Eukaryota > Metazoa > Chordata > Mammalia > Rodentia > Sciuridae > Callospermophilus > Callospermophilus lateralis. The sequence continues at coordinate 17,951,713 of NC_135316.1, read as the reverse complement.
TACCCTGTTCATGGATAGGCAGAACTAACATCATCAAAATGGCAATATTACCAAAAGTTCTATATAGGTTTAATGCAATGCCAATTAAAATCCCAAAGGCATTGCTTGTAGAAATAGATAAGGCAATCATGAAATTCATATGGAACAATAAAAGACCCAGAATAGCAAAAGCAATTCAAAGCAGGAAGTGTGAATCAGGTGGTATAGCAATACCGGATTTCAAACTATATTACAGAGCAATAGTAACAAAGACAGCATGGTACTGGTACCAAACCCGGCGGGTGGACCAATGGTACAGAATAGAAGACACAGAGACCAATCCACAAAGTTACAACTATCTTATATTTGATAAAGTGGCTAAAAGCATGCAATGGAGGAAAGATAGCATCTTCAACAAACTATGTTGGGAAAACGGGAAATCCGTATGCAAGAAAATGAAACTGAACCCCCTCCTCTCACCATGCACAAAAGTTAACTCAAAATGGATCAAGGACCTTAATATAAAATCAGAGACTCTGTGTCTGACAGAAAAAAAGTTGGCTACGATCTACATATAGTGGGGTCGGGCTCCAAATTCCTCAATAAGACACCCATAGCACAAGAGTTAATAACAGGAATCAACAAATGCGACTTACTTAAACTAAAAAGTTTTTTCACAGCAAGAGAAACAATAAGAGAGGTAAATAGGGAGCCTACATCATGGGAACTAATCTTTACTCCTCACACTTAAGATAGAGCCCTAATATTCAGAATATACAAAGAAATCAAAAAATTAGAGAATAAGATAACCAATAACCCAATCAACAAATGGGCCAAGGACCTGAACAGAAACTTCTCAGAGGAGGACATACAATCAATCAACAAGTACATGAAAAAATGCTCATCATCTCTAGCAGTCAGAGAAATGCAAATCAAAACCACCCTAAGATACCATCTCACTCCAGTAAGATTGGCAGCCATTATGAAGTCAAACAACAACAAGTCCTGGCGAGGATGTGGGGAAAAAGGTTCTCTTGTACATTGCTGGTGGGACTGCAAATTGGTGCGGCCAATTTGGAAAGCAGTATGGAGAATCCTGGGAAAGCTGGGAATGGAACCACCATTTGATCCAGCTATTGCTCTTCTCGGACTATTCCATGAAGACATTAAAAGAGCATATTACAGGGATACTGCCACATCAATATTCATAGCAGCACAATTCACAATAGCTAGACTGTGGAACCAACCCAGATGCCCTTCAATGGATGAATGGATTACAAAAATATGGCATCTATACACCATGGAGTGTTACGCAGCACTAAAAAATGACAAAATCATGGAATTTCCAGAGAAATGGACGGCACTTGAGCAGATTATGCTTAGTGAAGCTAGCCAATCCCTAAAAAACAAATACTAAATGTCTTCTTTGATATAATGAGAGCAACTAAGAATAGAGCAGGGAGGAGGAGCAGGAAGAAAAGATGAACATTAAACAGAGACATGAGGTTGGAGGAAAAGGGAGAGAAAAAGGGAATTGCATGGAAACGGAGGGAGACCCTTATTGTTATACTAAATTACATATAAGAGGTTGTGAGTGGAATGGAAAAATAAACAAGCTGAGAAATGAATTACAGTAGATGGGGTAGAGAGAGAAGATGGGAGGGGACGGGAGGGGGGATAGTAGAGGATAGAAAAGGGAGCAGAATACAACAGTAACTAATAGGGCATTATGTAAAAATGTGGATGTGTAACCCATGTGATTATGCAATCTGTACTTTGGGTTAAAAAGGGAGTTCATAACTCACTTGAAGCTAATGTATGCTAATGTATAAAATATGATATGTCAAGCAAGAGCTTTGTAAGGTTTTGAACAACCAATAAAAAAAAAAGAAAAAATTAACAAAACTAAAAGTTGGTTCTTAGAAAAAATAAATAAGATCGACAGACCCTTGTCCATGCTAACGAAGAGAAAAAGAGACGGATCACAGATTGCTAACATACGGGATGAAAAAGCCAATATCACAACAGATGCTACCGAAATACAGAAGACAATTAGAAATTATTTTTAAACCTACATTCCAATAAAATAGAAAATAGTGAAGACATCAATAAATTTCTTAAGACATATGATTTGCCCAGACTGAGTCAGGAGGATACACACAATTTAAACAGACCAATATTAATGGATGAAATAGAAGAAGCAATCAAAAGACTACCAACCAAGAAAAGCCCAGGACCGGATGAGTATACAGCGGAGTTTTACAAAACCTTTAAAGAAGAATTAATACCAATACTTTTCAAGTTATTTCAGGAAATAGAAAAAGAGGGAGCTCTTCCAAATTCATTCTATAAGGCCAATATCACCCTTATTCCAAAACCAGAAAAAGACACCTCAATGAAAGAAAACTTCAGACCAATATCTCTGATGAACCTAGATGCAAAAATCCTCAATAAAATTCTGGCGAATCGAATACAAAGGCACATCAAAAAAATTGTGCACTATGATCAAGTAGGCTTTATCCCTCGGATGCAAGGATGTTTCAATATATGAAAATCAATAAATGTTATTCACCACATCAATAGACTTAAAGATAAGACCCATATGATCATCTCAATAGACACAGAAAAAGCATTCAACAAAGTACAGCATCCCTTTATGTTCAAAACATTAGAAAAATTAGGGATAACAGAAACTTACCTCAACAATGTAAAAGCTATCTATGTTAAGCCTCAGGCTAATTTTCTGAATCGAGAAAAATTCAATGCATCCCCTCTAAAATCTGGAACAAGACAGGGATGCACTCTATCACCACTTCTATTCAATATAGTTCTCGAAACACTGGCCAGAGCAATTTAGACAGAAGAAAGAAATCAAAAGCATAAAAATAGGAAAAGAAGAACTTAAATTATAACTATTTGCTGGTGACATGATTCTATACATAGAAAACCAAAAAGGGCCTACAAAAAATTACTAGAACTAATGAATGAATTCAGCAAAGTAGCAGGATATAAAATCAACACGCATAAATCAAAGGCATTTCTGTATATCAGCGACAAATCTTCTGAAATGGAAATAACCCTTCTGAAAAACAGTCCATTCAAAACATCTCACAAAACTCATATATCCGTGTGACCAGTAAAGAATTATATATCAGCGACAAATCCTCTGAAAGGGAAATGAGGACAACCACACCATTCACAATATCTTAAAAAAAAAAAAAGACTTGGGAATCAACCTAACAAAAGAGGTGAAAGACTTATACAATGAAAAGTACAGAACCCTAAAGAGAGAAATAGAAGAAGATCTTAGAAGATGGAAATATATACTCTGTTCATGGATAGGCAGAACTATCATCATCAAAATGGCGATATTACCATAAGTTCTCTATAGTTTTAATGCAATGCCAATCAAAATCCCAACGGCATTTCTTGTAGAAATAGATAAACCAATCATGAAATTCATATGGAAAAATAAAAGACCCAAAAACACAAAATCAATTCTAAGCAGGACGTGTTAATCAGGCGGTATAGTGATACCAGATTTCAAACTATATTACAGAGAAAAAGTAACAAAAACAGCATGGTACTGGTACCAAAAAAGGCGGGTAGACCAATGGTACAGAATACAGGACACAAGAGACTAATCCACAAAGCTACAACTATGTTATATTTGATACAGGAGCTAAAAGCATGCAATGGAGGATGGATAGCATCTTCAACAAATGGTGTTGGGAAAACTGGAAATCCATCTGCAACAAAATGAAACTGAATCCCCTCCTCTCGCCATGCACAAGAGTTTACTCAAAGTGGATCAAGGAGCTAGATATCAAATCAGAGACTCTGCATCTGTTAGAAGAAAAAATGGCTCCGATTTACATATTGTTGGGTCGGGCTCCAAATTCCTTAATAGGATACCCATTGCACAAGAGTTAATAACAAGAATCAACAAATGGGACTTACTTAAACTGAATTTTTTTTTCTTAGCAAGAGAAAAAATAAGAGAGTTAAATAGGGAGCCTACATCATGGGAACAAATTTTTACTCCTCACACTTCAGATAGAGACCTAATATCCAGAGTATACAAAGAACTCAAAAAATTAGACAATAAGATAACAAATAACCCAATCAACAAATGGGCCAATGACCTAAACTGACACTTCTCAGAGGAGGACATACAATCAATCAATAAGTACATTAAAAAATTCTCACCATCTCTAGCAGTCAGAGAAATGCAAATCAAAACCACCCTAAGATACCATCCCACTCCAGTAAGATTGGCAGCCATTATGAAGCCAAACAACAACAAGTTCTGGTGAGGATGTTGGGAAAAGGTTACTCTTGTGCATTGCTGGTGGGACTGCAAACTGGTGCACCCAATTTGGAAAGCAGTATGGAGAATCCTGGGAGAGCTGGGAATGGAACAACCATTGTATCCAGCTATTGCCCTTCTCAGACTATTCCCTGAAGACCTTAAAAGAGCGTATTACAGGGATACTGTGACATCCATGTTCATTGCAGCAGAATTCACAATTGCTGGACTGAGGTACCAACCCAGATGCTCTACAATAGATGAATGGATAAAAAAAAAAATGTGGCATTTTTACACCATGGAGTATTACTCAGCACTAAAAAATGACAAAATCATGGAATTTGCAGTGAAATGGATTGCACTAGAGCAGATTATTCTTAGTGAAGCTAGCCAATCACTGAAGAACAAATACCAAATGCCTTATTTGATATAATGAGAGCAACTGAGAACAGAGCAGGGAGGAAGAGCATGAAGAAAAGATTAACATTAAACAGAGACTTGAGTTGGGGGGGAAGGGAGAGAAAAGGGAAAATGCATGGTAATCGAGGGAGACCCTCATTGTTACACAAAATTACATATAAGAGATTGTGAGGGGAATGGGAAAATAAACAAGGAGAGAAATGAATTAGTAGATGGGGGAGAGAGAGAATATGGGTGGGGATGGGACGGGGGATAGTAGATGATAGGAAATGTAGCAGAAAACAAAAGTTACTAATAGGGCATTATGCAAAATGTGGATGTGTAACCGATCCGTATTTGGGGTAAAAATGGGAGTTCATAACCCACTTGAATCTAATGTATGAAATATGATATGTCAAGAGCTTTGTAAGGTTTGAAAAACCAACTAAAAAATAAAGTAAAATAAACTGAAATAAAATAATTGAAAAAAAAACACATAGAGAACTATTTCAACACAAAGTTGACTAGATTAATAACTGCTACCTTCTATAATTCAAAATGCAAGTGAAACTATACACCATGCCTCCTCTGAAATGCTTGTAATTGTATTCTGTTTGGGTTGTTTTCCTCGATCATATGAGGATTAGTAGTCAGAGTCTAGTAGGGTATTGGTTAGTGTCAGGGATTTAGTATTTCAAATGGAAAATTGGAATATGAACCCAATGTGTGTGCAAATATGTGCTACACAAAAATTTTCCCACTCTCATCCAGAACAATGCCTTGAAATTACCCTCACCCCAAGTAATATATCTTTAGAGTTGAAGAGTTAGAAAATCTAGGAATAAATATCTGGAATAGAATATGCTCAAAAGTTTAAAACCTTGGAGGTGGTAGAGTACTTTCCAAAGTAAGGGACAGGGTAAACACTCCACAAACATGGAGCTTTGTTGGCCTAAATACTTCTTGAGAAACTGCCTCTGAGTTTGGGCACTTGAAATATATGTTGTTGTCAGGAGCTTTAGCTTCCTTTGTAATGAGACCATCAAATCTGGGTCAGCATCTATGTGACCTGGAGGACATGGTTTAATATTTTCCAATGAACATGAGGTAGCAGTGTTGAGTTCAATCTTTGTAGGTAAACTGGGGCCACTGGCGGCTATGTGTATCCCCATGGGAATTCTGAAGCCATTTGTCATCCTCCACATTTTATGGGGTTTCTTCCTGCTGCATCGGTAGTTTGGTATTTGCTTCTCGAAATACAAGGAAGTCAACTGAAACACAGTGCTGGAGGGCGTTCTGTCACGTTTGGTGGTTCAGGGTCTGCAGGAGAATGCACCAACCAAGGTTCTATCCCTCATAGCTTGCCCTTTGGCCATAGCAACCTGATTCTGAACATTGCCATGAAACCTCTCCATATAACAAGATGCCATTACATATAAGGGTCTGCTGGCTGCAACTTGTCAGCCAAAAGCCATTTGGAAGACAATGGCTGATGTACATGGCCCCACCACAGATGTTCCATTATACACCTGCCAACCATGGCTATAGGCCCACTACTCACCAGGATCCAACATACTGGCTTCTCGGTTCTACACCATTTTCTTGAAACCCTGTCAATCAAGGCAGTGACTGGTATACTCATAATCAGCAACAGGATATTCAAAGGTTCTCCAGCGCCACCTCTTCATAAAAATTTAAAAAATTTTTATTGTATTTATCAAGCCATTTTTCAAGGATGAAGTTGGAGGCAATGTGGGTTTCAGTGCATTCAGGAACGATTAAATGTTGAGGATGCTCATTTCACTGAAAGCTCTGGAGATCTCTCAGAGGAAAGTTTTCCCAAAGAGTAGCCAAAAGGTCACATGAAGCAAGGTGCATTGAGGTCTACGATGTGAGGTACATGTGTGTTTTGACTCTCAACTATGGCTGCCAAGTCCTTCAGATTAAAATCATGTGATATCCTGGCTGAGATTCCCAATGCTCTGTGAAAAGTCACACTGGGCCTAGAACTCAGTTTCCAAGTGAGAATCTCATGCTTGGCCTCCTAAAATCCGAACAAAATTCATGGCAATACTTTCCTGAGGTCAGTTCCAGAACTCAGTCTCTAAGGGGAATCACACTAGAGTTCAAGCCCAGGTGGACCCAGTCATCTCTTCCAACCGACACACAAATGACCACTATTAAAATCAAAACACTCCCACATGACCCTCATCTTCTTCCATTTTGACACTCATCATAACTTCTGGCTGGAGGATTCCATGAGGGGCTCAGCCAAAGACAGTGTCCAAAATAATCTCCCTTGCCCCTCATTTGCCTAAATTCAGGGTGGCCTGGACATCCTTTCTGTGAACCAGGAGTGATCAAATAGACCTGCCATTAATACTGCTCCGCTTCTCCAATTTGAGGCCTATTGACTATGGGTTTTAGATTCTTTATGTGACTTGGAGTCATGAGAAAACCCAACCACCTATGGGCTAGCCTCTGCAGGACATTGAGGAACTCATTTGACCCAAAGGATCCCTATTCTCACTTGATGGAGGTCAGGAAACTTACAGAGGAATGCGAGAGACTTCAACCACAAGGACTGCTCTTATGGCCAATTTCGTTTTGGATGTATACATGGAATCTTTCTTTAGATCCATCAGGTGCTGAGACTCTAAGCCAAAGCCTCACGCAGGGCCAAGATTCTGAATAAGACACATCCTTTTCAAAGCAATTAAGCAAAGAGCCACAGGTGATGCCCATTTAATTCCATTTGAAAACTCTTTTCTTCAGGCTTAACAAAGGGGTGGCTTGAGGCAAAGACCTTCCTGACATTCAGGGCAACAAAAAAATAGGTAAGCAGAAGGGACAAATCAGGGTTTCTCCAATGAGACTTTCCTGGGCCAAGTGATTTCTGAGGTTTCTGAGATGCTTTCCATTTCCTTCAGCTATCCAGTACATGGCCATTTCACAGAGCTTGGAGGTGGTACATAACTTGGACACAAAACCATGAGCCTATTCTGGAGAGTGGCCAGAATTCAGGAAGAAAACAGGAACTTAGGAAAATAGCAGGTGTAGCCCATCGATAAGGGAAGTCGCAGTCCATTCATTATTTGGGCAGGATGAATGCTGGGAAGCTTTCTACTAGACAGGACACATCCATTGATGAATTCTCTTTTCTAATGTCTACAACCACGGACACAGTGGGATATAAAGACATAGAAACACTCGCCTTGTCAAAGGACTTACTAGAAAAGGTTCACTAAATCCAAACAAACCGCCTTTCCTACCTATTCTCAGAACAAGGGAAAATCACAAAACTACACCCACACTCACAAAGGCACCTCCTTACCCCTAGTAATTATGAGACTATCCAGAGTGTCCTCTGACTTGTGGGCCATAGTATGTTCCATCAAAATGGCATGCCCTGTCTCAGATCTGTTCTCCTTAGCCAACTCTGTGAAGTTGTCAGGAGCCAGCAGTGAGCAACTACCTTGTTTCCCAGGAAAGGCCCCTCTTAAGAACTCTCTTGGCATTTTGCCATCTTCACATCAGTAGGTACCAAGAAAGACTGATTTTGTCTTTGGTAAATACAAACAAGTGAGAGCACTGGGACTGAGACTGGGACTGGCTCTGGGTACCTGGCTTCCTGGATCCCAAGTTCAAGAGTTCCATCAACATGGAAGTGAGGTGAGGTCACTTCCTTCAGGAAATGAATGAGGTCACTGCCTTGGAAACCACTTTGTCCTAACAGTTGCTTCCAAGGGTCCCATGAGATGCAGGCTGCCCCTACTACCTGTTACAGTTTCACAAGTTAGAATGGTATATCAACCATAGGCACCCGGGAACAACTCTCCACACAGGCCTGGTTTGTTCCATCTTCTCTATATTAAGAAGAGAGAGGCTGATTCAGACACATCCCTTCATCCTGACCAGGTTGTTTGCCATGGAAGATGACTTTTGCTCTCTCAGGTCCTTCATAGCTGCCTACATATTCTCCAGGGATCATATCTGCATGGACCTTTGAGGTTCTCAGCAGGTGAAAGATCCCCTACATTCCTGTATTGTAATACCAAGTCTGTGCCTGCTCTTCTGTAAAGTTAGATTGAGGGAAGATGATATGGTTAGGATTAATAACTTGTTCGATTTTTGTTAGGAATCATTCTGCTGGATGAATAATGGTATTGGTAACCTGCAATATTTATAAGAATATAGCGGTGAAATATTGTAATGATCAGGTCAGAATAGGAGGAAGAGACCACCAAGAGACTGTCTCATACAACAACAAAGGTTTTATTGTGGGTCCAGCATGCTGGGGCGCAGAGCTCACTTCAATAGAGCAGAGAGCCCTGAGAACAGCTTAAGCAGAGCTAATGTACTTTCCTTGGAGAAGGCAGCGATGGAAGTTTATTGATGGTTCAGTGTGAGTGGGCGGTTTACTTTTCAAATGGGTGACTGAGTACATTCTGCAGTTTTGCAGTTGGGGACACTTCTCAAGATTTCAACAGTGTTTTGTTAAGCATACAGAAAAACAGGAAGTGACAAGTACCTATTTTATTAACCTTTCATTCCCCACTTATTCGTCTGCTAGTGGGGTATATTGTTGTCTGATTACCATAAGTTTAACTTGTCCAATTTGAACTTGGAGAAAGGAAACTACATGGTTGAGCCAACAGGGTCCCACAGTACACAATAATATGAGGATTATTAATGGACTGCCGAGGGCTCATGAAAGCCTAGTTAACAAGTGGGACTGTGTGAACCAAGACTCAAACCACACTTTTTTGGCCTCTGTCTCTCGTTGACGCTCTTCAAGGCGTTTTCTTAATTTACTCATAGATTCTTTTACAACTCCAGTATGGTCAGCATAAAAACAACATTCTTCCCTGAATGCAGCACATAGGCCCCCTTCTCTCATGAAGAGGATGTTTTAACCCTCGCCTGTTCTTTAAACAACTTCAGAGAGAGAGGTTAAAGATTCCTGTAAAGCTGTGATGGAGGTTTAATTGTCTTTAAGTTTGGGTCTATTGCTGCTTCTAATTGGAGCATTTGTTGCATCCCATGGACTAGGGCAGTGGTTCCTTTGCCCACTCCAGCAGCAACTCCTCTTCCTAATAGGATGGCTAAAGTGAGAGATACAGTTTCCCGGTGGGACTGGGTTGTATGCCCTCCTATTTGATCCTTAAATGGACCTGCATCATCATTGAGCACTCTGGGAAACATCTGCACCATTACATAATTAATCACATCTGTTGACCATTTCATGAAAACATAAACAATCTTTAAGTATATAGAATCTTTCTGTTGTAGGGACGGACAAGGCAAGGCACCTAAGATAGCACCAAAGAAAAAGAAACAGTCCTATTTGGTTGTAAACGGATTTAGAGCACATTGCTTCTGTTGTAATCAGTTAATACCCTGAACCTCAAGCTTAGGTAATTTCAGAATTTCTACCCAACATGTAAGGGAAGGGGCTCAGAAGTTCACAGTCTGCAGAAGTTCACAAAAATCAGTTTTTGTTTCTGTTATTTTTTCCTCTGTTCTGGGCAAGTTAAATTTTCAAGGACACCTGAAAGGGGGAGAGCTTTTTTTTTCTCCCTGACAGTTGCTACCATGGAGCCTAGTTGGTAACTTCTTTATCTTAGAATTGTAGCCATCTCTGTGAAGTCCAACTCAAGGTCAGAGGCCTTGTTCACATATTTTGTGAAAAACTAGTAAGGGTGTGTCTAGCTTAGTAGTGCTGATTTTTTAGCCAGTTGCCAAGTAGACCAGGGCAACACGAAAAGAGGAAGTTTATCTACAGTGAACTCTTTTATAGGGACTCTTTTGCTGAAAGTCCTAAAGTCAGCCATGGTGAGGACTTCTGGAGAAGGTCATTTAAGACTTTTCTGTGGGCCTGGTACAGAGAGGAAGACGTGGAAGGCAAGGCTGAGAGCAGCTCCGGGGATCTGAGAATGAGGAAGGAGAGATGTAAAAGAATATTGGGAAAGGGGTTTGAGATTTTCCTAGCAACAAAAACTTAAGCACAAGAACAGGTAGAGCAGAGGGGACGACGGGAATGAGTATCCCAAAAAGCCTGTGAGAGACTTTAAATTCTTAGTCACCTGTTTTCAGTGATGACAAAGAAACTTTAAAGGCCATTTTCATTACATCTTGGATAGGGGTCTGAGGGTTCTCCTCAGCTGGTTTGAGCTTTGGGTTAGCTGCTAAGAGGACCTGGTGGAACCCGTTGCGGGCACTGACAAGAAAAGAGAGGAGTGTCTGGGTGGAGGGGTACCTCTGTACCTGCTACCTCAGCAAGGGGGTTTCCGTTGTCTAATTGGTAATATGGCCAATGCTGTGTACTGAATTTGATGAGGAGTTTGGATTCCACCAGGCAGTCCCTGTATGGTAACATCCCCATGAGTTACAGAAGAAGTCAGCTTTCCCCCACACAGCTGAGGCTGTTTGTGGCTTTGATAGTATGCTGGGCAGACATAGTTATCTAGGCTAGCCAACATGCATTTGGCTCGCGTGTCCCTACATCCATAATGTTTGTTTCCATTATCTATGATATGGAAGGGATTTAATGGAATTTTAGTGGGATCCGCTTTATCAGGGATATCCCAATAGGAAAAACCTATAGCTAGCTGACAAATGTCTGGGTGTTGAGATGGCCACCAGGTCCCTAAGGGGGCTGTTTGCGCGATAGACCATTCTTCTTGTCAATGAGAATTTGTTATCAACCATCACTGCTGAATGGGCTGATGAGGGTTAGGACTACCGGTGGCCAAGGGGAGAGTCTATAGCCTTATCCACACGCCGAATACGCAATTTGAAAGGGTTACCAGTCATTTCCAGTATCCAGCAAGAGTCTGGACAGGGCGCAGGATTGAGATGAGAGGCATGGATTCAGCAAGTGATTCCGTCTACCTTTACCACTGTAGGTGTTATAAGTAGCACCTGGTATGATCCTTTCCAGTGGGGTTCCAGGGAATGACACCTGATGTCGTCTTATGTAGATGAAGTCTCTTACTTGATATCAATGTGGAGTCCCCTCGTCCCCAGGTTGGTAGGCCATGGCCAGCTGTTTTAACAGGTATCACTGAGTTCTTTCAAGAGCTTTAAGTCTGTCAAGCAAGGGGGTGTGTAAGGGATCGTTAGGTCTTAGAGTTGGGGTTAGGTTCCTTACTGGAGGACGGGCACCACAGAGAATTTCATAGGGGGAGCGGTTACACAAAGAAACAGAGGGAGTATTTCTTGCATGAAACAGTGCATAAGGCAGGAGCATAGTCCAATCTTTTATGCAGGTCTCTAAGCTTAATTTAATTATGGTCTCTTTAATGGTTCTATTTATTTTTTCTACCTGTACTGAGCTCTGAGGTCTATAAGCATAATGTAACTACCAATTACTCACCAGGGTAATGGTTAACCCATGACCTATCTTGCCCATGAACGCCGGTCTATTATCAGACCCTATTACTGTAGGCAGGCCATATCTTGAAAAAATATCTTTCAGAATTATCTTGACCACCATTTGCGCCATGTTTTTTTTTTCTTTTCTTTTCTTTTTTTTGTTGGGAAGGCTTCAATCCAACCTGAAAATGTATCTGCAAAGACTAGGAGATATTTAAGTCCATAACTTGCTGCCTAATTTCAGTAAAGTCCACTTCCAAGAATTGTCCTGGTCTGGTGCCTCGAAGGTGCTTTCCTACTGGAAGCTTGAAAGGGTAAGCATTAACCCATTGATGGACCCGACAGGCTTTTGTTACCCATTCAGATATTTCCTTTTGCTGTGAGTCTGTTAGTTGAAAACTCTGTTCTTGATTCTTCAGGAATGCCTGCAGTTTCTTTGAACCAAGGTGAGTGAGTTGATGCACATTTTTCTACTGACATTGTTAGAGCCGTGACTATTGGAGTATTTACTGAAGGATTTAGAAATTCTACTTGGGAGCCTTCAGGGTTAAAAGTTATTTTGGCCCAGAGCTTGGTGAGCAGATCTCTACCCATCAATGGTGCTGGGCATTCTGGGATTACTAGGAAAGAATGATGGATTTTTCCTTTCCTCAGGTGCATAATCCTCTTAGTTTTCACAGCCCAATATTTACTGCCCTTATCCCATTGAACTAGAGACCTTTCATTTGATAGAGGGCCCAATGTGGCCTTAAGGGCTGAATATATTGCCCCTGTATCCACTTTAAAGTTTACTGGGGTCTCCTCCACTTCAAAAGTTATTTACTTTCACTGTGAGTTGGTTAGTTGAGTTGGTTAGACTTCATCCACAATGAGTTCTCTTTTGGCCATTTTTGTTTTGGATTCACACAAGGGATCTGTCTATAGATCCATAGGGTGCTGAGAATCTAAGCCACAGCCTCACACTGGGCCAAAATGCTGATTCAGACACATCCCTTTCCAAAGCAATTAAGCAGGGAGCCACAGGTGATGTCCACTCATTTCCATTTGAAAACTGTTTTCTTCAGGCTTCACAAAGGTGTGGCCTGAGGCAAAGACCTTCCTCACATTCAGGGCAACAGAACAATAGGTAAGAAAAAGGCCCAAAGCAGGGTTTATCCACTGAGACTTTACTGGTCACACTGATATCTGAGTTTCCTGAGATGCTCCCATTCCCTTCAGCTGTCCAGTACATGGCCATGTCACAGAGCTTGGAGGTGGTACATATCTTTGACAAAAAACCAAGAGCCTATTGTGGAGAGTGGCCAGAAGTCAGGAAGAAAACAGGAACTTAGGAAGATAGCAGGTGTTGCCCATTGATAAGGCAAACAGCAGTCCATTCATAAATTGGGCAGGATGAATGCTGGGAAGCTTTCTACTAGACAGGACGCATCCATTGATGCATTCATTTTTCTAATGTCTACAATCACGGACAGAGTGGGATACACAGATATAGAAGCACTCGCCTTGTCAAACGACTTAGTAGAAACAGTCAATGCCAATCCAAAGAAACTGCCTTTCCTACCTATTCTCAGAACTTGAGACAAAACCACAAAACCACACCCACACCCACAAAAGCACATCCTTCCCCCAAGTAGGTCTGTGACTCTCAAGAGTGTCCTCTGACTGGTGGGCCATATTATGTTCACCGGAAATGGCCTGTCCTATCTCAGATCTGGTCTCTTTGGCCAACTCTGTGAAGTTGTCAGAAGCGAGCGGTGAGACACTACCTGCTTTCTCAGGAAAGGCCCCTCTTAAGAGCTTTCCTGGCATTTGGCCATCTTCACATCAGTAGGTAGCAAGAAAGACTGACTCTGTCCTTGGTAAATCCAAACAAGTGAGAGTACTGGGACTGGGACTGAGACTGGCTCTGGGTGCCTGGCTTCCCAGATGCTAAGTTCAGAGAGTTCCAACACCAAGGATGTGAGGTGAGGTCACTTCCTTCCTGAACTAAATGAGGTCATTGCCTTGTCAACCACTTTTTCCTAACAGTTGCTTCCAAGGGTTCCATGAGATGGAGGCTGCCCCTACTTCCTGTGACACTTTCTCAAGTTAGAATGGTATATCAAACATTTGCACCCGGGAACAGCTCTTTACACAGGCCTGGTTTGGTCCATCTTCTCCACATTACGAAGAGAGAGGCTGATTCAGACACAGCCCTTCATCCTGACCAGGTTGCTTTCTATGGAAGATGACATTTGCTCTCTCAGGTCCTTCATAGCTGCCTACATCTTCTCCAGGGATCATTTCTGCATGGACCTTCAAAGTTCTTAGCATGAGTAAGATCCCCTACAATCCTGTGTTTAACACCAACTCTGTCCCTGCTATTCTGTAATGTAAGATTGAGGGAAGAGTGTATGGTTAGAGTTAATAACAGATTCGATTTTGGTTAGGAATAATTCTGCAGGGTGAATAAAGGTATTGGGAACCTGCAATATTTACAACAATATATACATAAGTAAACTATAATTAAGAAAAGAGAAATCTATGTAAGATTTGAAGCCCAGAATGTCATTGGGCCCTTGATTAGGATACGTAGCCTTGAATTAGGTTCTGCACAGATGTCTCAGATAAATCGATATACAATGACATACGACCTTGAACCTTGGGTGATTGAATGTAGAAGAGAACATCCAGTCAAAAAGTGATAGAAGTTAGAATTAGGAAGATAGTCGGTAGGTTTAGGAAGAAGAGTGGATATAGGATTTGGAACAAATGTTCTTTAGCAATAGGGTTTTAGTTAGAGAGTAAATGTATGTGTCACCACATGTGAAGATTCAGTCACAATGATGAACTGTGCAAAATATGAAGGAATGATGATATCAACAGAGACATTACAAAATCAGGCAAAGTATAAAGTGAGTGACAGGATTAGACTTTTTCAACAGGGTTGAGTTTGAATATATAATCTTTGGAAGAAACAAATATGGAGACACCAATAGGACTTTCAAATGAGAGCATTAGGCAACCTGGACATGGATGTTTTTAGTAATCCATGTTCACTTTCCATTTAGGTTTGGTACAATCATAAGTGTGACATTTGCTTTTCGTGTCCTGAATATTATTGTGATGAATTGTATATGTAGATCAGGTGACATGGGTATTTCTTCCACCATTTCTGGGAGCAATATTTTGAAGACGTATAAATTAGTATTGGGGGTACAATGAGGTGTACCCTGTGTCTATGAATATAGAGATAATCAATGAATAGACGATACTGTGAATAAATAATATAACTGATTCCACTTTAAATAATGGATTGAATTGATATCTGAAAATATATAAGAAATCTTATATTGATATACATTCATTCATTCCAACCAGTTGTACATCTAATGTTAACATTAGTGTTATGGATTATCATGAAGGGTTTGTGAGTATTGCTTCAAATGTGATTATGGAAATCGAAAATAATATGTTTGGAAAGAAGTCTCATGAAAAGACCCATCAAGAAACTTGGAGGAATACATGTGTTCTGAAACAGGAAATGATTAAAAGTGAAATCAATGCCTATAATTTTGCAAAATTGTGGATGAAATATATATCCTATGATGTGCATAAACTGAAGAAATAGTAAAGTACCAGTGTTGAATAAAAATGAATGTCAAAACACACATCATATCCCATAGGAATCTACTTGCATTGATGTTAAACTGGGTGAGGTATTGTAGAAATATTTGGATTTGAATGCACCATTCACTGAAGTTAGTTGTCAGTACTAGTACAAGGAAATAATACGTATTTTGGGTGGATGAATATTTCTCAGAAAAATCTTGTGAAATGTTGATTATAAATCCGCACACATAAACATGAATAAATTTATAGAATGTATAATAAGACACATATATTTCATATTTTGAAAAATCTGGAGAGTGTGTGTGTGTGTTTGTGTGTGTGTGTGTGTGTGTATATATATATATATATATATATATATATATATATATATATATATATATATAACACAGGCATTAAAAATTAGCAATATATATGCCAATTGAAATTCATCTTGAAATATATATCATCCACAAATCCAAATATATTTATTTTACTGAACTTGGATTTATGTATAATGTTGTTCAACTAGGAAATTCACCCATAATTTGAATTTTCAGTTCCAACAGCGTTTAGTAGGAGTGATCTCTGCTCACAATTTGTATCTGCCAAATCAGCCATCTCAAAAGAATGTACATGTGATACCACGTAGGAATCTATATGTGCATATAAAATTACATATGCTGAATAGGCTACACAGAAAGGGAGACAGAAATTCATATATTTGATAACTGAAAAACACATGGAGACCTATTTCAACAAAAAATTGACTAGATTTATAACAGCTACACTTAATCATGCAAAAGGCAAGTCCAACTGTACACCATGCCTACTCTGAACTGCTTGAATTTCCAATCTGTTTGGGTTATTTCTCTCCATCATATTAAGATTAGTAGTCAGAGTCTATTAGGGTATGCGGTAGTGTCAGGGATTCAGTATTTCCAAAAAAAAAATGGAAAATGAATCCAATGGGAAGGCAAATATGTGCTACAAAATAATCCTCCCACACTCATCCAGAAGAATGCATTGACATAACCATTACCCAAAGTGAGACACAATTAGAGGAGAAGAGTTTGAAAATCTCTGAATATATATCTGGAATGGAACATGCTCAGGAGTTCACAACCTTGGAGGTGGTAGAGGAGTTTCCAAAAGTAAGTGACAGTGTAAACAGGCCACAAACATGGAGCTCTGCTGGATTAAAGACTTCTTGAGAAACAGCCTCTGAGTTTGGGCACCTGAAATATATGTTGTTGTCAGGAGCTTTAGCTTCGTTTGTAGTGAGACAACCAAAGCTGGGTCTGCATCTATGTGACCTGGAAGATATGGTTTCTTATTTTCCAATGAACATGAGGCAGCAGTGCTGTATTCTCTCTTTGAAGGCAAACTGTGGCCATTGGGAATCAAGTGTCTCCCCCCCGTGGACTGTGAAGCCATTTGGTCATCCTCGAATTTTCCTTTTGTTTATTGCTGCTGCACTGGGAGTTTGGTATTTGCTTCACAAAACACCAGGAGTTCAACTGGGCAACAGTTCTGGAGGGAGTTCTGTCACGTGTGGTGGGTCAGGGTCAGCAAGAGAATGCGCCAACTAGGCATCTATCCCATATAGCTTGCCCCCTTGACTATAGCAACCTGATTCTGAACATTGCCCTGAAACCTCTGTATATAAAATGATGCCTTTACTTATAAGGGTCTGCTGGTTGCACCATGTCAGTCACAAGCCATTTGGAAGCCAATGGCAGATCCACATGGCCCCACCACAGATGTTTTATCACACTCCTCCCCACCACTGCTCTAAGCCCACTACTCAGCAGGCTCCAACTTACTGGCATCTCTGTTCTACACTATTTTCATGAAACCTAGTCAATCAAGGCACGGTTTGGTACACTCATGATGAGCAACAGGAGACCCTAAGGTTCTCCAGTGCCACCTGGTCATGGGAATTTCAATAATTTCATGGTATTTATGTAGCCATTTTTCAAGGATGAAGTGGTAGGCACTGTGGGTTTCAATTTATTCAGGAACCATTAAATGTGAGGAAGCTCATTTCAAAGAAAGCTCTGGAAAACTCTCACAGGCAAGGCTTCCAAAAGAGTGGCCAAAAGGTCACATGAAGCCAGGCCCATTGAGGTCTACAATGTGAGGTCCATGTGTGTTTTGCCTCTCAACTATTGCTGCCAAGTTTTTCAGAATAAAATCATGTGATATCCTGGCTGAGATTCCCAGTGCTCTGTGGAAAGCAACCCTGGCCCTAGATCAGTTTCCAAGGGCAACTCTCATGAGTGGCCTCCTAAAATCCCAACACAATTCATGGCAATACTTCTCTGAGGTCAGTTTCAGAACTTAGTCTCTAAGGGGAATCACGCCAGAGTTCAAGCCCAGGTGGACCCAGTCATCCCTTGCAACTGCCACACAAATGACCACAATTAAAACCAAAACCCTCACACATGGCCCTCATCTTCTTCCTTATACGCACTCATCATTAACTCCGGCTGGTGATTTTCATGAGGGGCGCAGCTCAAGACAGTGTCAAAGATAATCTCCCTTGCCACTCATTTGCCTAAAGTCAGAGTGGCCTGGACACCCTTCCTGTGAACCAGGAGTGATCAAATAGGCCTGCCATTAATACTGCTCTGCTTCTCCAATTTGAGGTCTACTGACAGTCAGGTATAGATTCTTTATGTGATTTGGAGTCAGGAGATACCCCAAGCACCTCTGCAGGGGTTTGTAGAATTCATGTGACCCAACGGATCCCTATTCTCACTTGATGGAGGTCAGGAACCTAACAGAAGAAGGCAAAAGACTTCATACACAATGACTGATCTTTTTGCCATTTCGGTTTTGGATGCACATATAGGATCTTTATTTAGATCCATCAGGTGCTAAGAATCTAAGCCACAGCCTCACACAGGGTGAAGAGCCTTATTCAGACACATGCTGTTCCAAAGCATTTTAAGCAAAGAGACACAGGTGATGCCCATTCATTACCATTTGAAAACTGTTTTCTTCAGGCTTCACAAAAGGGTGGCATGAGGCAAAGACATTCCTGACATTCAGGGCAACAGAACATTAGGTAAGCAAATGGCGCCAAGCAGGGTTTCTTCAATGAGACTTTCCTGCTCACACTGATATCTGAGTTTTCTGAAATGCTCCCATTCCCTTCAGCTATCCAGTACACGTCCATGTGACAGAGCTTGGAGGTGGTACATATCTTGGACACAAATCCATGAGCCTATTCTGTAGAGTGGACAGAATTCAGAAAGAAAACAGGAACTTAGGAAGATAGCAAGTATTGCACATCAATAAGGCTAGTCACACTCTATTCATAAATTGGGCAGGATGAATGCTAGAAAGCTCTCTATTACACAGGAAACATTCATTGATGCATTCTCTTTTCTAATGTCTACATCCACAGACAAAGTGGGATACACAGATATAGAAACACTTGCCTTGTCAAATGACATTTTAGAAACAGTCCAGGCAAAACAAAACAAACCGCCTTTCCTACCTATTCTCAGAACATGAGACATAACCACAAACTCACACCCACACCCACAAAGGCACCTCATTCCACCAAGTAGGTCTGTGACTATCTGGAGTGTTTTCTAACTGGTGGGCCATACTATCTTTCCCAGACATGGCCTGTCCTGTCTCACATCTGGTCCCTTGGCCAACTCTCTGAGGTTTTCAGTAGCCAGGGGTGAGCCACTACCTGCTTTTTCAGGACAGGAGCCTCTTCAGAGCTTTCCTGGCATTTGGCCATCCTCACATCAGTAGGTACCAAGAATGACTGACCCTCTCCTTGGTAATTCCATTCAAGTGAGCACACTGAAATTGGTACTGGGTCTGGCTCTGGATGCCTGGCTTCCTGGATCCCAATTTCAGAGAGTTCCATCAACAAGGAAGTGAGGTGAGGTCACTTCCATCAGGAACTGAATGAGGTCACTGCTTTGGTAACCATATGTCCTAACAGTTGTTTCCAAGAGTCCCATGAGATGGAGGTTGCCCCTACTTCCTGTGACACTTTCACAAGTTGGAATGGTATATCAACCATAGCCACCCGGGAACAGCTCTCTACTCAGGCCTGGATTTGTCCACCTTCTCTACATTGAGAAGAGAGTGGCTCATTCAGACCATCCAGATCAAGTTGTTTGCCAGGGATGATGACTCTTGCTCTCTCAGGTCCTTCATAGCTGCATACATCTTCTCCAGGGATCATTTCTGCATGGACCTTTGAGGATCTCAGCAGGTGAAAGATCCCCTACATTTTTATAGTAAGAATAACTCTGTCCCTTCTCTTCTATAAAGTTAGATTGAGGAAACTGTGTATGGCTAGGATTAATAACATGTTCGATTTGGGTTAGGAATCATTCTGCTGGATGAATAATGGTATAGGGAAACTGTGATATTTATAAGAAGAGGTGAAAGGTGAAATATAAGTATGAAATCAGAAATCTAGGTAAGATTTGAAGCCCAGAAGGGCATTGGGCCCTTGATGGTGATACTTAGCTTTGAATTATGTTCTGCACAGATGTCTCAGATAAATCGACATACAATGGCATAGGACCATTTACTTTGGATGTATGAATGTAGCAGAGAACATCCAGTCAAAGAGGGATAGTCGGCAGGATTGGGAAGGTAGTCGGTAGATTTTGGAAGAAGAGTGAGTATAGGATTTGGACAAAAAGTTCTTTAGCAATAGGGTTTCTGGTAGAGAATGAGTGTAAATGTCAGCACATGTGAAGAGTCAGTCACAATGATGAACTGGTGAAAATATGTAGGAAAGCTGATATCAATAGAGACGTTAGGAAATCAGGCAAAGTATAAAGTGAGTGATAGGATTAGACAATTTCAACAGGCTTGATTGAATATATAATCTTAGGAAGAAACAAATATGTAGTCACCAATATGATTGACACTTGAGAGCATTAGGCAACACGAAGGTGGATGTTTTAAGTAATCCATGCTCACTTTCCATTTACGTTTTGGTAGAAGCAAAAGTGTGACCTTTGGTTTTTGTGTCCAGAATATTACTGTGATAAAATATATATGTAGATAAGGTGACATGAGTATTTCTTCCACCATTTCTAGGAGCAATATTTTAAGACGCATAAATTAGTATTGGGGGTAAAAATAGGTTTACCCTGTGTCTATGAAAATAGAGATAATGAATGAATAGACCAAAATGTGAATAAATAATATAACTTGTTCCAACTTTAAATAATGGATTTAATTGATATCTAAAAATATACAGGAAATCTTATATTGGTATACATACATTCATTCCAATGAATTATACATCTAATGGTAATATTAGGGTTACAGTTTATCAGGAAGAGTGTGTGAGTTTTGCTATTATGGGTGAAGGAACACGCGAGCCAGAAGCAAGTTGGCTAGCCTAGATTACTATGTTTACCCGGCAGTTATCAAAGCCACAAAAGCCACGGCTGTGTGAGGAAAAAGCCGACTTCTTCTGTAAGTCATGGGGATGCGAGCATATAGGGCCTGCCTAGTGGAACCCAAACTCATCATCAAATTCAGTAGAGAGCATTGGCCATATTACCAATTAGACAACCAAAACTGATGGCCCCCAGAGGGGTCTCTAGATCCTCAAATTCTGCATGACCTTTTTAACTTCAGCAAGTGCTCAAAAAGGTGGAAGGAAATTCCCCTATGTGGAGGCCTTTTTCCTCCTTCGCTCAAATCCTGAACTATGCTTCCCCAATAGATCCTCACCCTCTGTCTTCTGCTCCAGACGCTCTGCTGTCAAACCCACCTCAGCAACCTGATTTCTCCCCTCCATTACTACATCAAATACCCAAACCTCCACCGGGTTTCAGACCATTGGCCCCCTGCTGAGGTAGCAGGTACTGAGGTACTCCTCTACCCACTCACTCCTCTTTTCTCTTGTCAGTGTTCGCACCGAGTCCCAACAGGTCCTCTTACCAGCTAACCAGAAGCCCAAACAGGCTAAGGGAACCCTCAGACCCCTATCCAAGATGTAATAAAAATGGCCTTTGAAGTTGCATTGTCAACACTGAAAACAGGTTACTAAGAATTTAAAGTCCCTCACAGGCTTTTTGATATACTCACTCCCATCTTCCCCTCTGCTCTACCTGTTCTACTGCTCAAGTTTTTCTTGCTAGCAAAATTCCAAACCCCTTTCCCATTATTCTTTTACATCTTTCTTTCCTCATTCTGAAATCCACAGAGCTGCTCTCACCCACCGTCTTCCACGTCTTCCCCCTCTGTACCAGGACCACAGAAAAGTCTTAACTGACCTTCTCCAGAAGTCTTCACCATGGCTGACTTTAGGACTTTCAGCAAAAGAGTCCCTATGAAAGAGTTCAATGTAGATAAACTTCCTAATTTCTTGTTGCCCTGTTCTACTTGCCACTGGCTGGAAAAATCAGCACTCCGAAGCTAGACACCCCCTTACTAGTTTTTCACAAAATATGTGAACAATGTCTCTGGCCTTGAGTTGGGGCTTCACAGAGATGGCTACATTTCTAAGATAAAGAAGTTACCAACTGGGCTCCATTTTCACAGCTGGCAGGGAGAAAAAAAAGAGAAGACAAAAGCTCTCCCACTCTCAGGTGTTCTTAAAAAGTTAACTTGCCCAGAACAGAGGAAATAAAACAGAAACAAAAACTGACTTTTGTGAACTTCTGCAGACTGTGAACTTCTGAGTCCCTTTACTTACATGTTGGGTAAAAAATTCTGAAACTACCTAAACTTGGGGTCCAGGGGATTAATTGATTACAACAGAAGCAATGCCTTCTAAATCCATTTGCAAACAAATAGGACTATTTAACTAGCTTCGGTGGTATCTTAGGTGCCTTGCCGTTTCTATCCCTACAACAGTATAATTCGATATACTTAAACATTGTTTATGTGTTCATAAAATTGTCAACAGATGTGATTAATTATTTAATGGTGCAGATGTTTCCCAGAGTGCTGTATCATGACGCAGGTTCATTTAAATTTCAAATAGGGGGGCATAAAACACGGGTCCGCCGGAAACCTGTATCCCTCACTTTAGCCATCCTATTAGGAATAGGAGTTGCTGCAGAGTTGGGCACAGGAACCACTGCCCTAGTCAATGGGACACAACAAATGACTCAATGAGAAGCAGCAATAGACCAAAACTTAAAGATATTTAAAACCTCCATCACAGCTTTACAGAAATCTTTAACCTTTTACAGAACAGGCGACGTTTGGACCTCCTCTTCATGAGAGAAGGGGCCTTTGTGCTGCATTGAGGGAAGAATGTTGTTTTTATTCTGACAATACTGGAGTTGTAAAACAATCTAAGAGTAAATTAAGAAAACGACTTGAAGAGCATCAACCAGAGACAGAGGCCCAAAAAGGGTGGTTTGAGTCTTGGTTCACACAGTCCCCGGGGTTAACTACGCTTTTATCAGCCTTTGCCGGTCCATTAATAATCCTCATATTATTGCTAACTGTAGGGCGCTGTTTGCTCAACCGTGTAGTTTCCTTTCTCCAAGCTCAAATTGGACATGTTAAACTTATGGTAATCAGACAACAATATACCCCACTAGCAGACATAAAATGTGACACCCCCCAATGATCACTTTTATGATTAAAAGTAACCCGAAGAAGAAGTGGGGAATGAAAAGTTAATAAAATAGGTACTTGCCACTTCCTGTTTTTCTGTATGCTTAGCAAAACACTGTTGAAATCTTGAGAACTCTTTGCTAATCTTCTTCCCAGAGTGTGATGTCCCCAACTGGCAAACTGCAGAATGTACTCCTTCATACATTTGCACGCACACCACACACTTGCCCTAAGCCATCAATAAACTTCACTCCCTGCCATCTCCAAGGAAAGTATATTAGCTCTGCTTAAGCTGTTCTCAGGGCTCTCTGCTAAATTCAAGTGAACTCTGAGCCGTAGCATGCTGGACCCCCAATAAACAGTTTGCTGTTGCATGAGACAGTCTCTTGGTGGTCTCTTCCTCCAATGCTCGCCCGACCTTTCCATTGGTACAATTATAACTGTGACATTTGCTTTTTTGTGTACAGAATATTGCTGTGATAAAATGTATATGTAGGTCAGGTGACATGAGTATTTCTTCCCCCATTTCTGGGAGGAATATTTTGAAGACGAATAAATTAGTATTGGGGGTATAAACAGGTGTACCGTGTGTCTATGAATATAGAGATAATGCATGAATAGACAATACTGTGTATAAATAATATAACTGGTTAAACTGTAAATAATGGATTGAATTTATATCTGAAAATATATAAGAAATAATATATTGATATACAATGATTCATTACAACCAGTTATACATCTAATGGTAATATTAGGGTTATGGTTCATCATTTAGAGTGTGTGAGATTTTCTTCAAAAGTAATTATGGAAATCAAAAATAATGTGTTTGGAAAGAAGTCTCATGAAAAGACCAGTCAATAAACATAGAGGAATATAGGTGTTCTGAAGTAGAAAGTGATTGAAAGTGAAACAAATGACTGTAAATTTGTGAACTTGTGGAAGAAATATATATCCAATGATGTGCATAAACTAAAGAAATAGTAATGTACCAGTGTTGAAAAAAATGAACTTCAAAATACACATCATGTCCCATAGGAGTCTACTTGCATTGATGTTAAACTGGGTCAGTTAGTGTAGAAATATTAGGATTTGTATACACCATTCACTGAAGTTAGTTTTCAGTAGAAGGAAACAAATAGGTATTCCAGGTGGCTGAATATTTCTGAGAATAATCTTGTGAAAAGATGATTATAAATCCACGTACTTGAATATGAATGAATTTAGGAAATGTATAAAGATACACATATATTTCAAATTTTGAAAAATCTGGAAAGTGTATATTAATACACACACACACACACACACACACACAAACACACACAAATATTAAGAGTAGCACTATATGCCAATTGAAATTCACCATGAAAAATATATCATTCACAGATCGAAGATATTCATTTTACTGAACGTGGATTTATGTATAATGTTGTTCAGCTAGGAAGCTCACCCATAGGTTGAATTTTCAGTTCCAACAGCGTTTAGGAGGAGTGATCTCTTCCTCCAATTTGTATCTGCCAATTCAGCCACCACACAATAGTGTACGTGTGGTACCAGGTAGGATTCTACATGTGCTTATAAAAATACATGTGATGAATAGGCTACAGTGAAAGGGAGACAGGAATTCACATATTTGTTAACTTTAAAAACACATGGAGAACTATTTCAAAAAAAATTGACTAGATTTATAACTCCTACCCTATATAATGCAAAAGGCAAGTCCAACTATATACCATGCCTCTTCTGAACTGCTTCTATTTCAATTCTGTTTGGGTTATTTTTCCCCATCATATTAGGATTAGGTGACAGAGTCTAGTAGGGTACAGGGAAGTGTTAGGGATTCAGTATTTCAAATGCAAAAGTGGAAAAGGAATCCAATGTGTATGTAAATATATGCTACACAAAAATCCTTCCACTCTCATCCAGAACAATTACTTGACATTACCTTCGCACCAATTAAGACACAATTAGAGGAGAAGAGTAATAAAATCTGTGAATACATATCTCGAATGGATATTGCTCAGGAGTTCATAACTTTGGAGGTGGTAGAGGAGTTTCCAAAAGTAATGGACAGGGTAAAACTCCAAAATCATGGAGCACTGTTGGCCTACAGACTTCTTGAGAAACTGCCTCTGAGGTTGGGCACTTGAAATATATGTTGTCAGGAGCTTTTGCTTCCTTTGTAGTGAGACCATCAAAGCTGGGTCTGCATCTATGTGACCTGGAGAACATGGTCTCTTAAGTTCCAATGAACATTAAGCATCAGTGCTGAATTCTCTCTTTGTAGATAACTGTGGTCACTGGGGCTAAGTGATTCCCCATGTGGACTGTGAAGCTATTTGGTCATCCTCCACTTTTTGTTGTGTTTCTTGCTGCTGCACTGGGAGTTTGGTATATGCTTCATGAAATACAAAAAGTTCAACTGGGACACAGTGCTGGAGGGAGTTCTGTCACGTGTCGTGTGTCAGGGTCTGCGGGAGAATGCAACAAACAGTCTTCTATCCCACATTGGTTGCCCCCTTGAACATAACAACCTGATTCTGAACATTGCCCTGAAATTTCTCCATATAACAAGATGCTTTCTCCATATAACAAGATGTTCTGCTGGCTGCACCATGTCAGTCACAACCCATTTGGAAGTCAATGGCAGAACCACATGGCCCCAACACAGATGTTTTATCACACACCTGCAAAACACTGCTCTATGAACAGTAATCAGCAGGCTCCAATTTACTGACATCTCTTTTCTACACCATTTTCATGAAACCCAGTCAATCAAGGCACTGTCTGGTACACTCAAATCAGCAACAGGACATCCAAAGATTCTCAAATGCCACCTGGTCATGGAAATTTCAAAAATGTCATTGTATTTATGTAGCCATTTTTCAAGGATGAAGTTGGAGGCACTGTGGGTTTCAATTCATTCAGGAACCATAAAATGATGAGGAAGATCATTTCAATGAAAGCTCTGGAGAACTCTCACAGGCAAGGCTTCCCAACTATTTCTGCCAAGTGTTTCAAAATAAAATCATATGATATCATGGCTGAGATTCACTCTGTTCTGTGGAAAGCCACCCTTGGTATAGATCTCAGTTTCCAAGGGTGAGTCTCAAGCGTGGCCTCCAAAAATCCCAACACATTTCATGGCCTCTGTGCTTCACTGATAGAAGAATGTTGTTTTTATGCTTACCATACTGGAGTTGCAAAATAATTCATGGGTAAATTGAGAAAAAGACTTGAAGAGCGCCAGAGAGAAAGGGAGATTCAACAAGGGTATTTTGAGTCATGGTTTACCCAGTCCCCCTGCTTATCTACACTTCTATCAGGCTTAGCAGGACCCCTGATCATCCTTATGGTGTTGCTAACTGTGGGAACTTGTTTGCTTAACCGCATAGTTTCCTTTCTCCAGTCTCAAATTGGACAAGTAAAACTCATGGTAATCAGACAGAAATACGCTCCACTGGCAGAAATAGAATGTGAGACCCCGCAATAATTATGACTCATTATTTTTAAGATTAAAAGTTGTCAGAAAAAGGAGTGGGAAATGAAAGAATAAAAGAAATTGAAATTGAAACGTAAAGAACCAGGTTTTGTAAAGCTTCCAAGTTGCACTAAGAACCTGAAATTCCTGTGGCATTTAAGACAATTCCCAGAACTGCCCATTAAATGTGTGCTGAAATCTTCCCTGACCACCTAGTTAAATAACAACCCCTTCCCAGAAACCATGCAGATCTGCACGTATATATCTCAGGGCTTCAACCAATTAGTTTAAATGTATAGCCCTTCTCAGGGCTGACCAATCATCCCCTGCCCGGCATGCTCCCGCCAATAAATTTGCTTATCATGTTTTAGAGTTGTTATTTGATTTTCCCTTGGTATATGATGATTTGCTAAAAGAAGATATGATGTATGTAAAGTCGCTGCCCTCTCTAAAGAATGTATATAAACTTTGCTCAAGTTATTCTCATGGCTCTTTGTTCTTTGCTCCTCAGAAGTGAGCTCTGAGCCCCAGCATGCTGGACCCCCAATAAACCCTTTGCTGTTGCATGAGACATTCTCTTGTTGGCCTTTTCTTCTGAGGTTCACCCGACCTTTACCGTTCCTGATTTCCATCAAGTGAGAATAGGGATTCTTTGAGACAAATGAGTTCTTTCAGGCCCTGCAGAGGCTAGCCCATAGGTGCTTGGGTTTTCTCATGACTCCAAATCACATAAATAATTTATACCTGACAGTCAGTAGGCCTCAAATTGGAGAAGCAGAGAAGTATTAATTGCAGGGCTATTTGATCATTCCTGGTTCAAAGGAAGGGTGTCCAAGCCACCCTGACTTTAGGCAAATGAGGGGCAAGGGAGCTTTTTTTGGACACTGTCTTGGTCTGCGCCCCTCATGGCAAATTCCAGCCAGAGGTAATGATGAGTGTCTATATGGAAGAAGATGAGGCCCATGTGGGAGTGTTTTGGTTTTAATTGTGGTCATTTGTGTGGTGGTTGGAAGAGATGACTGGGTCCACCTGGGCCTGAACTCTGGTGTGATTCTCCTTAGAGATTAAGTTCTGGAATTTATCTCAGAGAAGTATTGCCATGAATTGTGTTGAGATTTTAGTAGGCCACGCATGAGTGTTGCCCTTGGAAACTGAGATCAGGGTCACTTTCCACAGAGCACTGGGAATCTCAGCCAGGATATCACATGATTTTATTCTGAAAGACTTGGCAACCATAGTTGAGAGTCAAAACACACATGGACCTCATATGTAGACCTCAATGGTCCTGGCTTCATGTGACCTTTTGGCCACTGTTTGGGAAGCTTTGCCTGTGAGAGTTCTCCAGAGATTTCATTGAAATGAGCTTCCTCAACATTTACTGGCTCCACAATGAATTGAAACTCACAGTGCCTCCAATTTCATACTTGAAAAATGGCTAGATAAATACCATGAAATTTTTGAAATTTCCATGACCAGGTGGCACTGGAGAACCTTTGAATGTCCTGTTGCAGTTCAAGAGTATACCACACATTGACTTGATTGTCTGGGTTTCATGAAAATGGTGTGGAACAGAGATGCCTGTAGTTGGAGCCTGCTGAGTAGTGGGACTAGAGCAGTGGTGGGCAGCTGTGTGAAAAAAATTAAAAAAAAAATCTGTTGTGGGGCCATGTGGATCGGCCATTGGCTTCCAAATGGCATGTAACTGACATAGTGCAGATAGCAGACCATTATATGTAAAGACATGTCGTTATATGGAGAGGTTTCAGGGCAATGTTCAGAATCTGGTTGATATGGACAAGGGGGCAATGGGGCAAGCTATGAAGGATAGAACACTGCTTGGTGCATTTTCCTGCAGACCCTGACACACCACACGTTACAGAACTTTCTCCAGCACTGTGTCCCATTTGAACTCCTTGTATTTCATGAAGCAACTACCAAACTCCCAGTGCAGCAGCAAGAAACACCACGAAAAGTGGAGGATGACCACATGGCTTCACAGTCCACACGGGGAGACACTTAGCCCCCAGTGTCCAAAGTTTACATAAAAAGAGAGAATTCAGCACTGCTGCCTCATGTTCATTGGAAAAGAAGAAACCATGTCTTCCAGGTCACATAGATGCAGATCCATCATTGATGGTCTCACTACAAAGGAAGCTAAAGCTCCTGACAACAACATATATTTCAAGTGCCCAACCTCAGAGGCAGTTTCTGAAAAAGTCTTAATACCGGCAGAGCTCCATGTTTGTGGAGTGTTTACACTGTCCCTTACTTTTGGAAACTCCTCTACCACCTCCAAGGTTGTGAACTCCTGAGCATTTTCCATTTCAGATATGTATTCAGAGATTTTCTAACTCTTCTTCTTAATTGTGTCTTACTTTGTACGAAGGTAATGTAAAGGCATTGTTCTGGATGAGAGTGGGAAGATTTTTGTGCAGCACATATTTGTATACACAACAGATAATTTTTCCAATTTTCCATTCGAAATACTGAATCCCTGTCATTAACTCATAAACTACTAGACTCTGACTACTAATCTTAATATGATGGAGAAAAATAACCCAAACCGAATAGAAATACAAGCAGTTCAGAGGAGGCATGGTGTATAGTTGGACTTGCCTTTTGCATGTTATAAATCTATTCAACTGTTTGTTGAAATAGTTCTCCTTGTTTTTTTAAAGTTAACAAATATGGGAATTCCTGTCTCCCTTTCGCTGTAGCCTATTGAGCACATGTATTTTTATATGCACACATAGAATGCTACTCTGGTACCACACGTACATTCTTGTGAGGTGGTTGACTTGGCAGATACAAATTGTGAGAAGAGATCACTCCTGTTAAACAATTTTGGAACTGAAAATTCAACCTATGAGGGAGTATCCTAGATGAACAACGTAATACATAAATCCATGTTCAGTAAAATGAATACTTTTGGATCTGTGGATGATATATATTTCATGGTGAATTTGGTTTGGTTCATATATTGCTACTTTTTAATTTCTGTGTGTCTATTTTAATATATATATATATATATATATATATATATTCCAGATTTTTCAATTACGAAATATATGTGTCTTATTATACACTCCCTAAATAAATTCTTATTTATGTGTGTATGTATAATCAACTTTTCACAAGATTATTCTCATAAATATTCATCCTCCAGAAATACATATTTGTTTCCTAGTACTGAAAACGAACTTCAGTGAAAGATACATCCAAATCGTAATATTTCTACAGTATCTGACCCAGGTTAACATCAATGCAAGTAGATTCCTATGGGACATGATGTGTCTTTTAGGTTTATTTTTATTCACCAGTGGTACATTACTATTTCTTTAGTTTATACACATCATAGGATATATAATTAATCCACATGTTCACAAATTTATAAGCATTTGTTTCACTTTCAATCACTTTCTGCTTCAGAACACATGTATTCCTCAGGTATTCTTGACTGGTCTTTTCATGAGACTTCATTCCAAGTACATTATTTTCGATTTCCAAAATCACTTTTGATGCAAAACTCACACACTCTTTATGATAAACCATAACCCTAATATTACCGTTAGATGTATAACTGGTTGGAATGAATGTATGAATATGAATAAAAGATATCCTGTATATTTTCAGATACCAATTCAATCCATTATTCAATGTTGGAACCCGTAATATTATTCATTCACAATATGGTCTATTCATGCATTATCTCTCTATTCATAGACACAGAGAACACCTAATTGTACCTCCAATACTAATTTATATGTCTTCAAAATATTGCTCCAATAAATGGTGGAAGAAATACTCATGTCACGTGATCTACATATATATTTTACCACAGTAAAATTCTGCACATAAAATGCAAAGTTCACACTTATGATTTTACCAAAACCTAAATGGAAATTGAGCATGGATTACGAAAAACATCCATGTCCAGTTTGCCTAATGCTCTCAAATGTCAAGCCTATTGGTGACTACATATTTGTTTCTTCCTGTAATAATATATTCAAACCCAACCCTGTTGAAAATGTCTAATCCTATCACTCACATTATACTTTGGCTGATTTCCTAATATCTCTATAGTTATCCGCTTACCTACATATTTTCCCCAGTTCATCATTGTTACTGACTCTTCACATGTGCTGACATTTACATTCACTCTCTAACCGAAAACCTATTGCTAAAGAACTTTTGGTCCAAATCCTATACTCACTCTTCTTCCTAAATATACCGACTATCTTCCTAATCCTACCGACTATCCATGTTTGAGTGAACGTTCTCTTCTACAATCGATCATCCAAGGTACAAGGTCCTATGCCCATGATTACTAATTTATCTGAGACATCGGTGTGGAACGTAATTCAAAGCTAAGTACCCCAATCAAGGCCCCAATGCCCTTCTGAGCTTCAAATTTTACCTAGATTTATGTTTTCATACTTATATTTCACCTCTATATTCTTATAAATATTGCAGGTTGCCAATATCACGAATCATCCTGCAGAATGATTCCTAACCCAAATCGAACATGTTACTAACCCCAACCATACACTGTTCTCTCAATCTAACTTTACAGCAGAGCAAGGACAGAGTTGGTCTTAAAATATAGGAATGTAGGGGAACTTCCACCTGCTGAGAACCACAAAGGTCAATGCAGAAATGATACCTGGAGAAGATGTAGGCAGCTATGAAGGACCTGAGAGAGCAAAAGTCAGCTTCCATGCAAACAACCTTGTAAGGATGAAGGGTTGTGTCTGAATCAGCCTCTCTCTACTTAATGTAGAGAAGATGGATAAAACAAGGCCTGTGTGGAGAGCTGTTCCCGGGTGCCTATGGTTGGTATACCCTTCTAACTTGTGAAAGTGTCTCAGGAATTAGGGGAAGCCTCCATTTCATGGGACCCTTGGAAGCAACTGTTAGCACCAAGTGGTTGCCAAGGCAGTGACCTCATTCAGTTCCTGAAGGAAGTATCCTTACCTCACTTTCTGGGTGATCGAACTCTCTTAGCTTGGGATCCAGGAAGCCAGGCACCAAGAGCCAGTCCCAGTCCCAGTGCCAGTCGTCTAACTTGTTTGGATTTACCAAGGA
Organism: Callospermophilus lateralis; assembly: GCF_048772815.1. Lineage (NCBI taxonomy): Eukaryota > Metazoa > Chordata > Mammalia > Rodentia > Sciuridae > Callospermophilus > Callospermophilus lateralis. Next base: position 17,919,917 of record NC_135316.1, on the reverse strand, counting down.
CAGAGTCAGTCTTGGTACCTACTGATGTGAGGATGGACAAATGTCACAAAAGCTATGAAGAGGGGCCTATCCTAAGAAAGCAGGTAGTGGCTCACCACTGGCTCCTGACAACTTCACAGAATTGGACAATGAGACCAAATCTGACACAGGACAGGCTATTTCAGGGAAACATAGTATGGCCCAACAGTCAGAGGACATTCTGGATATTCACAGATCTACATGGGGGAAGGAGGTGCCTTTGTGAGTGTGGGTGTGGGTTTGTGGTTTTTTCTCATGTTCTGAGAATAGGTAGGAAAGGCAGTTTGTTTGGTTTGGAGTGGACTGATTCTAGTAAGTCGTTTGAGAAGGCGAGTGTTTCTAAGTCTGTTTATCCCACTGTGTCCGTGGTTGTAGACATTAGAAAAGAGAATGCATCAATGAATATGTCCTGTCTAGGAGAATGCTTCCGAAAATTCATCTTGCCCAATTTATGAATGGACTGACGCTTGACTTATGGATGGACAACACCTACTATCTTCCTAAGTTACTGTTTTCTTCCTGAATTCTGGCCACTCTCCAGAATAGGCTCATGGAATTTTGTCCAAGATATGTACCACCTCAAAGCTCTGTGACATGTCCATGTACTGGATAGCTGAAGGGAATGGGAGCATTTCAGAAAACTCAGATATAAATGTGACCAAGAAAGTCTCAGTGGAGAAACCCAGCTTTGGGCCTTTTTTAACCTATTGTTCTGTTGCCCTGAATGTCATTAAGGTCTTTGCCTCTGCCCCCCCCCCTTTTTGAAGCTTGAAGAAAGCAGTTTTCAAACTGAAATAAAAGGGCATCCCTTGTGGCTCTTTGCTTAATTGCTTTTGAAAGGGATGTGTCTGAATCAGCCTCTTGGCCCTCTGTGAGGCGGTGGCTTAGAGTCTCACCACCTGATGGATCTAAAGAAAGATCCCATGGGTGCATCCCAAACCAAAATGGCCCAAAGAGCAGTCATTGTGGATGAATTTTCTCGCCTTCCTGTGTAAGGTTCCTTACCTCCATCATGTGAGAATAGGGATCCTTTCGGTCAAATGAGTTTTTCAAAGCCCTACAGAGGCTAGCCCATACGTGGTTGGTTTTTCTCATGACGCCAATTAACTTAAAGAATCTAAACCCCACAGTAAATAGGCCTCAAATTTGAGAAGCATAGCAGTATTAATGGCAGGTCTATTTGATCACTCCTGGTTCAAAGGAAGGATGTCCAGGCCACCATGACTTTAGGCAAAAGAGGGGCAAGTGAGGTTATTTTGGACACTGTCTTGGGCTGCACCTCTCTGGAAACCTCCAGCCAGAGGTTATGAGGAGTGTCTATATGGAAGAAGGTGAGTGCCATGTGGGAGTGTTTTGGTTTTAATTGTGTTCATTTGTTTGGTGGTTGGAAGAGATAACTGGGTCCACCTTGGCTTGAACTCTGGTGTGATTCCCCTTATAGACTGTGTTTTGGAACTGACCTCAGAGAAGGTACAAAGTCCTATGCCATTGTATATAGATATTTCTGGGACATTTCTGCAGAACATTATTCAATGCTAAGTATACCAATCAAGGTCCCAATGATCTTCTGGGCTTCAAATCTTACCTAGATTTCTGTTTTCATACTTATTTTTAAAGGTTAATAAAATAGGTACTTGACATTTCCTGCTTTTCTGTATGCTTAATAAAATACTGTTGAAATCTTGAGAACTCTTTGCTATTCATGTTCCCAGAATGTGCTGTCCCCAACTGCCAAACTGCAGAATGTACTCCATCACACAGTTGCACGAAACCACCCACTCGCCCTTGCCCATCAATAAACTTTCCTCCCTGCCCTCTCCAAGGAAAATATATAAGCACTTCTTAAGCTGTTCTCAGGGCTCTCTGCTCTATTCAAGTGAGCTCTAAGCCCTTACATGCCGGACCCGCAATAAACCCTTTGCTGTTGCATGAAACAGTCTCTTGGTGGTCTCTTTCACTGACCCTCACCCGACCTTTACATTTGGTGGCCCCAGCGAGATCCGGCCACCGCAGACGAAAGACACCCAACAGGCACCTCTGGGGGTAAATAAGGCCCCTCTTTCTGGTTTCAGGTTTCAGGTTAGGGTTTGGCAAAATGGCTATCGGTGAAGAGAGTGTGCTCTCTCCGAGTGTGGCTGACAGACATGTCACAGAGCCACAGGCCATGTCCCTGGGAAATGGAGTCAGGAAATCGAGGAACAATAGTCTCCTCGACTCAGTGTTATTTTGTTTTGGATTCGGTATTGCCAGCCCATCGGGTTTTGCCGGCTACTCAGTTTTGGTCTCAGTATTGGACGTCCATTGCCTGTCTTTATTGTCTTGTCTTGTCTTTGTCATGTGTTGTTGCTTTCAATGTCTGTGTATCTTTCATTATGGGACAGAGCACTTCAATGTCTCTGTCCCTGGCCCTTGATCACTGGACCAAAGTCTGCTTAAGGGCTCAGAATCTTTCTTTTTCAGTAAAACGCCAGACCTGGCAGATTCTGTGCCTCAGAATGACCCGCCTTTGGAGTCAGAGGGCCCCCAGAAGGATCTTTCTACTTCGCACTAATTCGAAAAGTCAGAGATATTGTCTTTCAGCCGGGGTCACAAAGCCATCCAGATCAACAGTCGTATATCTTAACTTGACAAGACCTCTGCAAATCTCCTCCTCCATGGGCGAAGAAGCCTCTCCTTGTCCCTGCCCCCACTCCTACTCCTTCCCCCATGATTCTATCTCTCAAACTCTCTGCTCCTTTTCCTCCACCCTCTGTTCTCCCTGTGTCTCAAGACTCTACTGGACTCTCCTCCCCCTCCTTATCTTCTGCCCTTGTCCCCCAGCACCCAAAACCCTCTAAGTGATTCCCCTTCTGCTGACTCAGCCTCTCCATCATTCAAGGAAGCTAGGCTGGCACACTGCCATCCCGATGACTCTCCCGTGGAACACACAGCCCCTCCTTCCCAGGAGAAAGCTGGCCCGGCTAAAAGAACTCAAAAAACACGCCGGCGTTTTCACACCTGCCTACTTGGAATGACTGCCAACAACTCCTAGAGACTCTCTTCATGACAAAGGAATGAGAGAAAAACCTCCTGGAAGCTAGAAGAAAATATCCTCGTACCAGATGGGTGATCGACACAACTTGCCAACATACTCAAAGCCGGCTTTCCCTTGAACCGACCCAACTGGGACGCCAACACCTGTGAAGGTAGGGAGCATCTTTCCACTTATTGCCAGGCTCTAATAGCAGGTCTCCAAGCGGCCGCTAGGTGAGCAACTAATTTGGCCAAGTTAAGAGTGATTATTAAAAGGCCTGATGAATCTCACTCTATGTTTCTAGAGAGAATTATGGAGGCATATATGAGATATACTCCTTTGATCCTCAGGCAGAGAATCAAAAGGCATCTGTCATGATGGCCTTAATTGGGCAAGCAGCCATGGTTATTAAAAAACAGTTAAAAGAGAGATTTAGTCAGAGAAGCCAAGAAAGTATACTATAAGAGAGCAACAGGGAGAAACAAAGGGAGCAAATGGAGGATGAGAGAAGCAAAAGACAGACTAAGGCATTGACTAAGGTCCTGGTTACAACAGCAAATAGGCCAGAAATTAAGAAACAGGGTGACAGGAAGGGATATCTGGGCCCATGCCAGAGGCCACCCCTGGCCTCAGATCAATGTGCCTACTGTAAAGAAAAAGGACACTGGGCCAAAGAGTGCCCTAGAAAGAGACAGCCATGCCAGGCAGCCATTCTGAGTCTGGAGGATGACTAAGAAGGTCGGGGCTCAGATCCCTTCCCCTAGCTCAGGGTGACTTTTGAAGTGGAGGGGACCCAAGTAAACTTTGAAGTGAATACAGGAGCAGTATACTCAGCCCTCAAGGCCCCATTGGGCCCTCTATCAAATAAAAGGTCTGTAGTTCAAAGGGTAATGGAAGAAAATATCGGGCTTAGACAAATAAGAGGAACATGGACCTGGGGAAAAGAGAAATCCATCACTCCTTCCTAGTAATCCCAGGATGCCCGGACCCATTGATGGGAAAAAATCTGCTCAGCAAGCTCCGGGCCAAAATAACTTTTAACCCTGAAGGGCCCCAAATGAAATTTCTAAATCCTTCAGTAAAATCTCCTATAGTCACGGCTTTAACTATATTAGTAGAAGATGAACATCCACTCTTCACATCCCCCAAGACTTATCAAACAGGTTATCTACCCCAGAAATGGATAACAGATTACCCAGATGCGTGGGCAAAGACTGCTGGGTTAGTCCTGGCCTTTAAACAACCTCCAATAACAGTGGAGTTAAAAACCTCAGCTTCCCCAATCAATGTCAAAAAATATCCTCTAAGCAAAAAAAGCTAATGATGGGATAAGGCCCCATATTAAGAAATATCTGGCCATAGGGGTCCTAAGGCCCTGTTAATTGGCCTGGAACAATCCTGTGCTACCAGTAAAAGAAGCCAGGAACTGGGGACTATCACCCATTCAAGACCTAAGAGAGATTAACCACAGAGTGCAGGACATTCACCCCACGGTACCTAATCCGTACAATCTACTTAGCACTCTGAAACTTGAGTGGAAATGGTATATTGTTATGGACTTAAAAGATGCTTTCTTTTGCTTGCCTCTGCATAAAGATAGTCAGTTGCTGTTTGCTTTCAAGTGGGTAGTCCCAGAAACCGGAACGTCTGGTCAACTAATTTGGACTAGACTCCCACAGGGGTTCAAAACTCCCCTACTCACTTTGATGAAGCCCTCCACAGAGATCTCAACAACTTCAGAACTACGCACCCCGAAGTCAACCTGATTCAATATGTGGATGACTGGCAGCCAACACCAAGGAAAACTGTGAGTCTGGGACCCAAGCACTATTATGCGAGTTTGCTTAACTCAGGTATAGAGCTTCTGCCAAAAAGGCCCAAATTTGCTAGCATAAAGTAATCTTCCTGGGCTATTCCCTTAGGGGCAGTAAACGATGACTCACTGAGCCCAGAAAACAAACCATTGTGCAGATACCACCGGCATCAAACTGGAGAAAACTCAGAGAAATTCTTGGGACTGCTGGCTTTTGCAGGTTATGGATACCTGGGTTTGCGTCCTTAGCTGCTCCTTTATACCCAGTGTTAAAGGGAGATGCCCAATTCCAATGGACCCCTGAGCACCAGCAAGCTTTTGATAACATTTAAGGATACTGACACTGAACGCCTCAACTTCATTGAGTTAAGCCTGCAATTACAGAAGGCCCTACACTACGTTAAAAATATACATCAACTCACTCATCTTGGTTCAAAGACATTGCCGGCATTTTTGAAGGATAAAGAACAGAGTTTTCCACTAACCGACTCACAGCGAAAGGAAATAACTGAACGGGTAACAAAAGCCTGTCGGGTCCATCAATTGGTTAATGCTTACCCTTCCAAGTTTCCTAGACGAAAGCACCTACGAGGAATCAGACCAGGACAATTCTGGGAAGTAGACTTTACTTAAATTAAGCCAACAAGCTGTGGACTTAAATACCTCCTAGTCTTTGTAGATGCATTTTCAGGATGGATTAAAACCTTCCACAAACACACACACACAAAAAAAAAAACATAAAAGAACAAAAAATAACAACAACAACAAAAACAGCCCAAATGGTTTTCAAGAAGATCCTGAAAGATATTTTTCCAAGATATGGTCTGTCTAAGGTAATAGGGTCTGATAATGGACCCAAGTAACTCAGGTGTTAACCAGGATCCTGTGGATTAGTTGAAAGTTACATTATGCTTATATATACCAGAGCTCAGGACAGGTTGAAAAAACTAATAGAACCATTAAAGAGACCTTAATAAAATAAAGCTTAGAGACCGGCATAAAAGATTGGACTATGCTCCTGCCTTATGCACTGTTTCATGCGAGAAATACTCCCTCTGTTTCTTTCTTTAACCTCACCCCCTATGAAATTCTCTATGGTGCCCCTCCTCCAGTAAGGGACCTAACCCTAACTCTAAGGCCTAAAGATCCCTTACACACCTCCTTGCTTGATATACTTAAAGCCATTGAAAGAACTCAGCAATACCGGTGGAAACAGCTGGCCACTGCCTACCAACCTGGGGACGAGGTGACTCCACATCAATATCAAGTAAGAGACTTCATCTACATAAGACGACATCAAGTGTCATCCCTGGAACCTTGATGGTAAGGAACATACCAGGTGCTACTTAAAACACCTACAGCGGTAAAAGTAGAGGAAATCACTTCCTTGATCCATGCCTCTCATCTCAAACCTTCGCCGTGTCCAGACTCTGGCTGGAAACTGGAGAAGACTTGTAACCATTTCAAATTCCGTATTCGCCATGTGGATAAGGCTATAGACTCTCCCCTTGGCCACCAGTAGTTCTAACCCTCATCAGCCCGTTCAGCAGCGATGGCTGATCACAAATCCTACTAGAGAAGAAGTATGGTCTATCTCGCATACAGCCCCCTTAGGGCTGGTGGCTATCACTCCACCCAGACATTTTTCAGCTGGCTATAGGTCTTTCCTATTGGGATATCCCCGATAAAGAGGATCCCACTAAAATTTCATTAAATCCCTTCTGTACCATAAAAAATGGAAACAAACATTATGGATGCAGGGACACACGAGCCAGATTCAGGTTGGCTAGCCTAGATAACTATATTTGCCCGGGGGACTATCAAAGCCACACACAGTCATGGCTGTGTGGGGGAAAAGTCGACTTCTTCTTTAAGTCATGGGGATGTGAGCATACAGGGGCTGCCTGGTGGAACCCAAAATCCTCATCAAATTCAGTAGATAGCATTGGCCATATTACCAATTAGACAACCAAAAACTATGTCCCCCAGCGGGGTGTCTAATTCTCAAATTCTGTGTGACATTTTTAACTTCGGCAAGTGCTCAAAAAGGGGAAATTCCTCTATGTGGAGTCCTTTTCCCTCCTTTGCTCACATCCTGTACTATGCTTCTCCCATAGTTCCTCACTCTCAGCCTTCTGCTCTTGACTCTCTGCTGTCACTTCCACCTCAGCAACGTGATTTCTCCCCTCCAATTACTACATCAAAACCCAAACCTCCACCAGTTCTCAGACCATTGCCCCCTTGCTGAGGTAGCAGATACTGAGGTACCCTTCCACCCACTCACTCCTCTCTTCTCCTGTCAGTGCCTGCACTGGATCCCACCAGGTCCTCTAACAAGCTAACCCAAAGCTCAAACAAGCTGAGAAGGGCCCTCAGACCCCTATCCTAGATAAAAATTTGCTTTGTCATCACTGAAAACAGGTTACTAAGAATTTAAAGTCCCTCACAGTCTTTGTGGGGTACTCACTCCCGTCTTCCCCTCTGCTCTACCTGTACTACTGCTCAAGTTTTTGTTGCTAGGAAAATCCCAAATCCCTTTCCCATTATTCTTTTACATCTCACCTTCCTCATTCTCAGATCCATGGAACTTCTCTCAGCCTCGCCTTCCCCGTCTTCCCCCTCTGTACCAGGTCCACAGAAATGTCTTAAATGACCTTCTCCACAAGTCTTCACTAAGGCTTACTTTAGGTCTTTCAGAAAAAGAGTCCCTCTGAAAGAGTTCAATGAAGATAAACTTCCACTTTTCATATTGCCATGTTCTACTTGACCACTGGTTGGAAAAATCACCACTCCTAAGCTAGACACCGACTTACTAGTTTTTCACAAAATATGTGAACAATGCCTCAGGCCTTGAGCTGGTTCTTCACAGAGATGGCTACATTTCTAAGATAAAAAACTTACCAACTGGGCTCCATCGTGACAGCTGGCAGGAGCTGTCCCGTTCCTATGTGTCCTTGAAAAGTTAACTTACCCAGAACAGAGGAAAAAAAACAAAAACAGAAACTGCTTTTTGTGAACTTCTGCAGACTGTGGACTTCTGAGCCCCTTCCCTTACATGTTGGGTACAAATTCTAAAACTACCGAAACTTCGGGTTCAGGGGTTTAATTGATTAAAACAGAAGCAATGCCCTCTAAATCCAGATGCAACCAAATAAGACTGTTTTCCTGTCTTTGGTGCTATCTTAGTTGCCTCACATTGTCCATCCCTACAACAGTATAATTCAATACACTTAAAAAATATTTATGTTTTCATAAAATGGTCAACAGATGTGATTAATTATGTAATGATGCAGATGTTTTCCAGAGTGCTCTATCATGAAGCAGGTTCATTTAAAGATCAAATAGGGGGGCATACAACCCGGTTCTACTGGGAACCTGTATCCCTCACTTTAGCCATTCTATTAGGAATAATAGTTGCTGAATGGGTGGGCACAAGAACAACTGCCCTAGTTTATGGGACACAACAAAGACACAATTAGAAGCAGAAATAGACCAAAGCTTAAAGACATTAAAAACCTCCATCACAGTTTTACAGGAATCTTTAACCTCTCTCTCTCTGAAGTTGTTTTACAGAACAGGCGAGTTTTGAACCTCCTCTTCATGAGCGAAGGGAACCTTTGTGCTTGCATTGAGAAAAGAATGTTGTGTTTATGCTGGCAATAATGGAGTTGTAAAAGAATCTATGAGTAAATTAAGAAAACGACTTGAAGAGCGTAAAAGAGGGACAGAGGCCCAAAAAGGGTGGTTTGAGTCTTGGTTAACACAGTCCACCTGGTTAATTATGCTTTTATCTGCCCTGGCCGGTCCATTAATAATCCTCATATTATTGCTAACTGTAGGACCCTGTTTGCTCAACCGTTTAGTTTCCTTTCCAACCCAAATCAAGCCTGTTATTAACCCTAACCATACAATGTTCTCTCAATCTAATTTTGCAGAAGAGCAGAGACAGAGTTGGTCTTACAATACAGGAATGTAGGGGATCTTCCAACTGCTGAGAAACTAAAAGGTCCATGCAAAAATGATTCCTGGAGAAGTTGTAAGCAGCTATGAAGGAACTGAGAGAGCAAAAGTCATCTCCCATTGCAAACTACTTGGTCAGCATGAAAGGATGTGTCTGAATCAGCCTCTCTCTTCTTAATGTAGACCTGAAGGACCAAACCAGGCCTGTGTGGAGAGCTGTTCCCGGTTACCAATGGTTTGTATACCATTCTAACTTGTGAAACTGTCACAGGAATGAGGGGCAGCCTCCATCTCATGGGACCCTTGGAAGCAATTGTTAGGACAACGTGGTTGCCAAGGCAGTGACCTCATTCAGTTCCTGAAGGAAGTGACCTCACGTCACTTTCTTGGTGATGAAATTTTCTGAACTTGAAATCCAGGAAGCCAGGCACCCACAGCCAGTCCCAGTCCCAGTCATAGTGGTTGAACTTATTTTATTTACCAAGGAAAGCCTCAGTCTTTCTTAGGACCTACTGATGTGAGGATGGCCAAATGCAAGGAAAGCTATAAAGAGGGGCCTTTCCTGAGAAAGCAGGTAGTGGCTCACCACTGGCTCCTGACAACTTCACAGAATTGGCCAAGGAGACCAGATCTGAGAAAGAACAGGCCATTTCTTGGGAACAAAGTATGGCCTACCAGTCAGAGGACACTCTGGATAGTCACAGACCTACATGGGAGAAGGAGGTGCCTTTGTGGTGTGGGTGTGGGTTTGTGGTTTTGTCTCATGTTCTGAGAATAGGTATGAATGGAGGTTTGTTTGGTTTGGAGTGAACTATTTTTAGTAAGTCATTTGACAAGGCGAGTGTTTCTGTGTCTGTGTATCCAAATGTGTCCGTTGTTGGAGACATTAGAAAAGAGAATGCATCAATGGAAGTGTCCTGTCTAGCAGAAACTTTCCCAGCATTCATTCTGCACAATTTATGAATGGACTGCAGCTTTCCTTATTGATGGGCAGCACCTGCTATCTTACTAAGTTCCTGTTTTCTTCCTGAATTCTGGCCACTCTCCAAAATAGGCTCATGGTTTTGTGTTTAAGATATATACAACCTCAAAGCTCTGTGACATGAGCATGTACTGGGTAGCTGAAGGATTTGGCAAGCACCTCAGAGAACTCAGATATCAGTGTGACCAGGAAAGTCTCAGTGGAGAAACCCTGCTTGAGGCCTTTTGTTTACCTATTCATCTGTTGCCCTGAATGTCAGGAAGGTCTTTTCTTCAGGCCACCCCTTTGTGAAGCTTGAAGAAAACAGTTGTCAAATGGAAATGAATGGGCATTACCTGTGGCTCTTTGCTTAATTGCTTTGAAAAGGATGTGTCTGAATCAGCCTCTTGGCCCTTTGTGATGCTGTGGCTTAGATTCTCATCTCCTGATGGATCCAAATAACGATCCCATGTGTACATCCAAAACCAAAATGGCCAAAAGAGCAGTCTTTGTGGATGAAGTCCCTCGCCTTCCTTTGTAACTTTCCTGACCTTCATCAAGTGAGAATAGGGATCCTTTGGGTCAAATGAGTTCTTCAAAGCCCTGCAGAGGCTAGCCCATAGGTGCTTGGGTTTTCTCATTACTCCAATTCACATAAAGAATCTGAACCCCACAGTCAGTTGGCCTCAAATTGAAGAAGTGGAGCAGTACTAATGGGAAGCCTATTTGATCTCTCCTGGTTCACAAGAAGGTCACCCCGACTTTAGGCAAATTAGGTGCAAGAGAGCTTATTTTGGACACGATCGTGGGCTGTGCCCCTCATGGAAAACTACAGCCAGAGGTTATTATGAGTGTCTATATGGGAGAAGATGAGAGCTATGTTTGAGTGTTTTGGTTTAAATTGTGGTCTTTTGTTTGGCTGTTGGAAGAGATGAATTGGTCACCTGTTCTTGAACTCTGGTGTGATTCCCTTAGAGACTGAGTTCTGGAACTGACCTCAGAGAAGTACTGCCATGAATAGTGTTGGGATTTTAGGAAACCCGGCATGAGTGCTGCCCTTGGAAACTGAGATCTAGGCCCAGGGTGGCTTTCCACGGAGCACTGGGCCTCTCAGCCAAAATATCACATGATTTGATTCTGAAAGACTTGGCACCTATAGTTGAGAGACAAAAATCATATGGACCTCACATTCTAGACCTCAATGGGCCTTACTTTATGTAACTTTTTGGTCACTCTTTGGGAAGCCTTGTCTGTTAGTGTTCTCCAGAGCTTTCATTGAAATGAACTTCCTCACTAGTTAATCGTTCCTGAATGAATTGAAACCCTAAGTGCCTCCAACTTCATTTTTGAAAAATGGCTAGATAAATGCCATGATTTTTTTTTTAAAATCCCATGGCCAGGTTGCACTGGAGATTTTTGGATGTCCTGTTGCCGATCATGAGTGTACCAGACAAGGCCTTGATTGACTGGGTTTATGAAATTTGGTGTAGAACAGAGATTCCAGAAAGTTGGAGCTTGCTGAGTAGTGGGCCTAGAGCAGTGGTTCGCAGGTTTGTGATAAAACATCTGTGTTGTGGACATGTGGATGTGCTATTGGCTTCCAAATGTCTTGTGACTGATATGGTGTTGCAAGCAGTCGCTTATATGTAAAGGCATCCTATTATATGGAGCGGTTTCAGGGATATGTGGGATAGAAGCCTTGTTGGTGCATTCTCCTGCAGACCTTGACCCAGCACACGTGATAGAACTCCATTCAGCACTGTGTCCCATTTGAACTTTATGTATTTTGTGATGCAAATACCAAACACCCAGTGCAGCAGCAAGAAACACCACGAAAAGTGGAGGATAAATAAATGGCTTCACAGTCCACAAGGGGAGACACTTAGCCCACAGTGGCCACAGTTTATCTACAATGAGAGAAATCTGCTGTGCTACCTCATGTTCATTGGAAAATAAGAAACCATGTCCTCCAGGTCTTTAACCAAAACAAGTCAGAGGACACTCTGGATAGTCACAGACCTACTTATGGGAAGGAGGTGACTTTGTGGATGTGGGTGAGGGTTTGTGGTTTTGTCTCATGTTCTGAGAATAGGTAGAAATGGCGGTTTGTTTGGTTTGGAGTGAAGAGTTTCTAGTAAGTCCTTTGACAAGGCGAGTGTTTCTATGTCTGTGTATCCCACTGTGTCAGTGGTTTTAGACATTAGAAAAGAGAATGCATCAATGGATGTGTTCTGTCTAGTAGAAAGCTTCCCAGCATTCATCCTGCCCAATTTATGAATGGACTGCAGCTCGCCTTATCGATTGTCAACACCTGCTAACTTCCTAAGTTCCTGTTTTCTTCCTGAATTCTGGCCACTCTCGAGAATAGGCTCATGGTTTTGTGTCCAAGATATGTACCACCTCCAAGCTCTGTGCCATAGCCATGTACTGGATACCTGAAAGGAATGGCGAGCATCTCAGAAAACTCAGATATAAGTGTGACCAGTAAACTCTCAGTGGTAAAACCGTGCTTTAGGCCTTTTGCTTACCTATTGTACTGTTGCCCTGAATATCAGGAACGTCTTTGCCTCAGGCCAACCCTTGTGAAGCCTGAAGAAAACAGTTTTCAAGTGGAAATGAATGGGCATCACCTGTGGCTCTTTGCTTAATTGCTTTGGAAAGGAATGTGTCTCAATTAGCATCTTGGCCCTGTGTGACGCTGTGGCTTAGATTCTCAGCACCTGTTGTACCTAAAGAAAGATCCCATGTGTGCATCCAAAACCAAAATGGCCAAAAGAGCAGTCATTGTAGATGGAGTCTCTCGCATTGCTCTGAAAGTTTCCTGATCTCCATCAAGTGAGAATCTGGATACTTTGTGTCAAATGAGTTCTTCAAAGCCCTGCAGAGACTAGAACATAGATGCTTGAGTTTTCTCATGACTCCAATTCACATAAAGAATCTAAACCCCACAATCAGTGGCCTCAAATTTGAGAAGCAGAGCAGTTTTAATGGTAGGCCTATTTGATCACTTCTGGTTCACAGGAAAGGTGTCCAGGACACCCTGACGTTCGGCAAATGAGGGGCAAGGGTGCATATTTTGGACAATCTCTTGGACTGCGCCCCTCATGGAAAGCTCCAGCCAGAGGTTATGATGAGTGTCTATGTGGAAAAAGATGAAGGCCATGTGGGAGTGTTTTGGTTTTAATTGTGGTCATTTGTTTGGTGGTTGTAAGGGATGCCTGGGTCCACCTGGGCTTGAACTCTGGTGTGATTCCCCTTAGAGACTGAGTTCTGAAACTGATATCAGAGAAGTATTGCCATGAATTGTGTTGGGATTTTAGGAGGACACGCATGAGAGTCGCCCTTGGAAACTGAGACCTAGGCCCAGAGTGTCTTTCCACAGAGCACTGGGAATCTCAGGATATCACATGATTTTATTCTTAAAGACATGGCAGCCATATTTGAGAGTCAAAACAATCATGTTCCTCACATTGTAGACCACAATGGGCCTGGCTTCATGTAACCTTTTGGCCACTCTTTGGGAAGCCTTGACTGTAAGAGTTGTCCAGAGCTTTCATTGAAATGAGCTTCCTCACCATTTATTGGTTCCAGAATGATTTGAATCCCCCAGTGCCTCCAACTTCATGCTTGAAAAATGCCTAGATGAATACCATGAATTTTTTTAATTTCCCATGACCAGGTCGTACTGAGGAACCTTTGAATGTCCTAGGTCTGATCATGAGTGTACCAGACAGTGCCTTGATTAACTGGGATTCATGAAAATGGTGTAGAAGAGAGAAACCAGTAAGTTGGAGCCTGCTGAGTGGTGGGCCTAGATCAGAGGTGGGCAGGTGTATGATAAAACATCTGTGTGGGCCCATGTGGATCTGCCATTGGCTTACAAATGGCTTGTGACTGACATGGTGCAGCCAGCAGACAGTTCTATGTAAAGGCATATTGTTATATGGAGAGGTTTCAGGGCAATGTTCAGAACCAGGTTGCTATGGACAAGGGGGCAAGCTATGTGGGATAGCTGACTGGTTGGTTCATTCTCCTGAAAACCCTGACCCACCACACATAACAGAACTCCCACCAGCACTGTGTCCCAGTTGAATTTCTTGTATTTCATGAAGCAAATACCAAGAAAGTAAGCAGCAAGAAAAACCATGAAAATAGGAGGATGACCAAATGGCTCCACAGTCCACATGGGAAGACACTTAGCCCCCAGTTGCCACAATTTACGTAGAAAGGAAAAATTCAGCACTGCTGCCTCATGTTCATTGGAAAATAATAAACCATGTCCTCCAGGTCACATAAATGCAGACCCAGCTTTGATGTTCTCACTAGAAAGGAAGCAAAAACTCCTGACAAGCACATATATTTCAAGTGCCCAACCTAATATGCAGTTTCTCAAGAAGTCTTTAGGGCAGCAGCGCTCCCTGTTTGTGAAATGTGAACCCTGGCCCTTAGTTTGGGAAACTCCTCTACCAGCTCCAAGTTTGTGAACTCCTGAGCATATTCCATTCCAGATATGAATTCACAGAGTTTCAAACACTTCTCCTCTAATTGTGTATTACTTGGCGTGGAGGTAATGTCAATGCATTGTTCTGGATGAGAGTGGGAAGATTTTTGTGTAGCACATATTTGCATACACATTGTATTCATTTTCCAATTTTCCATTTGAAATATTGAATCCCTGACACTAACCCATACCCTACTATACTCTGACTACTAATCCTAATATGATGGAGAAAAATAACCCAAACAGAATAGAAATACAAATAGTTCAGAGGAGGCATGGTGTATAGCTGGGCTTGCCTTTTGCAATATATATATAGGGTAGGAGTTATAAATCTAGTCAATTTTCAATTGAGGTAGTTTTTCATGTGTTTTTAAAGTTAACAAATATGTGAATTTCTGTGTCCCTTTCTCTGTAGCCTATTCAGCACATGTATTTGTATATGCACATATAGAATCCTACCTGGTATCACACGTACATACTTGTGAGGTGGCTGACTTGGCAGATACAAATTGTGAGAAGAAATCACTCCTAAACGGTGTTGTAACTGAAAATTCAACCTATGGGGAGCTTCCTAGTTGAACAACATTGTATATAAATCCATGTTCAGGAAAAGAAATATTTTTTGATATGTGGACGATATATATTTCACGATAAATTTTGATTGGCATATATATTGCTACTTTTTAATGTCTCTGTGTGAGTTTTGTAAATATATATATATATATATATATATATATATATATATATATATTCTCCAGATTATTCAAAAAATGAAATATATGTGTCTTATATACACTCCCTAAATTCATTCACGTTCATGTACATTGTCTTATAATCTACTTTTCACAAGATTATTTTCGGAAATATTCATTCCCCTGAAATACATATTTGTTTCCTAGTACTGAAAACTAACTTCACTGAATGGTGCACACAAATACTAATATTTCTACAGTAACTGACCCAGTTTAACATCAATGCAAGTAGATTCCTATGGGACACGATGTATATTTTGATATTAATTTTTATTCAACACTGGTACGTTACTATTTCTTCAATTTAATCACATCATAGTGTATATATCTCATCCACAATTTAGCAAATTTATAGGCATTTGTTTCACTTTCAATCACTTCCTGAATCAGAACACATGTATTACTCCATATTTCTTGACTAGTCTTTCATTAGACTTCTTTCAAAACACATTATTTTCAATTTCCATAATCACTTTTGAAGCAAAACTCACATTCTTCATGATAAACCATAACCCTAATATTACCATTAGATGTATAACTCATTGAAATCAATGTATGTATATCAATATAAGATTTTCTGTATTTTTTCAGATATCAATTCAATCCATTATTTAAAGTTGGAACTAGTTATATTATTTATTCACAGTATGGTCTATTCATGCATTACCTCTATATTCGTAGACACGGGTTACACCTATTTGTACTCCCAATACTAATTTATATATCTTCAAAATATTGCTCCCAGAAGTGGTGGAAGAAATACTCATGTCACATGATATACATATACATTTTATCACAGTAATTTTCTGGACACAAAAAGCAAAGGTCACACTTATGATTGTACAATGTAAAGGTCGTTCGAGCATCAGAGGAAGAGACCACCAAGAGACTGTCTCATGCAACAGCAAAGGGTTTATTGAGGGTCCAGCATGCTGGGACTCAGAGCTCACTTGAAAAGAGCAGAGAGTCCTGAGAAGAAGCTGAAGCAGAGCTTTTATACTTACCTTGGAGAGGGCAGGGAGTGAAGTTTATTGATGGGTAGGGCGAGTGGGCGGTTTGCGTGCAACCGGGTGAGGGATTACAATCTGCAGTTTGGCAGTTGGGGACAGCATATTCTGGGAACAAGATTAGCAAACAATTCTCAAGATTTCAACATTGTTTTGTTAAGCATACCGAAAAACAGGAAGTGACAAATACCTATTTTATCAACCTTTCATTCCCCACTTCTTCTGGTTACTTTTAATCACAAAAGTGATCTTTGGGTGGTGTCACATTTTATGTCTCCTAGTGGGGTATATTGTTGTCTGATTACCAAAAGTTTAACTTGTCCCATTTGAGAAATGAAACTACACGATGGAGCAAACAGGTTCCTACATTTAGCAAAAAATGAGGATTATTAATGGACCGGCCAGGGCTTATAAATGCGTAGTTAACCAGGGGGACTGTGTGAACGAAGACTCAAACCATCCTTTTTTGGACCTCTCTCTCTCGTTGACGCTCTTCAAGTTGTCTTTCTAATTTACTCATTGATTCTTTTACAACCAGTATGGTCAGCATAAAAACAACATTCTTCCCTCAGTGCAGCACGAAGGCCCACTTTTCTCATGAAGAGGAAGTCCAACCCTCGCCTATTCTGTAAAACAACTTCAGAGAGAGAGGTAAAAGATTGGAGTAAAGCTGTGATGGAGGTTTTTAATATCTTTAAGATTTGGTCTACTGCTGCTTCTAATTGGGTCATTTGTTGTGTCCCATGGACTACGCCAGTGGTTCCTGTACCCACCCCTGCAGCAACTCATATTCCTTTTTTCATGGCTAAAGTGAGGGATACATGTTCCCAACAGAACCGTGTTGTATGCCCCCCTATTTGATATGTAAATGATCCTGCATCATGATAGAGCATTCTGGGAAACATCTGCACCATTACATAATTAATCATATCTGTTGACCTTTTTATGAAAACATAAACAATGTTTAAGTATATAGAATTATACTGTTGTAGGTATGGACAAGGCAAGGCACCTAAGATAGAATGGAAGACAGGGAAACAGTCCTATTTAGATTCAACCTGATTTAGAAGGCATAGCTTCTGTTGTAATCAATTAATCCCCTGAAACCCAAGTTTCGGTAGTTTTAGAATTTTGTACCCAACATGTAATGGAAGGGGATCAGAAGTTCACAGTCTGCAGAAGTTCACAAAAAAAGCAGTTTTTGTTTGTGTTTTTTTTTCCTCTGTTCTGGACAAGTTACATTTTTAATGACACCTGGGATGGGGAGAGCTTTTATCTTCTCTTTTTTTTTCTCCCTGCCAGCTTAGTTGGTACCTTCTTTATCTTAGAAATGTAGCCATCTCTGTGAAGCCCCAGCTCAACGTCAGCGGCCTTGTTCACATATTTTGTGAAAAACTAGTAAGGGGGTGTCTAGCTTAGGAGTGCTAATTTTTCCAGCTAGTGGACAAGTAGAACAGGCAACATGAAAAGAGGAAGTTTATCTACATTGAACTCTTTTATAGGGACTCTGTTGCGGAAAGTCCTAAAGTCAGCCATGGTGAGGACTTCTAGAGAAGGTCAGTAAAGACTTTTCTTTGGGCCTGATATAGAGGGGGAAGACAGGGAAGGCGGGGGGTGAAAGCAGCTTTGTGGATATGAGTATGAGGAAGGAGAAATGTAAAAGAATAATGGGAAAGGGGTTTGGGATTTTCCTATCAACAAAAAAGTGAGCAGTAGAACAGATAGAGCTGAGGGAAAGATGGGAGTGTGTTCCCAAAAAACATGTGAGGGAGTTTAAATAATAAGTAACCTGTTTTCAGTGATGACAAACAACTTTAAAGACCATTTTCATTACATCCTGGATTGGTGACTGAGGGTTCTCCTCACCTGGTTTGACCTTTGGGTTAGCTGGAAAGAGACTTGGTGGGACCCGGTGCGGGCACTGACAGGAGAAGAGAGGAGTGAGTCGTGGAGGGGTGCCTCAGTACTTGCTACCTCAGCAAGGAGGCAATGGTCTGAGAACTGGCGGAGGTTTGGGTTTTTGATCCAGTAACTGGAGGGGAGAAATCAGGTTGCTTAGGTGGGAGTGGCAGCAGAGAGTCTGGAGCAGAAAGCTGAGGGTGAGGATCTATTGGAGAAGCATAGTTCAGGATGTGAGCGAAGGAGGAAAAAGGCCTCCACATACGGAAATCTCCGTTCACCCTTTTGAGCACTTGCACAATTTAAAAAGGTCACACAGAATTTGAGGATCTAGAGACCCCTCTGGGGCCCATCGGTTTTGTTTTTCTAATTGGTAATATGGCCAATGCTGTGTACTGAATTTAATGAGGAGTTTGGGTTCCACCAGGCACCCCCTGTATGCTCACATCCCCATGACTTACAGAAGAAGTCGGCTTTTCCCTCACATCGCCATGGCTGTTTGTGGCTTTGATATTCCCCCGGGAAAACATAGTAATCTAGGCTAGCCAACCTGCATCTGGCTCGCGTGTCCCTACATCTATAATGTTTGTTTACATTATCTATCGTACAAAAGGTATTTAATCGAATATTAGTGGGATCCTCTTCATCTGGGATATCCCAATAGGAAAGACCTATAGCCAGCTGACAAATATCTGGGTGGAGAGATGGCCACCAGGTCCCTAAGGGGGCTGTATTCGAGAAAGACCATTCTTCCTGTGTAGTAGGACTTGTGATCAGCCATTACTGCTGAACGGGCTGATGAGGGTTAGGACTACTGGTGGCCAAGGGGAGAGTCTATAGCCTTATCCACATGGCGAATACGCAATTTGAAAGGGTTACCACCCTTTTCCAGTTTCCAGCCAGAGTCTGGACAGGGCTCAGACTTGAGATGAGAAGCATGGATCCAGGAAGTGATTCCGTCTACTTTTAGTGCTGTAGGTGTTATAATTAGCACCTGGTATGGTTCTTTCTAGCGGGGTTCCAGGGATGACTCCAGATGTCATCTTATGTAGATAAAGTCTCTTTCTTAATATCCATATGGAGTCCCCTCCTCCCAAGTTGGTAGGGAGTGGCCAGCTGTTTACACATGAATAGCTGAGTTCTTTCAAGAGTTTTATGTCTGACAAGCAAAGGGGTGTTGAAGGGATCTTTAGATCTTAGGGTTGGGGTTAGGTCCCTTACTTGAGGAGGGGCCCCACTGAGAATTTCAGAGGGGGTGAGTTTGCACAAAGAAACAGAGGGAGTATTTCTTGCATGAAACAGTGCATAAGGCAGGAGCATAGTCTAATCCTTTATGCCGGTCTCTAAGCTTAATTTTTTAAGGTGTCTTTAATGGTTCTAATTATTTTTTTTACCTGTCCTGAGTTCTGGGTTCTATAAGCACAATGTAACTTCCAATTAATCCCCAGGGTCCTGGCTAACCCCTGACTTACCTGGGACATGAACACCGTTCTAATATTAGACCCTATTACCTTAGGCAGGCCGTATCTTCGAAAAATATCTTTCAGAATATTCTTGACCACCATTTGGGCCGTTGTTTTTTATTTTGTGGAAAAGGCTTCAATCCATCCTGAAAATGTATCTACAAAGACTAGGAGATATTTAAGTCCATACCTAGCTGGCTTAATTTCAGTAAAGTCCACTTCCCAGAATTGTCCTGGTCTGGTTCCTCGTAGGTGCTTTCCTACAGGAAGCTTGGAACTGTAAGCATTAACCAATTGACAGACCTGACAGGCTTTTGTTACCCATTCAGATATTTCCTTTCACTGTGAGTCGGTTAGTCGAAAACTCTGTTCTTGATCCTTCAGGAATGCCTGCAGTTTCTTTGAACCAAGGTGAATTAGTTGATGTACATTTTTAACGTAGTGTAGGGCTTTCTGTAATTGCAGGCTGGGCTCAGTGAAGTTTGGGTGTTCAGTGTCAGTGTCCTTAGATATTATCAAAAGCTTGCTGGTGCTCAGGGGTCCATTGGAATTGGGTTTCCTCATTTAACAGCGGGTGTAAAGGAGCAGCTGAGAACACAAACCAAGGTATCCATAACCTGCAAAAGCCAGCAAAAGTCCCAAGAAACTCTCTGAGTTGTCTCCTGTTAGATGGGGGTTGTATCTGCACAACGGTTGGTTTTCTGGGCTCAGTGAGCCATCATTTACCACCCCTAAGGGAATAGCCCAGGAAGATTTCTTCTTGTGGGCAAATTTGAGCCTTTTTGGCAGAAGCTCTATACCACCATTGAGCAAGCTCGCATAATCGTGCTTGGGTCACAGACTCACAGTGTTCCTTGGTGTTGGCTGCCAGTAGCAGGGCATCCACATATTGAAGCAGGGTGACTTCTGGGTGCATAGTTCTGAAGCTGTTGATATCTCTGTGGAGGACTTCATCAGAGAGAGTGGGGGAGTTTTTAAACCCCTGTGGGAGTCTAATCCAAGTTAGTTGACCAGAAGTTTTGGTTTCTGGGTCTACCCACTGGAAAGCAAACAGCAACTGACTATCTTTTTGCAGAGGCAAGCAAAAGAAAGCATCTTTTAAGTCCAGAACAGTATACCATTTTCACTCAGCAATAGCAAAGGGTTTATTGGGGGTCCAGCATGCTGGGGCTCAGAGCTCACTTGAATAGAGATGAGAGCCCTGAGAACAGCTTAAGCTAACCTTATATACTTTCCTTGGAGAGGGCAGGGAGGGAAATTTATTGACGGGTCAGACCTAGTGGGCAGTTTGCGTACAAGCGGGAGAGGGAGTACATTCTGCCGTTTGGCAGTTGGGGACAGCACATTCTGAGAACAAAATTAGCAAACAGTTCTCAAGATTTCAACTTGTTTTGTTAAACATACAGAAAAAAAGGAAGTGACAAGTACCTATTTTATTAACCTTTCATCAAAGTGAAATGGAAAGTGAGCATGGATTACTAAAAACAACCATGACAGGGCCTTGATTGACTGGATTTCATAAAAATGGTGTAGAACAGAGATGCCAGTAAGTTGGAGCCTACTGTGAAGTGGTCCTAGAGCAGTGGTGTGCAGGTGTGTGATAAAACATCTGTGGTGGGGCCCATGTGGATCTGCCATTGGCTTCCAAATGGCTTGTGACTGACATGGTACAGCGAGCAGAACCTTAGATGTAAAGGCATCTTGTTGCATGGAGACGTTTTGGGGCAATGTTCGAAATCAGGTTGATATCTTCAAGGGGGCAAGCTATGTGGGATAGAATCCTGGTTGGTGTATTCTCCTGCAGACCCTGACACACCACACGTGACAGAAATCCCTCCAGCACTGTGTCCAAGTTGAACTCCTTGCATTTTGTGAAGCAAATACCAAACTCCCAGGGTAGCAGCAAGAAACACCATGAAAAGTGGAGGATGACTAAATGGCTTCACACTCCACACGGGGAGACACTTAGTACCCAGTGTCCACAGTTTACATACAAAGAGAGAATTCAGCACTACTGCCTCATGTTCATTGGAAAATAAGAAACCATTGTCTTCCAGGTCACATAGATGCAGACCCAGCATTGATGGTCTCACTACAAAGGAAGCTAAAGCTCCTGACAAAAACATATATTTCAAGTGCCCAACCTCAGAGGCAGTTTCTGAAGAAGTCTTAATACCAGCAGAGTATGTTTGTGGAGAGTTTACCCTGTTAACCCTGTCACTTACTTTTGAATACTCCTCTACCACCTCCAAGTTTTTGAACTCCTGAGCATTTTCCATTCCAAATTTGCATTCACAGATTTTCAAACTCTTCTCCTCTAATTGTGTCTTACTTTGTACGAAGGTGATGTCAAGGCATTGTTCTGGATGAGAGTGGGAAGATTTTTGTGCAGCACATATTTGTATACACATCAGAAACATTTTCCAAATATCTATACGAAATACTGAATCCCTGACACTAACTCATAAACTACTAGACTCTGACTACTATTCCTAATATGATGGAGAAAAATAAATAAACGGAATTGAAATACAAGCAGTTCAGAGGAGCCATGGTGTATAGTTGGACTTGCCTTTTGCATTATATAGGGTAGGAGTAATAAATCTAGTCAACTGTTTGTTGAAATAGTTCTCCTTGTGTTTTTAAAGTTAACAAATGTGTGAATTTCTGTCTCCCTTTGTCTGTAGCCTATTCAGCTCATGTATTTTTATATGCACATATAGAATCCTACCTGGTATCACACGTACATTCTTGTGAGGTGGCTGACTTGGCAGACACAAAGTGTCAGAGGAGTTCACTCCTCCTAAATGCTGTTGGAACTGAAAACTCAACCTATGAGTGAGCTTCCTATTTTAACAACATTATACATAAATCCATGTTCAGTAAAATGAAAATTTTTAATCTGTGGATGATATACATTTCATGGTGAATTTCGATTGGGATATATTTTGGTACTTTTTAATATCTGTATGTGTGTGTTTATATATATATATATATATATATATATATATATATATATTCTCTCAAGATTTTTCAAAATATGAAATATATGTGTCTTTTATACACTCCCTAAATTTATTCATTTTCATGTATGTGGATTTATAATCAACTTTTCACAAGATTACTCTCAGAAATATTCATCCACCTGAAATACATATTTGTTTCCTAGTAATGAAAACTAACTTCAGTGAATTGTGCATACAAATCTTAATATTTCTGCAGTAACTGACCCAGTTTAACATCAATGCAAGTAGATTTCTATGAGACAAGATGTGTATTTTGACATTCATTTTTATTCAAATTGGTACATTAATATTTCTTCACGTTATGCACATCATAGGATATATATTTCATCCACAAGTTCACAAATATATAGGCATTTGTTTCACTTTCAATCACTTCCTTTTCAGAACACATGTATTCTTCTATGTTGCCTGAAGAATCTTTTCATGAGACTTCTTTCCAAACACATTATTTTTGATTTCCATAATCACTTTTGAAGCAAAACTCACAAACTCTTCATGATAAACCATAAACCTAATATTACCATTAGATGTATAACTCGTTGGAATAAATGTATGTATAACAATATAATGTTTCCTGTATATTTTCAGATATCAATTCAATCCATTACTTAATGTTGGAAGCAGTTATATTATTTATTCACAGTATGGTCTATTCATGCATTATCTCTCTATTCATAGACACAGGATACACCTCTTTGTACCCCCATACTAATTTATATGTCTTCAAAATATTGCTACCAGAAATTGTGGAAGAAATACTCATGTCAACTGATCTAAATCTACATTTTATCACATTAATAATCTGGACACAAAAAGCAAATGATACACTTCTGATTGTACCAAAGCCTAAATGGAAATTGAGCATAGATTACTAAAAACATCCATTTCCAGGTTACCTAATGCTCTCAAATGTCAATCCTATTGGTGACTATATATTTGTTTCTTCCTAAGATTGTATATTCAACCTCTGGCCTGTTGAAAATGTCTAATTCTATCAATCACTTTATACTTTGCCTGATTTCCTAATGTCTCTATTGATATCTGCTTTCCTACATATTTTACCCAGTTAATTATTGTGAATGACTCTTCACATGTGCTGACATTCACATTCACTCACTACCCCAAAACCTAATGCTAAAGAACATTTGTTCCAAATCCTATACTCACTCTTCTTTCTAATCCTACCGACTATCTTCCTAATCCTACCAACTATTCCATTTTGACTGAATGTTTTCTTCAACATTCAATCATACAAGGTACAAGGTCCTATGCCATTGTATGTCGATTTATCTGAGACATCTGTACAGAACACAATTCAAAGCTAAGTGTCCCAAAAAAGGGCCCAATGCTCTTCAGGGCTTCAAATCTTACCGAGATTTCTGGTTTAATACTTATATTTCACCTATATATTCTTGTGAATATTGCAGGTTCCCAATACCATTATTCATCCCGCAGAATAATTCCTAACCTAAATAGAATATGTTTTTAACCCTAACCATTCACTGCTCCCTCAATCTAACTTTACAGAAGAGCAAGGACAGAGTTGGTCTTACAATACAGGAATGTAGGTGATCTTCCACCTGCTGAGAACCTCAAAGGTCGATGCAGAAATGATCCCTGGAGAAGAGGTAGGCAGCTATCTAGGATCTGAGAAAGCAAAAGTCATCTCCCATAGCAAACAACCTGGTCAGGATGAAGGGATGTGTCTGAGTCAGCCACTCTCTTCTTAATATAAAGAAGATGGACCAATCCAGCCCTGTTTTGAGAGCTCTTTCTGGGCGCCTATGGTTTATATAACTTTCTATCTTGTGAAAGTGTCACAGGAAGTAGGTGCAGCCTCCATCTCATGGAACCCTTGGAAACAACTGTTAAGACAAAGTGGTTGCCAAGGCCATGACCTCATTCAGATCCTGAAGGAATTAACCTACCTCAATTCTTTGGTGATGTAACTCCCTGAACTTGGGATCCAGGAAGCCAGGCACACAGAGCCAGTCCCAGTCCCAGTCCCAGTGGGCTCACTTATTTGGATTTACCAAGGACAGAGTCTGTCTTTCTTGGTAGCTACTGCTGTGAGGATGTCCAAATGCGAGGAAGGCTCTGAATACAGGCTTTCCCTGAGAAAGGAGGTATTGTTCAGCACAGGCTCCTGAAAACTTCACAGAGTTGGACAAGAAAACCAGATCTGAGACAGGACAGGCCATTTTGGGGGAAGATAGTATGGCCCACCAGTCAGAGGACACTCTGGATAGTCAGACTTACTAGGGGGAAGAAGGTGCCTTTGTGAATGTGGGTGTGAGTTTGTGGTTTTGTCTCATGTTCTGAGAATAGGTAGGAAAGTCGGTTTGTTTGATTTGGAGTGGACAGTTTTTAGAAAGTCATTTGAGAAGGCAAGTGTTTCTATGTCTGTGTATCCCACTGTGCCTTTGGTTGTAGACATTAGAAAAGAGAATGCATCAGTGGATGTTTCCTGTCTAGTAGAAAGCTTCCCAGCATTCATCCTGCCCATTTTAGAAATGGACTGCAGGTTGCCTTATCGATGGGCAACACCTACTACCTTTCTAAGTTCCTGTTTTCTTCCTGAATTCTGGCCACTCTCGAGATTAGGCTAATGGTTTTGTGTCCAAGATATGTACCACCTCCAAGCTCTGTGACATGGTCATGTACTGGATAGCTGAAGGGAATGGCGAGCATCACAGAGAACTCAGATATCAGTGTGACCAGGAAAGTCTCAGTGGAGAAACCCTGCTTTGGGCCTTTTGCTAACCTATCGTTCTGTTTCCCTGACTCCAAATCACATAGGAATCTATTCTTGACAGTCATTAGGCCTCAAATTGGTTAAGCAGAGCAGTATTAATGGCAGACCTATGTGATCAATCCTGGTTCACAGGAAGGGTGTCCAGGCCACCCTGGGGTTAGGCAAATGAGGGGCAGGGACACTCTCTTGGGCTGCGCCATTCATGGAAACCTCCAGCCAGAGGTTATGATGAGTGTATATATGGAAGAAGATTAGGGCCATGTAGGAGTGTTTTGGGTTTAATTTTGGTCATTTGTGTGGTGTTTGGAAGAGATGACTGGGTCCACCTGGGTTTGAACACTGGTGTGATTCCCGTCAGAGACTGAGTTCTGTAACTGACCTCAGAGTAGTAATTGCTTTGGAAAGGGATGTGTCTTAATCAGCCTCTTGGCCCTGTGTGAGGCTGTGGCTTAGGTTATCAGCACCTTATGGATCTAAAGAAAGATCTCATGTGTGCATCCAAACCAAATTGCAAAAAGAGAAGTCAATGTGGATGAAGATTATTGCCTTCCTTTGTTAGGTTCCTGACCTCCATCAAGTGAAAATAGGGATCCTTTGGGTCAAATGAATTCTCCAATGCTCTGCAGATGTTCTTGAGTTTTCTCATGACTTCATATAACATAAAAAATCTATACCTGACATTCAGTAGGCCTCAAATTAGAGAAACAGAGTGGTATTAACAGCAGGCCTTTTTGATCACTCCTGGTTCACAGGAAGGGTGTCCAGGCCACCCTGACTTTTGGCAAATGAGAGGCAAGGGAGCTTATTTTGCCATGAATTGTGTTGGTATTTTAGGAGGCCATGCATGAGAGTCGCCCTTTGAAACTGAGATCTAGGCCCAACGTGGCTTTCTACAGAGCAATGGGAATCTCAGCCAGGATATCACATGATTTTATTCTGAATGACTTGGCAGCCATAGTTGGCCCTAGGAAGCAAGCAGGAGTGACCATACTCATTTCGAATAAAATCAACTTCAAACCTAAGTTAATCAAAAGTGATAAAGAAGGACAGTATATACTGTTAAAAAAAACAATTCACCAACAAGACATAACAATTATCAATTTGTATGCACCAAACAATGGTGCTGCAAAGTTCATAAAACAAACTCTCCTTAAGTTCAAGAGTCAAATAGGCTTTAACACAATAATTATGTGTGATTTCAACACACAGCTCTTGCCATTACACAGATCCTCTAGACAAAAGCTGAATAAAGAAACTATAGAACTCAATACCACAATCAATAACCTAGACTTTACCAACATATATAGAATATATCAACCATCATCAAGTGGATACACGTTCTTCTCAGCAACTCATTGATCCTACTGAAATATAGACCATATATTATGCCATAGGGAAACTCTTAGTAAATATGAAGTTATGGAGATAATACCATGCACCATATCTGATCATAATAAAATGAAACTTGAAATCAATGATAAAAGAAGGAAGGAAAAATTCTACATCACATGGAAAATGAACAATATGTTACTGAATGATCAATGGGTTACAGAAGACATAAAGGAGGAAATAAAAAAATTCTTAGAGACAAATGAGAATACAGACACAACATAGCGGATTCTATGAGAAACAATGAAAGCAGTTTTAAGAGGGAAATTCATTTCTTCGAATTCTTACTTCAAAAAAAGAAAAAAAATCAAATCAATGAACTCACACTACATCTCAAAATCCTAGAAAAGGAAGAGAAAGATAACAGCAAATGTAGTAGAAGACAAGAAATATTTAAATTAGAGGAGAAATCAACGAAATTGAAACAAAAAAAAACATTGAAAAAAAATAAAAGTTGGTTCTTTGAAAAATAAATAAGATCGACAGGCCCTTAGCCATGCTAACAAAGAGAAGTAGAGAGAAAACTCAAATTACTAATACATGGGATAAAAAGGCAATATCACAACAGACACTACAGAAATACAGAAGATAATTAGAAAGTGTTTGGAAACCCTATATTCCGATAAAATAGAAGATAATGAAGATATTGATAAATTTCTTAAGTCATATGATCTGCCCAGATTGAGTCAGGAATGCACACACAATTTAAAGAGACCAATAACAAAGGAAGAAATAGAAGAAACAATTAAAAGACCACCAACCGAAAAAAAGCCCTGGACGGGATGGGTATACAGTGGAGTTCTACAAAACCTTCAAAGAAGAATTAATATCAATAATTTTCAAGCTATTTCAATAAATAGAAAAGAAGGAGTTCTTCCAAGTTCATTCAATGAGGCCAACATCACTCTGATCCCCAAAACAGACAAAGAACCTTCAAAGAAAGAAAACTACAGATCAATATCTCTAATAAACTTGGAAGCAAAAATTCTCAATAAAATCCTAGCGAATTGAATACAAAAGTATATCAAAAAAGTTGTGCTTCATGATCAAGTAGGATTCATCCCTGGGATGCAAGGCTGGTTCAATATACGGAAATCAATAAATGTAATCGACCACATCAATAGACTTAAAGACAAGAACCACGTGATCATCTCGATAGATGCAGAAAAAGCATTCGACAAAGTACATCATTCCTTTATGTTTAAAACATTATAAAAACTAGGAATAACAGAACTTACCTCAACATGGTAAAAGCTATATATGCTAAACATCAGGTTAGCATCATTCTAAATGGAGAAAAACTGAAGGCATTCCCTTTAAAATCTGGAGCAAGACAGGGATGCCCTCTATCACCACTTCAATTCAATTTAGTTCTTGAAATACTAACCAGAGCAATTAGGCAGACAAAAGAAATTAAAGGCATAAAAATGGGAAAAGAAGAACTTAAATTATCGCTATTTTTGGATGACATGATAATATATTTTTCAGACCCAAAAGGGTCTACAAAGAAACTGCTAGAGTTAATTATTGAATTCAGGAATGTGGCAGGATATAAAATAATCACGCATAAATCAAAGGCATTCCTGTATATCAGCAACAAAACTTCTGAAATGGAAATGATTAAAACCACTCCATTCACAATATCCTCAAAGAAAATAAGATACTTGGGAATCGGCCTAAAAAAAGAGTTGAAAGATTTATACAATGAAAACTACAGAATCCTAAAGAGAGAGATTGAATAAGATGTTAGAGGATTTAAAAATGTACCCTGTTCATGGATAGGCAGAACTAACATCATCAAAATGGCGATATTATGCAAAGTTCTCTACAGGTTAAACACGAGGCCAGTCAAAATCCCAATGGCATTTCTTTTAGAAATAGATAAAGCAATCATGAATTTCATATAGAAAAACAAAAGAACCAGAATAGTGAAAGCAATTCTAAGCAGGAAGTGTGAATCTGGAAGTATAGCAATACCAGAGTTCAAACTGTACTACAAAGCAATAGTAACAAAAACAGCATGGTACTGGTACCAAAACAGGCAGGTGGATCAATGGTACAGAATAGAGAACACAGAAACCAATCCACAAAATTACAACTTTCTTATATTTGATAAAGGGGCTAAAAACATGCAATGGAGGAAGGATAGCATCTTCAACAAATGGTGCTGGGAAAATTGGAAATCCATATGCAACAAAATGAAACTGAATCCCTTTCTCTCGCCATGCACAAAAGTTAACTCAAAATGGATCAAAGAGCTAGGTATAAAATCAGAGAAACTGTGTCTGATAAAAGAAAAAGTTGGCTATGATGTACATACTGTGGGGTCGGGCTCCAAATTTCTTAATAGGACACCCATAGCCCAAGAGTTAAAAACATGAATAAACAAATGGGACTTACTCAAACTAAAAAGTTTTTTTTTTTTTTCTCAGCAAGAGAAACAATAAGAGAGGTAAACAGAGAGCCTACAACCTGGGAACAATTTTTTACCCCTCACACTTCAGATAGAGCCCTAATATCCAGAATATACAAAGAACCCAAAAAAATAAACAATAAGATAACAAATAACCCAATCAACAAATGGGCCAAGGACCTGAACAGACACTTCACAGAGGAGGACATACAATCAATCAAGAAGTACATGAAAAAATGCTCACCATCTCTAGCAGTCAGAGTAATGCAAGTCAAAACCACCCTAAGATACCATCCCACTTCAGTAAGATTGGCAGCCATTATGAAGTCAAACAACAATAAGTGTTGGCTAGGATGTGGGGAAAAGGATACATTTGTACACTGCTGGTGGGACTGCAAATTGGTGAGGCCAATTTGGAAAGCAGCATGGAGATTCCTGGGAAAGCTGGCAATGGATCCACCATTTGACCAAGCTATTGCCCTTCTCAGACTATTCCCTGAGGATCATAAAATAGCGCACTATAGGAATACTGCCACATCAATGATCATAGCGGCACAATTCACAGTAGCTAGACTGTGGAACCAACCTAGATGCCCTTCAATAGACGAATGGATAAAAAAAAGTGGCATGTATACACAATAGAGTATTACTCAGCACTAAAAAATGCAAAACCATAGAATTTGCAGGGAAATTGATGGCATTAGAAAAGATTATGCTAAGCGAAGCTAGCCAATCCTTAAAAAAACAAATGCCAGATGTTTCGTTTTATATTAAGAGAGCAAATAAGAATAGAACAGGGAGGAAGAGCATGCGAAAAATATTAACACTAAACAGAGATGAGTGGGGGGAGAGAAAGGGAGAGAGAAGAGAAAGCATATGGAAATTGTAGGAGACACTCAATGTTACATAAAATAACATATAAGAGGTTGTGAGGGGAAAGGGGGGGGAAAGGGAGAGAATTGAACAACAGCAGATGAGGTAGAGAAGAAAGATGGGAGGGGAGGGCGGGGGGATTGTAGGGGATAAGAAAGGTAGCAGAATACAACAATCACTAATATGCTATTATGTAAAAACGTGAGTGTGTAACTGATGTGATTCTGCGATTTGTATTTGGGGTAAAAATGGGAGTTCATAACCCAATTGAGTCAAATGTATGAAAGATAATACATCATAAGCTTTATAATTTTTTGAACAACCAAAAAAAAGAAAAACTGGAATTAAATTTCGTATATTTGAGTCATTTTACAACTTTACTTTTTAATAAAATTGTCTTTTATTTGTTATCTTACTTGCTGTTATCTGCCTTTCAGTTTTAAAAAAACTATGTGCTGTACCATTCATCCATGTAGTTTGTAACAGAAAATTTTGAGTGTCTCCATATAACCAGAATGGCAAGGCATCAAGGTTTCCTTCACAAACAAGATGAAGTCTTTTCCATAAGAAATTTAATATTCTGCAATACATTTTTTTAACTTTCCAATTAAATTTCCAAAAATTAAAAAAAATGAAGAATCTAAACCCCACAGTAAGAAGGCCTCAAAGTGGAGAAGTGTAGCAGTATTAATGGCAGGCCTATTTGATCACTCCTGGTTCACAGGAAGGGTGTCCAGGCCACCCTGACTTTAGGCAAATGAGGAGCAAGGGAGCTTATTTTGGGCACTGTCTAGGGCTGCGACCCTCATGGAAACCTCCAGCAAGAGGTTATGATGAGTGTCTATTTGGAAGTGGATGAGAGCCATGTGGGAGTGTTTTGGTTTTAATTGTCGTCATTTGTGTGGCGGATGGAAGAGATGACTGAGTCAACCTGGGCTTGAACTCTGGTGTGATTCCCCTTAGAGACTGAGTTCTGGAACTGACCTCAGAGAAGTATTGCCATGAATTGTGTTGGGATTTCAGGAGGCCAGACATGAGAGTTGCCCTTGGAAACAGATCTAGGCCCAGGGAAGCTTTCCACAGAGCACTGGGAATCTCAGCCAGGATATCACATGATTTTATTCTGAAAGAGTTGGCAGCCATAGTTGAGAGTCAAAACACACATGTACCTCACATTGTAGACCTCATTGGGCCTGGCATCATGTGACCATTTGGCCACTCTTTGGGAAGCTTGCCTGTGAGAAATCTCCAGAACTTTTATTGAAATGAGCTTCCTCAACATTTAATAGTTCCTGAATAAATTGAAACCCACAGTGCCAACAACTTCATCAGTGAAAAATGGCTAGATAAATACCATGAATTTTTAGAAATTCCCATGACCAGGTGGCACTGGAGATCCTTTGGAGATCATGTTAGTGATCATGAGTATACCAGACAGTGCCTTGATTGGGTTTCATGAAAATGGTGTAGAACAGAGATGCCAATAAGTTGGAGAATGCTGAGTAATGGGCCTAGAGCAGTGGTGAACAGGTGTGTCATAAAACATCTATGGTGGGGCCACGTGGATCTGCCATTGACTTTCAAATGACTTGAGACAGACATGGTGCAGCCAGCAGACCCTTCTATATAAAGGCATCTTGTTATATGGAGAGGTTTCAGGGCAATGTTTCGAATAAGGTTGCTATGGTCAAGGGGGCAAGCTACGTGGGATAGAAGCCTGGTTGGTGCATTTTCCTGCAGACCCTGACCCACCACACGTGACAGAACTTCCTCCAGCACTGTGTCCCAGTTGAAATTTTTGTATTTCGTGAAGCAAATACCAAACTCCCAGTGC
Source organism: Callospermophilus lateralis (assembly GCF_048772815.1). Taxonomy (NCBI): domain Eukaryota; kingdom Metazoa; phylum Chordata; class Mammalia; order Rodentia; family Sciuridae; genus Callospermophilus; species Callospermophilus lateralis. The sequence goes on along the minus strand of NC_135316.1, from coordinate 17,888,240 downwards.
AGCAGAAAGAAACACCACGAAAAATGGAGGATGACTAAATGGCTTCACAGTCCACACGGGGAGACACTTAGCCCCCACTGGCCACAGTTAACCTACAAAGAGAGAATTCAGAACTGCTGCCTCCGTTTCATTGGAAAATAAGGTACCATGTCCTCCAGGTCACATAGATGCAGACCCAGCTTTGACGGTCTCACTACAAAGGAAGCTAAAGCTCCTGACAACAACATATATTTTAAGGGCCCAACCTCAGAGGCAGTTTCTCTGGAAGTCTTTAGGCCAGCAGAACTCTATGTTTGTGGAGTCTATACCCTGTCCCTTACTTTTGGAAACTCCTCTACCACCTCCAAGGTTGTGAACTCATGAGCATTTTCCATTCCATATATCTATTCACAGATTTTCTAACTCTTCTCCTCTAATTGTGACTTACTTGGGGCTAAGGTAATGTCAAGTCATTGTTCTGGATGAGAGGGGGAAGATATTTTTGTAGCACATATTTGCATACACATTGGATTCATTTTCAAAGTTTCCATTCATTATAGTGAATCCCTGACACTTACCCATACCCTACTAGACCCTGACTACTAATACTAATATGATGAGAAAAATAACCCAAACATAATAGAAATACAAGCAGTTCAGAAGAGGCATGGTGTATAGTTGGACTTGCCTTTTGCATGACATGAGGTAAGAGTTATTAATCTAGTCAATTATTTGTTGAAATAATTCTCCATGTGTTTTTAAAGTTAACAAATACGTGAATTCCTCCTCCATTTCTGTGTAGCCTGTTAAGCACATGTATTTGTATATGCACAAATAGAATATTACCTGGTTTCACACGTTCATTCTTGTGAGGTGGTTGACTTGGCAGATATGAATTGTGAGAAGAGATCACTCCTCCTAAATGCTGTTGGAACTGAAAATTAAACCCATGGGTGAGCTTCCTTGATGAACAACATTATACATACATCCATGTTCAGTACAATGAATATTTTTGGATACGCGGATGAGTTAGTTTTCATGATGAATTTCAATTGGCATATATATTGCTACATTATAATGCGTGTGTGTCTGTGTGTCTATATGTGTGTATATATATATATATATATATATATATATATATATATATATATATATATATATACAGATTTTCCAAAATATAAAACATATGTGTCTTATTATACACTGCCTAAATTCATTCATGTTCCTCTATGTGGATTTATAATCAATTTTTCACAAGATTATTCTCAGAAATAAACATCCACTGAAATACATATTTGATTCCTAGTACTGAAAACTAACTTCAGGGAATGGTGCTTATAAATCCCAATATTTTTACAGTAACTGACCCAGTTTAACATCAATGCAAGTAGATTCCTATGGGATATGTTGTGTTTCTTAAAGTTCATTTTCATTCAAACTTGGTACATTATTATTTCTTCAGTTTGTGAACATCATAAGATATATTTTTCATTCACAAGTTCACAAATTTGTAAACAATTGGTTCACTTTCAATCACTTCTTCCTTCGGAACACATATATTCCTCCATGTTTCTTTACTGGTCTTTTCACTAGACTTCTTTCTAAACACATTATTTTCGATTCCATAATTATTTTTGAAGCAAAATTCACACACTATTCATGATAAACGGTAACCCTAATATTACCATTAGATATATAACTGGTTGGAATGAATGTATGTATATCAATATAAGATTTCCCATATATTTTCAGAAATCAACACAATCCATTATTTAAATTTGGAACCAGTTATATAATTTATTCACAGTGTGGTCTATTAATGCATCATCTCTATATACATCAACACAGGGTAAACCTATTAGTATCCCCAGTACTAATTTATAAGTTTTCAAAATATTGCTTCCAGAAATGGTGGAAGAAATACTCAGGTCACCTGATCTACATATACATTTTATCACAGTAATATTCTGGACCCAAATTGCAAAGGTCACACTTATGGTTTTACCAAAGCCTAACTGGAACCTGAGCATGGAATACTAACAATATAATGTCCAGATTGCCTAATGCTCTCAAATATGAATCCTAATGGTGACTACATATTTATTTCTTCCTAAGATTATATATTCAACCTCAACCCTGTTGAAAATGTCTAATCCTATCACTCACTATATACTTTGCCTGATTTCATAATGTCTCTACTGATATCTGCTTTCCTACATATTTTCCCCAGTTAATCATTTTGACTGACTCTTCACATGTGCTGACATTTACATTCATTCTCTAACCGAAACCCTAGAGCTAAAGAACTTTTGGTCCAACTACTACTAGACTTACTCTTCTTCCTAAACCTACTGATTATCTTCATAATCCTACGGACTCTCCATTTTTGACTGGATGTTCTCTTCTACATTCAATCATCCGAGGTATAGGCTCCTATGCCATTGTATATCAATTTATCTGAGACCTTGTTGCAGGACATAATTCAAGCTAAGTATCCCAATTGAGGGCCCAATGCCCTTCTGGGCTTCAAATCTTTCCTAGATTTCTGTTTTCATACTTATATTTCGTGTCTATATTCTTATAAATATCGCAGGTTCCCAATCCCATTATTCATCCAGCAGAATGATTCCTAACCCAAATTGAACATGCTATTAACCCTAACCATACACTGTTCCCTCAATCTCACTTTACAGAACAGCAGGGACAGAGTTGGTCTTACAATACAGGAAGGTAGGGGATCTTGCACCTACTGAGAACCTCAGAAGTCCATGCAGAAATGATCTTTGGAGAAGATGAAGGCAGCTATGAAGGACCTGAGAGAGCAAAAGTCATATTCCATGAAAAACAACACGATCAGGATTAAAGGATGTGTCTGAGTCAGCCTCTCTCTTCCTGATGTAGGGAAGATGGACCAAACCAGGCCTGTGTGGAGAGCTGTTCCCAGGTGACTCTCGTTTCTATTCTATTCTAACATGTGAAATTATCACAAGAAGTAGGGGCAGCCTCCATATCAGGAGATGCTAGGAAGCAACTGTTAGGACAAAGTGGTTGCCAAGGCAGTGACCTCATTCAGTTCCTGAAGGAAGTGACCTGACCTATTTCCTTTGTAATGGAACTCTCTTAATTAGGGATCCAGGAATCCAGGCACCCAGAGCCAGTCCCAGTTCCAGTCCCAGTGGGCTCACTTCTGTGGATTTACCAAGGACAGAGTCAGTCTTTCTTGCTACCTGCTGATGTAAGGGTGTCCAAATACCAAGAAAGCTCTGAAGAGGGGTCTTTCCTGAGAGGACAAAAATTGGCTCATCACTGCCTCCTGACAACTTCACAGAGTTGACCAAGGAGACCAGATCTGATACAGTAAAGGACATTTCTAGGGAAATTTTATGGCCTACCAGTCAGAGGATACTCCAGATAGTCACAGACCTACTTGGGGGAAGGAGGTGCATTTGTGGGTATGGGTGTTTGTGGTTTTTCATCATGTTCTGAGAATAGGTAAAAAAGGTGGTTTGTTTGGTTTGGTGTGAATTGTTTCTTGTAAGTTGTTTGACAAGGCGAGTGTTTTTATGTCTCTCTATTCCACGTGTCCGTGGTTGTAGACATTAGAAAAGAGAATAAATCAATAGATGTTTCCTGTCTAGTTGAAAGATTCCCAGCATTCACCCTGCACAATTTATGAATGGACTGCGGCTTGTCTTTTCCATGGGCAACACCTACTAACTTCCTAAGTTCCTGTATTCTTCCTGAATTCTGGCCCCTCTCCAGAATAGGCTCATGGTTTTGTGTCCAAGATATGTACCACCTCCAAGCTCTGTGACATGGCCATGTACTAGATAGCTGAAGGGAATGGTGAGCATCTCAGAAAACTCAGATTTCAGTGTGACCAGTAAAGTCTCAGTGGAGAAACCCTGCTTTGAACCATTTGATTATCTATTTTTATGTTACCATGAATGTCAGGAAATTCTTTATCTCAGGGCACCCCTTTGTGAAGCCTGATGAAAACAGTTTTCAAAGGGAAACGAATGGGCATCACCTGTGGCTCTTTGCTTAATTGCTTTTTAACGGGATATGTCTGAACCATCCTCTTGGCCCTGTTTGAGGCTGTGGCTTATATTATCATAACCTGAAGTATCTAAAGGAATATCCCATGTGTGCATCCAAAACCAAAATGGAAATAAGATCATTCATTGTGGATGCAGTCTCTCGCCTTCCTCTGTAAGATTCCTGACCTCCATCAAGTGAGAATAGGGATCCTTTGTGTCAAATGAGTTCTTCAAAGCCCTGCAGAGGCTAGACAATAGGTGCTTGGGTATTCTCATGACTCCAATTCACACAAAGAATCTGTACCCTACAGTCAGTAGGCCTCAAAATTGAGAAGTGGAGAAGTATTAATGGCAGGCCTATTTGGTCACTTCTGGTTCACAGGAAGGTTGTCCAGGCCACCCTGACTTTAGGCAAATGAGGGGCAAGGGAGATTATTTTTGACACTGTCTTGGGCTGCGCCCCTCATGGAAACCTCCAGCTAGAGCTTTTGATTAGTGTCTATATAAATGAGGATGAGGACCGTGTGGGAGTGTTTTGGTTTCAATTTTCGTCATTTGTGTGGCAGTTGTACGAGAAGCCTGGGTTTACCTGGGCTTCATCTCTTTTTTGATTCCCCTTAAAAACTGAGTTCTGGAACTGATCTCAGAGAAGTATTGCCATGAATTGTGTTGGGATTTAAGGAGGCCATGCATGAGATTCGCGATTGGAAACTGAGATCTAGGACCAGGGTGGCTTTCCATAGAGCACTGGGAATCTCAGCCAGGATATATATTATTTTATTCTGAAAGATTGGCAGCCATAGTTGAGAGTCAAAACACACATGGAAGTCACATTGTAGACCTCAATGGGCGTGGCTTCATGTGACCTTTTGGCCACTCTTTGGGAAGCCTTGCCTGTAAGAGTTCTCCAGCGCTTTCATTGAAATGATCTTCCTCACCATTTAATGGTTCCTGTATAAATTGAATCGCACAGTGCCTCCAACATCATCATTAAAAAATATCTAGATAAATACCATGAATTTTTTAGAATTCCTATGACCAGGTGGCAAGGAAGAACCTTTGGATTTCCTGTTGCTGATCATGATTGTACCAGACAGTGCTTTGATTGACTGGGTTTCATGAAAATTGTGTAAAACAGAGATGCCAGAAAGTTGGAGCCTGCAGACTAGTGGGCCTACGCAGTGGAGTGTAGGTGTGTGAAAAAACATCTGTGGTGGGGACACGTGGATTTGCCATTGGCTTCCAAATCACTTGTGATTGACGTGGTACAGCCAGCAGACCCTTCTATGTAAAGGCATATTGTTATATGGAGAGGATTCCTGCCAATGTTCAGAATCAGGTTGCTATTGTCAAGTTGAAAAGCTATGTGGGATTTAAGCCTCATTTGTGCATTTTTCTGCAGACCCCCATCCACCACACGTGAGAGTACTCCCTCCAGCACTGTGTTCCAGTTGAACTCCTTGTATTTCGTGAAGCCAATACCAAACTCACAGTGCAGCAGTAAGAATCACCACAAAAGTGGAGGATGACAAAATGGCTTTACAGACCACACAGTTAGATACTTAGACCCCAGTGTCCAATGTTTACCTACAAAGAGAGAATTCAGCACTGCTGCCTCATGTTCACTAGAAAATAAGAAATCATGTCATCCAGGTCACATAGATGGAGTCCCAGAGTTGATGGTCTCACTACAAAGAAAGCTAAAGCTCCTGAAAAGAACATATGCTTCAAGTGCCCAAACTCAGAGGCAGTTTCTCAAAAAGTCATTAGTCCAGCAGAGCTCCATGTTTGTGGAGTGTTTACCCTCTCCCTTACTTTTGGAAACTCTTCTATCTCTTACAAGGTTGTGAACTCCTGAGCATTTTCCTTTTCACATATGTATTCACAAATTTTCTAACTCTTGTCCACTAATTGTGTCTTACTTGGGGCGAATGTAATGTCAAAGCATTGTTCTGGATGAGAGTGGGAAGATTTTTGTGTAGCACATATTTGCATACACATTAGATTCCTTTTTCCTATTTTCCATTTGAAATACTGAATCCCTGTCACTAACCCATACCCTACTAGACTCTGACTACTAACCCTAATATGATGGAGAAAAAGAAACCTAACAGAATAGAAATACAGGCCTTTCATAGGAGACATGGTGTATACTTGGACTTGCCTTCTGCTTTATCAAGGTTATGTGTTATAAATCTTGTCAACTTTTCATTGTAATACATCTCCATGAGTTTTTAAAGATAACACGTATGTAAATTTCTTTCTCCCTTTCTCTGTAGCCTATTCATCACATGTATTTTTTCATGCAAATTTAGAATTCTACCTGGTGTCACACGTACATTCTTGTGAGCTCGCTTATTTTGGAAGATACAAATTGTGAGAAGAGATCACTCCCTCTAAATACTGATGGAACTGGAAATTCAACCTATGGGTGAATTTCCTAGATGAACAATATTATGCATAAATGAATGTTCAGTAAAATGAATATTTTTGGAAATGTGGATGATATGTATTTCATGATGAATTTCGAATGGCATATATATGGCTATATTTTAATGTCTGTGTATGTATGTATCTATCTAATTATCTATCTATCTATATAGATATACATATCTACTCTCAAGATTTTCAAAAATATACAATATATGTGTCTTATTATACACTCCCTAAATCCACTCGTATTCATGTATGTGGATTTATAATCAACTTTTCACAAGAATATTCTCAGAAATATTCATCGACCTGTAATAACTATTTATTTCCTAGTACTGAAAACGAAATTCCGTGAATGGTGCTTACTAATCCTAATATTTCTACAGTAACTGACCCAGTTTAACATCAATGCAAGTAGACACCTATGGGACATGATGTGTATTTTGAAGTTCATTTTTATTCAACACTGGTACATTACTATTTCTTCAGTTTATGGACATTATATAATATATCCTTTCATCCACAATTTCACAAATTTACAGGCATTTGGTTCACTTTCAATCACTTCCTACTTCATAACACTTGTATTACTCCATGTTAATTGACTGTTCTTTTCATGAGTTTCTTTCCAAACACATTATTTTTGATTTCCATAATCACTTTTGTAGCATAACTCACACACTCTTCATGATATACCATAATGCTAATATTACCATTAGATGTATAACTGGTTTGAATGAATGTATGTATATCAACATAAGATTTCCTATATATTTTCAGATATAAATTCAATCTATTATTTAAAGTTTGTACCAGTTATATTATTTATTCACAGTATGGTCTATTAAGGCATCATCTCTATATTCATAGACCCAGAGTATACCTATTTGTATCCCCAATACTAATTTAAAAGTCTTTAATATATTGCTTTCAGAAATGGTGGAAGAAATACTCTAGTCACCTGATATACATATACATTTCATCACAGTAACATTCCTGACACAAAATGCAAGGGTTACACTTATGATTGTACCAAAGCCTATATTGAAAGTGAACATGTATTACTAACAACATCCATGTCCTGATTCACTAATGATCTCAAATATCATTCCTTTTGGTGACTACATATTTGTTTCTTCCTAAGATTATATATTCATACTCAACCCTGTTAAAAATGTCTTATCCTATCAATCACTTTGTACTTTGCCTGATTTCCTATGTCTCTATTGATATATGCTTTCCTACACATTTTCCCCGTTCATCACTGTGACTGACTCTTCACATATGCTGACATTTACATTCACTCTCTAACCAAAACCCTATATTTAAAGAACTTTTGGTCCTATCCGTTTTTGACTGGATGTTCTCTTCCTCATTAAGTCATCCAAGGTACAAGGTCCTATGCCATTGTATATCAATTTATCTGAGACATCTTTGCAGAAATAATTCAAAGCTAAGTATCCCAATCAAGGGCCTAGTGCCCATCTGGGCTTCAAATCTTACCTAGATTTCCGTTTTCATACTTATATTACACATATAGATTCTTGTAAATATCGTAGGTTCCCAATACCATTATTCATCCCACAGAATGATTACTAACCCAAATCGAACATGTTATTAACCCTAACCATGCACTGTTCCCTCAATCTAACTTTACAGAAGAGCAGGGACAGAGTTGGTCTTACAAAACAGGAAGGTAGGGGATCCTCAAGTTCCATTCAGAAATAAACCCTGGAGAAGATGTAGGCAGCTATGAATGACCTGAGAGAGAAAAAGTCATATTCCTTGGCAAAATACCTGCTCAGGATGCAGGGATGTGTCTGAATCAGCCTCTCTCTTCTTAATGTAGGGAAGATGGACCAAACCAGGCCTGTGTGGAGAGCTGTTAACATGTGCCTATGGTTGATATACCTTTTAACTTGTGAATGTGACACAGGAAGTAGGTGCAGCCTCCATCTCATGGGACCCTTGGAAGCAACTGTTAGGACAAAGTGGTTGCCAAGGCAGTGACCTCATTCAGTTCCTGAAGGAAGTGACCTACCTCACTTTCTTGGTGATGGAACTTTCTGAACTTGGGATTCAGGAAGCCAGGCACCCAGAGCCAGTCACAATCCCAGTCCCAGTGGGTTCACTTGTTTGGATTTACCAAGGACAGAGTAAGTCTTTCTTGGTACATACTGATGTGTGGATGGCTAAATGACAGGAAAGCTCTAAAGAGGGGCCTTTTCTGGGAAAGAAGGTAGTGACTCACCTATGGCTCCTGACACCTTACAGAGTTGGTAAAGGAGACCAGATCTGAGACAGTACAGGCCATTTCGGGGGAACATAGTATGGCCCATGAGTCTGAGGACACTCCGGATAGTCACAGACCTAATTGGGTAAAGGAGGTGCCTTTGTGCGTGTGGGTGTGGGTGTGGGTTTGTGGGTTTTATTTTTTTAATTTTTTCTTCTTTTTTTATTTTTTTTATTGTTGGTTGTTCAAAACATTACATAGTTCTTGATATATCATATTTCACACTTTGGTTCAAGTGGGTTATGAACCCCATTTTTACCCCGTATACAGATTGCAGAATCACATCAGTTACACTTGCATTGATATATATATATATATATATATATTGCCATATTGGTGTCTGTTATATTCTGCTGCCTTTCCAATCTATACTATTCCCCCTCCCCTCCCCTCCCCTCCCCTCGTTTATCTCTACCCCCTCTACTGCAGTTCATATCTCCCACTTGTATTATTTTTTTCTTTCCCCTCACTTCTCTTGTATGTAATTTTGTATAACCCTAAAATCCCTTCTCCCTCCCTTTCCCTCCCAAATCTCATCCCATGCAATATCCCTTCTCCCTCTCTTTCCCTCCCAAATCTCATCCCTGTTTAATGTTAAACTTTTTCTCATGCTCTTTGTCCCTACTCTGTTCTTAGTTACTCTCCTTATATAAAAGAAGACATTTGGCATTTGTTTTTCAGGGATTGTCTGGCTTCACTTAGCATAATATGCTCTAATGCCATCCTTTTCCCTCCAAATTCTATGATTTTGTCATTTTTTAATGCAGAGTAATTCTCCATTGAGTATAAATGACACATTTTTTTTATTTTTATTTTTTTCATCTTTCATACATTTGATTCAAGTGAGTTATGCGTTTCCATTTTTACCCCAAATACATATTGCAGAGTCACATCAGTTACACATTCACAATGTTTACATAATACCATATTAGTGACTGTTGTATTCTGCTGTATAAATGCCACATTTTTTTATCCATTCGTCTATTGAAGGGCATCTAGGTTGGTTCCATAGTCTTGCTATTGTGAATTGTGCTGCTATGAACATCGATGTAGCAGTGTCCTTGTAGCATGCTCTTTTTAGGTGTTTAGGGAATAGACCGAGAAGGGGAATAGCTGGGTCAAATGGTGGTTCCATTTCCAGCTTTCCAAGAAATCTCCATACTGCTTTCCAGATTGGCTACACCAATTTTCAGTCCCACCAACAATGAACAAGTGTACCCTTTTCCCCACATCCTCGCCAGCACTTGTTGTTGTTTGACTTCATAATGACTGCCAATCTTACTGGAGTGAGATGGTACCTTAGGGTGGTTTTGATTTGCATTTCTCTGACTGCTAGAGATGGTGAGCATTTTTTCATGTACTTGTTGATTGATTGTATGTCCTCCTCTTAGAAGTGTTTGTTCAGGTCCTTGCCCAATTTGTTGATTGGGTTATTTGTTATCTTGTTGTCTAATTTTTTGAGTTCTTTGTATACTCTGGATATTAGGGCTCTATCTGAAGTGTGAGGAGTAAAGACATGTTCCCAGGATTTAGCCTCCCTATTTACCTCTCTTATTGTTTCTCTTTCTGAGAAAAAAAAACTTTTTAGTTTGAGTAAGTCCCATTTGTTGATTTTAGTTATTAACTCTTGTGCTAGAGGTGTCCTATTGAGGAATTTGGAGCCCGACCACACAGTATGTAGATCGTAGCCAAATTCTTCTTCTTTAAGACACCATGTCTCTGATTTGATATCAGGCTCCTTGATCCATTTTGAGTTAACTTTTGTGCATTGTGAGAGAAAGGGTTTCAGTTTCATTTTGTTGCATATGTATCTCCAGTTTGCCCAGCACCATTTGTTGAAGATGCTTTCCTTCCTCCATTGCATGCTTTGAGCCTCTATATCAAATATAAGATAGTTGTAGTTTTGTGGATTGGTTTCTGCGTCCTCTATTCTGTACCATTGGTCCACCTGCCTGTTTGGGTACCAGTACCATTCTGTTGTTGTTACTATTGCTCTGTAGTATAGTCTGAAGTCTGGTATCACTATACCACCTGATTCACGCTTCCTGTTTAGCATTGTTTTTGCTATTCTGGGTCTTTTATTTTTCCATATGAATTTCATTATTGCTTTCTCTATTTCTATAAGAAATGTCATTGGGATTTTCATAGGCATTGCATTAAACCTATAGAGAACTTTTGGTAATATCGCCATTTTGATGATGTTAGTTCTGCCTATCCATTAACAGGGTATATTTTTCCATTTTCTAAGATCTTCTTCTATTTCTCTCTTTAGGGTTCTGTAGTTTTCATTGTATAAGTCTTTCACCTCTTTTGTTAGGTTGATTCTGAAGTATTTTATTTTATTTTATGGTTTTTTTTTGAGGATATTGTGAATGGAGTGGTTGTCCTCATTTTTATTTCAGAGGATTTGTCGCTGATATGCAGGAATACCTTTGATTTATGCGTGTTGATTTTATATCCTGCCACTTTGCTGAATTCATTTATTAGCTCTAACAGTTTTTTGTAGACACTTTTGGTTCTGCTAGGTATAGAATCATGTCATCTGCAAATAGTGATAATTTGAGTTCTTCTTTTCCTATTTTTATGCCTTTAATTTCTTTCATCTGTCTAATTGCTCTGGCCAGTGATTCGAGAACTAGGTTGAAGAGAAGTGGTGAGAGAGGGCATCCCTGTCTTGTTCCAGATTTTAGAGGGAATGCCTTCAGTTTTTCTCCATTCAGAATGATGCTAGCCTGAGGCTTAGCATAGATTGCTTTTACAATATTGAGGTATGTTCCTGTTATCCCAAGTTTATCTAGAGTTTTGAACATAAAGGGATGTTGTACTTTGTCGAGATGATCATATGGTTCTTATTTTTAAGCCTATTGATGTGGTGAATAACATTTATTGATTTCCGTATATTGAACCAACCTTGCATCCCAAGGATAAATCCTACCTGATCATGGTGCACAATTTTTTTGATATGTTTTTGAATCCGATTTGCCAGAATTTTATTGAGGATTTTTGCATCTAGGTTCATTAGAGATATTGGTCTCTAGTTTTCTTTCTTTGAAGTGTCTTTGTCTGGTTTAGGAATCAGGGAGATGTTGGCCTCATAGAATGAGTTTGGAAGTTCTCCCTCTTTTTCTATTTCCTGAAATAGCTTGAAAAGTATTGGTATTAGTTCCTCTTTAAAGGTTTTGTAAAACTCTGCTGTATACCCATCCGGTCCTGGGCTTTTTTTAGTTGGTAGTATTTTGTTGGTTTCTTCTATTTTCTCAATTGATATTGGTCTGTTTAGGTTGTCTATATCCTCCTGACTCAATCTGGGAAGATCATATGACTTAAGAAATTTATCGATGCCTTCACTATCTTCTATTTTATTGGAGTATAAAGATTCAAAATAGTTTCTGATTATCTTCTGTATTTTTGAAGTATGTGTTGCGATCTTGCCTTTTTCATCCTGTATGCTAGTAATTTGATTTCTCTCTCTTCTTCTCTTTGTTAGCATGGCTAAGGATCTGTCGATTTTATTTATTTTTTCAAAGAACCAACTTTTAGTTTTGTCAATCTTTTCAATTGTTTCTTTTGTTTCGATTTCATTAATTTCAGCTCTGATTTTAATTATTTCTTGCCTTCTACTTCTTTTGCTGTTGTTTTGTCCTTCTTTTTCTAGGATTTTGAGTTGAAGTATGAGATCATTTATTGTTGGTTTTTTCTTTTTTTAAGGAATGAACTCCAAGCAATGAATTTTCCTCTTAGAACTGCTTTCAATGTGTCCCATAGATTCCGATATGTTGTGTTTGTGTTTTCATTTATCTCTAAGAATTTTTTAATTTCCTCTTTGATGTCTTCTATAACGCATTGATCATTCAGTAACCTATTGTTCATTCTCCAACTGATGTATGATTTTTTCTTCCTTCTTTTATCGTTGATTTTCAGTTTCATTCCATTATGATCAGATAAGATGCATGGTATTATCCCTACTCCTTTATATAGTCTAAGAGTTGCCCTGTGACATAATATATGATCTTTTTTTGAGAAGGATTTATGTGCTTCTGAGAAAAAAGTGTAACTGCTTGATGTTGGGTAGTATATTCTATATAAATCAATTAAGTCTAGGTTGTTATTTGTTTTATTGTGTTCTATAGTTTCCTTATTCAACTTTTGTTTGGAACATCTGTCCAGTGGTGAGAGAGTTGTGTTGAAGTCTCCCATGATTATTGTATGGTGGTCTATTAGACTCTTAATCTTGAGAAGATTTTGCTTGATGAACCTAGCTGCACCATTGTTTTGGGCATATATATTTATGATTGTTATGTCTTGTTGGTGTATGGTTCCCTTGAGCAGTATGTAGTGTTCCTCTTTATCCCTTTTGATTAACTTTGCCTTGAAATCTATTTTATTTGATATGAGTATGGATACTCCTGCTTGTTTCTGATGTCCATATGAGTGATATAATTTTTCCCAACCATTCACCTTCAGTCTATATATGTCTTTTTCTATCAAATGCATCTCCTGTAGGCAGCATATTATTCGGTCTTGTCTTGTGATCCATTCTACTAGCCTGTGTCTCTTAATTGGTGAGTTTAAGCCATTAACATTTTGGGTTATTATTGAGATATGGCTTGTTCTTCCAGCCATATTTGTATGTTTATGTTACTAAACATGGTTTGTTTTCCTTTTTGATTATTTCCCCCCCTTAACTGTCCTAACCCCCACTGTTGGTTTTCATTGTTCTTTTCCATTTCCTCTTCCTGTAATGTTTTGACGAGGATGTTTTGAAGACATTGTTTTCTAGCTGAAAATTCTTTTAACTTTTTTTTTTTTTATCGTGGAATGTTTTAATTCATCTTCCATCCTGAAGCTTAATTTCGCTGGATACACGATTCTTGGTTGAAACCCATTTTCTTTCAGTGTTTGAAATATGTTTTTCCAGGATCTTCTAGCTTTCAGAGTCTGTGTTGAAAGATCAGCTGTTATTCTGATTGGTTTACCCATAAATATAATCTGCTTCCTTTCTCTTGTAGCTTTTAAAATTCTCTCCTTATTCTGTATGTTGGGCATCTTCATTATAATGTGTCTAGGTGTGGATCTCTTATGATTTTGCACATTCAGCGTCCTGATTTGGGATTCAGCTTCTAGGATTTGGGATTCTGTCTTATTCTTCAAGTCTGGGAAGTTTTCTCTTATTATTTCAATGAATAGATTGCTCATTCCTTTGGTTTGGACCTCTATACCTTTCTGTATCCCAATGACTCTTAAGTTTGGTCTCTTTGTATTATCCCATATTTCTTGGATGTTCTTCTCATGGTTTCTTAACAGTCTTGCTGAGCTGTCTATGTTCTTTTCAAGTTGAAATACTTTGTCTTCATTGTCTGATGTTCTATCTTCTTAGTGTTCTACCTTGTTGGTAGTATTCTCAATTGAGTTTTTAAGTAGGTAAATTGCTTCCTGCATTTCTAGGATTTCTGTTTGTTTGTTTTTTATTACGTTTATCTCCCTGTATAGTTGATCTTTTGCCTCTTGGATTTGTTTATGTAATACATGGTTGAAGTGGTCGAAGTGATCTTTCATTGTCTGATTTTGCTGTCTAATGTCTTCCTTGAGACTTCAGAAAATCTGCAGCATGTATATCCTGAATTCTTTATCTGACATTCCATCTGCTGCAGCTATTACCTCTTCTAAAGTTGAGTTGACCTGAATTGCTTGTGGTCCTTTCTTTGCTTTTCTTTTCATATTGCTCGTGTTTCTTTCTGCTTGGTGAAACTGTTGTGTTTTTAAAATTTTCCCCCTATATAATTATGTTGCTCTTGTATAGTTGAAAAGTCTCCCTTGCAGAGGCGGGCAGCAGCTCTGCTCCTCCTCCAATTGGGGTGATCTGTCTACCACGCTGGCGGGCCGCTGGGACTGTTCTGCCGATCGGTCGTCGCAGGTCTGCCAACCTTGGAGGCGCAGGCAGTGGCTCTGCTCTTCTCCTCCTCCAATTGGTATGACGTGTCTACCACGCCCATGAAACCCTGGGCCTGTTCTGACGGTTGGTCACAGGTCTGCCTACCTTGCAGGCGCGGGCGGCTACTCTGCTCTGCCCCTTCTCCAATTGGGATGACGTGATACCACGCCAGTGGGTCGCTGGGCCTGTCCAGGCGTGGGCAGCGGCTCTGCTCTACCCCTACTCCAATTGGGGTGACGTAACTACCATGCCGGCGGGCCTCTGGGCCTGTTCTGGGTGCGGGCGGCGACTCTTTTCTGCCCCTACTCCAGTTGGGGTGACATGTCTACCATGCCGGCAAGTCGCTGAGCCTGTTCCTCCGGTCAGTCGCAGGTCTGCCTACCTTGCGGGAATGGGCGGCGGCTCTGCTCTGCCCCTATTCCAAATGTGGCGATGTGTCTGCCGCGCCGGCAGGCCGCTGGGCCTGATCCGCTGGTCGGTCCCAGGCCTGCCTACATTTCGGGTGTGGGTGGCGGCTCTGCTCTGCCCCTACTCCAATTGGGGTGTTGTGACTACCACATCGGCAGGTCGCTGGGCCTATTCTGGGTGCGGGCCGTAGCTCTGCTCTTCCCCTACTCCAAATGGGGTGACGTGACTGCCACGCTGGTGGGCCGCTGGGCCTGTTCTGGGCTCGGGAGGCGGCTCTGCTCTGCCCCTCCTCCAATTGGTGTGATGTGTCTACCACGCCGGCAGGCCGCTGGGCCTGTTCCGCCAGTTTTGTCACAGGCCTACCTTGCAGGCGTGGGTGGCAGCTCTGCTCTGCCCCTACTCTAATTGGGGTATTGTGACTACCACGCCGGCAGGTCGCTGGACCTGTTCTGGGTGCAGGCGGCGGCTCTGCTATGCTCCTTTCCCAATTGGGTTGACGTGTCTACCACAGCAGCAGGCCACTGGGCCTGATCTGCCATTCCATCGCGGGTCTGCCTACCTTGCGGGCGCGGGTGGTGGCTCTGCTCTGCCCCTCCTCCAATTGGTGTGACGTGTCTACCACACCAGTACACCACTGGGCCTGTTTCGCCGTTCAGTCTCAGGTCTGTCTACCTTGCAGGCTCGGGCTGCAGCTCTGCTCTGCCTCTACTCCAAATGGGGTGACGTGACTGCCACGCCAGCGGGTCACTGGGCCTTTTCCGGTCGTGGGCGGCGGCTCTATTTGGCCCCCACTTCAGTTGGGGTGACGTGATACCACGCCGGCGGGTCGCTGGGCCTGTTCCGGGCGTGGGCGGCGGCTCTGCTCCGCCCCTTTGGCCTCCACAGTATTCAGCAGGACTCGGATGGAGAAGCAGTTTCAGCGGGTTCTTTATCTCTGTGCCAGAGCAGTTTCGGGAGCCAGAATTCGGCCTCTCCAAGCTTGGTGCATGCTCCAACAGGAGCAGGCTCCAAAAAGCAGTTTCTGCAGGATCTATAGCCCTGGGCCAGAGCAGCTCTGGCACCGGGACTCGGCCGTTCCGGGCTCGGTGCATGTTCCGATAGGAGCAGGCTCCAAGAAGCAGTTTCCGCGGGTTATTTAGCACTATGTCTGAGCAATTTGTCTGCGAGACGCAGGCAAATGTCAGCCTGAAATTACCTCTTCTATAGCTGAAAGAGCTGTGATCAGTTGAAAACAGGGGTGGTGATGTCAGCTCTCCATGATGGTGGCCGCTGGCTTCTTCTGTGGTCTGACCGCAGTGGAGAACCGAAGTGGACCATTTCCTTCGCCCGTCTCAAACCCAGAATTCAGCTCTGAGCACAGCAAGTGCACAGCTGGCAGGAGCCTGTAGAATCAGCAGTGCTGTATCTCTGTGCCACTAGCTCGTCGTTTCCCAGCGCGCGCCGCAGACTCGAACCACGGGGCTATTTACTGAATAAGCAGCGCGACCCTCCGTACAAACAGATCGCTCGCGTTTGAGACCCTGAAGCTGATTCTCGTGGGATGAAAATCCTTCCACTAGGTTTTGGAGCACCCCAATTTTGCTGGAAATTTCTAACAAGGTAGCTTTTAGCCATTCTAACTCATCATTTTCCCTGACAGTGACGCGGTACACGGAGTTGATGCACTCCCTTCGCCGCAATCTTCTCTTTTCCGGGTTTGTAGTTTTGTCTCATGTTCTGAGAATAGGTAGGAAAGGCAGTTTGTTTGGTTTTGAGTGGACTGTTTTTAATAAGTCATTTGACATGGAGAGTGTTTCTATGTCTGTGTATCCCACTTTTTCCGTCCTTGTAGATATTAGAAAAGTGAATGCATCAATGCATGTGTCCTGTCCAGTAGAAAGCATCCCATCACACATCCTGCCCAATTTATCAATGGACTGTGGCTTGCCTTTTCGATTGGCAACACCTACTACTTTACTTAGTTCCTGTTTTCTTCCTGAATTCTGGTCACTCTCCAGAATTGGCTCATGTTTGTTTTGTCCAAGACATGTACCACCTCCGAGCTCTGTGACATAGCCATGTACTAGATAGCTGAAGGGAATGGGGAGCATCTCAGAAAACTCAGATATCAGTGTGACCAGTAAAGTCTCAGTAGAGAAACCCTGCTTTGTTCCTTTTGATTACCTACTGTTCTGTTGACCTGAATGTCAGGAAGGTCTTTACTTCAGGCCATCAGTTTGTTAAGCCTGAAGAAAACTGCTTTCTAATGGAAATTAATTGGCATTACCTGTGGCTCTTTGCTTAATTGCTTTAGAAAGGGATGTGTCTGAATCATCCTCTTTGCTCTGTGTGAGGCTGTGGCTTAGATTCTCAGCATCTGATGGATCTAAAGAAAGATCCCACGTGTGCATCCAAAACCAAAATGGAAAAAAGTTCAGTCATTGTGGATGAAGCCTCATGCTTCCTCTGTTAGATATCTGAGCTCTATCAAGAAAGAATAGGGATCCTTTGGGTCAAATGAGTTCTTCGAAGACCGTCAGAGGTGCTTGGGTTTTCACATGACTCCAAATCACATAAAGAATCTGTACCTCACAGTCAGTAGGCCTCAAAATGGAGAAACAGAGCAGTATTAATGGCAGACCTATTTGATCAATCCTGGTTCACAGGTAGTGTGTCCAGGAAACCCTGACTTTAGGCAAATGAGGGGCAAGGGAACTTATTTAGGACACTGACATAGGCTGGGCCCCTTATGTAAACCTTCAGCCAAAGGTTATGATGAGTGTCTATATGGAAGAAGATGAGGGCCATGTGAGAGTGTTTTGGTTTTAATTGAACATGTTATTAACCATAACCATACAGTGTTCCCTCAATCTAAGTATTCAGAAGAGCAGGGACAGATTTGTTTTTACAATACAGGAATGTAAAAGATCTTTCAACTGCTGAAAACCTCAAAGGTCAATGCAGAAATGATCCCTGGAGAAGTTGTAGGCAGCTATGAAGGACCTGAGAAAGCAAAAGCCATCTTCCATGGCAAACAACCTGGTCAGAATGAAGGGTTGTGTCTGAATCAGACTCTCTCTTCTTAATGTAGAGGATATGGACCAAACCAGGTCTAAGTGGAGAGCTGTTTCCGGGAGCCAATGTTTGGTATACCATTCTAACTTGTGAAAGTGTCTCAGGAAGTAGGGGCAGCCTCCATCTCATGGGACCCTTGGAAGCAACTGTTAGGACAAAGTGGTTGCAAAGGCAGTGACCTCATTCAGTTCCTGACAGAAGTGAACTGGCCTCACTTTCTTGGTGACGGAACTCTCTGAACTTGGAATCTATGAAGCCAGGGACCCAGAGCCTGTCCGAGTCCTAGTCTCAGTGGTCTCACTTGTTTGGATTTACCAAGGACAGAGTCATTCTTTCTTCGTACCTACTTATGTGAGGATGGCCAAATGCCAGAAGTACTCTGAAGAGGGGCATTTCCTAAGAAAGCAGGTAGTGGCTCAAGGCTGGCTCCTGACAACTTCATAGAGTTGGCCAAGGCGACCAGATCTGAGGCAGTAGAGGCCATTTTGGGGGTACACAGTATGGCTCACCAGTCAGAGGACACTCCGGATAGTCACAGACCTACTTGGGGGAAGGAGTTAAATTTGTTGGTTTGGGTGGGGTTTGTGGTTTTGTCTCATGTTTTGAGAATATGTAGGAAAGGTGGTTTGTTTGGTTTGGAGTCAACAGATTCTAGTAAGTTTTTCGACAGTGCGAGTGTTTCTATGTCGGTGTATCACACTATGTTAGTTGTTGTAGACTTTAGAAAAGAGAATGCATCAATGGATGTGTCCTGTCTAATAGAAAGCTTCCCAGCATTCATCCTGTTCAGTTTATGAATGGACTGCGGCTTGCCTTTTCAATGGGCAACACCTTATATCTTCATAAGTTCCTGTATTCTTCTTGAATTCTGTCCACTCACCAGAATAGGCTCTTGGTTTGTGTCCAAGATATTACCACCTCCAAGGTCTGTGACATGGCCATGTACTGGATAGCTGAAGGGAATGGCAAGCATCTCAGGAAACTCTGATATCAGTGTGACCAGGAATGTCTAAGTGGAGAAACCCTGCTTTGGGCCTTGTGCTTACATATTGTTCTGTTGCCCTGAATGTCAGGAAGGTGTTTGCCTCAGGCCAAAAAATTTGAAAGCTTGAATAAAAGAGTTTTCAAATGGAAATGAATGTGCATTTCCTGTGGCTCTTTGCTTAATTTCTTTGGAAAGGGATGTGTCTGAATCAGCCTCTTGCCC
This sequence comes from Callospermophilus lateralis, assembly GCF_048772815.1. Taxonomy (NCBI): domain Eukaryota; kingdom Metazoa; phylum Chordata; class Mammalia; order Rodentia; family Sciuridae; genus Callospermophilus; species Callospermophilus lateralis. The sequence continues at coordinate 17,868,894 of NC_135316.1, read as the reverse complement.
CTGTGTGAGGCTGAGGCTTAGATTCTAAGCACATGATGGATCTAAAGAATGATCCAATGTGTGCATCCAAAATCAAAATGGCCAAAACAGCAGTCATTGTGCATGAAGTCTCTTGCCTTCCTCTGTTAGGGTACTGACTTCCATCAAGTAAGAATAGGGATCCTTTAGGTCAAATGGGTTCTTCAAAGCCCTTCAGTGGCTTACCCATAGTGCTTGGGTTTTCTCATGCCTCCAATTAACAAAAAGAATCTAAATCCCACAGTCAGTAGGCATCAAATTGGAGAAGCAGAGCAGTATTAATGGCACGCCTATTTGATCACTCCTGCTTCACAGGAAGGGCGTCCAGGCCAACCTGACTTTAGGCAAATGAGGGCCAAGGCAGCTTATTTTGGAAACTGTCTTGGGCTGTGCCCCTCATGGAAAAGTCCAGAGAGATGTTATGATGAGTGTCTATATGGAAGAAGATGAGGGCCATGTGGGAGTGTTTAGATTTTAATTGTGAGAGATGACTGGTTCCACCTGGGTTAAATTGTGGTGTGATTCCCCTTAGAGACTCAGTTCTTGAACTGACCTAAGAAAAGTATTGCCATGAATTGTGTTAAGATTTAAGGAGGCCACGCATGAGAGCTGCCCTTGGTAACTGAGATCTAGGCCCAGGGTGGCTTTACACAGTTCACTGGGAATCTCAGCCAGATAATTACATGATTTTATTCTGAAAGACTTGGCAGCCATATTTGAGAGTCAAAACACAACTGGACCTCACATTGTAGACCTCAATGGGCCTGGCTTCAAGTGACCTTTTGGCCACTCTTTGGGAATGCTTGCCTGTGTGAGTTCTCCAGAGTTTTCATTGAAATGAGCTTCCTCAACATTTAATGGTTTCTGAATGAATTGAAACCCACAATGCCTCCAACTTAATCCTTGAAAAAATGGTTACATAAATACCTTGAAATTTTTAAAATTCCCATGACCAGGTGGCACTGGAGAACCTTTGGATGTCCTGTTGCTGTTCATGAGTATACCAGACAGTGCCTTGATTGACTGGGTTTCCTGAAAATGGTGTAGAACAGAGATGCCAGTATGTTGGAGCCTGCTGAGTAGTGGGCCTAGAGCAGCGGTGGGCAGGTGTGTTATAAACATCAGTGGTACAGCCATGAGGATCTACCATTGGATTCCAAAGCATGTGACTGACATGGTGCAGCCAGCAGACGCTTCTATGTAAAGGCATCTTGTTATATTGAGAGGATTCAGGGCAATGTTCATAATCAGGTTGCTATGGTGAAGGGGGCAAGTTATGTGGATAGAAGCATCTTGGTGCATTCTCCAGCAGATGCTGACCCACTCACATGACAGAACTTTCTCCAGCACTGTGTCCCAGTTGAACACCTTGTATTTCATGAAGAAAATACCAAACTCCCAGTGCAGCAGCAAGAAACACCATGAAAAGTGGAGGATGAACAAATTGCTACACAGTCTACAAGGGGAGACAATTAGTCCCCAGTGGCCACAGTTAACCTACAAAGAGAGAAACCAGCACTGCTGCCTCGTGTTCTTTGGAAAATAAGATGCCATGTCCTCCAGGTCACATAGATGCAGACCAAGCTTTGATGGTCTCACTAGAAAGAAGCTAAAAGACCTGAAAACAACATATATTTCAAGTGCCCAAACTCAGAGGCAGTTTCTCTGGAAGTCTTTAGGCCAGAAGAGCTCCATGTTTGTGGAGTGTTTACCATGTCCCTTACTTTTGGAAACTCCTCTACCACCTCCAAGGTTGTGAACACCTGAGCATTTTCCATTGCATAAATGTATTCACAGATTTTCTAATTCTTCTCCTCTAATTGTGTCTTACTCGGGGCGAAGGTAATCTAAAGTCATTTTTCTGGATGAGAGTGAGAAGATTTTTGTGTAGCACATATTTACATACACATTGGATTAATTTTCAAAATTTCCATTCGAAATACTGAATCCCTGATACTAACCACTATCCTACTAGCCTCTGAATACTAATCCTAATAAGAAGGAGTATAAAAACCCAAACAGAATAGAAATATAAGCATTTCAACGGAGGCATGGTGTATTGTTGGACTTGCCTGTTGCATTATATAGGCTAAGAGTTATAAATCTAGTGAATTTTCTGTTGAAATAGTACTCCATGTATTTCTAAAGTTAACAAATATGTGAATTCCTGTCTCCCTTTCTCTGCAGACTATTCAGCACCTGTAATTTTATATGCACATATAGAATCGTACCTGGAATCACACGTACATTCTTGTGAGGTGGCTTACTTGGCAGATACAAATTGTTAGAATTGTTCACTCTTCATAAACGCTGTTGGAACTGAAAATTCAACCATTGGGTGAACGTCCTATTTGAACAACTTTATACATAAATTCATGTTCAGTAAAATAAATATTTCTGATTTTTGGATGATATATATTTCATGGTCAATTTTGATTCGCATATATATTTCTACTTTTTAAAGTCTGTGTGTGTGTGCGTGTGTGTGTGTGTGTATATATATATATATATATATATATATATATATATATATATACTCTCCAGATTTTTCAAAATATGAAATATGTGTCTTATTATACACTCCCTAAATTAATTCATATTCATGTATGTGGATTTATAATCAACTTTTCACAAGATTATTCTCAGGAATACTCAAACACCTGAAATACATATTTGTTTTCTAGTACTGAAAACTTTCTTCAGTGAATGGTGCATACAAATCCTTATATTTCTACAGTAACTTCGCAAGTCTAACATCAATGCAAATAGATTCCTATGGGACATGATGTGTTTTTTGAAATTCATTTTTATTCAACACTGGTACATTGTGATTTCTTAAGTTTATGCACATCATAGGATATATATTTCCTTCACAACTTCGCAAATTTATAGGCATTTGTTTCATTTTCAGTCACTGCCTGCTTCAGAACACATGTATTCCTCCATGTTTCTTGAATGGTCTTTTCACGAGACGTCTTTCCAAACACACTATTTTCGATTTCCCTACTCACTTTTGAAGCAAAGCTCACAACCCTTCATGATGAACCATAACCCTAATATTACCATTAGATGTATATTTGGTTTTAATGAATGTATGTATACCAATATAAGATTCACTGTATATTTTCATATATCAATTCAATCCATTATTTAAAGTTGTAACCAGTTATACTATTTATTCACAGTATAGTCTATTCATGAATTATCTCTATACTCATAGACACAGGGTACACCTATTTGTACCCCCAGTACTTATGTATACATCTTCACATTTTTGCTCCCAGAAATTGTGGAAGAAATACTCATGTCACCTGATCTACATATACATGTTATCACAGTAATATTCTGGAAACAAAATGCAAAGGTCACACTTATGATTGTACCAAAGCCTAAATGGAAAGTGAGCATGGATTACTAAAAACATTCCTGTCCAGGTAGCTAATGCTCTCCAATGTCAATCCTATTGGTGAATATGTATTTGTTTCCTCCTAAATTTTATACTCAACCTCAAGCCTGTTGAAAATGTCTAATCTTATCACGCACTTTATACTTTGCCTGATATAGTAATGTCTCTATTGATATCTGCTTTCCTACATATTTTCTCAGTTTATCATTGTGACTGAGTCTTCACATGTGCTGACATTTACATTCACTCTAACCGAAACTCTATTGCTAAAAAAATTTCGTCCAAATTCTATAATCACTATTCTTTCTAAACTTACCCACACTCTTCCTATTCCTACCGACTATAGGTTTTTGACTGGATGTTCTCCTCGACATTCAATCATCCAAGGTACAAGGTTCTATGCCGTTGTATATGGATTTAACTGAGACATCTCTGAAGAATGTAATTCAAAGCTAAGTATCCCAATCAAGGTCCCAATGCCCTTCTGGGCTTCAAATCTTACCTAGATTTCTGTTTTCATACGTGTATTTTACCTATATATTCTTGTAAATATCGCACTTTCCCAATACCATTATTCATCACGCAGAATGATTCCTAATCCAAATCGAACCTGTTATTAAACCTAACCAAACACTGTTACCTCAATCTAACTTTACAGAAGAGCAGGGACAGAGTTGGTCTTACAATACAGGAAGATATGGGATCTTCCACCTTCTGAGATCCTCAAAGTTCCAAGCAGAAGTGATCCCTGGAGAAGAGGTAGGCAGCTATGAAGGACCTGAGAGAGCAAAAGACATCTTCCATGGCAAACAACCTGGTCAGAATGAAGGGTTGTGTCTGAATCAGACTCTCTCTTCTTAATGTAGAGAAGATGGACCAAACCAGGCCTGTGTGGAGAGCTGTTCCCAGGTTCCAATGCTTGATATACCATTCTAACTTGTGAAACTGTCATAGAAAGCAGGGGTAGACTCCATCTCAAGGGAAACTTGGAAGCAACTGTTAAGACAAAGTGGTTCACAAGGCAGTAAACTCACTCAGTTCCTGAATGAAGCCACATACCTCACTTCCTTGGTGGGGGAACTCGCTGACCTTGGGATCCAGAAAGACAGGCATCAAAAGCCAGTCACAGTTCCATTCCCAGTGGGCTCTGTAGTTTGGAATAACCAAGGACAGAATAAGTCTTCCTTGGTACCTACTGATATGAGAATTGCCAAATGCCAGGATAGCTCTGAAAAGGGGCATTTCCTGAAAAAGCAGGTAGTTGTTCACCGCTGGCTCCTGACAACTTCCACAGAGTTTGGCATGGAGACCAGATCTGAGACAGGACAGGCCTTTCAGGGGAATATAGTATGGCCCACCAGTCAGAGGACACTCCGGATAGTCACAGACCTACTTGAATGAAGGAGGTGCGTTTGTGGGTGTGTGTGTGATTTTGTGGTTTAGTCTCTTGTTCTGAGAATAGGTAGGAAAGGCGGTTTGTTTGGTTTGGAGTGGACTGTTTCTAGTAAGGCTTGTGACAAGGTGATTTTTTGCATGTCTGTGTATCCCACTGTGTTAGTGGTTGTAGACTTTAGTAAAGAGAATGCATCAATGGATGTGTCCTGTCTAGTAGAAATCTTCCCAGCATTCACCCTGCCTAATTTATGAGTGGACTGCTGCTAGCCTTACAGATGGGCAACACCTACTATCTTCCTAAGTTCCCGATTTCTTCCTGAATTCTGGTTACTCTCAAGAATAGGCTCATGGTTTTGTGTCCAAGATATGTACCACCTCCAAGCTGAGTGACATGGGCATGTAGAGGATAGCTGAAGGGAATGGCGAGCATCTCAGAAAACTCTTATATCAGTGTGTCCAGGAAAGTCTCAGTGGAGAAACCCTGCTTTGGGCCTTTTGCTTACCTATTGTTCTGTTGCCCTGAATGTCAGGAAGGTCTTTGCCTCAGGCTACACCTTTGTGAAGCCTGAAGAAAACAGTTTTCAAATGGAAATGAATGGGCATCACCTGTGGCTCTTTGCTTAATTGCTTTGCAAATAGATGTGTCAAAATCAGCCTCTTGGCCCTGTGTGAGGCTGTGTTGGAGATTCTCAGCACCTGATAGATCTAAAGAAAGATCCCATGTGTTCATTCAAAACCAAAATGGCAAAAAGATCAGTCATTGTGGATAAAGTCTCTTGCCTTCCTCTGTTAGGTTCCTGACCTCCATCAAGTGAGAATAGGGATCCTTTGGTCAAATGAGTTCTTCAAAGCCTTGCAGAGGCTAGCCCATAGGTGCTTTGGTTTTCTCATGACTCAAAATCACATAAAGAATCTATTCATGACAGTCAATAGGACTCAAATTGGAGAAGTAGAGCAGTATTAATGGCTGGCTTATTTGACCACTCCTGTTTCACAGAAAGGGCGTCCAGCCCACCCTGACTTTAGGCAAATGAGAGGCAAGGGAGCTTATTTTGGACAATGTCTTGGGGTGCGCCCCTCAAGGAAACCTACAGCCAGAGGTTATAATGAGTGTCTATATGGAAGAAGATGAGGGCCACGTAGGAGTATTTTGGTTTTAATTGTGGTCATTTGTGTGGCTGATGGAAGAGATGCCTGGGTCCACCTGGGCTTGAACTCCGGTGTTATTCCCCTTAGAGACAGAGATCTAGAACTTACCTCAGAGAAGTATTGCCATGAATTGTGTTGGGATTTAAGGAGGCCACACATGAGAGTCGCCCTTGGAAACTGAGATCTAAGTCCAGGGTGGCATTTGAAAGAGCACTGGGAATCTCCGCCAGGATATCACATGATTTTATTCTGAAAGATATTCTTCTACCACCTCCAAGGTTGTGAACTCCTGATCATTTTCCATTGCAGATATGTATTCACATATTTACTAACTCTTCTCCTCTTATTTTGTCTTATTTGGGGCAAAGGTAATGTCGAGGCATTGTTCTAGATGTGAGTGGGAAGATTTTTGTGTAGTACATGAAATCGTGTTTGGATTTTAGGAGGCTACGCATGAGCGTCACATTTGGAAACTGAGTTCTAAGCCCAGGGTGACTTTCCACAGAGCACTGGAAATCTCAACCAAGATATCACATGATTTTTTCTTAAAACACTTGGCAACCATACTTGAGAGTCAAAACACACATGGTCCTCACATTGTAGACTTCAATGGGCTTGGCTTCATGTGACCATTTGGCCCCCCTTTGGGAAGCCTTGCCTGTGAGAGTTCTCCAAAGTTTCATTGAAATGACCTTCCTCATCATTTAATGGTTCCTTAATGAATTGAAATCCACAGTGCCACAACTTCAACCTTAAAAAATGGCTATACAAATACCATGAAATTTTTGAAATTCCCATGAACAGGTGGCACTGGAGAACCTTTGCATGTCCTGTTGCTGATCATGAGTATACAAGACAAGGCCTTGATTGAGTGGGATTCATGAAAATTATGTAGAACAGAGATGCCAATAAGTTGGAGCCTGCTGAATAGTGGGCCTAGAGAAGTGGTGGGCACGTGTGTCATAAAACATCTGTGGTGGGACCATGTGGATCTGCCTTTGACTTCCAAATGGCTTGTGACTAACATGGTGCAGCCTGCCGACCCTTCTACGTAAAGGCATCTTGTTATATGGAGAGTTTTCAGGGCAATGTTCAGAATCAGGTTGCTGTGGTCAAGGGGACAAGATATGTTGGATAGAAGCCTGGTTCGTGCATTCTCCGGCAGACCATGACCCACGACACGTGACAGAACTCCCTCCAGCACTGTGTGTCAGGTGAACTCAATGTATTTCATGAAGCAAATACCAACGTCCCAGTGAAACAGCAAGAAACAAGACGAAAAGTGGAGAATGAACAAATGGCTTCACAGTCCACATGGGGAGACACTTAGCCCCCAGTGGCCACAGTTTACCTACAAAGTGAGAACTCAGAACTGCTGCCTCAGGTTCATTGGAAAATAAAAAACCAATTCCTTCATGTCACATAGATGCAGACCCAGCTTTTATGGTCTAACTACGAAGGAAGCTAAAGCTCCTAACAACAACATATATTTCAAGTGCCCAACCTCAAAGGCAGTTTCTCAAGGAGTCTTTATGCCAACAGAGCTCCATGTTTCTGGAGTGTTTACCCTCTCCCTTACTTTTGGAAAATGCTCTACCACCTCCAAACTTGTGAAAACCAGAGTATATTCCACTACAGATATTCACATATTTTCACATATTTTCTAACCTTTCTCCTCTAATTGTGTCTTACTTGGGGCGAAGGTAATGTCAAGGCATTGTTGTGGATAAGAGTTGGAAGATTTTTTTGTAGCACATATTTGCATACACATTGGATTCTTTTTCTAATTTTCCATTCAAAATACTGAATCCCTGACACTAAATCATACCCTACTAGACTCTGACTACTAATCCTAATATGATGGAGAAAAATAACCCAAGCAGAATAGAAATCCATGCAGTTCAGAGGAGGCATGGTGTATAGTTTGACTTGCCTTTTGCATTATATAGGGTAGAAGTTATAAATCTAGTCAATTTTTTGTTGACATAGTTCTCCATGTGTTTTTAAATTTAACAAATATGTGAATTCCTGTCTCCGTTTGTCTGTAGCCTTTTCATCACATGTATTTTTATATGCACATATAGAATCCTACCTGGTATCACATGTACATTCTTGTGAGGTGGCTGACTTGGAAGACACAAATCATGAGAAGAGATAATTCCTCCTAAACGCTGTTGGAACTGAAAATTCAACCTATGGGGGAGTTTCGTAGTTGAACAACATTATACACAAATCCGTGTTCAGTAAATTAAATATTTTTGGATCTGTGGATGATATATATTTCAACATGAATTTCGCTTGGCACATATATTGCTACTTTTTAATTTCTCTGTGTGTATATTTGTGTGTGTGTGTGTGTGTGTGCGTGTATATATTATATATTATATATATGTGTGTGTGTATATATATATATATATATATATATATATATATACTATACAGATTTTTTCAAATTTGAAATATATGTGTCTTATTGTACACTCCCTAAATTCATTCATATTCATGTATGTGGATTTATAATCAACTTTTCACAAGATGATTCTCAGAAATATTCATCCACCTGAAATACATATTGGATTTCTAGTACTGACAACTAACATCAGTGAATGGTGCGTACAAATCCTAATATTTCTACAGTAACTGACCCAGTTTAACATCAATCCAAGTAGATTTCTATGGGACATGACGTATATTTTTTTTGAGAGAGAGAGAGAGAGAGAGAGAATTTTTTATTATTTATTTTTTAGTTATTGGCGGACACAACATCTTTGTTTTGTATGTGGTGCTGAGAATCAAACCCGGGCCGCACGCATGCCAGGAGAGTGCGCTACCGCTTGAGCCACATCCCCAGCCCCATGATGTATATTTTGACGTTCATTTTCATTCAACACTGGTACATTACTATTTCTTCAGTTTCTGCACATCATAGAATGTGTATTTTATCAACAAGTTAGCAAAATCATGTGCATTTGTTTCACTTTCAATCACTTCCTACTTCAGAACACATGTATTCCTTTATGTTTCTTCACTGGTCTTTTCATGAGACTTCTTTCCAAACACATTATTTTCCATTTCCATACTAATTTTGAAGAAAAACTCACACATACTTCATGATAAAACATATCCCTAATGTCACCATTAGATGTATAACTCATTAGAATGAATGATTCTATATCAATATAAGATTTCTTATATATTTTCGATATCAATTCAATGCATTATTTAAAGTGGAACCAGTTATATTATTTATTCACAGTACTGTCAATTCATGCATTACTTCTATGTTCATAGACACAGGGTACACCTCTTTGTTCCCCCAATACTAATTTATACATCTTCAAAATATTGCTTCCAGAAATGGTGGAAGAAATATTCATGTCACCTGATGTACATATACATTTTATCACAGTAATATTCTGAACACAAAATGCAAAAGTCACACTTATGATTGTACCAAAGGCTAAATAGAAAGTGAACCTGGATTACTAAAAACATCCATGTCCAGGTTGCCTAATGCTCTCAAATGTCAATCTAATTGGTGATTACATATTTGTTTCTTCCTAAGATTATATATTGAAACACAACCCTGTTGATAATGTCTAATCCTATCACTCACTTTATACTTTGCCTGCATTCCTAATGTCTCTATTGATATCTGCTTTCCTACATATTTTCCCCAGTTCATCATTGTGACTCATTCTTCACATGTGCTGACATTTACATTCACTCTCTAACCGAAACCCTATTGCTAAAGAACTTTTGGTCCAAATCCAATTCTCACTCTTCTTCCTAAACCTACAGACTATATTCCTAATCCTACCAACTATCCCTTTTTGACTGGATATTCTCTTCTACATTCAATCATCCAAGTAATGGTAGGGCGAGCGTTGGAAGAAGAGACCACTAAGAGGCTATCTCATGTAACAGCAAAAGGTTTGTTGGGGGTCCAGCTTGCTGGGGCTCAGACCTCACTTGAATCGAGTAGAGAGCCCTGAGAACAGCTTAAGCAGAGCTTGTATACTTTTTTTTGTGAGCGCAGGGAGGGAAGTTTATTGATGTGTCAGGGCGAGTGGGCAGTTTGCATGCAACCCGGTGAGGGAGTACAGTTTGGCAGTTGGGGACAGCACATTCTGGGAACAAGATTGGCAAACATTTCTCAAGATTTCAACAGTGTTTTGTTTAGCGTACAGAAAAACAGAAAGTGACAAGTACATATTTTATTAAACTTTAATTCACCACGTCTTCTTCTGGCTACTTTTAATCATAAAAGTGATCATTGGGGGGTGTCACATTCTATTTCTGCTATTGGGGTATTACCATAAGTTTAACTTGTCCAATTTGTGCTTGGAGAAAAGAAATTACATGGTTGAGCAAACAGGGTTTTCTAGTTAGCAATAATATCAGGATTATTATTGGACTGGCCAGGTTTGATAAATGTGTACTTAACCAGGGGGACTGTGTGAACCAAGACTCAAACCACCCTTTTTGGGCCTTTGTCTCTCGTTGACACTATTCAATTCATCTTTTTAATTTACTCATAGATTTTTTTAGAACTCCAGTATTGTCGGCATACACACAATATTCTTCCATCAATGCAGAACAAAGGCCCTCTTTTCTCATGAAGTGGAGGTCCAAACCTCGACTGTTTTGTTAAACAACTTCACAGAGAGAGGTTAAAGATTCCTGCAAAGCTGTGATGGAGGTTTCTAATATCTTTAAGTTTTGGTCTATTGCTGTTTCTATTTGGGTCATTTGTTTTGTCCCATGGACCAAGGCAGTGGTTCTTGTGCCCACCCCTTCAGCAACTCGTATTCCTAATAGGATGGCTAAAGTGAGGGATATATGTTCCCAGTGGAACCAGGTTTTATGCCCCCATATTTGATCTTCATGCGTCATGATAGAGCACTCTGGGAAACATCTGCACCATTACACAATTAATCACATCTGTTGACCATTTCATGAAAACATAAGCAATGTTTAAGTATATAGAATTATGCTGTTGTAGGGACAGACAAAACAAGGCACCTAAGATAGTACCAAAGACAGGGAAACAGTCCTATTTGGTTGCATCCAGATTTAGTTGGCATTAATTCTGTTGTAATCCATTAATCCCCTGATACCCAAGTTCAGGTAGTTTCAGAATTTTGTATCCAACATGTAAGAGAAGGGGCTCAGAAGTTCACAGCCTGCAGAAGTTTACAAAAAGCAGGTTTTTTTCTGTTTCTTGCCTCTGTTCTTGGCAAGTTAACTTTGAAAGGACACCTGGGTGAGGAAGAGCTTTTTATTCCCTTTATTGTTTCCCACTGCCATCTGTTACCATAGAGCCCAGTTAGTATCTTCTTTATCTTACAATTGTAGCCATCTCTGTGAAGCCCCAGCTCAAGGCCAGAGGCCTTCTTCACATATTTTGTGAAAAACTAGTAAGGGGGTGTCTAGCTTAGTAGTGCTGATTTTTTTTAGACAGTTGCCTAGTAGAACAGGGCAACATGAAAAGAGGAAGTTTACCTACATTGAACTCATTTATAGGGACTCTTTTGCTGAAAATCCTAAAGTCAGCCATGGTGAAGATTTCTGGAGAAGGTCAGTTAAGACTTTTCTGTGGGCCTCGTACAGAGCGGGAAGACGGGGAACATGTGGCTGTGAGCAGCTCCGTGTATCTGAGAATGAGGTAGGAGAGATGTAAAACAATAATGGGAAAGGGGTTTGGGATTTTCCTAGCAACAAATCTTGAGCAGTAGAACAGGTAGAGCAGAGGGGAAGACGGGAGTTAGTATCCCAAAAAGCCTGTGAGGGGACTTTAAATTCTTAGTAACCTGTTTTCAGTGATGACAAAGCAACTTTAAAAGCCATTTTCATTACATCTTCGATAGGGGTCTGAGGGCTCCCCTCAGCTGGTTTGTACTATGGGACGATCCTTAGACACCCCCAACTCAGGGATACCTGTGAAACCAGATGGTCACTGCCTACCAACCTGGTGACGAGACTCAACATCAAGCTTCGTCTATATAAGCAGGTGTCATCCTCCCTGCTGGAAAGGACCATAGCAGGTGCTCTTTATTACACCTACAGAAGTAAAGGTAGACAGAATCACTTCCTGGATCCCATACCTCTCATCTCAAGCCTGCACCCTGTCCAGACTCTGGCTGGACTGGTTTGTGGATAAGGCTACAGACTTGTGGCTGATCACAAATACTGCTGGACAAGAAGTATTGTGTATCTCTCATACAGCCCACTTAGGGACATGGTGGCCATCTCTCCACCCAGACATTTGTCAGTTGGCTATAGGTCTTTCCTATTGGGATATCCCTGATGAGAGGATCCCACTAAATTCCATTAAATCCCTTCCATACCAGCAGTCCCTGTAAGCTCACATCCCCATGACTTACAGAAGAAGTTGGCTTTCCCCCCACACAGTCATGACTGTTTGTGGCTTTGATAGTCCGCCGGGCTAACATAGTAATCTATGCTAGCCCACCTGCATCTGGCTCGCGTGTCCCTACATCCATAACATTTGTTTCCATTATCTATGGTATGGAAGGGATTTAATGGAATTTTAGTGGGATCCTCTTCATCAGGGATATCCCAATAGGAAAGACCTATAGCCAACTGACAAATGTCTGGGTGGAGAGATGGCCACCATGTCCCTAAGTGGGCTGTATGAGAGATACACAATACTTCTTGTCCAGCAGTATTTGTGATCAGCCATTGCTGCTGATGATGAGGGTTAGGACTACTGGTGGTCACGGGGAGAGTCTGTAGCCTTATCCACATGGCGAATACACAATTTGAAAGTGTTACCAGGCTTTTCCAGTTTCCAGCCAGAGTCTGGACAGGGTGCAGGCTTGAGATGAGAGGTATGGATCCAGGAAGTGATTCTGTCTACCTTTACTTCTGTAGGTGTAATAAAGAGCACCTGCTATGGTCCTTTCCAGCAGGGTTCCAGGGATGACACCTGATGTCCACTTATATAGACGAAGTCTCTTACTTGATGTTGATGTTGAGTCCCCTCGTCACCAGGTTGGTAGGCAGTGACCATCTGGTTTCACAGGTATCCCTGAGTTCTTTCAAGAGCTTTAAGTCTGTCAAGCAAGGGGGTGTCTAAGGGATCGTTAGGTCTTAGAGTTGGGGTTAGGTCCCTTATTGGAGGAGGGGGCCCCATAGAGAATTTCATAGTGTGTGAGGTTACACAAAGAAACAGAGGGAGTATTTCTTGCATGAAAGAGTGCATAAAGCAGGAGCATAGTCCAATCTTTTTTGCCAGTCTGTAAGTTCAATTTTGTTATGGTCTCGATAATGTTTCCATTCATTCTTTCTACCTGTCCTAAACTCTGGTGTCTATAAGCACAATGTAACTTCCAATTAATCCGCAGGGTCCTGGCTAACCCCTGACCTACCTGGGCCACGAATGCCAGTCCATTATCAGACCCTATTACTTTAGGCAGGACATACATTGGGAAAATATCTTCCAGGATCTTCTTGACCACCATTTGCGCTGTTTCTTTTTTTTTTTTTTTTTTCTTTTTTATTTCTTTCTTTTTTTTTTTTTTTTTTTTTTTTTTTTGATGGGGAAGGTTTCAATCTATCCTGAAAATGTATCTACAAAGACTTGGAGATATTTAAGTCCATAACTTGCTGGCTTAATTTCAGTAAAGTCAACTTCCCAGAATTGTCCTTGTCTGTTTCCTGCAGGAAGCTTGGAAGGGTAAGCATTAACCAATTGATGGACCCAACAGGCTTTTGTTACCCATTCAGTTATTACCTTTCGCTATGAGTCAGTTAGTGGAAAACTCTGTTCTTGATACTTCAGGAATGAATGCAGTTTCTTTGAACCAAGGTTAGTGAGTTGATGTATATTTTTCTACTGATATATTTAGAGCCATGACTAAAGAAGCTTTTACTGAAAGATTTAGAAATTCCACTTGGGAGCCTTCAGAACTAAAAGTTATTTTAGCCTGGAGCTTTGTGTGCAGATCTCTGCCCATCAATGTGGCTGGGCTTTCATAGATTACTAGGATGGAGTGATGGATTTTTCATTTCTCCTGGTCCAAGGTCCTCTTAGTTGTCCAAGCCTGATGTTTACTGCCATTAGGCCCTTGAATTAGAGACCTTTTACTTGATAGAGGGCCCATTGTGGCCTTAAGGTCTGAGTATATTGCCCCTGTATCCATTTCAAAGTTTATTGGGGTCCCCTGACTTCAAAAATTACCCTGAGCTCGGGGAGAGGATCTGAGCCCCAACTTTCTTAGTCGTCCTCCAGAGTCAGAATGTCTGGCTGGTGTGGCTGTCTCTTTCTAGGGCATTCTTTAGCCCTGTGTTCTTTTTCTTTTCAGTAGGCCCATTGATCTGAGGCTAGGGTTGGCCTCTAGTGTGGGCCCAGGTATTCCTTCCGTTCTCCATGTTCTTAATTTCTGGCCTATTTTTTGTTGTGACCAGGACCTTAGTCAATGCCTTAGTCTGTCTTTTATTTCTTTTATCCTCCCTTTGCTCCCTTCTCTTCCTCAGTTTCTCTCTTATAGTATACCTTCTCCGCGTCTCTGACTAAATCTCTCAAAGTCATATCTTGTAATCCATCTAAGCATTGTAACTTTCTTTTAATATCCAGAGCAGCTTGCCCAATAAAGGCCATCATGAAAGATGCCTTTTGGTCCTCTGCCTGAGGATCGAAAGGAGTATATCTCCTATATGCCTCCATAATTCCCTCTAGAAACACAGAGGGAGATTCATCAGGCCTTTGAATAATCTCTCTTACCTTGGCCAAATTAGTTGGTCACCTAGCAGCCACTAAGATACCTGCTATTAGAGCCCGGCGATAAGTGGACAGTTGCTCCCTACGTTGAAAGGTGTTGGGGTCCCAGTTGTGACAGTTCAAGGAAAAGCCTGCTTTGAATATGTGGGAAGTTGTTGTCCGTCACCCATCTGTTCCAAGGATATTTTTTTCTAGCTTCCAGGAGGATTCTCATTTGTTCCTCTGTCATGAAGAGAGTCCCTAGGAGGTGTGGGCAGTCATCCCAAGTAGGCTGGTGTGAAAACATTAATGAGTAAACCAGACCTGAGAGCTGGGTGGGGTCTTCGGTAAAAGGAGGATTGTTATTCTTCAAGTTTTATAGGTCTGAAAAGGAGTAAGGCCAGTACTGGTAGGCTTGCATTTTTACACCATTGCCATCGTCGATCATTGGCCCATAGGGACTGAGGTGGAGCACCACGGGAGTTCCAGGGTTTTCAATCATTTGCCGCTGGCGAGTTCCTTTAGCCCGGGCAGCTTCCTCCAGGGTAGGAGGGGCTGTGTGTGCCGCAGGGGAGTTATCTGGAGGGCGCTGGGCTGCCTTAGCTTCCTCCAATGGCGGAAAGGCTGAGTCAGCAGCAGGGAAATCACTTAGAGGGTGTTGGGGGTTGGGGTACAAGGGGAGGGGATAAAGAGGGGAAGGAGAGTCCAGTAGAGTCAAATCTTGTGACTGAGGGAAAACAGAGGGTAGAGGAGGAGGAAGAGCAGAAGGTTTGAGAGATCATGGGGGAAAGAGAAAGAGCGGGGGCATGGGTAAGAAAAGGCTTCACCAATGAAGGAGGAGATTTGCAGAGGTCCTGCCAAGTTAAGATATATGGCTGTTGATTTGGATGGCTAAGTGGCCCTGGCTGAAAGACTATATCTCTGACTTTTTAAATTAGTGGAATTAGAAAGATCCTTCTAGGGGCCATCTGAATCCAAAGGTGGGCCATTCTGAGGCACGGAGAACCTGCCAGGTCCAGGGTTTTACTGAAAAAGAAAGATTCTGAGCCCTTAAGCAAACGTTGGTGCAGTGATCAAGGGTCAGAGACAGAGGCATTGAAGTGCTCTGTCCCATAATGAAAGATACACAAACAGTAAAAGCAAAAACACATGACACAGACAAGACAAGACAATAAAGACAGAAAATGGACGTCCAATACTGAGACCAGGACTGAATAGCCAACAAAACCTGATGGGCTGGCAATACCGAGTCTGAAAACAAAATATCAATGAGTCAAAGAGACTATTGTTCCTCGATTTTCCAAGTCTTCTGTGGCCTCCCCCAGGGATGTGGCTTGTGGCTCTGTGACACAACTGTCAGCCACCCTCGGAAAGAGCTCATGCTCTTCATCGACAGCCATTTTGCCAAGCCCTAACCTGATACCTGAGATAGAATCACCTTACTTACCCTGAGAGGAGCCCTTTGGGGTCTCTTGTCTACTGCTGCCAGATCTCGGTGGAACCACCATATGAAAGGTCGGGCGAGAATCGGGGAAAGAGACCACCAAGAGACTGTCTCATGCAAAAGCAAAGGGTTTATTGGGGGTCCAGCATGCTGGCCTCAGAGCTCACTTGAATAGAGCAGAGAGCCCAGAGAACAGCTTAAGCAGAGCTTATATACTTTCCTGTGAGAGCGCAGGGAGGGAAGTTTATTGATGGGTCCGGGCGAGTGAGCGGTTTGCGTGCACCCGGGTGAGGAAAGAAATTCTGCAGTTTGGCAGTTGGGGACAGCACATTCTGGAAACAAGTTTAGCAAACAGTTCTCAAGATTTCAACAGTGTTTTGTTAAGCATACAGAAAAACAGGAAGTGACAAGTACTTATTTTATTAACCTTTCACTATGGACTATACTTTGCCAGATTTCCTAACGTCTTTATTGATATGTGCTTTCCTACATATTTTCCAGAGTTCATCATTGTTACTAACTCTTCATATGTGCTGACATTTACATTCACTCTATACCTGAAACCCTAAAGCTAAAGAACTTTTGTTCCAAATCCTATACTCACTCTCCTTTCTAAACCTAACAAATATCTTCCTAATCTTAAAGACTATCCCTTTTTGACTGGAATTTCTGTTTGACAATCAATCACTCAAGGTACAAGGTCCTATGCCAGACCTGCCACTGACCGGCAGAAGCAGCCCAGGTGTCCGCGGGTGTGGTAGATACGTCTCACCAATTGGAGGAGGTGCAGAGCAGAGCCGCCACCCATCTCTGCAAGGTACGCAGACCTGCGACCGACAGGCAGAACAGGCCCTGCGGCCGGTCAGCACGGTAGACAGATCACCCCAATTGGAGGAGTAGCACAGCCACCGAACGCCCCAGCAATGGAGATTTTTCCACTACACAAGAGCAATATAAATATATAGGGGGAAAATTTCAAAAACATAACAGTTTCACCAAGCAGAAAGTAACGCGAGCAGTATGAAAAGACAAGGAAAGAAAGGACCACAAGCAACACAGGTTAACTCAACTTTAGAAGAGGTAGTAGCTGCAGCAGATGGAATGTCAGCTAAAGAATTCAGGATATACATGCTTCACATGATCTGGAGTTTCAAGGAAGACATTAGACAGCAAAATCATACAATGAAAGATCACTTTGACAATGAATTACATAAAAAATCAAGTAGCCAAAGATCAACTATACAGGGAGATAGAGGTTATAAAAAACAAACAAACAGAAATCCTAGAAATGCAGGAAGCAATGAACCAACATAAAAACTCAATTGAGAATACTACCAACAGAGTAGAAAACTTAGAAGATAGAACATCAGACAAAGAAGACAAAGTATTTCAACTTGAAAAGAACATAGACAGAATAGCAAGACTGTTAAGAAACAATGAGCAGAACATCCAAAAAATATGGGACAACATAAAGAGACCAAAGTTAAGAGTCATTGGGATACAGGAAGGTATAGAGGTCCAAACCAAAGGAATGAGCAATTTAATCAATGAAATAATAAGAGAAAAATTCCCAGACTTGAAGAATGAGATAGAATCCCAAATCCTAGAAGCCTTCAGGATGCTGAATGTGCAAAATCATAAGAGATCCACACCTAGACACATTATAATGAAGATGCCCCACACACAGAATAAGGAGAGAATTTTAAAAACTACGAGAAAGGAAGCAGATTACATTTAGGGGTAAACCAATCAGGATAACAGCTGATGATTCAACACAGACTCTGAAAGCTAGACGATCCTGAAATAACATATTTCAAACACTGAAAGAAAATTCCAATCAAGAATTATGTATCCAGCGAAATTAAGCTTCAGGATGGAAGATGAAATTAAAACCTTCCATGATAAACAAAAGTTAAAAAAATTTGCAGCTAGAAAACCATCTCTTCAAAACATTCTCGGCAAAACATTACAGGAAGAGGAAATGGAAAATAAAAATGAAAACCAACAGTGGGAGGTAGGACAGTAAAGGGGGGAAAATAATCAAGGAGGAAAACAAACCATGTTTAGTAACATAAATAAACAAATATGGCTGGAAGAACAACACATATCTCAATAATACCCCTAAATGTTAATGGCTTAAGCTCACCAATTAAGAGACACAGGCTACTAGAATGGATCACAAAACAAGAACCAACAATATGACGCCTAAATGAGACACATTTGTTAGGAAAAGACACACATAGACTGAAGGTGCAAGGTTGGCAAAATCATATCAGTCATATGGACTTCGGAAACAAGCAGGATTGTCCAAACTCATATCAAATAAAATAGATTTCGAGCCAAAGTTAATCAAAAAGGATAAAGAAGGACACTACCTACTGCTCAAGGAAACCATACACCAACAAGACATAACAAGCATAAATATATATGCCCCAAACAATGGTGCAGCTATGTTCATCAAACAAACTCTTCACAATTTCAAGAGTCTAATAGACCACCATACAATAATCATGGGAGACTTCAACACACCTCTCTCACCACTGGACAGATCTTCCAAACAAAAGTTGAAAAAGGAAACTATAGAACTCAATAACACAATTAATAACCAAGACTTAATTGACATATATAGAATATACCTCCCAACATCAAGCAGTTACACTTTTTTCTCAGCAGCACATGGATTCTTCTCAAAAATATATCATATATTATGTCACAGGGCAACGCTTAGACAATATAAATTAGTAGAGATAATACCAGGCATCTTATCTGATCATAATGGAATGAAACTAAAATCAACGATAAAAGAAAAAAGGAAAAATCATTCATCACTTGGAGAATTAACAATAGGTTACTGAATGATCAATGGGTTATAGAAGATCAAGGAGGAAATTAAAAAAATTCTTATTGATAAATGAAAACACATACAGAACATATCGGAATCAATGGGACACATTGAAAGCAGTTCTAAAAGGAAAATTCAATGCTTGGAGTTAATTCCTTAGAAAAATAAAAAAAAAAACAACAAATAAATGTTCTCATACTTCATCTCAAAATCCTAGGAAAAGAAGAGCAAAACAACAGCAAAAGAAGTAGAAGGCAAGAAATAATCAAAATCAGAGCTGAAATTAATGAAATCGAAACAAAAGAAACAATTGAAAAAATTGACAAAACTAAAAGTTGCTTCTTTGAAAAAATAAATAAATTCAACAGACCCTTAGCCATGCTAGCAAAGAGCAGAAGAGAGAGAACTCAAATTACTATCATACGGGATTAAAAAGGCAATATCACAAGAGACAATTCAGAAATACAGAAGATAATCAGAAATTATTTTGAATTCTTATACTCCAATAAAATAGTAGAAGTGAAGACATCGATAAATTTCTTAAGTCATATGATCTGCCCAGATTGAGACAGGAGGATATACACAACCTAAACAGACCAATATCAATTGAGGAAATAGAAGAAACCATCAAAAGACTATCAACTAAGAAAAGCCCAGGACCGTATGGGTATAGAGCAGAGTTTTACAAAACCTTTAAAGAGGAATTAATACCAATACTTTTCAAGCTATTTCAGGAAACATGCAAAAATCCTAAATAAAATTCTGGCGAATAGGATATGAAAACATATCAAAAAAATTGTGCACCATAATCAAGGAATGCAAGGCTTGTTCAATATACGGAAATCAATAAATGTTATTCATCACATCAATACACTTAAAAATAAGAACCATATGATCATCTCGATACAGGCAGAAAAAGCATTCAACAAAGTACAGCATCCCTTCATGTTCAAAACTCTAGTAATACTAGCGATAACAGGAACACACCTCAATATTGTAAAAGCAATCTATTCTAAGCCTCAGGCTGGGATCATTCTGAATGGAGAAAAATTGAAGGCATTCCCTCTATAATCTGGAACAAGACAGGGATGCCCTCTCTCACCACTTCTGTTCAACATAGTTCTCGAAACACTGGCCAGAGCAATTAGAAAGACAAAAGAAATTAAAGGCATAAAATTAGGAAAAGAAGAACTTAAATTATCACTATTTGCAGATAACATGATTCTATGCCTAGCAGACACAAAAGGGTCTACAAAGGAACTATTAGAGCTAATAAATAAATTCAGAAAAGTGGCAGGATAGAAAATCGACATGCATAATTCAAAGGCATTTCTGTATATCAGCGAAAAATCCTCTGAAATGGAAATGAGGACAACCACCCCATTCACAATATCCTCAAAAAAAAAAAAAAATACTTGGGAATCAACCTAACAAAAGAGGTGAAATATTATACCATGAAAACTACAGAACCCTAAAGAGAAAAATAGAAGAAGATCTTAGAAGTTGGAAAAATATACCATGTTAATGGATAGGCAGAACTAACATCATCAAAATGGAGATATTACCAAAAGTTCTCTAAAGGTTTAATGCAATGCCAATCAAAATCCCAACGGCATTTCTTGTAGAAATAGAGAAAGCAATCATGAAATTCAAATGGAAAAATTAATGACCCAGAAGAGCACAAACAATGCTAAGCAGGAAGTGTGAATCAGGTGGTATAGCGATACCAGACTTCAAAATATACAACAGAGCAATCGTAACAAAAACAGCATGGTACTGGTACCAAAACAGGTGGGTGTACCAATTGTACAGAATAGAGGACACAGAAACCAATCCACAAAACTACAATTATCTTATATTTGATAAAGGGGCTAAAAGCATGCAATGAAAAAAGGGTAGCATCTTCAACAAATGGTACTGGAAAAACTGGAAATCCATATGCAACAAAATGAAACTGAATCATTTTCTCTCGCCATGCACAAAAGTTAACTCAAAATGGATCAAGAAGCTTGATATCAAATCAGAGACACGGCGTCTGATAGAAGAAAAATTTGGCTATGATCTACATACTGTGGGGTCGGGCTCCAAATTCCTCAATAGGACACCCATAGCACAACAGTTAATAACTATAATCAACAAATGGGACTTACTCAAACTAAAAATTTTTTCTCAGCAAAAGAAACAATAAGACATGTAAATAGGGAGCCTACATCCTGGGAACTAATCTTGACTCCTCACACTTCAGATAGAGCCATAATATCCAGAGTATACCAAGAATTCAAAAATTAGACAATAAGATAACAAATAACCCATTCAACAAATGGACCAAGGACCTGAAGAGTCACTTCTCATATGAGGACATACAACCGATCAACAAGTACATGAAAAAATGCTCACCATCTCTAGCAGTCAGAGAAATGCAAATAAAAACCAACCTAAGATACCATCTCACTTCAGTAAGATTGGCAGCAATTATGAAGTCAAACAACAACAAGTGCTGGCGAGGATGTGGGGAAAAGAGTACAATTGTACATTGCTGGTGGGACTGCAAATTGGTGCAGCCAATTTGGAAAGCATTATGTAGAATTCTTGGAAAGCTGGGAATGGAACCACCATTTGACCCAGCTATTCCCCTTCTCGGTCTATTCCCTAAAAACCTAAAAAGAACATGCTACAGGGACACTGCTACATCGATGTTCATAGCAGCACAATTCACAATAGCAAGACTGTGTAACCAAATTTATTTCCTTCAATAGATGAATGGATAAAAAATATGGCATTTATACACAATGGAGTATTACTCTGCATTTAAAAATGACAAAATCATACAATTTGCAGGGAAATAGATGGCATTAGAGCATATTATGCTAAGTGAAGCTAGCCAATCCTTAAAAACAAATGCCAAATGTCTTCTTTGATATAAGGAGAGTAACTAAGAACAGAGTAGAGACTAAGAGCTTGAGAAGATTAACATTAAACATGGATGAGAGGAGGGAAGAAAAGGGAGAGAGAAGGGAAATTGCATGGAAATAGAAGGAGACCCTCAGGGTTAACAAAATTACATACAAGAGGAAGTGAGGGGAAAGGGAAAAATAATACAAGGGGGACAAATTAATTACAGTAGAGGGGTAGAGAAAGAAGAGAGGAGGGGAGGGGTGGGGAGGGGGGAGGGTAGAAGTTAGGAAAAGCAGCAGAATACAACAGACACTAGTATGGCAATATGTAAATCAATGGATGTGTAACTGATGTGATTCTGCAATCTGTATACGGGGTAAAAATGGGAGTTCATTACCCACTTGAATCAAAGTGTGGAGTATGATATATCAAGAACTATGTAATGTTTTGATCAACCATCAATAGAAATTTAAAAAAAAGAAAACTAACTTTGGTGAATGGTGCACATGAATCCTAATATTTCTACTGTAACTGACCCAGTTTAACATCAATGCAAGTAGATTCCTATGGAACATGATGTGTATTTTGATGTTCATTTTTATTCAACACTAATACATTATTAATCCTTCAGTTTATTCATATCATATTATAATATTTTATCCACAAGTTAGCAAATTTATCGTCGTTTTTTTCAATTTCAATCACTTCCTGCTTCAGAACTCATGAATTCCTCGGTGTTCCTTGACTGGCCTTTACATGAGACCTCTTTCCAAACACATTATTTTCGATTTCCATAATCACTTTTGAAGCAAAACTCACACAAACTTCATGATAAACCGTACCCTAATATTAACATTAGGTGTATAACTGGTTGTCATGAATGATTGCATATCAATATAAGATTTCTTATATATTTTCAGATATCAATTCAATCCATTATTTAAAGTGGAACAAGTTATATTATTTATTTAAATTAAGGTCTATTCATGCATTATCTGTATATTCATAGAAACAGGGTACACCTCTTTTTACCCCCAATGCTAATTTATACGTATTCAAAATACTGCTCCTAGAAATGGTGGAAGAAATAATCATGTCATCTGATCTACATATACATTTTATCACAGTAATATTATGGAAACAAAATGCAAAGGTCCCACTTAGGATTGTACCAAAGCCTAAATGGAAAGTGATCATGGATTACTAACAACATCCATGTCCATGTTGCCTAATGCTCTAAAATGTCAATCCTATTGGTGATTACATATTTGTTTCTTCCTAAGATTATATATTCAAACTCAACCCTGTTGAAAATGTCTTATCTTATCACTCACTTTTTACTTTGCCTGATTTCCTAATGTCTCTATTGATATCTGCTTTCCTACAAATTTTCCCCAGTTCATCATTGTGTCTGACTCTTCATATGTGCTGATATTTACATTCACTCTCTACCCGAAAAAATATTGCTAAAGAACTTTTGTTACATATCCTATACTAACTCTACTTGCTAAACCTAACTACTATCTTTCAAATGCTACCGATTATCCCTTTTGACTGGATGTTCTCTTCCGCATTCAATCATCCAAGGTTCAAATTCCTCTGCCATTGTATATCGATTTATTTGAGACCTCTGTGCAGATAGTAATTCAAAGCTAAATATCCCAAACAAGGGCCCAATGCCCTTCTGGGATTCAAATCTTACTTTAATTTCTGTTTTCATACATATATTTAACCTCTATATTCTTATAAATATCGTAGGTTCTCAATACCTTATTCATCCAGCAGAATGATTCCTAACCCAAATTGAACATGATATTAACCCTAACCATACAGTGTTCACTCAATCTAACTTCACAGAAGAGCAGGGACAGATTTGTTCTTACAACACAGGAATGTAGGGAATCCTCCACCTGTTGAGACCCTCAAAGTTCCATGCAGAAATGATTCCTTGAGAAGATGTAGGCAGAAATTAAGGACCTGAGAGACCAAAAGTCATTTTCCATGGCAAACAACCTGGTCAGTATGAAGGGTTGTGTCTGAATCAGCCTCTCTATTCTTAATGTAGAGAAGATGGACCAAACCAGGTTTGTGTGGAGAGCCGATCCCGGGTGCCTAAGGTTGATATACCATTCTAAGTTGTGAAAGTGTCAAAGGAAGTAGGGGTAGCCTCCATCTCCTGGGATCTTTGGAAGCAACTGTTTAGACAAAGTGGTTGCCAAGGCAGTGACCTCATTCAGTTCTTGAAGAAAGTGACCTACCTCACTTCCTCCTTGATGGAACTTTCTGAACTTGAAATCCAGGTGGCCAGGCACCCAGATCCAGTCCCAGGCCCAGTCCCAGTGGTTTCATTTGTTTGGAATCACCAAGGACAGAGTCAGTCTTCTTGGTACGGACTGATGTGAAGATGGCCAAATGACAGAAAAGATCTGAAGAGGAGCCTTTCCTGACTAAGCAGGTAATGGCTCACCGCTGCCTCCTGACTGCTTCACAGAGTTGGACAAGGAGACCAGATCTGAGACAGGACAGAACATTATCGGGGAACATAGTATGGTCCACCAGTCAGAGGACACTCCGGACAGTCGTAGCCCTACTTGGGGGAAGGTGGTGCCTTTGTGAGTGTGGGTGTGTGGTTTTGTCTCTGTTCTGAGAATAGGTAGGAAAGGAGGTTTTTTTGGTTTGCAGTGAACTGTTTCTAGTAAGCCGTTTTACAAGGTGAGTGTTTCTATGTCTGTGTATCCCACTGTGTCCGTGGTTTTATACATTAGAAAAGAGAATGCATCAATGGATGTGTCCTCTCTAGTAGAAAGCTTCCCAGCATTCATCCTGCCCAATTTATGAATGGAGTGCGGTTTCCATGTGGATGGGCAACACCTACTACCTAAGACCCTGTTTTCTTCCTAAATTCTGGCCACTCTCCAGAATAGGCTCTTGGTTTTGTGTGCAAGATATGTACCACCTCCAATCTCTGTGACATGGCCATGTACTGGATACCAGAAAGGAATGGCCAGCATTTCAGAAAACTCAGATATCAGTGCGACCAGGAAAGTCTCTGTGGAGAAAACCTTCTTTGGGCCTTTTGCTAACCTATTGTTCTGTTGCCCTGAATATCAGGATGTCTTTGCTTCAGGCCACTACTTTTGGAAGCCTGAAGAAAACAGTTTTCAAATGGAAATGAAGGGCATCACCTGAATCTCTTTGCTTAATTGATTTGGAAAGGGATGTGTCTGAATCAGCCTCTTGGCCCTGTGTGAGACTGTGGCTTAGATTCTCAACACCTGATGGATCTAAAGAAAGATCCCATGTGTGCATCCAAAAGCAAAATGGCAAAAAGTTTACTCATTGTGAATGAATTCTCTTACCTTCCTCTCTTAGGATTCTGACCTCCATCAAGTGAGAATAGGGATCCTTTGGGCCAAATGAGTTCTTCAAATCTCAGCAGAGGTGCTTGGGTTTCCTCATGACTCAAATTCACATAAAGAATCTAAACCGCAGAGTCAGAAGGCCTCAAATTGGAAAAGCCGAGCAGTATTAACGCAGGCCTATTTGATCACTCCTGGTTTACAGGAAGTGTGTCCAGGCCACCTTGACGTTAGGCAAATGAGGGGAACAGGAGCTTATTTTGGACACTGTCTTGGGCTGTGCCCCTCATGGAAAACTCCACACAGAAGTTATAAGGAGTGTCTATATGGAAGAAGATGAGGAACTTGTGGGAGTGTTTTGGTTTTAATTGTGGTCATTTGTGTGGCGGTTGGAAGAGATGACTGGATCCACCTGGGCTTGAACTCTGGTGTGATTCCCCTTAGAGACTAAGTTCTGAAACTGATCTCAGAGAAGTATTGCCAAGAATTGTGTTGTGATTTTAGGAGGTCACGTATGAGAGTCGCCCATGGAACCTGAGATCTAGGCCCAGGTTGGATTTCCAAAGAACACTGGGAATCTCAGCCCGGATATTACATGAAATTATTCTTAAAGATTTGGCAGCCATATTTGAGTTTCAAAACACACATGGACCTCACATTGTATATCTCAATGGGCCTGGCTTCAAGTGACGTTTTGGCCCCTCTTAGGAAAGCCTTGCCTGTGAGAGTACTCCAGAGCTTTCATTGAAATTAGCTGTTCACCATTTAATGGTTCCTGAATTAATTGAATCCCTCAGAGGCTCAAACTTCATCCGTGAAAAATGGCTAGAAAATTACCATGAAATTTTTGATATTTCCATGATCAGCTGGCACTGGAGAACCTTTGGATGTCCTGTTTCTGATCCTGATTATACCAGACACTGCCTTGATTGACTGGGTTTCATGAAAATGGTGTGGAACAGATATACCAGTAAGTTGGAGCCTGGTGAGTAGTTCGCCTAGAGCAGTGGTACGCAATTGTGTGATAAAACATCTGTGGTGGGGCCATGTGGTTCTGCCATTGGCTTCCAAATGGCTTGTGACTGACATGGTGCATCCAGCAGACCCATATAGGTAAAGGCATCTTGTTATATGGAATGGATTCAGTGCAATATTCAGAATCATGCTGCTATTCTAACGGGGGCAATCTACGAGGGATAGAACCTTGGTTAATGCATTCTCCTGCAGACCCTTACTCACCACACCTTAAAGAACTCCCTCCACCACTGTATTTCATTTAAACTTCTTGTATTTCGTGAAGCAAATACCAAACTCTCAGTGGAGGAGCGAGAAACACCACGAAAATTGGAGGATGACCAAGGGGCTTCACAGTCCACACTGAGAGACACTTAGACCCCTGTGTCCATAGTTTACCTACAAAGAGAGAATTCAGCACTGCTTCCTCATGTTCATTGGAAAATAAGAAACATATCCTCCAGGTCACAGAGATGCAGACCCAGCTTTGATGGTCTCTCTACAAAGGAACTAAATCTCCTGACAACATCATATATTTCATGTGCCCACCCTTAGAGGCAGTTTCTAAAAAAGTACTTAGGCCAGCAGAGCTCCATGTTTTTGGAGTGTTTACCCTGTCCCTTACTTTTTGAAACTCCTCTATTACCTCCAAAGTTGTGAACTCCTGAGCATTTTCCATTCCTCATATATATTCACAGATTTTCTAACTCTTCTCCTCTAATTGTGTCCTACTTGAAGAGAAGGTAATGTCAAGGCATTGTTCTGGATGAAAGTGGGAAGAATTTTGTGTAGCACATATTTGCATACACATTGTATTCAATTATCTATTTACCATTAGATATACTCAATCCCTGACATGAACACGTATCCTACTAGACTCTGACTACTAATTCTAATATGATGGAGAAAAATAACACAAACAGAATAGAAAAAAAGCATTTCAGAGGAGGCATGTTTTATAGTTGGAGTTGCCTTTTGCATGATATAGCATAGCAGTTATAAATCTAGTCAATTATTTGTTGAAATAGTTCTCCATGTGTTTTTAAAGTTAACAAATAAGTGAATTCCTGTCCTTCTTTCTCTGTAGCCTATTCAGCACACGTATTTTTATATGCACATATTGAATCCTTCCAGGTACCACACGTACATTCTTGTGAGGTGGCTGACTTGGCAGATACAAATTGGAAGAAGAGATCACTCCTCCTAAACACTGCTTGAACTGATTATTCAAATGTGAGTGAGCTTCCTAGTTGAACAACATTATACATAAATCCATGTTCAGTAAAATAAATATTTTTGTATCTGTGGATGATATATATTTCATGGTGAATTTTGTTTGCATATATATTGCTATTTTTAATGTCTCTGTGTGTGTGTGTGTGTGTGTGTGTGTGTGTATATACACTCTCAAGATTTTTAAAAATATGAAATATGTGTCTTTTTATACACTCCCTAAACTCTTATAAATTTATTTGATGCTTGGGAGGAAAGATTTTAGAAGGAAAGGGAAGAAGTCACTAAAGAGAATGAGAGTAGGCAGGT
Source organism: Callospermophilus lateralis (assembly GCF_048772815.1). Lineage (NCBI taxonomy): Eukaryota > Metazoa > Chordata > Mammalia > Rodentia > Sciuridae > Callospermophilus > Callospermophilus lateralis. Next base: position 17,841,105 of record NC_135316.1, on the reverse strand, counting down.
AGAATTCAAGGAAGGGAAAATAAGAAAATGGAAAAGAAATGAAAAGACAATAGAAAAAAATAGAAAATAAAGAAAGAAAATGAATTTTTTAAAAAAATGATAATGATAAGATAAAATTAAAATTAAAATTTAAAAAAATAATAACAAAAATAAAAAAATTAAAAAAATTAAAAACATTTTTAAAAAGTTAAAAACAACAACAGAAAAATGAAAATGGAAGAAAACAAAAAAACAAAAACAAAACAAAAAAAAACAAATTAAAATAATAATAATAATAATAAAAAATGCAGTCATAGATTGCAATAAACTTCTTTTCCAGTAGGTGGAGCTGTGCCCACTGGGCCAAGCTTCTCCTCTCAATAGGTGGGAACCAATCACTGTGCAGCAGCTCTTCCTCCCAGACTGGGTGGGTGTTCAATCCTGAGTGCCTGGGGCCTTCTCTTGTGTTTCCTCAAGCCAGGCCCCATTCACCTGTGACACTCACCACAATACTGGCTACATGCCAGGTCTGCTGCTCCTGAGAGCCCAGTTTTCATAAACAGCTGGGCACACTCTCCCTGTTTGTCTCCCTCAGATCCTAAGTTTGTAGAGCTTGGGCCTGAGAACCCCCAGCAAATTTGCTTGCTCTCCGGAAGCCATGCCCCCGGAAGCTGGAGCAAGAGACCTCAATTGTCAGCACTGGTGGGAGCAGTGGCCTGGAGGTCTGTGCTATGAGTCCCGTGCCACTCCTAATTCCCTCGGTCTGGCTATCGTGCTCAAGGGAGAGCTGGGAGGGGCCCTTAAGATTTCCCCACCAGTTCGCAAATTTATAGGAATTTGTTTCACTTTCAATCACTTCCTGCTTCAGGACACATGTATTCTTCCATGTTTCCTTACTGGTCTTTTCATGAGACTTCTTTCCAAACACATTATTTTCAATTTCCATAATCACTTTTGAAGCAAAACTCACATAAACTTCATGATAAATTATAACTCTGATATTACCATTAGATGTATAACTGGTTGGAATTAATGATTGCATACCAATATAGGATTTCTTATATATTTTCAGATAAAAATTCAATCCATTATTTAAAGTGGAACGAGTTATATTATTTATTCACAGTATGGTCTATTCATGCATTATCTCTATATTCATAGACGCAGTGTACACTTCTTTGTACCCCCAATACTAATTTTTACGTCTTGAAAATATTGCTCCCTGAAATGATGGAAGAAATACTCATGTCACCTGATCTACTTATACATTTAAACACAGAAATATTCGGAACACAAAATGCAAAGGTCAAGCTTATGTTTGTACCAAAGTCTAAATGGAAAGTAAACATGGGTTACTAAAAACACCCATGTCCAGGTTGCCTAATGCTCTCAAATGTCAATCCTATTGGTGACTACATATTTGTTTCTTCTTAAGATTATATATTCAAACTCAACCCTACTGAAAATGTCTAATCCTATCTCTCACTTTATACATTGCCTGATTTCATAATGGCTCTAATGCTATCTGTTTCCTACATCTTTTTCCCAGTTCATCATTGTGACTGATTCTTCACATGTGCTGACATTTACATTCACACTCTAATCAATAACCTGTTGCAAAAATAAACTTTTGTTCCTAATCCTATACTCACTCTTCTTTGTAAACCTACCGACTATCTTCCTAATCCTACCGACTATCCTTTTTTTGACTGGATGTTCTCTTCTACGTTCAATCATGCAAGGTACAAGTTCTTATGCCATTGTATATTGATTTATCTGAGACCTCTGTGCAGAATGTAATTCAATCCTAAGTATTACAATCATTGGTCCAATGCCCTTCTTGGCTTCAAATGTTACCTAGATTTATGTTTTCATACTTATATTTCACATATATATTCTTGTAAATATCGCAGTTTCAAATACCATTATTCATTCTGCAGAATGATTCCTAAACCAAATTTAACATGTTATTGACCCTAAACATACACTGTTCCCTCAATCTAACTTTACAGAAGAGCAGGGACAGAGTTGGTCTTACAATACAGGAATGTAGGGGATCTTCCACCTGCTGAGAACCTCAAAGGTCCATGCAGACATGATCCCTGGAAAAGAGGTAGGCAGCTTGAAGGACCTGAGAGAGCAAAAGTCATCTTCCATGGCAAACAACCTTGTCAGGATGATGGGGTGTGTCTGAATCAGCCACTTTCTTCTCAATGTAGAGAAGAAGGACCAAACCAGGCCTGTGTGGAGAGCTGTTCCCGTGTGCTTATGGTTGATATACCATTCTAACTTGTGACAGTGTCACAAGAATTAGGGGCAGCCTCCATCTCATGGGACCCTTGGAAGCAACTGTTAGGAAAAAGTGTTTGCCAAGGCATTGACCTCATTCAGTTCCTGAAGGAAGTGACCTACCTTACTTCTTTGGTGATGGAACTCTCTGAACTTGGGATCCAGGAAGCCAGGCACCCAGAGCCACTCCCAGTCCCAGTCCCAGTGGGCTTACTTGTTTAGGTTTAGTTTTACCAATGACAAATTCTGTCTTTCTTGGTACCTACTGATGTGAGGATGGCCAAATGCCAGGAGAGCTCTGAAGATGGGCCTTTCCTGAGTAAATAGGTAGTGGCTCAACACTGGCTCCTAACAACTTCACAGAGTTGGCCAAGGAAACCAGATCTGACACAGTGCAGGCCATTTTGGGGGAACATAGTATGGCCCGCCAGTCAGAGGACACTCTGGATATTCACAGACATACTTGGGGGAAGGAGGTGCCTTTGTGTTTGTGGGTGTGAGTTTGTGGTATTGTCTCATTTTCTGAGAATAGGTAGGAAAAGTGGTATATCTGGTTTGCAGGGGACTGTTTCTAGATAGTCGTTTGACAAGGCGAGTGTTTCTATGTCTGTGTATCCCACTGTGTCCGTGGTTGTAGACATTAGAAAAGCGAATGCATCAATGTATGTGTCCTGTCTAGTAGAAAGCTTCCCAGCATTCATCCTGCCCAATTTATGACTGGACTGCAGGTTGCCTTATCAATGGGCAACACCTACTATCTTCCTAAGTTCCAGATTTCTTCCTGAATTCTGGCCAATCTACAGAATAGTCTCATGGTTTTGTGTCCAAGATAGGTACCACCTCAAGCTCTGTTACATGGCTATGTACTGAATAGCTGAAGGTAATGGCGAGCATCTTAGAAAACTCAGATATCAGTGTGACCAGGTAAGTCCCAGTGGAGAAACCATGCTTTGTGCCTTTTTCTCAACTATTTTTCTGTTTCACTGAATGACAGGAAGGTCTTTGCCTCAGGCCACACCTTTGTGAAGCATGAAGAAAACAGTTTTCATATGGAAATGAATGGGCATCACCTGTGGCTCTTTGCTTAATTGCTTTGAAAGGGATGTGTCTGAATCAGACTCTTAGCCCTGTTTGAGGCTGTGGCTTAGATTCTCAGCACCTGATGGATCTAAAGAAAGATCCCATGTGTGCATCCAAAACCAAAATGGCAAAATTCAGTCATTGTGGATGATGTCTCTCCCCTTCCTCTATTAGGTTGCAGCCATCCATCAAGTGAGTATAGGGATCCTTTGGGTCAAATAAATTCTTCAAAGCAATGCAGAGGTGCTTGGGTTTTCTCATGATTCCAATTCACATAAAGAATCTAAACCCCACAGTCAGTAGGCCTCAAATTGGAGATGCAGAGCAGTAGTAAAGGCAGGCCTATTTGATCACTCCTGGTTCACGGAAATGGTGTCCAGGCCACCCTGACATTAGGCAAATGAGCCCCAAGGGAGCTTATTTTGGACACTCTCTTGCACTGCACCCCTCATGGAATTCTCCATCCAGAGGTTATAATGAGGGTCTATGTGGAAGAAGATGAGGGCCATGTGGGAATGTTTTGAGAGTGAGAGTCCCCCTTGGCAACTGAGATCAAGGCCAAGGCTGGCTTTCGACTGATCACTGGGAATCTCAGGCAGAATATCACATGATTTTATTCTGAAAGACTTGGCAGCCATAGTTGAGATTCAAAACACACATGGACCTCACATTGTAGACCTCAATGGGCCTTGCTTCATGTGACCTTTTGGCTACTCTTTGGGAAGCCTTGCCTTTGAGAGTTCTCCAGAGCATTCATTGAAATGAGGTTCCTCAACATTTAATGGTTCCTGAATGAATTGAAACACACAGTGCCTCCAACTTTATCCTTGAAAAGTGGCTACATAAATACCCTGAAATTTTTGAAACTCCCATGACCAGTTGGCACTAGAGAACCTTTGAATCTCCTGTTGCTGATAATGAGTGTACCAGACAGTGCCTTGATTGACTGGGTTTCATGAAAATGGTGAAGAACAGAGATGCCAGTAAGTTGAGACTGCTGAGTGGTGGGCCCAGAGCTGTGGTGTGCAGGTGTGTGATTAAATATCTGAGGTGGGGCCATGTGGAACTCCAGTTGACTTCCAAATGCCTTGTGGCTGACATGCCCTTATATGTAAGGGCATGCCCTTATATGTAAGGGCATCTTGTTATATGGAGAGGTTTCAAGGCAATGATCAGAATCAGGTTGATATGGTCAAGGGGAAAGCTATGTGGAATAGAAGCCTGGTTAGTGCATTCTCCTGCAGTCCCTGACCCACCACACATGACAGAACTCCCTCCAGCACTGTGTCCCAGTTGAACTCCTTGTATTTTGTGATGTAAATACCAAACTTCCAGTGCAGCACCAAGAAACACCACCTAAATGGAGGATGACCAAATGGCTTCACAGTCCACATGGAGAGACACTTAGCCCTCAGTGGTCACAGTTTACCTACAAAGAGAGATTTAAGCACTGCTGACTCATGTTCATTGGAAAATAAGAAACTATGCACTCCAGTCACATAGATGCAGACCCAGCTTTAATGGTCTCACTAGAAAAGAAGCTAAAGCTCCTGACAACAGCATATATTTCAAGTACCCAACCTCAGAGGCAGTTTCTCAAGAAGTCTTTAGGCCGGCAGAGCTCTATGTTTGTGGAGTGTTTACCCGTTAGACCAGGATGTAAGAAACAAACACTGACTCGAATTAAAATCAAATTAAAGCAAGCTTATTATTTCCACCAACTGGGCTGCCTCTCCCTCCCAAAATGGCGGAAACAAGAGAGCAACCACATATTTCCTACAGCCCAGCTTTGTAGCCCAGAAAGTTACACAAAAGTGGGGTTACAGATAACAGAACTCTTACAAGCATCACACTAATGGTAGTTTACATTTTCTTTTTTGCTAGCCCCAACATCAAAATTTATGAAGACCATTAGAGCCTCAGAGAGGGTCATTGGCCACGGAAAGCCAATATTTATGAGGTGTGACTAAATTTTCAGAGAGGGCTGCTATTGGGTCAGAGAGCCATGCATGGGTGAGTTCAAGGCATGGGCAGGCATTCCAAGCAGGTTCAGAATTTGCAGTAATTTATAGTAAAGCCAAAATGATCTTTTCATGGCTTTGTTGCAAGATGGCTCCCAATTCTAATAAAAGATAATGTTGGATCTATCATTCCCCCCCTTTTTTATGTGTCTCTTTCAAATCTTTGATAGGGTAGGGGAAGAGCACTGAGGAAATTTTAATCCCTTGGGTAACAGTCTCCAAATATTTAGAATTCACCGAAAACCGGTCTCCCTGATATTACCTGACTTAATTAATTACTTATATTGAGAGTCTATTTAGTTTTGGTTCCATTGGTGTAAGTAGAGAGTCGTCTCTCTTTTTGGCTTCTTTTGAGCTTAGAGAGGGTGACGTGAGGGTGCATGGTGTGAGGGACATGAGTTGCCTTTTTGAAGTCAGTTGTGGGACATGAGTTGCCTTTTAGAAGTCAATTCGTTTTGAAGTCTGGTTGGGGAAGAACAGGTTGTAAAGTCATCTGGGAATGGGTTTTTCTATGAGAGAAACAAAAAACATGAGTACTGAATAAATGTTGCAGCATCTGGAACATGTCACTGTATGAAGTTTCCTCACCAATCTTTAATATCCCCAGTTATCAGGACTGTCAACTTAATATTTAACATTTATTGTACAATTGTCCCTCCCCATAAGATACAGTTTAATAATTTAATGTCATCTGATCTTGCAAAATCCTTTCACTAGTATGACCTCTGTGTCTAATAGAGAAACATTTAATTTTGTTACTCAGGGATGGATAATCGTATTCGCAAACACCAAGCCTACCTGTGTAGGTTAGGAATATCTGTAGGCCTTAAACTAAAAACTTCTGCCTCTGATAGCTCCTCTTGATAGTCTCTCTTTATAGTTATCAGGCATTCCTGTCTGAGAATCCTTCTTTGTAGGCCACAGTCTTACTTATTTTGGGAGGCTAACATAAATTGTATACCTAAAAATATTATTATTATTATTATTATTATTATTATTATTATTATTATTATATAAAATACCCAGGAATGGCTGCATTTTGCTTTCAACTGTCTTTGCTAAGTTTTTAAGATGAAGCAGTCAAACTGAATTTTGTTTCTATCTATTGTTAACAGTCAGCTGAGCTTTTATGGGAGTCATTCCTGGGGAAACTTGAAAGCAGCTTCTCAGTTCTGCTAGTGCCATTTGCGCTAGGTGGGTCCAGGTCTTGCTTGACCATGTGGCTTCTCTCGGAAGAATCAGGGATGTCTCCCTTCTCTGATGACTCTCCTCTTTGTAGCAAATGCACTGATTGGCTTTATGTTCTCCAGTGGTCTCATTAATCTCCCTGATCAGGAAGTTATGTGGCCCAGAGTTGCAAAGCTCTTATAGAAGTCCCCTGTTTCCTGGATTCAGACTGACTCAGTGGGCAAGAGCCAAATATTGGTTTTCTTGGCCCTTTTAAATTTAATTTTAAATCCTAATCTGAAACAACCAGCAAATAAATTTTAACAGCCTGTTAATGTCTATAACTTTATAATAATTTATATTTTATTAATTGCAATCTTATTATTCTGTCTGTCTTGTAGGTGATGACTTATTATCTTAAATTAACCCATGTTCTGTTCTTAAAGCAACACTTCTGTAAAACACCAACAGGAAATCATTAGATCACTCATAAGGAAATTACAAAATAAAATTTTTTAACAAGAGTAAAGATACTTAGTTCATGTAATAGCTACTCTGAATTTTTTGGGTGAGTTATACATTATATCCCCTTTTTGAGATCCTATTAATCTTGACAGAAAAAAAAAACCTTTTGAACATAACTTTAAATGAAATAAAATCTGACCTACTGCTTTCGTAGTCATTCTCACATGTAGTAATATGGGACACAGAGCCTTATCTAAGGTAAGTCAGGGCTCTTTATAAATCTTAAGTGTTTTAGTGCTAAAGCTGATCTTTGTTTTTTAAATATCATTTTACAAAGTTTACATAAATTGTTTGAGGTCACATGAACATTAGCTAACACCATATGATATCACATTTAAAACATGAATTAAAGAACGGCTGGAAGTTTTTAACCTTTACATAGATTAGGGTATCATTAACTTAAAAATATATTTAAATTGTTCCACAATGTAAAAAGTAACATAAAACTTTACATATCTTATTGATAACAGGTAAATAAATCCCCAATATATATTTTATTTACCATACAACTTCAGAACACCAGCTTGATATAATGCGTACTTATACAGACCTTAGTATATCAATCAGATATCAAACAAAAGTACACATGAATGAGTAATCCCATATCAAATTTACTTATTTATCAAAATATTAGAAAAATGTACTGAACAGTGTATACCATATTTATTGGTTGAAGGAAAAGTCCTAGAACAAAGGCATATCAGATCATTTGTAGACATTAATATTTTATTAGATTTTTGAACACCTAGAAAAACTTGTAAGCTTAAATTTAAAGACATTTATATTTATCTGTTATTCAATTTATAATTGAAACATTTAAATCACGTGAATTAAAGATCTTTGAATCCACTATTTAAAATTGTTTTTATGAGTGATTTTTTAAAATAAGTGTTTATTATATATGTTAATTTGTGTATCATATATATGATATATGGACATTTGTATATATATAGACATGCAACACATAACAAAAGTGTGCACACATAATAATAGTGAAGGCCTTGTAGCTTTTAACAGGTGAAATCTCCATTGCAATGTTTTAAAAATTCCACAGTTGGTCAAAGATAGAACTGATCAGAAGAACATTAACCTAGGTCTTTAGGATCAAAATCATGAGCTCAAAAAATAAATAAAGAATCTATGGAAAAAATAATGAGTCCTAGATAAAATGACTGGCCAGTAATTAGTAAATACCACACAATATACCTTTTTTCCCCTTAGGCCTCATATCAGTCATCTTTTGAGTTTACAGGCTTCTTTCATTTGCATTTCAAAATAAGTCGTGGCTGAGGTCTGGAAGGAGCAGGAAAAAATGGCTATTCTGAGCAGACACCTCAGACCTAAGGCATTTTAACCATAATTTTCTGGTTAGGATGTTGAAAATTATGATACAAGTTTAAAATACAATTCACAAAATTTTATATAATTACAAGTTGTTTTGTCAAACAGATACCATACTATGATTCAGTATCCTTGTCCAAATTAATGCACTGGCACACACAGTGACATTTTCCCAGGCTACACAATTCAAAATTCGTGAAAAAAAGACTGAATGATTGGGAAGTTACTTGCCAACTTGGAAGTAGAGTTCTTTAGTTTTCCATCCTAAGTATTTAAGTTCTTTGGCATGAATTATCTGAAATCATAAACTAAACAATTACCTAAACCCGACTTTTAACTGCAAGATTGTGCAATGCTTCAAAAACCCATTCAGATACGAGATTGTTACAATGAAACATCATCATTTAGACACACATTCAGCTAAGATCATTCTCAAAAAACAATTTATAATATCAACACATTATTTCACATGTCTTAAAGGGCCAGAAAAAAGCCACAAGACAGAAACAAAGGAACTCCAGACAATGTCTGACAGACAGAAGCCTTTACAACAGAGCAGATAAGAGAAAAATCTCCTACACCAGTGGCACCACAGATGTCCCCACAAGGGGACCAGATGTTTTCACAGAGGAGCAACCTGAAATGTAAAACCAAGGTTCTCCATGGTGACTTTACTGCATTTAGTGTCCCCTTTTTCTTTTTCTATTTTTTAAGAGGACAGAGGTGGCATAATCCTTACAGTGCAGGGGACGAAGGAGGGAATTCCCTGAAGCAACAGGGCTTTGGCAGATGCTGGGAGTCCCTCAGTCCCACCTTTTACTTACAGGATTAGCTCTTCTGTTTCGGTTCCACCCCAAGCATGCCCCATCTCCTAACATTTCAGTAGTCAGCTCTTAAAAAGTTCTGGGACAGGGGGCGGTATCAAAATCTTTAACATAAAGTTCGGTTCCTGAACTTGAAGCCAATTAAAGCCAATTTAATAATGAGGACAGGGTTTTGAGAAAAATAAAATGGGAGGTTTATTGCTTTGCTAACAAAGGAGAAACAAGGGGACTCTGCCCAAAGGTTGTGACTCTGTTGATCTGGAGGGACCAGGGGTTTTTAAGGAGTTTCACTTGTTAACCTGGGATATACTTAGTTCTTCGTTCCCCAGCAGGCATTGCCATCTGGAGTGGGTGTGCTCTAGGCAGCCAGCTAGGGGCTTCTCTCATCTTGCTTAACAAAGGGTGGTAGAGTTCATCGCAGTTCCTTAAAACACAGTCCAAAGGGGTGTCAGGCTTACTTGCTTTGTTACCCATTTTCACGTCCAATATCCTTAAGATTTTACCACAGAAATCACACAAAAAAACGCACAAAAACAAACAAACAAAAAACATATAGAACACAGAACAAAACACAAAGAAACAGAAACCCGGTGAAGAAACAGAAAAACAGAGGAGCAATGCAACGTCTTGCTAAAGCTCCAGGGTAGGAGCGCCTGCGTTCCCCTCGCACCTCTCTACCCTTCCAGAGGAATTCCCTACAGAACAGAACAGAGGATAGAACGATTGTCATTACTGTCCTGGACAGGAGTGAATGTGAGCCTCCCCAGGCCACCTCTCTGTCATCAGAAAAGATCTCCCTTAACCAGATATCAGATGTTATAAAGGCGTCACTTACCTATGGAGGCCTCCTCTACCAGGTGCTTGCTAATAGTTTTAGTGCGGTGGTTCACTGCAGTGCTCCCCAGACTGAAGTCTCACCCCAAGGCCTTGTAACATCTCAAGTTGTGCACCCCCTAGAGTGGCTCTCCAGCCCGGTGCCCTGGAGGGAAGGCTAGCTTCAGTATTTTCAGTAGTCTGGTCTTGTGATCGGGTCGGGCAGCGTAATCTCACAGGGGAACTCCAAAATGTTAGACCAGGACACAAGAAAAGACCACTGACTCCAATTAAAATCAAATTAAGGCAAGCTTATTATTAAAACTGGCTGGGCTGCCTCTCCATCCCAAAATGGCGGGAACAAGACAGCAACACCACCTTTCCTGCAGCCCAGCTATATAGCCCAGAAAGTTACACAAAAGGGGTTACAGATAACAGAACTTTAAAAACATCACATGAATGGTAGTTTACATTTTTTTTGCTGGCCCCAACATCAGAAATTATGAGGACCATTAGAGCCTCAGAGAGGGTCGTTGTCTGGCCTGGGAAGGAAAATATTTATGAGGTGTCACTAATATTTCAGAGAGTGTTGTTAAATGTTCAGAGAGCCAGGCATGGATGAGTTCAAGGCAAGGGCAGGCATTCCAAGCAGGTTCAGAATTTGCAGTAATTTATAGTAAAGACAAAATTATCTTTTCACGGCTTTATGGCAAGATGGCTCCCAATTTTAATAAAAGATCAGGTTGGGTCTATCAAGCCTGTCCCTTACTTTTGGAAACTCCTCTGCAACCTGCAAGGTTGTGAACTCCTGAGCATTTTACATTCCAGATATGTATTCACAGATTTTCGAACTCTTCTCCCCCAATTGCGTCTTACTTGGGGTGAAGGTAATATCAAGGCATTGTCCTGGATAAGAGTGGGAAGATTTTTGTGTAGCACATATTTGCATACACATTTAGAAGATCACTCCTCCTAAACACTGTTAGAACCGTAAATTCAATCTATTTGGGGAGCTTCCTAGCTGAACAACATTATACATAAATCCAAGTTCATTAAATAAATAGTTTTGGATCAGTGGATGATATATATTTCAAGATGAATTTAAATTGGCATATATATTGCTACATTTTAATGTCTGTGTGTGTTTTGTGTTTAAAATGTTTTGTGATTTTTGTGGATTTATAATCAAATTTTCACAAGATTATTCTCAGAAATATTCATCCACCTGAAATACATATTTTTTTCCTAGTACTGAAAACTAACTTCAGTGAATGGTGCATAAATATCCTAAAAATTCTACAGTAACTGACCCAGATTAACATCAATGCAAGTAGATTTCTATGGGACATGATGTGTATTTTGATGTTCATTTTTATTCAACACTGGTACATTACTATTTCTGCAGTTATTGCATATCATAAAATATATATTTCATCCAATATTTCACAGATTTATAGGCATGCGTTTCACGTTCAATCACTTCCTGCTTCAGAACACAGGTATTCCTCCAGGTTTCTTGACTATTCTTTTCATGAGACTTCTTTCCAAACACATTATTTTTGCTTTGCATAATCACTTTTGAAGCAAAACTCACACTCCTTTCATGATAAACCATAACCCTAATATTACCATTAGATGTATAACTGGTTGGTATGAATGATTGTATATCAATATGAGATTTCTTTTATGTTTTCAGATATCAATTCAATGCATTATTTTAAGTGGAACCAGTTATATTATTTACACAAAGTATGATCTATTCATGCATTATCTGCATATTCATAGACACAGGGTACACCTATTTGTACCCTGAATACTAATTTATACATCTACAAAATATTGCTACAGAAATGGTGAAAGAAATACTCATGTCACCTTATCTACATATACATTTTTTCACAATAATATTCTGGATACATAATGCAAAGGTCACACTTATGATTTTACCAAAGCCTAAATGGAAAGTGAGCATGGATTAATGAAAACATCCATGTCCTGGTTACCTAATGCTCTCAAAGATCAATGCAATTTGTGACAACATATTTGTTTCTTCCTAAGATTATACATTCAAACTCAACCCATTTGAAAATATCAAACAAATTACACACTTTATACTTTTGCTGATTTCCTAATGTCTCTATTTATATCTGCTTTCCTACATATTTTCCACAATTCATCATTGTGACTGACTCTTCACATGTGCTGACATTTACATTCACTCTCTACCCGAAACCCTATTTGTAAAGAACTTTTGGTAGTCAGAGCGAGAACATTCCCGAGGTCGCCAGGCTCGGTGCTGCCGGTGTGGACGCGGACGTCACTGGGACAGCCCTTCCCGCTGCTCGGCGTCGGCACCTGCCCGGCTGCCCTCTGCTCGCCCGCCCTGCCGCTCCGGACCCGGTTTCCAGCGCCTCTTCCTCCCAGTCCCGGGCGAGCCGCGTTGGGTTTATGTCTTTATTTGACGAAAACGAGCTGTTGCGCAGTCATTGGTACCTGTATTGGGGAAACATAGCATACAAGCAATTAGCTTACACTCTCAGCAGCGAAAATTATTTCATGTCAGAGAACGAGAACTCTTGCAGTCGTTTATGTCATCCCTTCTTCTCCAGACAGAAGATACCAAAAAGTTGCAATCAAAGATCTCTTCATCTTATTGATAAAGCCACTAATAAGCCAAAAAGTCTGTCAATGTCAACCTCAGCGTGTCAGACCAGTTCTATCACTACAAGATGCCCCGTCTGATTGCCAAGGTTGAGGGCAAAGGAAATGGAATCAAGACAGTTATAGTCAACATGGTTGACGTTGCAAAGGCGCTTAATCGGCCTCCAACGTATCCCACCAAATATTTTGGTTGTGAGCTGGGAGCACAGACCCAGTTTGATTTTAAGAATGACCGTTACATTGTCAATGGATCTCATGAGGCGAATAAGCTGCAAGACATGTTGGATGGATTCATTAAAAAATTTGTTCTCTGTCCTGAGTGTGAGAATCCCAAAACAGAACTGCATGTCAATCCAAAGAAGCAAACAATAGGTAATTCTTGTAAAGCCTGTAACTACCGAGGCATGTTTGACACACATCATAAACTCTGCACATTTATTCTCAAAAACCCACCTGAGAATAGTGACAGTGATCCAGGAAAGAAAGAAAAGAAAAGGAAAAATAGAAAGGCAAAGACAAGGAAAATGGTTCTGTATCCAGCAGTGAGACACCACCACCACCACCACCAAATGAAATCAGTCCTCCTCCACATGCTTTGGAAGAAGAGGAGGATGATGATTGGGGAGAGGATTCAACTGAAGAAGCTCAGAGGCGTTAAATGGATGAAATTAGTGACCACGCAAAAGTTCTGACACTCAGTGATGATTTGGAAAGAACTGTAGAAGAGCATGTCAATATTCTGTTTGATTTTGTTAAGAAAAAAAAGAAGAGGGTATCATTGACTCATCAGACAAAGAAATTGTCGCAGAAGCAGAAAGGCTGGATGTAAAAGCCATGGGCCCTCTTGTTCTAACTGAAGTTCTTTTTAATGAGAAAATTAGAGAACAGATTAAGAAATACAGGTGCCATTTCTTATGATTTTGTCACAATAACAAAAAAGCTCAACGATACCTTCTTCATGGTTTGGAGTGTGTGGTGGCAATGCATCAAGCGCAGCTCCTCTCTAAGATTCCACATATCTTGAAGGAACTGTATGACTCAGACCTTTTAGAAGAGGAGGTCATCATCAGCTGGTCGGAAAAGGCCTCTAAGAAATATGTATCAAAAGAACTTGCCAAAGAGATTCGTGTCAAAGCAGAACCATTTATAAAGTGGTTGAAGGAAGCAGAGAAAGAATCTTCTGGTGGTGAAGAAGATGAAGATGAGAACATTGAGGTGGTGTACTCAAAGACTGCCAGTGTACCGAAAGTTGAAACTGTGAAGTCTGACAACAAGGATGATGACATTGATATTGACGCCATTTAAAAGAATGGATGAACCTAGTTTAACAGTGTAATGCTCCAAATTTTTCTCCATTATCAGCCAGAAGTGCAACATGTATGTGTAAAAGCTACAATGGCTTAACATCATGCTACACTTTAATACTAAAAATATATTACTGTGAGTGGTCTGTAATTAGCCCAATGAGACATCTAGGAAGTCCATACACACACCAGTGAGCAAATGTAGTTTGCTTATTTATAGCATGTTTCTTTTGGAAAAACTAGTGGTGGACACATTTGGATCACATTTATACAGTTATAAAAATAAAGATTTGATTTTGGTCATTCTTCAGATTTTGGGCTCTGAATGACTTAGCTAAAGTAATTGGCTCCTTTTAAAAAGTGGTGCCATCATTTAACATGACATGGTCCTTGGAGCCTGGTAGATTTTGTTAGGTGCTGAGAGCATTCAGGGGTTTTCAGCAGAATGTAAACAAACTTGTTTGTAATGATCTTACTGAGCTGTTAAATCTAGTACTTTTGAATTTTTTTAGTCCCTCAAATTGGCATCTGTAATTTTTTTGTGCTGAGGTAGACTGATAATCAAATGACAGTGCAACATCTTGTTGAGAAATGCTGAGTGTCCTATAAATAATTTTAAGAACTAATTTTGAAGTTTGGAGTTGTGATTTTTCAGTTCATGTACACTAGCCCCAAATTTTAGTCTTTGGAGTCATGTGCATTGCACGTTGGATGAGCCGGGGAAAAATTATTAAATTAACAAATAAGTATTTTAATGTGTATGTAGTGGTTGCTTTGTACCAAGAGAAAACTCAAACTTTGAGTTGTGATTAAATAATAAATTCTGATTTTATTTGGGGGAAACAGGGAAAGGTGCATTTAATATCTAACAAGAACTCAGCAGTTTTTCAGCTTTTACCCTTAAGGTTTAAATTATAATTTCAAAATGTTGAGACATTCTATCTTGTGTTCAGAATATCGTGCACCCCCCAAAAAAAGAAAAAAAAAATTGATGTTTATTCAATGCCTTTTACATTTGGGCATGTAGCTTATGCTGTTTTAGATTTTGGTTATTGCCTTGCCAAAAAGTGTTGCTATATTTCAAACTGGATTTTCCCCCCCAAAAAAAGTCTTATTTAAAAAAGAAACAAGTTAAAGGCATATTTCTACACACCTTTCTCACCACTGGACAGATCTTCCAAACAAAAGTTGAATAAGGAAACTATAGAACTCAATAACATAATTAATAACCTAGACTTAATTGACATACATAGAATATACCACCCAAGATCAAGCAGTTACACTTTTTTTCTCAGCAGCACATGGATCCTTCTCAAAAATAGATCATATATTATGTCACAGGGCAACTCTTAGACAATATAAAGGAGTAGAGATAATACCATGCATCTTATCTGATCATAATGGAATAAAATTGAAAATCAACGATAAAAGAAGGAAGGAAAAATCATGCATCACTTGGAGAATGAACAATAGGTTACTGAATGATCAATGGGTTATAGAAGACATCAAGAAGGAAATTAAAAAATTCATAGAGATAAATGAAAACACAGACACAACATATTGGAATCTATGGGACAAATTGAAAGCAGTTCTAAGAGGAAAATTTATTGGTTGGAGTTCATTCCTTAAAAAAAGAAAAAAAACAACAAATAAATGATCTAATACTTCAACTAAAAATCCTAGAAAAAGAAGAGCAAAACAACAACAAAAGAAGTAGAAGACAAGAAATAATTAAAATCAGACCTAAATTAATGAAATCGAAATAAAAGAAACAATTGAAAAGATTGACAAAACTAAAAGTTGGTTCTTTGAAAAAATAAATAAAATCAACAGACCCTTAGCCACGCTAACGAAGAGAAGAAGAGAGAGAACTCAAATTACTAGCATACGGGATGAAAAAGGCAATATCACAACAGACACTTCAGAAATACAGAAGATTATCAGAAATTATTTTGAATCCTTATACTTCAATAAAATAGAAGATAGTGAAGGCATCAATAAATTTCTTAAGTTATATGATTTGCCTAGATTGAGTCAGGAGGATATTAACAACCTAAACAGACCAATGCCAATTGAGGAAATAGAAGAAACCATCAAAAGATTACCAACTAAGAAAAGCCCAGGACCGGATGGGTATACAGCAGAGTTTTACAAAACCTTTAAAGAGGAACTAATACCAATACTTTTCAAGCTATTTCAGGAAATAGAAAAAGAGGGAGAACTTCCAAATTCATTCTATGAGTCCAACATCACCCTGATTCCCAAACCAGACAAAGACACTTCAAAGAAAGAAAAGTACAGACCAATATCTTTAGTGAACCTAGATGCAAAAATCCTCAATAAACTTCTGGCAAACCGGAAACAAAAAAAATATCAAAAAAATTGTTCACCATGATCAGATAGGATTTATCCCTGGGATGCAAGGTTGGTTCAATATACGGAAATCAACAAATGTTATTCACCACATCAATAGACGTAAAAATAAGAACCATATGATCATCTCGATAGATGCAGAAAAAGCATTCGACAAAGTACAGCATCCCTTTATGTTAAAAACTCTAGAAAAACTAGGGATAACAGGAACATACCTCAATATTGTAAAAGCAATCTATGCTAAGCCTCAGGCTAGCATTATTCTGAATGGAGAAAAACTGAAGGCATTCCCTCTAAAATCTGGAACAAGACAGGGATGCCCTCTCTCACCACTTCTCTTCAACATAGTTCTCGAATCACTGGCCAGAGCAATTAGACAGACGAAAGAAATTAAATGCATAAAAATAGGAAAAGAAGAACTCAAATTATCACTATTTGCAGATGACATGATTCTATACCTAGCAGACCCAAAGGGGTCTACAAAGAAACTATTAGAGCTAATAAATGAATTCAGCAAAGTGGCAGGATATAAAATCAACAAGCATAAATCAAAGGCATTCCTGTATATCAGCGACAAATCCTCTGAAATGGAAATGAGGACAACCACCCCATTCACAATATCCTCAAAAAAAAATAAAATAAAATACTTGGGAATCAACCTAACAAAAGAGGTGAAAGACTTATACAATGAAAATTACAGAACCCTAAAGAGAGAAATAGAAGAAGATCTTAGAAGATGGAAAAATATACCCTGTTCATGGATAGGTAGAACTAACATCATCAAAATTGCGATATTACCAAAAGTTCTCTATAGGTTTAATGCAATGCCAATCAAAATTCCAATGGCATTTCTTGTAGAAATAGAGAAAGCAATCATGAAATTCATATGGAAAAATAAAAGACCCAGAATAGAAAAAACAATGCTAAGCAGGAAGTGTGAATCAGGTGGTATAGCTTTACCAGACTTCAAACTATACTACAGAGCAATAGTAACAAAAACAGCATGGAACTGGTACCAAAACAGGCGGGTGGAGCAATGGTACAGAATAGAGGACACAGAAACCAATCCACAAAAGTACAACTAGTTTATATTCGATAAAGGGGCTAAAGCATGCAATGGAGGAAGGATAGCATCTTCAACAAATGGTGTTGGGAAAACTGGAAATCCATATGCAACAAAATGAAACTGAATCCCTTTCTCTCGCCATGCACAAAAGTTAACTCAAAGTGGATCAAGGAACTTGATATCAAATCAGAGACATGGCGTCTGATAGAAGAAAAAGTTGGCTATGATCTACATACTGTGGGGTCGGGCTCCAAATTCCTCAATAGGACACCCACAGCACAACAGTTAATAACTAGAATCAACAAATGGGACTTACTCAAAATAAAGTTTTTTTCTCAGCAAAAGAATCAGTAAGAGAGGTAAATAGGGAGCCTACGTCCTGGGAACTAATCTTTACTCCTCACACTTCAGACAGAGCCCTAATATCCAGAATATACAAAGAACTAAAAAAATTAGACAATGAGATAACAAATAACCCAATGAACAAATCGGCGAAGACCTGAACAGAAATTTCTCAGAGGAGGACATACAATCAATGAACAAGTATATGAAAAAATGCTCACCATCTCTAGCAGTGAGAGAAATGCAAATCAAAACCACCCTAAGATACCATCTCACTCCAGTAAGATTGGCAGCCATTAGGAAGTCAAACAACAACAAGTGCTGGCGAGGATTTGGGGAAAAGGGTACTCTTGTACATTGCTGGTGGGACTGCAAATTGTTGCGGCCAATTTGGAAAGCAATATGGAGATTTCTTGGAAAGCTCGGAATGGAACCAACGTTTGATCCAGCTATTCCTATACTCGGTCGATTCCCTAAAGACCTAAAAAGAGCACACTACAGGGACACTGCTACATCCATGTTCATTGCAGCACAATTCACAATAGCAAGACTGTGGAATCAACATATATGCCCTTCAATAGACCAATGGATAAAAAAAATGTGGCATTTATACACAATGGAGTTTTACTCTGCATTAGGAAATGACAAAATCATAGAATTTGGAGGGAAATGGATGGCATTAGAGCAGATTATGCTAAGTGAAGCTAGCCAATCCCTTAAAAACAAATGTCAAATGTCTTCTTTGATATAAGCAGAGTAACTAAGAACAGAGTAGGGATGACGAGCATGAGAAGAAGATTAACATTAAACAGGGATGAGAGGTGGGAGGGAAAGGGAGAGAGAAGGGAAATTGCATGTAAATGGAAGGAGACCCTCAGGGGTATACAAAATTACATACAAGAGGAAGTGAGGGGAAAGGAGGAAAAATATAAGGGGGGGAAATGAATTACAGTAGAAATGGGTAGAGAGAGAAGAGGGGAGGGGCTGGGAGAGGGGGGATAGTAGAGGATAGGAAAGGCAGCAGAATACAACAGACACCAGAATGGCAATATGTAAATCAATGGTTGTGCAACTGATGTGATTCTGCAATATGTATATGGGGTAAAAATGGGAGCTCATATCCCACTTGAATCAAAGTGTGAAATATGATATATTAAAAACTATGTAATGTTTTGAACAACCTACAATAAAAATTAATTTTAAAAAAAGAACTTTTGGTACAAATTCTATACTCACTCTTCTTTCTAAACCTAATGACTATCTTGCTAATCTTACGGACTATCTTTTTTTGACTGGATGTTCTGCTTGTTATTCCATCATCCAAGGTAAAAGATCCTATTTCATTGTATATCGATTTATCTGAGACATCTGTGCAGAATATAATTCAAAGCTAAGTATCCCACTCAAGGGCCCAATGCCCTACTTGGCTTCAAATCTTCCCTAGATTTCTGTTTCCATACTTATATTTCACCTATATATTCTATATATCACAGGTTCCCTATACCATTATTCATCTTGCAGAATGATTCCTAACCCAAATCGAACATGTTATTAACCATTCACTGTTCCCTCAATCTAACTTTACAGCAGTGCAGGGACAGACTTGGTCTTACAATACAGGAATGTAGGAGATCTTCCACTTGCTTAGAATCTCAAAGATCCATCCAGAAATAATCCCTGAAGAAGATGTAGACTGCTATGATGGACCCGAGAGAGCAAAAGTCATTTTCCATGGCAAACAACCTGGTCAGGATGAAGGAATGTGTCTGAATCAGCCTCTCCTTTTTTAATGTAGAGCAAATGGACCAAACCAGGCCTGTGTGGAGATCTTTCCCCTGGTACCTATGGTTGATATACCATTCAAACTTGTGAAAGTGTCCGAGAAAGTAAGGGCAGCCTCCATCCCATTGGACCCAAGGAAGAAATTGTTAGGACAAAGTGGTTGCCAAGGCTGTGAGCTCATTCAGTTCATGAGGGAAGTGACCTACTTCACTTCTTTGGTGATGGAACTCTCTGAACTTGGGATCCCGGAAACCAGGCACCCAGAGCCAGGCCCAGTAACAGTCACAGAGGTCTCACTTGTTTTGGATTTATCATGGAGAGAGTCAGCCTTTCTTGGTACCTACAGATGTGAGGATGGCCAAATGCCAGGAAAATTCTGAAGACGGGTCTTTCCTGAGAAAGCAGTTAGTGGCTTACCACTGGCTCCTGATAACTTCAGAGTGGGCCAAGGAGTCCAGATTTGAGAACAAACAGGCCATTTCGTGGGAACAAACTATGGCCAACCAGGCAGAGGAGACTCCAGATTGTCACAGACCTACTTGAGGGAAGGAGGTGCCTTTATGGGAATGAGTGTGGGTTTGTGGTTTTGTCTCATGTTCTGAGAATAGGTAGGAAAAGCGGTTTCTTTTGTTTCGAATGGTGTGTTTCTAGTAAGTCATTTGACAAGGCGAGTATTTCTATGTCTGTGTATCCCACTGTGTCCGTGGTTGTAGACATTACAATAGAAAATGCATCAATGGATGTGTCCTGTCTAGGAAAAAGCTTACCAACACTCATCCTGCCCAATTTATGAAAGAACGGAGGCTTACCTTATTGATGGGCAAGACCTGCTACCTTCCTAAGTTTCTGTTTTCTTACTGAATTCTGGCCACTCTCCAGAATAGGCTCATGGTTTTGTGACCAAGATATGTACCCCCTCCAAGCTCCGTGACATGGCCATGTACTGGATAGCTGAAAGGAATGGCGAGAATCTCAGAAAACTCAGACATCAGTGTGACCAGAAAAGTCGCAGTGGAGAAACCCTACTTTGGGCTTTTTGCTTAACTGTTGTTCTATAGCACTGAATGTCAGGAAGGTCTTTGCCTAAGGCCACCCCTTTGTGAAGCCTGAATAAAACAGTTCTCTAATGGAAATGAATGGGCATCACCTGTCCCTCTTTGAGTAATTGATTTCAAAAGGAATGTGTCTGAATCAGCCTGTTGGCCCTGTGTGAGGCTGTGACTTAAATTCTCAGCAGCTGATGGTTCTAAAGAAAGATGCCATGTGGGCATCCAAATCCAAAATGGCGAAAAGACCATTCATTATGGATGAAGTCTCTCGCCATCCTCTGTAAGGTTTCTGAACTCCATCAAGTGAGAATAGGAATCCTTTGTGTCAAATTAGTTCTTCAAAGCCCTGCAGAGTCCAGCCCATTGGTGCTTCGGTTTTCTCATGACCCCAATCCACATAAAGAATCTAAACCCCACCGTCAGTAGGCCTCAAATTGGAGAAGCAGAACAGTATTAATGGTAGGCCTATTTGATCACTCCTGGTCACAGGAAGGGTGTCCATGCAACCCTGACTTTAGGCAAATGACAGAAAAGGGAACTTATTTTGGACACTGTCTTGTCCAGCGCCCCTCATAGAAACCTCCAGCTAGAGGTTATGATGAGTGTCTATATGGAAGAAGATGAGGGCCATGTGGGAGTCTTTTGGTTTAAATTGTGGTCATTTGTGTGGCGACTGGAAGAGATGACTGGGTCCACCTGGGCTTGAACTCTGGTGTGAATCCCCTTAGAGACTGAGTTCTGGAACTGACCTCAGAGAAGTATTTCCATGAGTTGAGTTGGGATTTTGGGAGGGCACGCATGAGAGTCGCCCTTATAAACTGAGGTCAAGGCCCAGGTTGGCTTTCCACAGAGCACTTGGAATCTCAGCCAAGATATCCCATGATTTTATTCTTAAAGACTTGGCAGCAATAGTTGAGAATCAAAACACACATAGAGCTCACATTGTAGACCTCAATTGGCATGGCTTCATGAGGCCTTTTGTCCACTCTCTGGGAAGCCTTGTTTATGAGACTTCTCCAGAGTTTCACTCAAATGAGCTTCCTCAACATTTAATGGTTTTTGAAACCCAGAGTGCCTCCAACTTCATCCTTGAAAAATGACAAGATAAACACCATGAAATTTTTGAAATCACCATGACCAGGGGGCACTGGAGAATTTTTGGATGTCCTGTTGCTGATTATGAGTATAACAGAGAGTGCCTTGATTGAGTGGGTTTTATGAAAATAATGTATAACAGAGATGTCAGTAAGTTGGAGCCTGCTGAGTAGTGGGCCTAGAGCAGTGTTGGGCAGGTGTGTGATAAAATATCTGTGGTGGGACCATGTGGCTCGGCCATTGGTTTCCAAATAGCTTGTGACTGACATGGTGCAGCCAGTAGACCCTTATTTGTAAAGGCATCTTGTTATTTGGAGAGTTTTCAGGGCAATGTTCAGAATCAGGTTGATATGGTCAAGGGTGCAAGCTATGTGGGAAAGAAGCCTGGATGGTTCATTCTCCTGCAGACCCTGACCCACCACATGAGGCAGAACTCTCTCCAGCACTGTTTCCCAGTTGAAATTGTTGTATTTTTTGAAGCAAATACCAACGTTCCAGTGCAGCAGCAAAAACCACCACGAAAAGTGGAGGAGGACCAAATGGCTTCACAGTCCACACGGGGAAACACTTAGCCCCCAGTGGCCACAGTTTACCTACAAAGAGAGAATTCAGCACTGCTGCCTCATGTTCATTGTAAAATAAGAATCCATGTCCTCCAGGTCACATAGATGCAGACCCAGCTTTGATGATCTCACTAGAAAGGAAGATAAAGCTCCTTACAACAACATATATTTCAAGTACCCAACCTCAGAGGCAGTTTCTCAAGAAGTCTTTAGGCCAGCAGAGCTCCATGTATGTGGAGTGGTTACCATGTCCCTTACTTTTGGAAACTGCTCTACCACCTCCAAGATTGTGAACTCCTGAGCATATTCCATTCCAGATATGCATTCACAGATTTTCTAACTCTTCTCCTCTAATTGTGTCTTACTTGGGGTGAAGGTAATGTCAAGGCATTGTTGTGGATGAGAGTGGGAACATATTTGTGTAGCACATGTTTGCATACACATTGGATTCATTTTCCAAATTTCCATTCGAAATACTGAATCCCTGAAACTAACTCATAAACTACTAGACTCTGACTACTAATCCTAATATGATGGAGAAAAATAAACCAAACATAATAGAAATACAAGCAGTTCAGTGGAGGCATGGTGTATAGTTGTAGTTGCTATTTGCATTATGTAGGGTAGGTGTTAAAAATCTAGTTAATTTTTAATTGAAATAGATCTCCATGTGTTTTTAAAGTTAATAAATATGTGAATTCCTGTCTCCCTTTCTCTGTTGCCTATTGAGAACATGTATTTTTATATGCACATGTAGAATCCTACCTGGTATCACATGTACATTCTTGTGAGGTGGCTGACTTGGCAGATACAAATTACAAGAAGAGATCACTCCTCATAAACCCTGTTTGATATTAAAATTCAACCTATGGGTGACCTTTGTAGTTGAACAACATTATTCATAAATCCATGTTCAGTAAAATTAAAAATTTTGGACCTTTGGACGATTTATATTTCACCATGAATTTTGATTGGCATATATATTCCTAATTTTTAATGTCTCTCTGTGTTTTGTGTGTGTGTGTGTGTATATATATATATATATATATATATATATATATATATATTCCAGATTTTTCAAAATATGAAATATATGTCTTATTATACACTCCGTAAATACATTCATATTCATATATGTAGATATATAGTCAACTTTTCACAAGATTATTCTCAGAAATATTCACTCACCTGAAATACATATTTGTTTCCTAGAACTTAGAACTGCCTTCAGTGAAAGGTGCATACAAATTCTAATATTTCTACAGTCACTTACCCAGTTTAACATCAAGGCTAGTAGATTACTATGGGACATGATGTGTATTTTGACGTTCACTTTTATTCAACACTGGTACACTACTATTTCTTCAGTTTATGCACATCATTGGATAAATATTTCATCCAAAATTTCAAAATTTAAAACATCTGTTTCACTTTCATTCACTTCCTGCTCCAGAACACATGTATTTCTCCAGGTTTCTTGACTGGTCTTTCATGAGACTTCTTTCCAAACACATTATTTTCGATTTCCATAATCACTTTTGAAGCAAACCTCACACATTCTTCATGATAAACCATAAACCTAATATTACGATTAGATGTATAACTGGTTGTAATGAATGTATGTATACCATTATCAATATAAGATATCCTGTATATTTTCAGATATCAATTTATTCCAATTCCAATTTCTAAAGTTGGATCCAGTTATATTATTTATTCACAGTATGCTCTATTCATGCATCATCTCTATATTCATCAAAACAGTGTACACCTATTTGTATACCCAATACTAATTTATAGCTTTTAAAAATATTGCTCCCCATAATGGTGGAAGAAATACTCATGTCACCTGATCTACATGTACATTTTATCACGGTAATATTCTGGACACAAATGCAAAGGTCACACTTATGAATGTACCAAAGCCTAAATTGAAAGTGACTATATATTACTAATAACATCAATTTCCAGGTTGCCTAATGCTCTCAAATGTCAATACTATTGGTGACTACATATTTGTTTCTTCCTAAGATTATAGATGCAACCTCAAGCCTGTTGAAAATGTCTAATCCTATCACTCAGTTTACACTTTGCCTGATTTCCTAATGTCTCTATTGATATCTGCTTTCGTACATAAGTTTCCCAGTTTATCATTGTGACTGACTCTTCATATGTGCTGACATTTACATTCACTCTCTAAAGGAAACCCTATTGCTAAAGAACTATTGGTCCAACTCGAAGACTCACTCTTCTTCCGAAACCTAGGATCTTCCTAAACCTACTGACTATCCCTTTTTGACTAGATGTTCTCTTCGACATTCAGGCATCTGAGGTACAAGTTTTTATTCCATTGTGTATAGGTTTATCTGATACCACAGTGCAAAATGTAATTCAAAGCTAAATATCCCAATCAAGGGCCTAATGCCCTTCCTGGCTTCAAATCTTACCTAGATTTCTGTTTTCATACTTACAGTTCAAATATATATTCTTATAAATATTGCAGGTGCCCAATACCATTATTCATCCAGCAAAATGATTCCTAACACAAATAAAACATGTTATTAACCCTAAGCATACACTCTTCCCTAAATCCAAATTTACAGAGAGGAGGGACAGAATTGGTATTACAATACAGGAATGTAGGGGAACTTCCCCCTAATGAGAACCTCAAAGTTCCTTGCAGAAATGATCTGGAGAATATATACGCAGCTATGAAGGACCTGAGAGAGCAAAAGTCATGTTCAATGGCAAACAACCTGGTCAGAATGAAGGGTTCTGTTTGAATCAGCCTCTCTCTTCTTAATACATAGAAGATGGACCAAACCAGGCCTGTGTGGGTAGCAGTTCCTGGGTGCCTATGGTTGATATACCATTCTAACTTGTGAAAGTGTCACAGGAAGTAGGGGCAGCCTGTTTCTCATCTGACACTTGGAAGCCAAACCTGGCCTGTCTGGAGAGATTTTCCTGGGTGCCTATGGTTGATATACCATTCTAACTTGTGAAATTGTCACAGGTATTAGGGGCAGATTCTGTCTCATGGGACCCTTGGAAGCAACTGTTAGGACAAAGTGGTTGCCAAGGCAGTGACCTCATTCAGTTCCTGAAGGAAGTGACCTCACCTCACTTGTTTGGTGATGGAAATCTCTGAACTTGGGATTCATGAAGCCAGGAACCCAGAGGCAGTCTGAGTCCCAGTCCCAGTGGTCTCACTTGTTTGGGTTTACCAATGACAGAGTCAGTCTTTCCTGGTACCTACTGATGTGAGAATGGCCAGATTCCAGCAAAGCTCTGAAGAGGGGCCTTTCCTGAGAAAGCAGGTCGTGGCTCACCTCTGGGTCCTGACACATTCACAGAGTTGGCCAAGGAGACCAGAACTGAGACAGGTAAGGCCATTTCAGGGGAAAATAGTATTGCCCACCAATCAGAGGACAATCAAGATAGTCACAGACCTTCTTGGGGAAGGAGGTGCCTTTGTGAATGTGGGGGTGGGTTTGTGGTTTTGTCTCATGTTCTGAGAATAGGTAGGCAAGGCGCTTTTTTTGGTGTGGAATGAGCTGTTTCTAGTAAGTCACTTGACAAAGCGGGTGTTTCTATTTCTGTTTATCACACTGTGTCAGTGGTGGTAGACATTAGAAAAGAGAATGCATCAATGGATGTGTCCTGTCTAGTAGAAAGCTTCCAAGCATTCACACTGCCCAATTTTTGAATGGACTTCAGATTGCCTTATCGGTGGGTAACAACTGGAATCTTCCTAAGTTCCAGTTTTCTTCCAGAATTCTGGCACCTCTCCAGAATAGGCTTATGGTTTTGTGTCTAAGGTATGTACCACCTCCAAGCTCTGTGGCATGGCCATGTACTGGATAGCTCAAGGGAATGGCAAGCATCTCAGAAAAATCAGATATCAGAATGACCATTAAATCTCAGTGGAGAAACCCTGCTTTGCACCTTTTGCTTACCTATTGTTCTCTTGCCCTGAATGTCAGGAAGTTCTTTGCCTCAGGCCACCCCTTTTTGAAGCCTGAAGAAAACAGTTTAAAAATGGAAATGAATGGACATCACCTGGGGCTCTTTGCTTAATTGCTTTGGAAAGGGATGTGTCTGAGTCAGCCTCTTGGCCCTGTGTGAGGCTGTGTCTTAGATTCTCAGCACCTGATAGATCTAAAAAAAGATCCCATGGGTGCATCCAAAACTAAAATGGCCAAAAGAGTAGTCATTGTGGATGAAGACTGCCACCTTCCTCTCTAGGGTTCCTGACATCCATCAATTGAGAATAGGGATCCTTTGTGACAAATGAGTTCTTCAAAGCCCTGCAGAGGCTAGCCCATATGCTCTTGGGTTTTCTCATGACTCCAATTCACATAAAGAATCTAAACCCCACAGATAGTAGGCCTCAAATTGGAGAAGCCAAGCAGTATTAACTGCAGGCCTATTTGATCACTCCTGACTCACAGTCTGTATTTGAAGGCCACACAGACTTTAGGCAAATGAGGGGCAAGGGAGGATATTTTGGAAACTGTCTTAACCTCGCCCCTCATGGATACCTCCATCCAGAGTTTATGATGAGTGTCTACAAGGAAGAAGATAAGGACCATGTGGAAGCGTTTTGTTTTGAATTGTGGTAATTTGTGTGGCACTTGGAAGAGGTGAATGGATCTACCTGGGCTTGAACACTGGTGTGATTCCCTTTTGAGACTTTCCATAACCACTTTTGAAGCAAAACTCACACACTCTTCATGATAAACCATAAACCTAATATTACCTTTAGATGTATAAGTGGTTGGAATGAATGTATGTGTATCAATATAAGATTTCCTGTATATTTTCAGATATGAATTGAATGCATTATTTAAATTTGGAACCCATTATATTATTTATTCACAGTACAGTCTATTCATGCATTATCTCTATATTCATAGTCATAGGGTACACCTATTTGTACACCCAATACTAATTTGTACATCGTCAAAATATTGCTTCCAGAAATTGCGGAAGATATACTCAAGTCACCTTATCTACATATACATTTTATCACAGTAATATTCTGGACACAAAAAGCAAAGGTCACACTTATTATTTTACCAATGTAAAGGTCAGGCGAGCGTCGGAGGAAGAGACCACAAGAGACTTTCTCATGAAACGGCCAAGGGTTTATGGGCGTGCAGCATGCTGGGGCTCAGATCTCCCTTGAATAGAGCAGAGAGCCCTGAGAACAGCTTAAGCAGAGCTTATATACTTTCCTTGGAGAGGGCAGGGAGGGAAGATAATTGATGGCTCAGGGCGAGTGGGCAGTTTGCATGCAAATGGGTGAGGGAGTACATTCTACAGTTTTGCAGTTGGTACAGCACATTCAGGGAACAAGATAAGCAAACTGTTCTCAAGATATCAACAGTGTTTTGTTAAACATAACGAAAAACTGGAAGTGACAAATACCTATTTTGTTAACCTTTCATTCCCCACTTCTTCTTTTGGTTACTTTTAATCATAAAAGTGATCATTGGGGGTGTCACATTTTATGTCTGCTAGTGTGGTATATTGTTTTCTTATTACCATAAGTTTAAGTTGTCCAATTTGACCTTGGAGAAAGGAAACTACATGGTTGAGCAAACAAGGTCCAACAGTTAGCAATAATATGAGGATTATTAATGGACCGGCAAGGGCTGATAAGAGCGTAGTTAACCAGGGGGACTCTGTGAACCAAGACTCAAACCATTCTTTTTGGGCCTCTCTGTCTTGTTGATGCTCTACAAGGCGTCTTCTTAATTTAATCATAGATTCTTTTGCAACTCCAGTGTGGTCGGCATAATAACAACATTCTTCCCTCAATGCAGGACAAAGGCCGCTTCTCTCATGAAGAGGAGGTCGAACCCTCGAAAGTTCTGTAAAACAACTTCAGAGAGAGAGGTTAAAGATTCCTGTAAAGCTGTGATGGAGTTTTTTAATACCTTTAAGTTTTGGTCTATTGCTGCTTCTTATTGGATCATGTGTTGTGTCCCATCGACTAGGGCAGTTGTTCCTGGGCCCACCCCTGCAGCAACTCCTATTCCTAATAGGATGGAGAAAGTGAGGGATACAGGTTTCCAGTGGAACCAGTTTGCATGCCCCCCCCCATTGAAACTTTAAATGATCCTGCGTCATGATAGAGCACTCTGGGAAACATCTGCACCATCACATACTTAATCCCATCTGTTGATCATTTTATGAAAACATAAACAATGCTTAAGTATATAGAATTATACTGTTGTAGGGACGGACGAGGCAAGGCACCTAAGATAGCACAGAAGTCAGAGAAACAGTCCTATTTGTTTGCAACCGAATTTAGAGGGCATTGCTTCTGTTGTAATCAATTAATCCCTTGAACCCCAAGTTTAGGTAGTTTCAGAATTTTGTACCCTACATGTAACATAAGTGGCTCAGAAATTCACAGTGTGCAGAAGTTCACAAAACACAGTTTTTGTTTCTGTTTTTTTTTTTCCTCTGCTCTTGGCAAGTTAACTTTTAAAGGACACCTGGGAGGGGGAGAGCTTTTTTCTTCTCTTTTTTTTTTCTTCCTGCCAGCTGGTACCATGGAGCCCAGTTGTAAACTTCTTTATCTTAGAAATGTAGCCATCTTTGGAAGCCCCAGCTCAAGGCCAGAGGCTTTGTTCACATATTTTGTTAAAAACTAGTAAGGGGGTGTCTAGCTTAGGAGTGCTAATTTTTCCAGCCAGTGTCCAAGTAGAACAGAGCAACACAAAATGAGGAAGTTTATCTACACTGAACTCTTCTATAGGGACTCTGTTGCTGAAAGTACTAAAGTCAGCCATCATGAAGACTTCTGGAGAAGGCCATTTAAGATTTTTCTGTGGGCCTGGTACAGAGGGAGAAGATGGGGAAGGCGGGGGAGCGGTGAGAGCAGCACCGTGATTCTGAGAATGAGGAAAAAGAGATAGAAAAGAATAATGGGAAAGGGTTTTGGGATTTTCCTGGCAACAAAACTTGATCAGTAGAACAGGTAGAGTAGAGGGGAAGACGGGAGTGAGTATCCCAAAAAGCCTGTGAGGGACTTTAAATTCTTCCTAACCTGTTGTCAGTGATGACAAAGCCACTTTAAAGGCCATTTTCATTACATCTCGGATAGGCGTCTGAGGGCACTCCTCAGCTGGTTTGAGTTTTGGGTTAGCTGGTAAGAGGACCTGGTGGGACCTGGTGCGGGCACTGACAGGAGAAGAGTGGAGTGAGTGGGCGGAAGGGGGCAATGGTCTGAGAACCGACGGAAATTTGGGTTTTTGATCTAGTAACTGGAGCTGAGAAATCAGGTTGCTGATGTGGGAGTGACAGCAGAGAGTCTGGAGCAGAAGGTGGGGGGTGAGGATCTATTGGAGAAGCATAGTTCAGGACGTGAACAAAGGAGGGAAAAGGCCTACACATAGGGGAATTTCCTTGGAAGGAAATTCCAAAAGGATGGATTCTTTAGAACACTTGCCGAAGTTAAAACGGTCACACAGAATTTGAGGATCTAGAGACCCCTCTGGGGGCCATCGGTTTTGGTTGTCTAATTGGTAATATGGCCAATGCTGTGTAATAAATTTGATGAGGAGTTTGGGTTCCACCAGGCAGCCCCGATATGCTCACATCCCCATTATTTACTGAAGAAGTCGGCTTTTCCCCCACACAGCCATGGCTGTTTGTGGCTTTGATAGTCTGCTGGGCAAACATAGTAGTCTAGGCTAGCCAACCTGCATCTGGCTCGCATGTCCCTACATCCATAATGTTTGTTTCCATTATCTATGGTACGGAAAAGATTTAATGGAATTTTAGTGGGATCCTCTTCATCAGAGATATCCCAATAGGAAAGACGTATAGCCAGCTGACAAATGTCTTGGTGGAGAGATGGCCACCAGGTCCCTAAGCGGACTTTATGCGAGATAGACCATACTTCTTGTCAGGTAGAATTTTTGATCAGCCATCGCTGCTGAACAGGCTGATGAGGGTTAGGACTACTGGTGGCCAAGGGGAGAGTCTATAGCCTTATCCACATGGAGAATATGCAATTTGAAATGGTTACCAGTCTTCTCCAGTTTCCAGCCAGATTCTGGACAGGGCGCAGGCTTGAGATGAGAATTAGGATACAGGAAGTGATTCCGTCTACCTTTACCACTGTAGGTTTTATAAGTAGCACCTGTTATGGTCCTGTCCAGCGATGTTCCAGGGATGACACCTGATGTTGTCTTATGTAGAGGAAGTCTCTTATTTGATATCGATGTGGAGTCCCCTCTTCACCAGGTTGGTAGGCAGTGGAGAGCTGTTTCGAGAGGTATTGATGAGTTCTTTCAAGAGTTTTAAGTCTGTCAAACAAGAGGGTGTTGAAGGGATCATTAGGTCTTAGAGTTGGGGTTAGGTCCCTTAGTGGAGGTGGGGCCCCATAGAGAATTTCATAGTGGGTGAGGTTACACAAAGAAAGAGAGGGAGTATTTCTTGCATGAAAAAGTGCATAAGGCAGGAGCATAGTCCAATCTTTTATGCCGCTCTCTAAGCTTAATTTTGTTAAGGTCTCTTTAATGGTTCTATTTATTTTTTTTTACCTGTCCTGAGCTGGGGGTCTATAAGCACAATGTAACTTCCAATTTATCCCCAGGGTCCTGGCTAACCCCTGACTTACTTGGGCCATGAATGCTGGGCCATGATCAGACACTATTACCTTAGGCAGGCCGTATCTTGGAAAAATATCTTTCAGGATCTTCTTGACCACCATTTGTGCATTTTTTTTTTTTTGTGGGGAAGGCTTCAATACATCCTGAAAATGTATCTACAAAGACTAGGAGATATTTAAGTTCATAAGTTGCTGGCTTAATTTCAGTAAAGTCCACTTCCCAGAATTGTCCTGGTCTGGTTCCTCATAGGTGCTTTCCTGCAGGAAGCTTGGAAGGATAAGCATTAACCTATTGACAGACCGGACATGCTTTTATTACCCGTTCAGTTATTTCCTTTTGCTGTGAGTCGGTTAGTGGAAAACTCTGTTCTTGATCCTTCAGGAATGCCTGCAGTTTCTTTGAACCAAGTTGTGTAACTTGATATACATTTTTAACGTAGTGTAGGGCTTTCTGGTTCTCCGGGGTCCATTGGAATTGGGCATCTCCCTTTAACAGCGGGTATAAAGGAGAAGTTAAGGACGCAAACACAGGAATCCATAACCTGCAAAACCCAGTAGTCCCAAGAAACTCTCTTGTGTTGTCTGCTGCTAGATGGGGGTGGTATCTGCACAACCGTTTGATTTCTGGGCTCAGTGAGCCATCGTTTACCGCCCCTAAGGGAATAGCCCAGGAAGATTACTTCTTGCTGACAAATTTGGGCCGTTTAGGCAGAAGCTCTATACCCGAGTTGAGGAAGCTCATATAATAGTGCTTTGGTCCCAGACTCACAGTTTTACTTGGTGTTGGCTGCCAGTAACAGGTCATCCACGTATTGAAGCTGGGTGACTTCGGGGTGAGTAGTTCTGAAGTTGTTGAGATCTCTGTGGAGGGCTTCATCAAAGAGAGTGGGAGAGTTTTTTAACCCTTGTGGGAGTCTAATCCAAGTTAGTTGACCAGACGTTCCGGTTTCTGGGTCTACCCACTAGCAGGCAAACAGCAACTGACTAACTTTATGCAGAGGCAAGCAAAATATAGCACCTTTTAAGTCCAGAACAGTATACCATTTATGCTCAGGGTTCAGAGTGATAAGCAGATTGTACGGATTAGTTACTGTGGGGTGAATGTCCTGCACTCTGTTGTTGATCTCTCTTCGGTCTTGAACTGGGGATAGTCCCCGGTTCCTGGCTTTTTTTTACTGGTAGCAGGGGAGTGTTCCAGGCCGATTGACAGGGCCTTAGGACCCTAAGGCCAGATATTTCAGAATATGGGGCCTTATCCCATCTTTACCTTTTTTGCTCAGAGGATATTGTTTGACATTGATTGGGGAGGCTGAGGTTTTTAACTCCACTGTTCTTGGAGGTTATTTCACAGCTAGGCCTAACCCCGCAGTTTTTGCCCAAGCATCTGAGAAATCCGTTATCCATTTCTCGGGTAGCTTGCCTGTTTGATCAGTCTTGGGGGGTGTGAAGAGTTGCTGTTCATCATCAACTGACATTTATAAAGCCAAGACTATAGGAGTTTTTACTGAAGGATTTAGAAATTTCATTTTGGGGCCTTCGGGGTTAAAAGTTGTTTTGGCCCAGAGCTTACTGAGCATATCTCTGCGCATCAATGGGGACAGGAATTCTGGGATTACTAGGAAGGAGTGATGGATTTTTCCTTTCCCCATGTCCATGGTCATCTTAGTTGTCTAAGTCTGATATTTACTACCATTAGCCCTTTGAACTAGAGACCTTTTATTTGATAGTGGGCCCAGTGGGGCCTTAAGGGCTGAGTATACTGTCCCTGTATCCACTTCAAAGTTTACTGGGATCCTCTCCACTTCAAAAGTTACCCTGAGCTCAGGGAAGGGATCTGAGCCCCGACTTTCATAGTCATCCTCCAGAGTCAGAATGGCTTGCTGGCGTGGCTGTCTCTTTCTAGGGCACTCTTTGGCCCAGTGTTCTTTTTCTTTACAGTAGGCACATTGATCTGAGGCCAGGGGTGGCCTCTGGCGTGCACCAAGGTATCCCTTCCTGTCTCCCTGTTTCTTAATTTCTGGCCTATTTATTGTTGTGACCAAGACCTTAGTCAATGCCTTAGTCTGTCTCTTGCATCTCTCATCTTCCCTTTGCTCCCTTTCGTTCTCTCTGTTTCTCACTTATACTATACTTTCTCGGCTTCTCAGACTAAATCTCTCAAGGTCATATCTTGTAATCCATCTACGTATTGTAACTTTCTTTTAATATCCAGGACAGCTTGCCCAATGAAGGCCATCATGACAGATGCATTTTGATCCTCTGCCTGAGGAACAAAAGGAGTAAATCTCCTATATGCCTCCATAATTCTCTCTAGAAACATAGAGGGATATTCATCAGGCCCTTGAATATTCTCTCTTAACCTGCCCAAATTACTTGGTTGCCTACCGACCGGTTGGAAACCCACTATTAGGGCCCGGCAATAAGTGGACAGATGCTCTCTACCTTCAAAGGTGTCAGGGTCCCACTTGGGTCAGTTCAAGGGGAATCTGGCTTTGATTATGTTGGGAAGTTGTGTTGGTCACCCATCTGGTCAGAGGATATTTTTTTCTAGCTTCCAGGAGGTTTCTCTCTCATTCCTCTGTCATGAAGAGAGTCCCTAGGATTTGTTGGCAGTCATCCCAAGTAGGCAGGTGTAAAAACGCCAGGGAGTTCTTTGAGTTCTTTTAGCTGGCCAGCTTCCTCCAGGAAATGAGGGGCTGTGTGTGATGCGGGGGAGTCATCTGGAGGGTGCTGGGCCGGCCTAACTTCCTCCAATGGCAGAGAGGCTGAGTCAGCAGCATTGGAATCACTTAGAGGTTGTTGGGTTTTGGGGACGAGGGCAGGGGATAAGAAGGGGGAGGAGAGTGCAGTAGAGTCTTGAGACTCAGGGAGAACAGAGGGTGGAGGAGGAGGAGCAGAGGGTTTTAGAGATAGAATCATGGTGGAAGGAGTAGGAGCGGGGGCAGGGACAAGAAAAGGCTTCTCCCATGGAGAAGGAGATTTGCAGAGGTCCTGCCAAGTTAAGATATATGGCTATTGATCTGAATGGCTATGTGGCCCCAGCTGAAAGACAATATCTCTGATTTTTCAAATTTGTGGGAAGTAGAAACATCCTTCTGGGGGCCATCCAACTCCAAAGGTGTGTCATTCTGAGGCACAGAGAGTCTGCCAGGTCCAGCGTTTTACTGAAAAAGAAAGATTCTGGGCCCTTAAGCGAACTTTGGTCCAGTGATCAAGGGTCAGGGAGAGAGGTATTGAAGTGCTCTGTCCCAAAATGAGAGATACACAAACAGTGAAAGCAATGGCACACTACACAGAGAAGACAAGACAATAAAGACAGGCAATGGACATCCAATACTGAGACCAGGACTGAGTACCCGGCAAAACCTGATGGACTGGCAATACCAAATCTGAAACAAAATATCACTGAGTTGAGGAGACTATTGTTCCTTGATTTCCTGAGTCCTCTCGGGTATGTCCCAGGGACGTGGCCTGTGGCTCTGTGACACATCTGTCAGCCACCGTCAGAGAGAGCTCACTCTCATCACCGATAGCGATTTTGGCAAACCCTAACCTGAAACCTGAAACCAGAAACAGTCGCCTTACTTACCCTGAAAGGAGCCCCTTGGGGGTCTTTCGTCCGCCGCTACTGGATCTCGCTGGTGCCTCCAGATGTAAAGTTCGGGCGAGCGTCGGAGGAAGAGACCACCAAGAGAATGTCTCATGCAACAGTAAAGGATTTATTGGAAGTCCAGCATTCTGAAGCTTACAGATCACTTGAAAAGAGCAGACAGCAATGAGAACAGCTTAAGCAGAACTTATATACTTTCCTTGGAGAGGGCAGGGAGGGAAGTTTATTGATGGTTGAGGGCAAGGGGGCGGTTTGCGTACAAACGGGTGAGGGTGTACATTCTGCAGTTTGGCAGTTGGGGACAGCACATTCTGGAAATAAGATTAGCAAACAGTCCTAAAGATATCATCAGTGTTTTGTTCAGCATACAGAAAACCAGGAAGTGACAATTACCTATTTTATTAACCTTTCACCAAAGTCTAAATGGAAAGTGAGCATGGATTACTAAAAACATCCATGTCCAGGTTGCCTAATGCTCTCAAATCAATCCTATTGGTGACTACATATTTGTTTCTTCCTAAGATTATATATTGAACCTCAACCCTGTTGAAAATGTCTAATCCTATCACTCACTTTGTATTTTGCCTGATTTCCTAATGTCTCTATTGATATCTGCTTTCCTACATATTTTCACAAGTTCATCATTGTGACTGACTCTTCACATGTGCTGACATTTACATTCACTCTCTATCTGAAACCCTATTGCTAAAGAACTTTTGGTCAAAATACTATACTCATTCTTTTCTCTATACCTACCAACTATCTTCCTAATCCTACCGACTATTCCTTTTTGACTGGATGATCTCTTCGACAATCAATCTTCCAAGGTACAAGGTCCTATGCCATTGTATATTGATTTATCTGAGACATCTGTGCAGAATATAATTCAAATTAAGTATCCCAATCAAGAGCCCAATGCCATTCTTGGATTCAAATCTTATTTAAATTTCTGTTTTCATACTTATATTTCACCAATATATTCTTGTAAATATCGCAAGTTCACAATACCATTGTTCATTTCTCAGTATGATTCCTAACCAAATTCGAACCTGTTACTACCCTAACCATACACTGTTCCCTCAAACTAAGTTTACAGATTAGCCAGGACAGAGTTTGTCTTACAATACAATAATCTAGGGTATCTTCCACCTGCTGAGAACATCAAAGGTCCATGCAGAAATGATACCCTGGAGAAGTTGCAGGCAGCTATGAAGGAACTAAGAGAGAAAAAGTCATATTCCATGGCAAACAACCTGGTCAGTATGAAGGGATGTGTCTGAATCAGCCTCTCATTTCCTAATGTAGAGAAGACTGATCAAACCATGCCTGTGTGGAAAGCTGTTCCCAGGTACCTATGGTTGATATACCATTCTAACTTGTGAAAGTGTCACAGGAAGTAGGAGCAGCCTCCATCTCATGGGACCCTTGGAAGCAACTGTTAGGACAAAGTGGTGGCCAAGGCAGTGACCTCATTCATTTCCTGAAGTAAGTGACCTCACCTCACTTCCTTGGTGATGGAAATCTCTGAACTTGAGATCCAGGAAGCCAGGCACCCATAGCCAGTCCCAGT
Source organism: Callospermophilus lateralis (assembly GCF_048772815.1). Taxonomy (NCBI): domain Eukaryota; kingdom Metazoa; phylum Chordata; class Mammalia; order Rodentia; family Sciuridae; genus Callospermophilus; species Callospermophilus lateralis. The sequence goes on along the minus strand of NC_135316.1, from coordinate 17,805,022 downwards.
CCCAGTCCTAGTGGTCTCACTTGTTGGGATTTACCAAGGACAGAGTCAGTCTTTCTTGGTACCTACTGATATGAGGATTGTCAAATGCCAGAAGAGCTCTGAAGAGGGACATTTCCTGAGAAAGCAGCTATTGGTTCACTGCCGGCTCCTGACAACTTCACATAGTTTGCCAAGGTGACCAGATCTGGGACCGGACAGGCTATTTCAGGGGAACATAGTATGGCCCACCAGTTAGAGGACACTCTGGATAGTCACAGACCTACTTGGGTTAAGGAGGTGCCTTTTTGGGTTTGGGTGTGAGTTTGTGGTTTTCTCTCAAGTTCTGAGAATAGGAAGGAAAGGCTCTTTGTGTGGATTGGAGTGGACTGTTTCTAGTAAGTTGTTTGACAATGCTAGTGTTTCTATGTCTGTGTATCCCACTGTGTCCGTGGTTGTAAACATTAGAAAAGAGAATGCATCAATGGATTTGTCCTGTCTAGTAGAAAACTTCCCAGAATTCATCCTGCCTAATTTATGAATGGACTGTGGCGTGCCTTATGGATGGGCAACACCTTGTAAATTCCTAAGTTCCTATTTTCTCCCTGAATTCTGGCCACTCTCCAGAATAGGCTCATGGTTTTGTGTCCAATATATGTAACACCTCCAAGCTCTGTGACATGTCCATATACTTGAGAGCTGTAGAGAATGGGAACATCTTAGAAAACTCAGATATCAGTGTTACCAGTAAACTCTCAGTGTAGAAACCCTGCTTTGGTTCATTTGCTTACCTATGGTTCTGTTGCCCTGAATGTCAGGAAGGTCTTTGCCTCAGGCCACCCCTTTGTGAAGCCTAAATAAAACAGTTTTCAAATGTAAATAAATGGGCATAATCTGTGGCTCTTTGCTTAATTGTTTTGGAAAGGGATGTGTCTGAATCAGCCTCTTGGCCATGTATGTGGTTGTGGCTTAGATTCTCAGCACATGATAGATTTAAGATAGATTCCATATGTGCAATCAAAAGCAAAATGGCCAAAAATCTTTTATTGTTTAAGAGTCTCTTGCCTTCCCCTGTTAGGTTCCTGACCTCTATCAAGTGAGAATAGGGATCCTTTGGGTCAAATGAGTTCTTCAAAGCCCTGCAGAGGTGCTTGTGTTTTCTTATGACTCCAAATAACATAAAGAATGTATCACTGAGAGTCAGTAGGCCTCAATTTGGAGAAGCAGAGCAGTATTAACGGCAGGACTATTGGATCATTTTAGGTTCACAGGAAGGGTGTCCATGCCACCCTGACTTTAGGCAAATGAGGGGTAAGGGAGAATATTTTGGACACTCTTTTGGGATGCGTCCCGCATTGAAACCTCCAGCCAGATGTTATGATGAGTGTCTATATTTAAGAAGATGAGGGCCTCGTGGGAGTGTTTTAGTTTTAATTGTGGTCATTTGTGTGGCAGTTGGAAGAGATGACTGGATCCACCTGGGCTTGAACTCTGGTGTCATTCCGCTTAAAGACTGAGTTCTGGATCAGACATCAAAGAAGTATTGCCATGAATTGTGTTTGGATTTTAGGAGGCCATGCATGAGATTCGCCCTTGGAATCGGAGATCTAGGCCCAGGGTGGCTTTTCACAGAGCACTGGGAATCTCATCCAGGATATCACATAATTTTATTCTGAATGACTTGGAAGCCATATTTGCTAGTCAAAACATTCATGGACCTCAATTTTAGACCTCAATGGGCCTGGATTCATGTGACCTTTTGGCCACTCTTTGGGAGGCCTTGGCTGTGTGAGTTCTCCAAAACTTTAATTGAAATGAGCTTCCTCACCATTGAATGATTCCTGAATGAATTGAAACCCACGGTGCCTCCAACTTCATCCTTGAAAATTGGCTAGATAAATACCATGAAATTTTTGAAATTCCAATGACCAGGTGGCACTGAAGAACCTTTGGATGTCCTGTTGCTGATCATGACTGTACCAGACAGTGCCTTGATTGACTGGGTTTCATGAAAATGGTGGAGAACAGAGATGCCATTAAGTTGGTGCCTGCTAAGAAGTGGGCCTAGAGCAGTGGTGAGCAAGTGTGTGATATAACATCTGTTGTGGGGTCATGTGGATCTGCCATTGGCTTCCAAATGGCTTGTGACTGACATGGTGCAGTCAGCAGACACTTATATGTAAAGGCATCTTGTTATATGGAGAGGTTTCAGGGCAATGTTCTGAATTAGGTTGCTATGGTCAAGGGGGAAACCTATGTAATATACAAGCCCTGTTGGTGCATTCTCCTGCAGACCATGACCCACCACACGTGACAGAACTTCCTTCAGCGTGGTGTCCCAGTTGAACTCCTTGTATTTCGTGAAGCAAGTACCAAACTCCGAGTGTAGCAGCAAAAAACACTATGAAAAGTGGAGGATGATAAAATAACTTCACAGTCCACATGGGGAGACACTTAGGCCCCAGTGGCTACAGTTTACCTACAAAGATAGAATTCAGCACTGCTGCCTCATGTTCATTGTAAAATAAGAATCCATGCCCTCCAGGTCACATAGATGCAGACCCAGCTTTGATGCTCTCACTACAAAGAGAATTAAGCACTGCTGCTTCATGTTCATTGGAGAATTATAAACCATGTCCTCCAGATCACAGAGATGCAGACCCAGCTTTGATGGTCTCATTAGAAAGGAAGCTAAAGCTCCTGACAACAACATGTATTTCAAAGCTCCTGACAACAACATGTATTTCAAGTGCCCAATCTACAGGCAGTTTCTCCAGACGTCTTTAGGCAGGCAATTCTCCATGTTTGTGGAGTTTTTACACTGTCCCTTACTTTTGGAAACTCCTCGACCATCTCCAAGTTTGTAAATTCCTGAGAATTTTCCATTTCAGATATGTATTCAAAGATTTTCTAACTCTTCTCCTCTAATTGTGTCTTACTTATGGTGAAGGTAATTCAAGGCATTGTTCTGAATGAGAGTGGGAAATTTTTTTTTGTAGCACACATTTGCATACACATTGATCCATTTTACAATTTTCCATTTGAAATACTGTATCCCTGACACGAACTCATACCTTACTAGACTCTGACTACTAATCCTAATATGATGGAGAAAGATACCCAAACAGAATGAAAATACAAGCATTTCAGAGAAGGCATGGTGTTTAGTTGGACTTCCCTTTGCATGATAAAGGGTAGGTTTTATAAATCAACTCAATTTTTAATTGAAATAGTCCTCCATGTTTTTTTAAAGTTAACAAATATGTGAATTCTTGTCTCCCTTTCTCTGTAGCCTCCTCAGCACATGTATTTTTTAAATGCACATATAGAATTCTACCTGGTATCACAAGTTGGCTGACTTGGCAGAAACAAATTGTGAAAAGAGATCACTTCTCCTAAACGGTGTTGGAACTGAAAATTCAAACTATGTGTGAGCTCCCTAGTAGAACAATATTATACATAAATCCATGTTTAGCAAAATAAATATTTTTGCATCTGTGGATGTTTTATATTACAGGAAAAATTACGATTGGCATACATATTGATATTTTTAATGTAATTTTTGTGTTTTTTGTATATATATATATATATATATATATATATATATATATATATATATATACACTCTCCACATTTTATAACATATGAAATATATGTGTCTTATATACACTCCATAAATTCATTCATGTTCATGTATGTGGATTTATAATCAACTTTTCACAAGATAATTCTCAGAAATACTCATCCACCTGAAATAAATATTTGTTTCCCGTACCGAAAACTAACTTCAATAAACAGTGCTTACATATCCTAATATTTCTACAGTAAATGATCCAGTTTAACATCAATGCAAGTAGATTCCTATGGGACATGATTTGTATTTTGACGTTCATTTTAATTCAACACTGGTACATTACTATTTCTTCAGTTTTTGCACATCATAGGATATATATTTCATCTAAAAGTTCAGAAATTTATAGGAATTTGTTTCACTTTCAATCACTTCCTGCTTCAGAACACATGTATTCCTCCATGTTACTTGACTCGTCTTTTCATGAGACTTCTTTCCAAACACATTATTTTTGATTTCCATAATCATTTTCAAAACTAAACTCACACACTTTTCAAGATAAACCATAACATTAATATTACCATTTGATGTATAACTGGTTGAAATGAATGTATGTATATCAACATAAGATTTCCTGTATATTTTCACATTTCAATTCAATCCATTATTTAAAGTTGGAATTAGTTATGCTATTTATTCACAGTATGGTCTATTAATGCAGTATCTCTATATTCTTAGACACAGTGTACACCTATTTGTCGCCCCAATACTAATTTATACCTCTTCAAAATATCGTTACCAGAAATGGTGGAAGAAATACTCATGTCACCTTATCTATATCTATATCTATCTATATCTATATCTATATCTATATCTATATCTATATCTATATCTATATCTATATATATATATATATATAATCACAGTAATATTCTGGACACATAAAGCAAAGGTCACACTCATGATTGTATCAAAGCTTAAATGGAAAGTGAGCATGGATTACTAGAACAACAGTGTCCAGGTTGCCTAATGCTCTCAAATGTATATCCTATTGGTGACTACATATTTGTTTCTTCCTCAGATTATATATTAAACCTCAAGCCTGTTGAAAATGTCTAATCCTATCACTCACTTTATACTTTGCCTGATTTCCTAATATCTCTATTGATATCTGCTTTTCTACATATTTTCCCCAGTTCATCATTGTGTCTGACACTACATATGCTGACATATACATTCACTGTCTACCCTAGACGCTATTGCTAAAGAAATTTTGGTCCAAATCCTATATTCACTCTTATTTCTAAACCTACTGACTATCTTCCTAATCCTACTGACTCTCGCTTTTTGACTCAATGTACTCTTCGACAATCAATCATCCAAGGTATAAGGTCCTAAGCCATTGTATTTCAATTTATCTGAGACATGTATGCAGAACATACTTCAAACCTAAGTATCCCACCCAAGGGCCCAATGCCCTTCTGGTTTCAAATCTTACCTAGATTTCTGTTTTCATACTTCTATTTCACCTATATATTCTTGTAAATATCACAGGTTCCCAATACCATTATTTATCAGGCAGAGAGATTCCTAACCCAAATCAAACATGATATTAACCCTAAACATACACTGTTCCCTCAATCTAACTTTACAGAAGAGGAGGGACAGAGTTGGTCTTACAATAAAGGACTGTAGGGGATCTTCCACCTGCTGAGAACATCAAAGGTCCATGCACAAATAATCCCTGGAGAAGATGTAGGCAGCTATGAAGGACCTGAGAGAGCAACAGTCAAATTCCATGGCAAACAACCTGGTCAGGATGAAGGGATGTGTCTGAATCAACCAACAACCTCTATCTTCTAAATGTAGAGAAGATGGACCAAACAAGGCCTGTGTGAAGAGCTGTCCCCAGGTGCCTATGGTTGATATATCATTCTAACTTGTGAAAGTGTCACAGGAGGTAGGGAGAGCCTCCATCTCATGGGACCCTTAGAAGTAACTGTCAGGACAAAGAGGTTGCAAAGGCAGTGACCTCATTGAGTTCCTGAAGGAAGTGACCTCACCTCACCTCCTTGGCGATGGAACTCTCTGAACTTGTGATCCAGGAATAGAGGCACCCAGAGTCAGTCGCACTCCCAGTCCCAGTGGTCTCACATGTTTCAATTTACCAAGGACAGAGTCAGTCTTTCTTAGTGCCTACAGATGTGAGGATGTCCAAATGCCAGGAAAGCTCTGAAGAGGGGCCATACCTTAGAAAGCAGGTAGTGGCTCACCTATGACTCCTGAAAACTTCACAGAGTTGGCCAAGGAGACCAGATTTGAGACAGGAGAGGCCATTTTAGGGGAATATAATGTGGCCCATCATTCAGAGGACACTCTGGATAGTCACAGACCTACTTGGACAAAGAGGGTGCCTTTGTGGGTGTGGGTGTGTGTTTTTGGTTTTGTCTCATGTTCTGAGAATAGGTAGGAAAGGCTGTTACTTTGGATTGGCATTGACTGTTTCTAGTAAGTCGTTTGACAAGGGAGTGCTTCTATATCTGTGTATCCCACTCTGTCCGTGATTGTAGACATTAGAAAATAGAATGCATCAATGGATGTGTCCTGTTTAGTAGAAAGCTTCCCAGCAGTCATCCTGCCCAAATTATAATTGGACTCTGGCTTGCCTTTTTGAAGCGCAACACCTGCTATCTTCCGAAGTTTCTGTTTTCTTCCTGAATTCTGGCCACTCTCCAGAATTGCCTCATGGTTTTGTGTCCAAGATATGTCCCACCTACAAGCTCTGTGATATGGCCATGTACTGGATAGCTGACGGGAATGGCGAGCATCTCAGAAAACTCAGATATCAGTGTGACCAGGAAAGTCTCAGTGGAGAAACCCTGCTTTGTGCCATTTGTTTAACTATTGTTTGTTGCCCTGAATTTCAAGAAGGTCCTTGCCTCAGGCCACTCCTTTGTGTAGCCTGAAGAAAACAGTTTCAAATGGAAATGAATGGGCATCACGTGTGGCTTTTTGCTTATTTGCTTTGGAAATGGATGTGTCTGAATTAGCCTCTTGGCACTGTGTGAGGCTGTAGTTAGATTCTCAGCACCTGATGGATCCAATGTTTTCATCCAAACCCAAAATGGCCAAAAGAGCAGTCATTGTGGATGAAGTCTCTCGCCTTCCTCTGTAAGGTTCCTGACCTACATCAAGTGAGAATAGAGATCCTTTGGGTCAAATGATTTCTTCAAAGCCCTGAAGAGGGAAGCTCAAAGGTGCTTGGGTTTTCTCATGTTTCCAATTAACATGAAGAATCTAAACCCCACAGTCGGTAGTCCTCAAATTGGAGAAAGAGAGCAGTATTAATGGCAGGCCTACTTGATCACTCCTGGTTCACAGGAAGGTTTTCAGGCCACCCCGACTTTAAGCAAATGAGGGTACAAGGGAGCACATTTTTGACAATTTCTTGGGCTGCCCCCCTCATGGAAACTTCCAGCCAGAGGTTATAATGAGTGTCTATATGGAAGAAGATGAGGGCCATGTGGAAGTGGAAGTGTTTTGGTTTTAATTGTGGTTATTAGTTGGACAGTTGAAAATGATGACTAGCTCCACCTGGGCTTGAACTCTGGTGTGATTCTCCTTAGAGACTGAGTTCTGGAACTGACCTCAGAGAAGTATTGCCATGAGTTGTGTTGGGATTTTAGGAGGCCATGCATGAGAGTAACACTTGGAATTGAGATGTATGTCCAGGAAAGCTTTCCACAAGGCACGGTGAATTTCAGCCAGGATATCACATGATTTTATTCTGACAGACTTGGCAGCCATAGTTGAGAATCAAAATACACATGGATCTCACATTGTAGACCTCAATGGGCCTGGCTTCATGTGACCTTTTGGCCACTTTTTTAGAAGACTTGCCTGTGTGTGTTCTCCAGAGCTTTCATTGAAATGAGCTTCCTCAACATTTAATGGTTCCTGAATGAATTGAAAATCATAGTGCTCCAACTTCATCCTAGAATAATGGCAAGATAAATACCATGGGATTTTTAAAATTTTCATGACCAGGTGGCACTGGAGAACCTTTTGATGTCCGTTTGCTGATCATGAGTATACCAGACAATGCGTGATTTACTGGGTTTCATGAAAATGATGTAGAACAGAGATGCCAGTAAGATGGAGCCTGCTTAGTAACTGGCCTAAAGCAGTGGTGGGCAGGTGTGTGATAAAACATCTGTGCTGGGGCCATGTGAATCTGCCATTGGCTTCCAAATGGCTTGTGACTGACATGGCTCAGTCAGGAGACCCTTACATGTTAAGGCATCTTGTTATATGGAGAGGTTTCAGGGCAATGTTCAGAATCAGGTTGCTATGGTCAAGGGGGCAAGCTATGTGGGATAGAAGCCTCATTCGTGCATTCTCCTACAGATCCTGACCCACCGCATGTGACAGAACTCCCTCCAGCACTATGTCCCAGTCGAAGTCCTTGTATTTCGTGAAGCAAATAACAAACTCCCAGTGCAGCAGCAAGACACAGCAGGAAAACTAGAGGATAACCAAATGGCTTCACAGTCAACACGGAGAGACACTTAGACCCCAGTTGCCACAGTTTACCTTCAAAGTGAGAATTCAGCACTGCCGCCTCATGTTCATTGAAAAATAAGATACCATGTCCTCCAGGTCACATTGATGCAGACCCAGTTTTGATGCTCTCACTACATATGAATCTAAGACTCCTGACAAAAAACATATATTTCAAATGCCCAAATTTAGAGGAAGTTTCTCAAGAAGTCTTTAGGCCTGCAGAGCTCCATGTTTGTGGAGTGTTTACCATGTCCCTTACTTTTGGAAACTCCTCTACCACCTCCAAGCTTGTGAACTCCTGAGCATATTCTATTCCAGATATGTGTTCACAGATTTTCTAACTCTTCTCCTCTAATTGTGCATTACATCATGCGAGGGTAATATCAAGGCATTGTTCTGGATGAGAGTGGGAAGATTTTTATGTAGCACATATTTGAAAACACATTGGGTTTATTTTTCCATTTTCCATTCGAAATACTGAATCGCTGACACTAACCCATTCCCTACTAGAATCTGACTACTAATCCTAATATGATGGAGAATAGTAACCCAAACAGAATAGAAATACAAGCAGTTCAGAGGAGGCATGGTGTATAGTTGGACTTCCCTTTTGCATTATATAGAGTAGAAGTTATAAATATAGTCAATGTTTATTGAAATAGTTCACCATGTGTATTGAAGTTAAGAAATATGTGAATTCCTGTCTCTCTGTAGCCTATTCAGCACATGTATTTTTATATGCACCTATAGAATCCTACCTGGAATCACGCGTACCTTCTTCTGAGGTGGGTGACTTGGCAGATACAAATTGTGAGAAGAGATCACTCCTCCTAAACGCTGTTGGAACTGAATATTCAACCGATGGTTGAGCTTCCCAGTTGAACAACATTATACAAAATCTATTTTTAGTAAAATGTATTTTTTTGGATATGTGGATGATATATATTTCATGATGAATTTCGATTGTCATATATATTGCTACTTTTTAATGTCTGTGTGTGTGTGTGTTTGTATGTGTGTGTGTATATATATATATATATATATATATATATATATATATATATATACACTCTCCAGATTTTTCAAAACATGAAATGTATGCGTCTTATAATACACTCCCTAAAATCATTCATATTCATGTATGTGGATTTATAATCAACTTTTCACAAGATTATTCTCAGAAATATTCATCCACCTGAAATTCATATTTGTTTTCTAATACTGAAAACAAACTTCAGTAAATGGTGCATACAAATCATAATATTTCGTCATTGCAAGATTGCCGTGAATAGAGTGCATCACACCCAGTGTACCGCACCACTGCACCCGTGAATAACGAGTTAGAACGACAAAAAACTATCTTGTTAGAAAATTACAGCAAAATGGGGGTGCACCAAAACCTATAAGAAGGATTTCTAGCACCATGGTTCGGTAATTGAGTCTCAAACATGAGCCAACTGTGCGATCCAATATCCGATCTGACTGATCCGCACGGCTCGCACAGTGGCTACAGATGGCGCGGCACCACCGAGATGCGACCAAAAAGCAGGGAGAAACGTTGATGCGGATTCTGTGGAATCCTGCCAGTAGAGCCTTCACTGAGGCCTTAGCTGAGTTAAGGATTTCAGACGGGAAGAAAGCGGTACAGTTATAATTCCCAAAATGGAAACTCCTCCAAGGAAACCAACGGCCACCATCTTGGAGAGCTGAAGTAACCACAGCCACTCTGCAATAGATTACAACAATAAAACAGGTGTGTGTTACTCAGCACATCTCCCATACATCGTGGATTTCACATAAAATCTTTTATAGGCTTTCCGGGGGAGAGATGATGAGAGCGAGCCTGCATAAAAATGGGGGAAAACTAGAGGCAACTGACCTTTAATTCCCCCTGCCATCAGCGGTGAAAATGAAACCTGTCTAGCCAGCGCTGCGGGAGGGGCAAGAGGAAAAAATCAAAACAATAGAATGCCGGGGTTCCTAATAGCCAACTGTGCGACCAGAGAACCGGGCTGATTGAATCCTGCAGCCAGGCACGCTGTTACAGATGGGGGGGCACCACTGAGAAGCGACCTCCAAGTAGGGAGAAATGTTGCTGCGGATTCTGTGGAATCATGCCTGTAGAGCCCCCACTGAGCCCCGGGCTGAGTTCAGGATTTCAGATGGGGAAGGAAGTGGTAAAGTTCTATCCCCCACAAAGGAAACTCCACCAAGAAAACCAGCGGCCACCATCTTGAAGAGCTGAAGTAACCACCGCCACTCTCCAACAGATTGCAACAATAAAACAGGTGTATGTTACTCAGCTCGTCTCTCATACAGCGGGGAATTCGCATAAAATCTCTCCTAGGCTTTCTGGGGGAGGGATTATCAGAGCGAGCCTGCATAAAGACGCGCGTTAAACTAGAGACACTTAACTTTCAATTCCCCTCGCATCAGTGGCAATTCTAGAAAACATCCCAGAGATGAAAAATCGATTGGATTGCCAAATCCTGGAAGCCTACAGGATCCCAAACATTTAAAACCATAATAGACCAACTCCAAGACATATAATTATGAAGATAGCCAACATACAGAACAAGGAGAGAATATTAAGTGCTATAAGAGAAAGGAGGCAGATTACATTCAGGGGTAAAGCAATTAGGTTAACAACTGATTTTTCATCACAGACATTGAAATCGAGAAGATCCTAGAACAATGTATTTCAAATGCTGAAAAATAATGGATTCCAACCAAGAATACTGTATCCAGCAAAATTAAGCTTCAGATTTGAAAATGAAGTTAAAGTCTTTCACAAGAAACAAAAGCTAAAAGAATTCACAGCCAGAAAACCAGCACTGCAAAGCATTTTGAGCAAAATACTACAAGAAGAAGAATTGAAAAATAGTGCTCAAAACTAACAGTGGGAGGTACCTCAGTAAAGGGGCAGGAAAATAACCATAAAAGTAAAAACTAGCCAACCTAAATTTTAATAAATAAATAAACATGACTGTAAGAACAAATCATATTTCAATTGTAACCTTAAATGTTAATGGCCTAAACTCACCAATCAAGATACATGGGCTAGTAACGTGGATCCAAAAACAAATCCAACAATATGTTGCCTTCAGGAGACTCATATGATAGGAAAAGACATACACAGGGTGAAGGTAAAAGGTTGGGAAAAATCATACCACTCACATGGCCCTCAGAAGCAAGAAGGAGTGGTCATACTCATATGGAATAAAATCAACTTCAAACCTAAGTTAATTAAAAGGGATAAAGAAGGACACTATATTGTGTTAAAAGGAACCATCCACCAACAAGACATAACAATTATCAATTTGTGTGCAAAAAGCAATGGAGCTGCAACGTTCATAAAACAAACTCTCCTCAAGTTCAAGAGTCAAATTGACTACAAAACAATAATTATGGGTGACTTCAACACACCACTCTCGGCATTAGACAGATCCTCTAGACAGAAACTGAATAAAGAAACTATAGAACTCAAAAGCACAATCAATAACCTAGACTTAACCGACATATATAGAATATATCAACCATCATCATGTGGATACATGTTCTTCTCCGTAGCAGCACATGGATCCTACTCAAAGATATATTATGCCATAGGGCAATTCTTAGTAAATATAAAGGTATGGAAATAATGCCATGCACCATATCTGATCACAATGGAATGAAACTGGAAATCAATGATAAAAGAAGGAAGGAAAAATCCTACATCACATGGAAAATGAACAACATGTAACTGAATGATCAATGGGTGACAGAAGACATAAAGGAGGAGTTAAAAAATTATTGGAGACAAATGACAATACAGACACAATGTACCAGAATCTAAGGGACACAGTGAAAGCAGTTTTAAGAGGGAAATTCATTTCTTGGCGTTCTTTCCTCAAAAAAAGAAAAACCAACAAATAAATGCACTCAAACTACACCTCAAAAACCTAGAAAAGGAAGAGCAAAACAACAGCAAATGTAGTAGAAGACAGGAAATAATTAAATTTAGAGCAGAAATCAACAAAATTGAAACAAAAAAAATTGAAAAAATTGATAAAACTAAAAGTTGATTCTTTGAAAAAATAAATAAGATCGACAGGCCCTTAGCCATGCTAATGAAGAGAAGAAGAGAGAGAACTCAAATTACTAACATACGGGATGAAAAAGGCAATATCACAACAGACACTACAGAAGTACAGAAGATAATTAGAAAGTATTTTGAAACACTATATTCCAATAAAATAGAAGATAGTGAAGATATCGATAAATTTCTTGAGTCATACGATCTGCCCAGATTGAGTCAGGAAGACATACACAATTTAAAGAGACCAACAACAAAGGAAGAAATAGAAGAAGCCAGCAAAGGACTACCAACCAAAAAAGCCCTGGACCGGATGGGTATACAGCAGAGTTCTACAAAACCTTCAAAGAAGAATTAATACCAATATTTTTCATGCTATTTCAAGAAATACAAAAAGAAAGAGCTCTTCCAAATTCATTCTATGAGGCCAACATCACCCTGATCCCGAAACCAGACAAAGACACTTTAAAGAAAGAAAACTACAGACCAATATCTCTAATGAACTTCGATGCGAAACTTCTCAATTAAATCCTGGCGAATCGAATACAAAAGCATATCAAAAAAATTGTGCAACATGATCAAGTAGGATTCATCCCTGGGATGCAAGGATAGTTCAATATACGGAAATCAATAAATACCATTCACCACATCAATAGATTTAAAGACAAGAACCATATGATCACTCGATAGATGCAGAAAAAGCATTTGACAAAGTTCAGCATCCCTTTATGCTCAAAACACTAGAAAAACTAGGGATTACAGAATCTTACCTCAACATTGTAAAAGCTATATATGCTAAAACTCAGGCTACCATCATCCTAAATGGAGAAAAACTGAAGGCATTCCCTCTAAAATCTGAAACAAGATAGGGATGCCCTCTATCACCACTTCTATTCAATTTAGTTCTTGAAATACTAGCCAGAGCAATTAGACAGACACAAGAAATTAATGGCATAAAAATAGGAAAAGAAGAATTTAAATTATTGCTATTTGCAGATGACATGATAATATATTTAACAGACCCAAAAGGGTCTACAAAGAAACGGCTAGAGTTAATAAATGAATTCAGCAAAGTGGCAGGATATAAAATCAACACGCATAAATCAAAGTCATTCCTGTATATCAGCAACAAAACTTCTAAAATGGAAATGAGGGACCACTCCATTCACAATATACTCAAATAAAATAAGATATTTAGGAATCAACCTAACAAAAGAGGTGAAAGATTTATATAATGAAAACTACAGAACCCTGAAGAGAGAGATAAAAGAAGATTTTAGAAGATGTAAAAATGAACCCTGTTCATGGATAGGCAGAACTAACATCATCAAAATGGCGATATTACCAAAAGTTCTCTACAGGTTTAAAGCGATGCCAATCAAAATCCCAACAGCATTTCTTGTAGAAAAAGATAAAGCAATCATGAAATTCTACTGGAAAAACAAAAGACCCAGAAAAACAAAAGAAACTCTAAGCAGGAAGTGTGAGTCTGGAATTATAGAGATACCAGAGTTCAAACTGTACTACAAAGCAATAGTAATAAAAGCAGCGTGGTACTGGTACCAAAACAGGAGGTGGACCAATGGTACAGAATAGAGGACACAGAAACCAATCAACAAAATTACAACTTTCTTATATTTGATAAAGGGGCTAAAAGTATGCAATGGAGGAAGGATAGCATCTTCAACAAATGGCGCAGGGAAAACTGGAAATCCACATGCAACAAAATGAAACTGAATCCCTTTCTCTCGCCATGCACAAAAGTTAACTCAAAATTGATCAAGGAGCTAGATATAAAATCAGAGACACTGCGTCTGATAGAAGAAAATGTTGGCTACGATGTACATACCGTGGGGTTGGGCTCCAAATTCCGAAATAGGACACCCATCGCACAAGAGTTAATAACAAGAATCAACAAATGGGACTTACTCAAACTAAAAAGTTTTTTTCTCAGCAAGAGAAACAATAAGAGAGGTAAATAGAGAGCGTACATGCTGGGAACAAATTTTTATCCCTCACACTTCAGATAGAGCCCTAATATCTAGAATATACAAAGAACTCACAAAATTAAACAATAAGATAACAAATAACCCAATCCACAAATGGGCCAAGGACCTGAAAAGACACTCACAGAGGAGGACATACAATCCATCAACAAGTACATGAAAAAATGCCCTCCACCTCTAGCAGTCAGGGAAATGCAAGTCAAAACCACCCTAAGATATCATCTCACTTCAGTAAGATTGGCAGCCATTATGAAATCAAACAACTATAAGTTTTGGCGAGGATGTGGGGAAAAGGGTACACTTGTACACTGCTGGTGGGACTGCAAATTGTTGATGCCAATTTGGAAAGCAGTATGGAGATTCCTGGGAAAGCTGGCAATGGATCCACCATTTGACCCAGCTATTGCCCTTCTCGGACTATTCCCTGAGGATCTTAAAAGAGTGCACTTTAGGGATAGTGCCACATCAATGATCATAGCGGCACAATTCACAATAGCTACACTGTGGAACCAACCTACATGACCTTCAATAGACGAATGGATAAAAAATGGGGCATCTATACACAGTGGAGTATTATGCAGCACTAAAAAATGACAAAATCATAGAATTTGAAGGGAAATGGATGGCATTAGAACAGATTATGCAAAGCGAAGCTATCCAATCCTTCAAAAACAAATGCCAAATGTTTTCTTTGATATAAAGAGAGCAAATAAGAACAGAACAGGGAAGAAGAGAATGAGGAAAACATTAACACTAAACGGAGATGAGAGGGGGGAGAGAAAGGGAGAGAGAAGTGAAAGCATATGGAAATGGTAGGAGACACTAAATGTTACACAAAATTACATATAAGAGGTTGTGAGGGGAAAGGGTGGAAAACAAGGAAGAGAATTGAACAACAGCAGATGAGGTAGAGAGGGTAGATGGGAGGAGAGGGGAGGGGGATAGTAGGGGATAGGAAAGGTAGCAGAATACAACAATCATTAATATGCCATTATGTAAAAATGAGTGAGTGTGTAACTTATGTGATTCTGCGATTTGTATTGGGCTAAAAAGGGGAGTTCATAACCCAATTTAGTCAAATGTATGAAAGATTATATAGCATGAGCTTTTTAATGTTTTGAACATCCAAAAAAAATAAAAAAAAGGGAATTTAATTTCCAATATTTGAGACATTTTACAACTTTATTTTTAATAAAATTGTCTTTTATTTGTTATCTTACTTGCTGTTATCTGCCTTTCAGTTTGAAAAAAACTATGTGCTGTAGCCATTCATCCATGTTGTATGTAACAGAAATTTTTGAGTGTCTCCATATCACCAGATTGGCAAGGCATCAAGGTTTCCTTCACAAACAAGATGAAGGCTTTTCCATAAGAAATTTAATATTCTGCAATACATTTTTTTTAACTTTCCAATTAAATTTCAAATATTTAAAAAAAAAAAAAAAGATCTAAACCCCACAGTAAGAAGGCCTCAAAGTGGAGAAGTGGATCAGTATTAATGACAGGCCTATTTAATCACTCCTGGTTCACAGGAAGGGTGTCCAGGCCACCCTGAATTTAGGCAAATGAGGGGCAAGGGAGCTTATTTTGGGCACTGTCTTGGGCTGCTCCCCTCATGGAAAACTCTAGCCAAAGGTTATAAGGAGTGTCTATGTGGAAGAAGATGAGGGCCATGTGGGAGTGTTTTGGTTTTAATTGTGGTCATTTGTGTGGCAGTTGGAAGACATGACTGGGTCCAACTGGGCTTTAACACTGGTGTGATTCCCCTTGGAGAATGCGTTCTGGAACTGACCTCAGAGAAGTATTGCCATGAATTATGTTGCGATTTCAGGAGGCCACACATGAGAATCGCCCTTGGAAACTGAGATTTAGGCCCAGGGTGGCTTTCCCAAGAGTACTGGGAATCTCAGCCAGGATATCACATGATTTTATTCTGAAATACTTGGCAGCCATAGTTGAGAGTCAAAACACACATGGACCTCACATTGTATACCTCAATTGGCCTGGCTTCTTGTGACCTTTTGGCCACTCTTTGGGAAGCCTTGCCTGTGAGAATTCTCCAGATCTTTTATTGAAATGAGCTTCCTCAACATTTAATGGTTCCTGAATAAATTGAAACCCACAGTGCCAACAACTTCATCTGTGAAAAATGGCTAGATAAATACCATGAATGTTTAGAAATTCCCATGACCAGATGGCACTGGAGAAACTTTGGATGTCCTTTTGCTGATCATGAGTATACCAGACAGTGCCTTGATTGACCAGGTTTCATGAAAATGTGTAGAACAGAGATTCCAGTAATTTGGAGCCTGCTGAGTAGTGGGCCTAGAGCAGTGGTGGGCAGGTGTGTGATAAAATATCTGTGGCGGCACCATGTGGATCTGCCATTGTCTTTCAAATGGCTTGAAGCAGACATGGTGCAGCCAGCAGACCATTCTATATAAAGGCATCTTGTTATATGGAGAAGTTTCAAGGTAATGTTTAAAATCAGGTTGCTATTGTCAAGGGGGCAAGCTATGTGGGATAGAATCCTGGTTGGTACATTCTACTGCAGACCCTGACCTACCAGACGTGACAGAACTCCCTCCAGCACTGTGTCCCAGTTGAACTCCATGTATTTCGTGAAGCCAATACCAAACTACCAGTGCAGCAGCAAGAAACACCACAAAAATTGGAAAATGACCAAATGGCTTCACAGTCCACACGGGGAGAAACTTATCCCCCAGTGGCAACAGTTTACCTACAAAGAGAAAATTCAGCACTGCTGCCTCATGTTCATTGGAAAATCAGAAACCATGTCCTCCAGGTCAAATAGATGCAGACCCAGCTTTGATGGTATCACTATAAAAAAAGCTAAAGCTCCTGAAAACAACGTATATTTCAAGTGCCCAACCTCAAAGGCAGTTTCTCAAGAAGTGTTTAGGCCACCAGAGCTCCATGTCTGTGGAGTGTTTACCATGTCACTTACTTTTGGAAACTCCTCTACCACCTCCAAGGTTGTGAACTCATGAGCATTTTCCATTCCAGATATGTGTTCACAGATTTTCTAACTCTTCTCCACTAATTGTGACTTACTTTGGGCAAAGGTAATGTCAAGTCATTGTTCTAGATGAGAGGGGGAAGATTTTTTTGTAGCACATATTTGCATACCCATTGGATTGATTTTCCAATTTTTCATTCGAAATACTGAATCCCTGACACTAACCCATACTCTACTAGACTCTTACTACTAATACTAATATGATGAGAAAAATAACCCAAACAGAATAGAAATACAAGCATTTCAGAAGAGTCATGGTGTATAGTTTACTTGTCTTTTGCATGATATAAGGTAGGAGTTATAAATCTAGTCAATTATTTGTTGAAATAATTCTCCATGTGTTTTTAAAGTTAAGAAATATGTGAATTCCTGCCTTTCTTTATCTGTAGTCTTTTAAGCACATGTATTTTTATATGCACAAATAGAATCCTACCTGGTTTCACACGTACATTCTTCTGAGGTGGCTGACTTGGCAGATACAAATTGTGAGAAGAGATCACTCCTCCTAAACGCTGTTGGAACTGAAAATTCAACCCATGAGTGAGCTTCCTAGTTGAACAACATTATACATACATCCATGTTCAGTAAAATGAATATTTTTGGATATGCGGATGAGTTATTTTTCATGATGAATTTCAACTGGCATATATATATTGCTACATTATAATGTGTGTGTGTTTGTGTGTCTATATATATATATATATATATATATATATATATATATATATATTCCAGATTTTCAAAATATGAAATATATGTGTCTTTCTATACACTGCCTAAATTCATTCCTGTTCCTGTATGGGGATTTATAATCAATTTTTCACAAGATTATTCTCAGAAATATACATCCACTAAAATACATATTTGTTTCCTAGTACTGAAAACTAACTTCAGGGAATGGTGCTAACAAATCCTAATATTTCTACAGTAACTAACCCAGTTTACCATCAATGCAAGTATATTCCAATGGGATATGATGTTTTTGTTAAAGTTCATTTTTATTGAAACCTGGTACGTTATTATTTCTTCAGTTTATGGACATCATAAGGTATATCTTTTCATTCACAAGTTCACAAATTTATAAACATTTGGTTCACTTTCAATCACTTTCTTCTTCAGAACACATATATTCCTCCATGTTTCTTGACTGGTCTTTTCACTAGACTTCTTTCTAAACATATTTTTTTTCGATTCCATAATCATTTTTGACGCAAAACTGACACACTATTCATGATGAATGGTAACCCTAATATTACCATTAGATATATAACTGGTTGAAATGAATGTATGTATATCCATATAAGATTTCCTATATATTTTCAGATATCAATACAATCCATTATTTAAATCTGGAACCAGTCATATAATTTATTCACAGTATGGTCTATTAATGCATCATCTCTATATTCATCAATAGAGGGTAAACCTATTAGTATCCTTAGTACTAATTTATAAATTTTCAGAATATTGCTCCCAGAAATGGTGGAAGAAATACTCATGTCACCTGATATACATATACATATTATCACAGTAATATTCTGGACACAAAATGAAAAGGTCACACTTATGATTGTACCAAAGCATCAATGGAAATTGAACATGGATTACTAAAAACATGCATGTCCAGGTTGCCTAATGCTCTCAAATGTCAACCCTATTGGTGACTACATATTTGTTTCTTCTTAAGATTATATATTCAACCTCAAGCCTGTTGAAAATGTCTAATCCTATCACTCACGTTATACTTTGCCTGATTTCCTAATGTCTCTATTGATGTCTGCTTTCCTACATATTTTCCCCAGTTCATCATTGTGCCTGACTCTTCACATGTGGTTTCATTTATATTGACTCTCTAACTGAAACCCTATTGCTAAAGAACTTTTGTTCCAAATCCTAGAGTCATTCTTCCTCCTAAACCAACTGACTATCGTCCTAATCCTACAGACTATCCCTTTTTGACTGGATGTTCTCTTCTACATTCAATGATCTGAGGTACAGGGTCTTATGCCATTGTATATCGATTTAACTGAGACCTCGGTGCAGAACATAATTCAAGCTAAGCATCCCAATCAAGGGCCTAAATCCTTCTGGGATTCAAATATTACCTAGATTTCTGTTTTCATACTTATATTTCACCTCTCTATTCTTATAAATATCGCAGGTCCCCAATATCATTATTCATCCAACAAAATGATTCCTAACCCAAATCAAACATGCTATTAACCATAACCATACACTGTTCACTCAATCTCACTTTAAAGAAGAGCAGAGACAAAGTTGGTCTTACAATACAGGAAGTTAGGATATCTTCCAACTGCTTAGTACCTCAAAATCCATGCAGAAATGATCCCTGGAAAAGATGTAGGCAGCTCTGAAGGACCTGAGCCAGCAAAAGTCTTCTTCTTTTGCAAACAACCCGATCAGGATGTAAGGATGTGTCTGAATCATCCTATCTCTTCTTAATGTAGGGAAGATGTATCAAACAAGGCCTGTGTGGAGAGCTGTTCCCAGGTGCCTAAGGTTTCTGTACCATTCTAACTTGTGAAAATGTCACAGGAAATAGGGGCAGCCTCCATTTCCTGAGACCCTAGGAAGCAACTGTTAGGAAAAAGTGGAGGCCAAGGCGGTGACCTCATTCATTTACTGAAGTAAGTGACCTCACCTCACTTCCTTGGTGATGTAACTCTCTGAATTTTGTGATTCAGGAAACCAGGCACCCAGAGTCAGTCCCTGTCCCAGTTCCACTGTTCTCACTTGTTTGGATTTACCAAGGACAGAGTCAGTCTTTCTTGGTACCTACTGATGTGAGGGTGGCCAAATGCCAAGAAAGCTTTGAAGATGGTCCTTTCCTGAGAGGGCAGGAAATGGCTCACCACTGCCTCACGACAACTTCACAGAATTGGCAAAGGAGACCAGATCTGAGACAGGACTGGCCATTTCTAGGGAACATCGTATGGCCTACTAGTCAGAGGACACTCCGGATAGTAACAGACCTACTTGGGGGAAGAAGGTGCCTTGGTGTGTGTGGATGTCAGTTTGTGGTTTTGTCTCATGTTCTGAGAATAGGCAATAAAAGAGGTTTGTTTGGTTTGGAGTTGACTGTTTCTAGTAAGTCATTTGAAAAGGAGACTGTTTTTATGTCTGTGTATCCCACTGTGTCCTTGGTTGTAGATATTAGAAAAGAAAATGGCTCAATTTGTGTGTCCTGTTTAGTAGAAAGCTTCCCAGCATTCATACTGCCCAATTACTAAATGGACTGATGCTTGCCTTATCCATGGGCAACACCTGCTATCTTTCTAGTTCCCATTATTCCCTGAATTCTGGCCACTCTCAAGATTAGTTTCATGTTTTTGTACAAGATATGTGCCACCTCCAACCTCGGTGACATGGCCATGTACTGGATAGCTGAAGGGAATGGCAAGCATCACAGAAAACTCAGATATCAGAGTGACCAGGAAAGTCTCAGTGGAGAAACCCTGCTTGGGGCCTTTTGATTACCTATTGTTCTGTTTCCCTAAATGTCAGAAAGGTCTTTGCCTCAGCCCAAATCTGTGTGAAGATTGAAGAAAAGAGTTTTCAAATGGAAAGGAATGGGCATCACCTCTGGCTCTTTGCTTAATTGCTTTTGAAAGGGCTGTGTCTGAATAAGCCTCTTGGCCCTGTGTGAGGCTGTGGTTTAGATTTTCAGCACCTGATCGATCTAAAAAAAGATCCCATGTGTGCATCCAAAACCAAAATGGCAAAAATATCAGTCATTGTGGATGAAGCCTCTCGCCTTCCTCTGTAATATTCCTGACCTCTATCAAGTGAGAATAGGGATACTTTGTGTCAAATGAGTTCTTCAAAGCCCTGAAGAGGCTATCTCATAGGTGATTGGGTATTCTCATGACTCCAATTCACATAAAGAATCTAAACAACACAGTCAGTAGGCCTCAAATTGAAGAAGTGGAGCAGTATGAATACCAGGCCTATTGATCAATCCTGGTTCACAGGAAGGGTGTCCAGACCACCCTGACTTTAGGCAAATGAGGAGCAAGGGAGCTTATTTTGGACACTCTCTTGGGCTGTTCCCCTCATGGAAAGCTCCAGGCATAGGTTCTGATGAGTGTCAATATGGAAGAAGGTGAGGGCCATGTGGGAGTGTTTTGATTTTAATTGTGGTCATTTGTGTGGTGGTTGGAAGAGATGACTAGGTCCACCTGGGTTTGATCTCTGGTGTGATTCCTTTTAGAAACTAAGTTCTGGAACTGACCTCAGAGAAGTATTGCCATGAATTGTTTTGGGATTTTAGGAGGCCACGCATGATAGTCACACTTGGAAACTGAGATCAAGGCCCAGGGTGTCTTTCCACAGAGCACTGGGAATCTCAGCCAGGATATTACATGATTTTATTCTGAAAGACTTTTAAGCCATAGTTGAGAGTCAAAACATTCATTGACCTCACATTGTAGACCTCAATTAGCCTGGCTTCATGTGACCTTTTGGCAACTCTTTGGGAAGACTTGCCTGTGAGTGTTCTCCAGAGCTTTCATTGAAATGAGCTTCCTCAACATTAATGGTTCCTGTATAATTTGAATCGCACATTGGAGGATGACCAAAGGGCTTTACAGTCCACATGGAGAGACACTTAGCCCCCAGTTGCCACAGTTTACCTACAAAGAGAGAGTTTAGCACTGCTGCCTCAAGTTCATTGGAAAATCAGAAACCATATCCTCCAGGTCACATAGATGCAGACCCAGCTTTGATGGTCTCACTACAAAGGAAGCTAAATCTTCTGACAACAACATATATTTCAAGTGCCCCAACTCAGAGGCAGTTTCTCAAGAAGTATTTAGGCTGGCAGAGCTCCATGTTTGTGGAGTCTTTACCCTGTCTCTTACTTTTGGAAACTTCTGTACCTCCTCCCAGGTTGTGAACTCCTGAGCATATTCCATTCCAGATATGTATTCACAGTTTTTCTTACTCTTCTCCTCTAATTGTGTCTTAATAGGGAAGAAGCTAATGTCAACGCATTGTTCTGGAGGAGAGTGAGAAGATTTTTTTCTAGCACATATTTGCATTCACATTTGATTGATTTTCCTATTTTCCATTTGAAATACTGAATCCCTGACACTAATCCATACACTACTAAACTCTCACTACCCATCCTAATATGATGGAGAAAAAGAAACATAACAGAATAGAAATACAGGCCATTCATAGGAGGTATGGTGTAAACTAGGACATGCCTTATGCTTTATCAAGGGTATGTGTTATAAATCTAGTCAACTTTTCATTGTAATACTTCTCCATGAGTTTTTAAAGTTAAAACATATGTTAATTCCTGTCTTCCTTTCTCTGTAGCCTATCGGCACATGTAGTTTTTTTATGCATATAATGAATCCTACCTGGTATCACACGTACATTCTTGTGAGCTCACTGATTTTCAAATATACAAATTGTGAGAAGAGATCACGCCCCCTAAATACTGATGGTACTGAAAATTCAACCAATGGGTGAGCTTCCTAATAAAAAATATTATACATTATTCCATGTTCAGTAAAATGAATATACTTGGATATGTGGAGGAATTATTTTAATGATGAATTTCGATTGGAATATATATTGCTACATTTTAATGTGTGTGTGTGTGTGTGTGTGTGTGTTTGTCTCTCTCTCTTTCTCTCTCTCTCTCTCTCTCTCTCTCTCTCTCTCTCTCTCTATATATATATATATATATATATATATATATATATATCCAGATTTTCCAAAATATGAAATATATGTGTCTTATTATACACTGCCTAAATTCATTCATGTTCCTGTGTGTGGCATTATAATCAACATTTCACAACATTATTCGCAGAAATATCCAACCACCTGAAATACATATTTGTTTCCGAGTACTGAAAACTAAATTCAGTGAATGGTGCTTACAAATCCTAATATTTCTACAGTAACTGACCCAGTTTAACATAAATGCAAGTAGATTTCTATTGGACATCATGTGTATTTTGAAATTCATTTTTACTCAACACTGGTACATTACTATTTCTTCAGGTTATGGACATCATAGGATATATCATTTCATCAACAAGTTTTCATATATATATGCATTTGGTTCACTTTCAATCACCTCCTCCTTGCAGAACACAAGTATTCCTCCATGTTTCTTTACTGGTCTTTTCACTACACTTCTTTCAAAACACGTTATTTTCGATTCCATAATCATGTTTGAAGCAAAACTCACACACTCTTCATGATAAACCATAACCCTAATATTCCCATTAGATATATAACTGGTTGCAATGAATGTATGTATATCAATGTAATATTTCCTGTATATTTACAGGTATCAATTCATTGATTATTTAAAGTTGGAACTAGTTATATAATTTATTCACAATATGGTCTATTCATGCATCATCTCTATATTCATCAACACAGGGTAAACCTATTTATATCTCCAGTACTATATTATAAGTTTTCAAAATATTGCTCCCCATAATGGTGGAAGAAATACTCATGTCACCTGATATACACATACATTTTATCACAGTAATAATCTGGAAACAAATTGCAAAGTTCACACTTATGGTTTTACCAAAGCCTAAATGGAACTTGAGCATGGAATACTAAAAATATGATGGCCAGATTGCCTAATGCTCTCAAATATTAATCCTAATGGTGACTACATATTTGTTTCTTCCTAAGATTATATATTCAAACTGAACCCTGTTGAAAATGTCTAATCCTATCACTCACTATATACTTTGCCTGATTTCGTAATGTCTCAATTGATATCTGCTTCCCTATATTTTCGCCAGTTCATCATTGTGACTGACTCTTCACCTGTGCTGACATTTACATTCATTCTCTAACTGAAACCCTATAGCTAAGCAACTTTTGGTCCAACTACTAGACTCACTATTCTTCTTAAACATACTGATTATCTTCATAATCCTATGGACTATCCATTTTTGACTGGATGTTCTCTTCTACATTCAATCATCTGAGGTTTTGGGACTTATGCCATTGTATATCAATTTATCTGAGTCCTCGGTGCAGAACATTATTCAAGCTAAGTATCCCAATTGAGGGTGCAATGCCCTTCTGGGCTTCAAGTCTTTTCTAGATTTCTGTTTTCATACTTATATTTTATGTCTATAGTCTTATAAATATCGCAGGTTCCCAATACAATTATTCATCCAGCAGAATGATTCCTAAGCCAAATCGAACATGCTTTTAACCCTAACCATACACTCTTCCCTCAATCTCACTTTACAGAAAGCAGGGACAGAGTTGGTCTAACAATAAAGTAAGGTAGGGGATCTTCCACCTGCTGAGAACCTCAAAAGTCCTTGCAGAAATGACCTCTGAAGAAGATGTAGGCAGCTATGAAGGACCTGAGAGAGAAAAAGTAATATTCCATGGCAAACAACACGGTCAGGATGAAAGGATGTGTCTGAGTCAGCCTCTCTCTTCTTAATGTAGGGAAGATGGACCAAACCAGACCTGTGTGGAGAGCTGTTCCCAGGTGACTATGGTTTCTATACCATTCTAACTTGTGAAAGTATCACAGGAAGTAGAGGCAGCCTCCATGTCAGGAGACTGAAGGAAGCAACTTTTAGGACAAAGTGGTGGCCAAGGCAGTGACCTCATTCAGTTCCTGAAGGAAGTGACCTGATCTATTTCCTCTGTAATGGAACTCTCTTAATTTGGGATCCAGGAAGCTAGGCACCCAGAGCCATTCACAGTCCCAGAGGGCTCACTTCTTTGGATTTACCAAGGACAAAGTCAGTCTTTCTTGGTACCTACTGATGTAAGTGTGGCCAAATACCAAGAAAGCTCTGAAGAGGGGTCTTTCCTGAGAGGACAGGAATTGACTCACAACTGCCTCCTGACAACTTCACAGAGTTGACCAAGGACAGCAGATCTGAGACAGAAAAGGCCATTTATGGGGAACATCGTATGGCCTACCAGTCAGAGGACACTCCAGATAGTCACAGACCTACTTGGGGAAAGGAGGTGCATTTTTGGGTGTGGGTGTGGGTTTGTGGTAATTTCTCATGTTCTGAGAATAGGTAAAAAAGGTGGTTTGTTTGGTTTGGAGTGGACTGTTTCTAGTAAGTCATTTGACAATGTGAGTGTTTCTATGTCTGTGTATCCCACTGTCTCAGTGGTTGTAGACTTCAGAAATTAGAATGCCTCAATGGGTGTGTCCTGTCTAGTGGAAAGCTTCCCAGCATTCATCTTGCTCAATTTATGAATGGACTGCGGCTTGCCTTATCCATGGGCAACACCTACTATCTTCCTAAGTTCCTGGATTCTTCCTGAATTCTGGCTATTCTCCAGAATAGACTCATGGTTTTTTGTCAAAGATATGTACCACCTCCAAGCTGTGTGACATGGTCATGTACTGGATAGCTGAAGGGAATGGCGATCATCTCAGAAAACTCAGATATCAGTGTGACCAGTAATATCTCAGTGGAAAAACCCTGCTTTGAGCCTTTTGATTACCTATTGTTGTGTTGCCCTGAATGTCAGGAAAGTCTTTGCCTCAGGCCACCCCTTTGTGAAGCCTGAAGAAAAGTTTTCAAAGAGAAATGAATGGGCATCACCTGTGGCTCTTTGCTTTATTGTTTTGGAAAAGGATGTGTCTGAATCAGCCTCTTGGTCTTTTTTGAGGCTGTGGCTTAGATTGTCAGAACCTGATGGATCTAAAGAATTATCCCATGTGTGCATTCAAAACCAAAATGGAAAAAAGATCAGTCATTGTGGATGAAATCTCTCGCCTTCCTCTGTAAGATTCCTGATCTCCATTAAGTAAGAATAGGGATCATTTCTGTCAAATGAGTTCTCCAAAGCCCTGCAGAGCCCAGACAATAGGTGCTTGGGTTTTCCCATGACTCCAATTCACACAAAGAATCTATACCCGACCGTCATTAGGCCTCAAATTTGAGAAGTGGAGCAGTATTAGCAGCAGGCCTTTTTGATCACTTCTGGTTCACAGAAAGGTTGTCCAGGCCACCCTGACTTTAGGCAAATGAGGGTCAAAGGAGATTATTTCTGACACTGTCTTGGCCTGCGCCCCTCATGGAAACCTCCAGCTAGAGGTTTTGATTAGTGTCTATATAAAACATGAAGAAGGCCGTGTGGGAGTGTTTTGGTTTTAGTTGTCGTCATTTGTGTGGCAGTTGGAAGAGATGCCTGGGTCCACCTGGACTTGAACACTGTTGTGATTTCCCTTAGAGACTGAGTTTTGGAACTGACCTCAGAGAAGTATTGCCATGAATTGTGTTGGGATTTTAGGAGGCCACGCATGAGATTCACCATTGTAAACTGAGATCTAGGCCCAGCGTGGCTTTCCACACAGCACTGGGAATCTCAGCCAGGGTATCACATGATTTTATTCTGAAAGATTGGCAGCCATAGTTGAGAGTCAACACAGACATGGACCTGACATTGTAGACCTCATTGCACCTGGCTTCATGTGACCTTTTGGCCACTCTTTGGGAAGCCTTGCCTGTGAGAGTTCTCCCGAGGTTTCATTGAAATGGGATTCCTCACCATTTAATGGTTCCTGTATAAATTGAATCCCACAGTTCTTCCAATGTCATTATGGGAAAATATCTAGATAAATACCATGAATTTTTTGAAATTCCCATGACCAGGTGGCACTGGAGAACCTTTGGATGTCCTGTTGCTGATCATGATTTTACCAGATCGTGCCTTGATTGACTGGGTTTCATGAAAATGGTGTAGAACAGAGATGCCAGAAAGTTGGAGCCTGCAGACTAGTGGGCCTAGAGCAGTGGAGTGTAGGTGTGGGAAAAAAAAAACATGTGTGGTGGGGCCACGGGGATCTGCCATTGGCTTCCAAATGACTTGTGACTTACATGGTACAGCCAGCAGACCCTTCTATGTAAAAGCATCTTTTTATATTGAGAGGATTCCTGCCAATGTTCAGAATCAGGTCGCTATTGTCAAGTTGAAAAGCTATGAAGGATTGAAGCCACATTGGTGCATTTTCCTGCAGACCCTCACCCACCACACGTGAGAGTACTCCCTCCAGCCCTGTGTCCCAGTTGAACTCATTGTATTTCATGAAGTCAATAGCAAACTCACAGTGCAGCAGTAAGAAACACCACAAAAGTGGAGGATGACCAAATGGCTTTACAGACCACACGGTGAGATACTTAGACCACAGTGGCCAAAGTTTACCTACAAAGAGAGAATTCAGCACTGCTGCCTCATGTTCACTAGAAAATAAAGAACCATGTCACCCAGGTTACATAGGTGGAGACACAGCATTGATGGTCTCACTACAAAGGAAGCTAAAGCTCCTGACAGCAAGATATATTTCAAGTGCCCAACCTCACAGGGAGTTTCTAAAAAACTCATTAGTTCAGCAGAGCTCCATGTTTGTGGAATGTTTACCCTCTCCCTCACTTTTGGAAACTGTTCTACCTCCTACAAGGTTGTGAACTCCTGAGCATTTTCCTTTCCACATATGTATTCACAAATTTTCTAACTCTTCTCCACTAATTGTGTCTTATTTGGGGCGAAGGTAATGTCAAAGCATTGTTCTGGATGAGAGTGGGAAGATTTTTGAGTAGCACATATTTGCAAACACATTAGATTCATTTTCCTATTTTCCATTTGAAATACTGAATCCCTGACACTAACCCATACCGTACTAGAATCTGACTACTAATCCTAATATGATGGAGAAAAAGAATCCTAACAGAACAGAAATACAGGCCTTTCATAAGAGGCATGGTGTATACTTGGACTTGCCTTCTGCTTTATCAAGGATATGTGTTATAAATCTAGTCAAATTTTCATTGTAATATTTCTCCATTAGTTTTTAAAGTTAACACATATGTAAATTTCTGTCTCCCTTTCTCTGTAGCCTATTCATCACATGTATTTTTTTATGCGTATTTAGAATTCTCTCTGGTATCACACGTACATTCTTCTGAGCTCGTTTATTTTGGAAGATACAAATTGTGAGAAGAGATCACTCCCTCTAAATCCTGATGGAACTAGAAATTCAATCTATGGGTGAATTTCCTAGATGAACAATATTATGCATAAATGAATATTCAGTAAAATGAATATTTTTGGATATGTGGATGATATATATTTCACGATGAATTTCGAATGGCATATATATGGCTACATTTTAATGTCTGTGTATGTGTGTATCTATGTAATTATCTATCCATCTATCTATCTATACAGATATAGACATCGACTCTCAAGATTTTCCAAAATATGAATTATATGTGTCTTATTATACACTCCCTAAATTCACTCATGTGTGTTTATGTGGATTTATACTCAACTTTACACAAGATTATTCTCAGAAATATTCATCCACCTGAAATACATATTTATTTCATAGTACTGAAAACTAAATTCAGTGAATGGTGCTTACAAATCCTAATATTTTTACAGTAACTCACCCAGTTTAACATCAATGCAAGTAGACACCTATGGGACATGATGTGTCTTTTGAAGTTCATTTTTATTCAACACTGGTACATTACTATTTCTTCAGTTTATGGACATTATAGGATATATCATTTCATCCATAATTTTACAAATTTATAGGCATTTGATTCACTTTCAATCACTTCCTACTTCAGAACACATGTATTCCTCCATGTTTCTTGACTGTTTTTTTTTTTTGTGAGATTCTTTCAAACACATTATTTTCGATTTCCATAATCACTTTATGAAGCAAAACTCACACACTCTTCATGATAAACAGTAATGCTAATATTATCATTAGATGTATAACTGGTTGGAATGAATGTATGTGTATCAATATAAGATTTCTTGTATATTTTAAAGTTTGAACCAGTTATATAATTTATTCACAGTTTGGTCTATGAAGGAATCATCTCTATATTCATAGATCCAGGGTATTCCTATTTGTATCCCCAATACTAATTATAAGTCTTTAAAATATTGCTTTCAAAAATCGTGGAAGAAATACTCTAGTCACCTGATATACATATACATTTCATCACAGTAATATTCCTGACACAAAATGCAAGTGTCACACTTATGATTGTACCAAAGCCTATATTGAAAGTGAGCATGTATTACTAACAACATCCATGTCCTGATTCACTAATGATCTCAAATATCATTCCTATTAGTGACTACATATTTGTTTCTTCCTAAGATTGTATATTCAAACTCAACCCTGTTAAAAATATCTTATTCTATCACTCACTTTGTACTTTGCCTGATTTCCTAATGTCTCTATTGTTATCTTCTTTCCTACACATTTTCCCCAGTTCATCACTGTTGCTGACTCTTCACATATGCTGACATTTACATTCACTCTCTAACCAAAACCCTATATATAAAGTTCTTTTGATCCAACTCCTCGATTCACTCAAATGGGTTCTTCAAAGCTCTTAGAGGGTAGCCCATAGGTGCTTGGGTTTTCTCATGACCCCACTTCACATAAAGAATCTATAACCTACAGAGAGTAGGCCTCAAATTGGAGAAGTAGAGCAGTATTAATGGCAGGCCTATTTGATCACTCCTGGTTCACAGGAAAAGTTTCCAAGCCACCCTGAATTTAGGCAAATGAGGGGCAAGGGAGCTTATTTTTGACACTGTCTTAGGCAGCGCCCCTCATGGAAACCAGAGGTTATTCTGACTGTCTATATGGAAGAAGATGAGGGCCATGTTGCAGTGTTTTGGTTTAATTGTGGTCATCTGTGTTACTGTTGGAAAAGATTCTTGGGTCAACCAGGGCTTGAACTCTTGTGTGATTCCCCTTAGAGACTGAGTTCTGGAAAAGATCTCAGAGAAGTATTGGCATGAATTGTGTTGGGAATTTAGGAGGCCACACATGAGAGTTGCCCTTGGAGACTGAGATCTAGGCCCATGATGGCTTTCCAAAGAGCACTGGGAATCTCAGCCAGGATATCACATGACTTTATTCAGAAAAACTTTGCAGCCATAGTTGAGAGTCAAAACACACATGGACCTCAATTGCAGACCTCAATGGGCTTGGCTTCATTTGACCTTTTGGCCACTCTTTGGAAAGCCTTGCCTGTGAGAGTTCTCCCGAGCTTTCATTGAAATTAGCTTCCTCACTATTTCATGGTTCCTGAATGAATTGAAACCCACAGTGCCTCCAACTTCATCCTTAAAAATTGGCTAGATAAATACCATGAAATTTTTGAAATTCCTATGAACAGGTGGCACTGGAGAACCTTTTTATGTCTGTTGCTGATCACGAGTATACCAGATAGTGCCCTGATTGACTGGGTTTAATGAAAATGTTGTAGAACACAGATTCCAGAAAGTTGGAGCCTGCTTAGTAGTGGGCCTAGAGCAGTGGTTGGCAGGTGTATGATAAAACATCTGTCGTGGGGCCACATGGATCTTCCATTGGCTTCCAAATGACTTGTGACTGACATGGTGCAGCCAGAAGACCCTTACAAGTAAAGGGATCTTGTTATATGGAGAGGTTTCAGGGCAATGTTCAGAATCAGGTTGCTATGGACATGGGTGCAAGCTTTTTGGGATAGAAGCTTGGTTGGTGCATTCTCCTGCAGACCCTCACCCACCACACTTGAGAGTACTTCCTCTAGCACTGTGTCCCAGTTTATCTCCTTGTACTTCGTGAAGCCAATACCAATCTCAGAGTACAGCAGTAAATAACACCAGAAAAATTCGAGTAAGACCAAATGGCTTCACTCCACACGGTTAGACACTTAGACCCCAGTGGCCTCAGTTTACCTACAAAGAGAGAATTCAGAACTGCTGCCTCATGTTCAATAGAAAATTAGGAACCATGTCCTCCAGGTAACATAGATGCTGACCCAGTTTTGATGGTCTCACTACAAAGGAAGCTAAATCTTCTGACAACAACAAATATTTCAAGGTCCCAAGCTAAGAGACAGTTTCTCAAAAATTCATTAGGCCACCAAAGCTCCATATTTGTGGAATGTTTACCCTGTCCTTTACTTTTGAAAATTCCTCTAACACCTCCAAGGTTGTGAACTTCTTAAAATTTTCCTTTCCAGATATATATTCAAAGATTTTCAAACTCTTCTCCACTAATTGTGTCTTACTTGGGGCGAAGAAAATATCAAGGCATTGTTCTGGAGGACAGTGTGAAGATTTTTGTCCAGCATATATTTGTATACACATTAGATTCATTTTCCTATTTTATATTTGAAATACTGAATCTCTGACACTAACCCATACCCTACTAGACTCTGACTGTTCCCAGGTGCCTATGGTTGGTATACCATTCTAACTTGTGAATGTGACACAGGAAGTGGAGGCAGCCTCTCTCATGGAACCCTTGGAAGCAAATGTTAAGACAAAGTGGTTGCCAAGACAGTGACCTCATTCAGTTCCTGAAGGAAGTGACCTACCTCACTTCCTTGGTGATGGAACTCTCTGAACTTGGGATCCAGGAAGCCAGGCACCCAGAGCCAGTCCCAGTCCCTTTCCCAGTGGGTTCACTTGTTTAGATTTACCAAGGAAAGAGTCAGTCTTTCTTGGTACATACTGATGTGTGGATGATTAAATGCCAGGAAAGCTCTGAAGAGGGGCCTTTCCTGAGAAACCAGGTAGTGACTCACCGATGGCTCCTGACAACTTTACAGAGTTGGTAAAGGAGACTAGATCCAAGACAGACAGGCCATTTCGGGGGAACATAGTATGGCCCATCAGTCTGAGGACACTCTTGATAGTCACAGACCTACTTGGGTAAAGGATGTGCCTTTGTGGGTGTGGATGTGAGTTTGTGGTTTTGGCTCATGTTCTGAGAATAGGTAGGAAAGGCAGTTTGTTTGGTTTGGAGTGGACTGTTTTTAATAAGTCATTTGACATGGTGAGTGTTTCTATGTCTGTGTATCCCACTTTGTCCGTGGTTGTAGATATTAGAAAAGTGAATGCATCAATGCATGTGTCCAGACAAGAAGAAAGCATCCCAGCACACATCCTGCCCAATTTATGAATGGACTGTGGCTTGCCTTATCGATGGGCAACACCTACTATTTTCCTTAGTTCCTGTTTTCTTCCTAAATTCTGGCCACTTTCCAGAACAGGCTCATGTTTTTTTGTCCAAGATATGTACCACCTCCAAGCTCTGTGACATGGCCATGTACTGGATAGCTGAAGGGAATGGGAAGCATCTCAGAAAACTCAGATATCAGTGTGACCAGTAAAGTCTCAGTAGAGAAATGCTGCTTTGTGCCTTTTGCTTACCTACTGTTCTGTTGACCTGAATGTCAGGAAGGCCTTTGCCTCAGACCACCAGTTTGTGAAGCCTGAAGAAAACTGCTTTCAAATGGAAATGAATGAGCATCACCTGTGGCTCTTTGCTTAATTTCTTTAGAAAGGGATGTGTCTGAATCATCCTCTTGGCTCTGTGTGTCTGTGGCTTAGATTTTCAGCACCTGATTGATCTAAAGAAAGATCCCATGTGTGCATCCAAAACCAAAATGGCAAAAAGATCAGTAATTGTGGATGAAGTCTCTTGCTTCCTGTATTAGGTTCCTGACCTCCATCATGTAAGAATAGGGATTTTTAGGGTCAAATGAGTTCTTCAAAGACCAGACGAGGTGCCTGGGTTTCACATGACTCCAAATCACATAACGAATCTATTCCTCACAGTCAGTAGGCCTCAAAATGGAGAAACAGAGCATTATTAATTGCAGGCCTATTTGATCAATTCTGGTTCACAGGAAGGGTGTCCAGGAAACCCTGACATTAGGCAAGTGAGGGGCAAGGGAGCTTATTTTGGACACTCTCTTGGGCTGCAGCCCTTATGGAATCCTCTAGCCAGAGGTACTGATGAGTGTCTATATGGAAGAATATGAGGGCCATGTGGGAGTGTTTTGGTTTTAATTGAACATTTTAATAACCCTAACCATACACTCTTCCATCAATCTAAGAATTCAGAAGAGCAGAGACAGATTTGTTCTTACAATACAGGAATGTAGGGGATCTTCGACCTGCTGAAAACCTCAAATGTCAATGTAGAAATGATCCCTGGAGAAGACGTAGGCAGCTATGAAGGACTGGAGAGAGCAAAAGTCATCTTTCATGGCAAACAACCTGGTCAGGATGAAGGGTTGAGTCTGAATCAGACTCTCTCTCCTTAACGTAGAGGAGATGGACCAAACCAGGCCTGTGTGGAGAGCTGTTCCCAGGTGCCAATGGTTGGTATACCCTTCTAACTTGTGAAAGTGTCTCAGGAATGAGGGGCAGCCTCCATCTCAACTGTTAGGACAAAGTGGTTGCCCAGGCAGTGACCTCATTCAGTTCCTGAAGGAATGACCTTCCTAACTTCCTTGGTTATGGAACTCTCTGAACTTGTGATCCAAGAAGCCAGGCACCCAGAGCCAGTCCCAGTCACAGTTCCAGTGGGCTCACTTCTTGGATTTACCAAGGACAGAGTCTGTCATTCTTGGTACCTACTACTGTGAGGATGGCCAAATGCCAGGAGTGCTCTGAAGAGGGGCCTTTCCTGAGAAAGCAGGTAGTGGCTCAACGCTGGCTCCTGCCAACTTCACAGAGTTGGCCAAGGTGACAAAATCTGAGGCAGGACAGGCCATTATGGGGGAACACAGTATGGCCCACAAGTCAGAGGCCACTCCGGATAGTCACAGACCTACTTGGGGGAATGAGTTGAATTTGTGGGTTTGGATGGGGTTTGTGGTTTTGTGTCATTTTTTCAGAATAGGTAGGAAAGGCGGTTTGTTTGGTTTGGAATGAACTGATTCTTCTAAGTCCTTTGACAATGTGAGTGTTTCTATGTCTGTGTATCCCACTGTGTTAGTGGTTGTAGACATTAGGAAAGAGAATGCATCAATGGATGTGTCCTGTCTAGTAGAAAGCTTCCCAGCATTCGTCCTGCCCAATTTATGAATGGAGTGCTGCTTGCCTTATCCATGGGCAACACCTGCAATCTTCCTAAGTTCCTGATTTCTTCCTCAATTCTGTTCACTCTCAAGAATAGGCTCATGGTTTTGTGTCAAAGATATGTACCACCTCCAAGGTCTGTGACATGGCCATGTACTGGATAGCTGAAGGGAATAGCGAGCATCTCAGAAAACTCAGATAGCAGTGTGACCAAGAATATCTCAGTGGAGAAACCCTGCTTTGGGCCTTATGCTTACTTATTGTTCTGTTGCCCTGAATGTCAGGAAGGTGTTTGCCTCAGGCCAACACTTTTGGAAGCCTGAACAAAAGAGTTTTCAAATGGAAATAAATGTGCATCTCTTGTGGCTCTTTGCTTAATTGCTTTGGAAAGGGATGTGTCTGAATCAGCCTCTTGGCCCTGTGTGAGGCTGTGGCTTAGATTCTAAGCACCTGATGGATCTAAAGAAAAATCCCATATGTGCATCCAAAACCAAAATGGCAAAAAGAGCAGTCATTTTGGATGAACTCTTTTGCCTTCCTCTGTTAGGGTATTGACTTCCATCAAGGAAGATTAGGGATCCTTTTGGTCAAATGGTTTCTTCAAAGCTCTGCCGTGGCTTGCCCATAGTCCTTGTGTTTTTTCATGCCTCCATTTCCCTAAAAGAATCTAAACCCCACAGTCAGTAGGCCTCAAATTTTAGAAGCGGAGCAGTATTAATGGCAGGCCTATTTGATCACTCCTGGTTCATAGGAAGGCTGTCCAGGCCAACCTGACTTTAGGCAAATGAGGGGCAAGGCAGCTTATTTTGGACACTGTCTTGGGCTGCGCCCCTCATGGAAACCTCCTGCCAGAGGTTATGATGAGTGTCTATATGGAAGAAGATCAGGGTCATGTGGGAGTGTTTAGGTTTTAATTGTGAGAGATGACTGGTTCCACCTGTGTTGAATTCTGGTGTGATTCCCTATAAACCCTCAGTTCTTGAACTGACCTCAGAGAAGTATTGCCATGAATTGTGTTAAGATTTTAGGAGGCCATACATGGGAGTCGCCGTTGGAAACTGAGATCTAGTCCCAGGGTGGCTTTCCACAGTTCACTGGGAATCTCAGTCAGAGAATCACATGATTTTATTCTGAAAGACTTGGCAGCCACAATTGAGAGTCAAAACACACATGGACCTCACATTGTAGACCTCATTGGGCCTGGCTTCTAGTTACCTTTTGGCAACTATTTGGGAAGCCTTGCCTGTGAGAGTTCTCCAGAGCTTTCATTGAAAAGAGCTTCCTCACCATTTAATGGTTTCTGAACAATTGAAACCCACAATGCCTCCAACTTCATCTTTGAGAATGGTTACATAAATATCATGAAATTTTTAAAATTACCATGACCAGGTGGCACTGGAGAAACTTTGGATGTCCTGTTGCTGATCATGAGTATACCAGACAGTGCCTTGATTGACTGGGTTTCCTGAACATGGTGTAGAACACAGATGCCTGTAAGTTGGAGTCTGTTGAGTAGTGGTCCTAGAGCAGTGGTGGGCAGGTGTGTGATAAAACATCAGTGGTACGGTCATGAGAATCTACCATTGGATTCCAAATGCCTTGTGACTGACATGGTGCAGCCAGGAGACCCTTCTATATAAAGGCATCTTATTATATGCAGAGGTCTCAGGGCAATGTTCAGAATCAGGTTGCTATGGTCAAGGGGGAAAGCTATGTGGATAGAAGCCTGGTTGGTGCATTCTCCTGCAGACACTGACCCACCACACGTGACAGAACTCCTTCCAGCACTGTGTCCCAGTTGAACTCTTTGTATTTCATGAAGCAAATACCAAACTCCCAGTGCAGCAGCAAGAAACACCAGGAAAAGTGGATCATGACCAAATTGCTTCACAGTCCACACGGGGAGACACTTAGCCCCCAGTGGCCACAGTTTACCTGCAAAGAGAGAAACCAGCACTGCTGCCTCATGTTCATTGGAAAATAAGATGCCATGTTCTCCAGGTCACATAGATGCAGACCCAGCTTTGATGGTCTCACTAGAAAGAAGCTAAAGCTCCTGAAAACAACATATATTTCAAGTGCCCGAACTCAGAGGCAGTTTCTCAAGAAGTTTTTAGGCCAGCGGAGCTCCATGTTTGTGGAGTGTTTACCCTGTCCCTTATTTTGGAAACTCCTCTACCACCTCCAAGATTGTGAACTCCTGAGCATTTTCCATTGAATATATGTATTCACAGATTTTCTAATTCTTCTCCTCTAATTGTGTCTTACTTGGGGCGAAGGTAATGTCAAGGGATTTTTCTGGATGAGAGTGGGAAGATTTTTGTGTAGCATATATTTACATACACATTGGATTCATTTTCCAAATTTTTATTCGAAATACTCTATCCCTGACACTAACCACTACATTACTAGACTCTGACAACTAACCCTAATATTATGGAGAATAAAAACCGAAACAGAATAGAAATATAAGCAGTTTAGAGGAGGCATGTTGTATAGTTGGACTTGCCTTTTGCATTTTATAGAGTAGGAGTTATAAATCTAGTCAATTTTCTGTTGAAATAGTTCTCCATGTATTTCTAAAGTTAACAAATGTTTGAATACCTGACTCCCTTTTTCTGCAGCCTATTCAGCACATGTAATTTTATATGCACATATAGAATCCTACCTGGAATCACATGTACATTCTTGTGTGGTGGCTCACTTGGCAGATACAAATTGTTAGAAAAGTTCACTCTTCCTAAACGCTGCTGGAACTGAAAATTCAACCAATGGGTGAGCTTCCTAGTTGAAGAACTTTACACAAAAATCTATATTCAGTAAAATAAATATTTCTGATCTGTGAATGATATATATTTCATGGTGAATTTCGATTGGCATATATATTTTTACTTTTTAAAGCCTCTGTGTGTGTTTGTGTGTGTGTGTATACATACTCTCTTGATTTTTCCAAATATAAAATATTTGTCTTATTATACACTCCCTAAATTAATTCATATTCATGTATGTGTATTTTTAATCAACTTTTCACGAGATTATTCTCAGGAATATTCACACACCTTAAATACATAATTGTTTCCTAGTAATAAGAACTATCTTCAGTGAATGGTGCATACAAATTCTTGTATTTCTACAGGAACTTACCCAGTTTAACATCAACACAAATAGATTCCTATGGGACATGATGTGTATTTTGAAATTCATTTTTATTTCACACTGGTACATTGCAATTTCTTCAATTTATGCACATCATAGGATATATATTTCATCCACAAATTCGAAAATTTATTGGCATTTTTTTCAGTTCCTGCTTCAGAACACATGTATTACTCCATGTTTCTTGACTGGACTTTTCATGAGATTTCTTTACAAACACATTATTTTCGATTTCCCTAATCACTTTTGAAGCAAAACTCTCACATCATTCATGATGAACCATAACCCTAATATTACCATTAGATGTATAACTTGTTTAATGGATGATTCTATATCAATATAAGATTTCTTATATATTTTCAGATATCAATTCTATCAATCCATTATTTAAAGTGGAATCAGTTAAATTATTTATTCACAGTATTGTTAATTCATGCATTACTTCTATATTCATTGACACAGTGTACACCTCTTTGTACCCCCAATACTAATTTATACATCTTCAAAATATTGCTCCCAGAAATGGTGGAAGAAATACTCATGTCACCTTATCTACATATACATTTTATCACAGTAATATTCTGAACACAAAATGCAAAAGTCACACTTATGATTGTACCAAAGGCTAAATAGAAAGTGAACCTGGATTACTAAAAACATCCATGTCCAGGTTGCCTAATGCTCTCAAATGTCAATCTAATTGGTAATTACATATTTGTTTCTTCCTAAGATTATATATTGAAACACAACCCTGTTGATAATGTCTAATCCTATAACTCACTTTATACTTTGCCTGATTTCCTAATGTCTCTATTGATATCTGCTTTCCTACATATTTTCCCCAGTTCATCATTGTGACTCATTCTTCACATGTGCTGACGTTTACATTCACTCTCTAACCGAAACCATATTGCTAAAGAACTTTTGGTACAAATCCAATTCTCACTCTTCTTCCTAAACCTACAGACTATATTCCTAATCCTACCCACTATCCCTTTTTGACTGGATGTTCTCTTCTACATTCAATCATCCAAGTAACGGTAGGGCGAGCGTTGGAAGAAGAGACCACCAAGAATCTATCTCATGTAATAGCAAAAGGTTTATTGGGGGTCCAGCATGCTGGGGCTCAGGGCTCACTTGAATCGAGTAGAGAGCCCTGAGAACAGCTTAAGCAGAGCTTATATACTTTTTTTTGTGAGCGCAGGGAGGGAAGTTTATTGATGTGTCAGGGCGAGTGGGCAGTTTGCATGCAACCCGGTGAGGGAGTATAGTTTGGCAGTTGGGGACAGCACATTCTGGGAACAAGATTGGCAAACATTTCTCAAGATTTCAACAGTGTTTTGTTTAGCGTACAGAAAAACAGAAAGTGACAAGTACATATTTTATTAAACTTTAATTCACCACGTCTTCTTCTGGCTACTTTTAATCATAAAAGTGATCATTGGGGGGTGTCACATTCTATTTCTGCTAGTGGGGTATTACCATAAGTTTAACTTGTCCAATTTGTGCTTGGAGAAAAGAAATTACATGGTTGTGCAAACAGGGTTTTCTAGTTAGCAATAATATGAGGATTATTATTGGACTGGCCAGGGTTGATAAATGCGTAGTTAACCAGGGGGACTGTGTGAACCAAGACCCAAACCACCCTTTTTTGGGCCTCTGTCTCTCGTTGACGCTATTCAATTCATCTTTTTAATTTACTCATAGATTTTTTTAGAACTCCAGTATTGTCGGCATACACACAATATTCTTCCATCAATGCAAAACAAAGGCCCTCTTTTCTCATGAAGTGGAGGTCCAAACCTCGACTGTTTTGTTAAACAACTTCACAGAGAGAGGTTAAAGATTCCTGCAAAGCTGTGATGGAGGTTTCTAATATCTTTAAGTTTTGGTCTATTGCTGTTTCTATTTGGGTCATTTGTTTTGTCCCATGGACCAAGGCAGTGGTTCTTGTGCCCACCCCTTCAGCAACTCGTATTCCTAATAGGATGGCTAAAGTGAGGGATATATGTTCCCAGTGGAACCAGTTTTTATGCCCCCATATTTGATCTTCATGCGTCATGATAGAGCACTCTGGGAAACATCTGCACCATTACACAATTAATCACATCTGTTGACCATTTCATGAAAACATAAGCAATGTTTAAGTATATAGAATTATGCTGTTGTAGGGACAAACAAAACAAGGCACCTAAGATAGTACCAAAGACAGGGAATCAGTCCTATTTGGTTGCAACCGGATTTAGGGGGCATTACTTCTGTTGTAATCAATTAATCCCCTGATACCCAAGTTTAGGTAGTTTCAGAATTTTGTATCCAACATGTAAGTGAAGGGGCTCAGAAGTTCACAGCCTGCAGAAGTTTACAAAAAGCAGGTTTTTTTCTGTTTCTTTCCTCTGTTCTGGGCAAGTTAACTTTTCAAGAACACCTGGGTGAGGAAGAGCTTTTTATTCCCTTTATTGTTTCCCACTGCCATCTGTTACCATGAAGTCCAGTTAGTATCTTCTTTATCTTACAATTGTAGCCATCTCTGTGAAGCCCCAGCTCGAGGCCAGTGGCCTTCTTCACATATTTTGTGAAAAACTAGTAAGGGGGTGTCTAGCTTAGTAGTGCTGATTTTTTTTAGACAGTTGCCTAGTAGAACAGGGCAACATGAAAAGAGGAAGTTTACCTACATTGAACTCATTTATAGGGACTCTTTTGCTGAAAGTGCTAAAGTCAGCCATGGTGAAGATTTCTGGAAAAGGTCAGTTAAGAATTTTCTGTGGGCCTGGTACAGAGGGGGAAGACGGGGAACGTGTTGCTGTGAGCAGCTCCGTGTATCTGAGAATGCGGTGGGAGAGATGTAAAACAATAATGGGAAAGGGGTTTGGGATTTTCCTAGCAACAAATCTTGAGCAGTAGAACAGGTAGAGCAGAGGGGAAGATGGGAGTTAGTATCCCAAAAAGCCTGTGAGGGACTTTAAATTCTTAGTAACCTGTTTTCAGTGATGACAAAGCAACTTTAAAGGCCATTTTCATTACATCTTGGATAGGGGTCTGAGGGCTCCCCTCAGCTGGTTTGAGCTTTGGGTTAGCTGGTAAGAGGACCTGGTGGGACCCCGTGCAGGCACTGACAGGAGAAGAGAGTGAGGGAATTGTGGAGTAGCTCAATACCTG
Source organism: Callospermophilus lateralis (assembly GCF_048772815.1). Lineage (NCBI taxonomy): Eukaryota > Metazoa > Chordata > Mammalia > Rodentia > Sciuridae > Callospermophilus > Callospermophilus lateralis. The sequence goes on along the minus strand of NC_135316.1, from coordinate 17,764,577 downwards.
GTCCCTCAGCAAGGGGGCAATGGTCTGAGAACCGGCAGATGTTCGGCCTTTGGTCTAGTAATTGGAGGGGAGAAATCAGGTTGCTGATGTGGGAATAACAGCAGAGAGTCTGGAGCAGAAGGCTGCGGGAGAGGATCGATTGGAGAAGCATTGTTCAGGATGTGAGCAAAGGAGGGAAAAGGCCTACACGTAGGGGAATCTCCTTTCACCCTTTTCAGCACTTTTAGAAGTTAAAAAGGTCAGGCAGAATTTGAGGATCTAGAGACCCCTCTGGGGGCCATTGGTTTTTGTTGTCTAATTGGTAATATAGCTAATTCTGTGTACAGAATTTGATGAGGAGTTTGGGTTCAATCAGGCAGTCCCTGTATGCTCACATCCCCATGACTTACAGAAGAAGTCGGCTTTCCCCCCACAGAGTCATGACTGTTTGTGGCTTTGATAGCCCGCCGGGCAAACATAGTAATCTAGGCTAGCCCACCTGCATCTGGCTCGCATGTCCCTACATCCATAACATTTGTTTCCATTATCTATGGTATGGAAGGGATTTAATGGAATTTTAGTGGGATCCTCTTCATCAGGGATATCCCAATAGGAAAGACCTATAACCAGCTGACAAATGTCTGGGTGGAGAGATGGCCACCAGGTCCCTAAATGGGCTTTATGTGAGATACACAATACTTCTTGTCCAGTAGTATTTGTGATCAGCCATTGCTGCTGAATGGGATGATGAGGGTTAGGACTACTGGTGGTCACGGGGAGAGTCTATAGCCTTATCCACACGGCGAATACACAATTTGAAATGGTTACCAGGCTTTTCCAGTTTCCAGCCAGAGTCTGGACAGGGTGCAGGCTTGAGATGAGAGGTATGGATCCAGGAAGTGATTCTGTCTACCTTTACTTCTGTAGGTGTAATAAAGAGCACCTGCTATGGTCCTTTCCAGCGGGGTTTCAGGGATGACACCTGATGTCTTCTTATGTAGACAAAGTCTCTTTCTTGATATCGATGTTGATTCCCCTCGTGCCCAGGTTGATAGGCAGTGGCCATCTTCACAGGTATCTATGTGGCCCTGGCTGAAAGACAATATCTCTGACTTTTTAAATTAGTGGGAAGTAGAAAGATCCTTCCAGGGGCAATCCAAATCCAATGGTGAGCCATTCTGAGGAACAGAGAGTCTGCCATGTCCATCGTTTTACGGAAAAAGAAAGATTCTGAGCCCTTAAGCGAACTTTGGTGCAGGGTCAGGGACAGAGGCATTCAAGTGTTCTGTCCCATAATGATAGATACACAAACAGTAAAAGCAACAACACATGACACAGACAAGAGAAGACAATAAAGAAAGGATATGGACGTCTAACACTGAGACCAGGACTGAGTAGTAGGAAATACCCGATGGGCTGGCAATACCGAATCTGAAACAAAATATCACTGAGTCGTGGAGACTATTGTTCCTCGATTTCCCAAGTCCTCTGTGGCATCCCCCAGGGACGTGGCCTGTGGCTCTGTGACATGACTGTCAGAAAACTTCAAAGAGAGCGCACGCTCTTCATCGACATCCATTTTGCCAAGCCCTGACCTGAAACCTGAAACCAGAAAGAGGCGCCTTTCTTACCCCGAGAGGAGTCTGTTGGGGTCTCTCGTCTGCCGCTGCTGGATCTCGGTGGAACCTCCATATGTAAAGGTCCAGTGACAATAAGGGAAAGAGACCACCAAGAGACTGTCTGATGCCAAAGCAAAGGATTTATTGGATTTCCAGCATGCTGGGGCTCAGAGCTCACTTGAATAGAGCAGAGAGCCCTGAGAACAGCTTAAGCAGAGCTTATATAGTTTCCTTGGAGAGGGCAGGGGGGGAAGTTTATTGATGGGTCCGGGCGAGTGAGCGGTTTGCGTGCAACCGGTTGAGGGAGTACATTCTGCAGTTTGTCAGTTGGGGACAGCACATTCTGGGAATAAGATTAGCAAACAGTTCTCAAGATTTCAACAGTGTTTTGTTAAGCATACAGAAAAACAGGAAATGACAAGTACTAATTTTATTAACCTTTCACTACCGACTATAATTTGCCAGAATTCCTAATGTCTCTATAGATAGGTGCTTTCCTACATATTTTCCAGAGTTCATCATTGTGACTGACTCTTCACATGTGCTGACATTTACATTCACTCTACCTGAAACCCTACAGCTAAAGAAATTTTGGTCCAAATCCTATACTCACTCTCCTTTCTAAACCTACCAAATATCTTCCTAATCCTATCGACTGTCACTTTTTGACTGGAAGTTCTCTTTGACAATCAATCATCCAAGGTACACGGTCCTATGCAATTGTATATCGATTTATCTGAGAAATCTGTGTACAAAATAAATCAAAGCTAAGTATTGCAATCAAGGGCCCAATGCCCTCTGGGCTTCAAATCTTACCTAGATTTGTGTTTTCATACTTATATTTCACCTATATAATCTTGTAAATATCACAGGTTCCCAATACCATTATTCATGCAGCAGAATGATTCCTAAACCACATCGAACCTGTTATTAACACTAAACATACACTGTTACCTCAATCTAACTTTACAGAAGAGCAGGGACAGAGTTGGTCTTACAATACAGGCATGTAAGGGATATTCCAACTGCTGAGAACATCAAAGTTCCATGCAGAAAAGATACCTGGAGAAGTTGTAGGCAGCTATGAAAGAACTTAGAGAGCAAAAGTCATCTTCCATTGCAAAAAACCTGGTCAGAATGAAGGGATGTGTCTGAATCAGCCACTCTCTTCTTAATGTAGAGAAGAAGGACCAAACCAGGCCTGTGTGGAGAGCTGTTCCTGGGTGCCTATGGTTTATATACCATTCTAACATGTGAAAGTGTCACAGGAAGTAGGGGCAGCCTCCATTTCATGGGACCCTTGGAAGCAACTCTTAGGACAACGTGGTTGCCAAGGCAGTGACCTCATTCAGTTTCTGAAGGAAGTGACCTCACCTCACATCCTTGGTGATGGAACTCTCTGAACTTGGGATCCAGGAGGCAAGGCACCGAAATCCTGTCGCAGACCCAGTCCTAGTGCTCTCAAATGTTTGGATTTACCAAAGACAGAGTAAGTCTTTCTTGGTACCTGCTGATGTGAGGATGGCCAAATGCCAGGAAAGCTCTGAAGAGTGGCCTTTCTTGAGAAAGCAGGTAAGTGGCTCACCATTGGCTCCTGACAACTTAACAATATTGACCAAGGAGACCAGATCTGAGACAGGACAGGCTATTTCGGGGGAACACAGTATGGCCCACCGGTCAGAGGACACTCGGGATAGTCACAGACCTTTTTGGGGGAAGGAGGTGACTTTGTGGGTGTGGGTGTGGGTTTTTGGTTTTGTCTGATGTTTTGAGAATAGGTAGTAAAGGCGGTTTGTTTGGTTTGAAATGAATTGTTTCTAGTAAGTAGTATGACAAGGGGATTGTTTCTCTGTCTGTGTATCCCACTGTGTCCATGGTTGTAGACATTAGAAATGAGAATGCATCAATAGATGTGTCCTGTCTAGTAGAAAGCTTCCCATCATTCATCAAGCCCAATTGATGAATGGACTGTGACTTCCCTTATCAATGGGCAACACCTACTATCTTCCTAAGTTCCTGTTTTCTTCCTGAGTTATGGCCACTCTCCAGAATAGGCTCATGATTTTGTGTCCAAATAATGTACCACCTCCAAGCTCTGTGACATGGCCATGTACTGGATAGCTGATGGGAATTTCTAGCATCTCCGAATACTCAGATATCAGTGTGACCAGGAAATTCTCAGTGGAGAAACAGTGTTTGGGCCATTTGCTTACCTATTCCTCTACTGCCCTGAATGTCAGGAAGGTCTTTGCCTCAGGCCACCCCTTGTGAAGCCTGAAGAAAGCAGGTTTCAAATGGAAATAAATGGGCATCACCTGTGGCTCTTTGCTTAATTGCTTTGGAAAGGGATGTGTATGAATCAGCTTTTTGGCCCTGTGTGAGACTGTGGCTTAGATTCTCAGCACCTGATGAAAGATTCCATGTGTGCACCCAAATCCAAAATTTCCAAAAAGCATTCATTGTGGATGAAGTTTCTCGACATCCTCTTTAAGGTTCCTGACCTCCATCAAGTGAGAATAGGGATCCTTTGCATCAAATGAGTTCTTCAAAACCCCGCAAAGGCTAGCCCATAGGTGCTTGGGATTAATCATGACTCCAGTTCACATAAAGAATCTAAATCCCATAGTCAGTAGTCTTCAAATTGAAGAAGTGGAGCAGTATAATGACAGGGTATTTGATCATTCCCGGTTAAAAGAAAGGGTTTCCAGGCAACCCTGAGTTGTGAAAAATGAGGTGCAAGGGTGCTTATTTTAGACACTGTGTTGGACTGTGCCCCTCATGGAAACCTCCAGTCAGAGGTTATTATTAGTGTCTATATGGAAGAAGATGAGGGCCATGTGGGAGTGTTTTGTTTTTAATTGTGGTCATTTGTGTGGCGGTTGGAAGAGATTTCTGATTCCAACTGGGCTTGAACTCTGGTGTGATTCCCCTTAGAGACTGAGTTCCGGAACTGACCTCAGCGAAGTATTGCCCTGAATTGTGTTGGGATTTTAGGAGGCCACGCATGAGAGTCACCCTTGGAAACTGAGATCTAGGCCCAGGGTGGCTTTCCACAGAGCACAGGGAATCTCAGCCAGGATATCACATGATTTTATTCTGAAAGACTTGGCAACCATAGTTGAGAGTCAAAACACACATGGACCTCACATTGTAGACCTCATTTGGCCTGGTCTCATGTGACCTTTTGGCCACTCTTTGGGAAGCCTTGCCTGTGATAATTCTCCAGATCATTCACTGAAATGAGCTTCCTCTCCATTTAATGGTTCCTGAATGATTTGAAACGCACAGTGCCTCCAACTTCATCCTTGAAAAATGGCTAGATAAATACCATGAAATTTTTGAAATTCCCATGACTAGGTGGCACTGGAGAAACATTGGATTCCTGTTGCTGATCATGAGTATTTCAGACAGTGCCTTGACTTACTTGGTTTCATGAAAATGGTGTAGAAGAGAGATGCCAGTAAGTTGGAGCCTGCTGAGTAGTTGGCCTACAGCAGTGGTGGGCAGGTGTGAGATAAAACATCTGTGGTGAAGCCTTGTTTATCTGCCATTGGCTTTCAAATGACTTGTGACAAACATTTTGCATCCAGCAGATCCTTGTATTTAAAAGCATCTTGTTATACGGAGAGGTTTCAGGGCAATGTTCAGAATCAGGTTGCTATGGTGAATGGTGCAAGCTCTGTGGGTTAGAAGCCTGGTTGGTGCATTCTCCTGCAGACCTTGACCCACCACAAGTGACAGAACTCCCTCCAGCACTTTGTTCCTGTGGAAATCCTTGTATTTCATGAAGCAAATACCAAACTCTCAGTGCAGCATAAAGAAACACCACGAAAAGTGGATTAGTACCAAATGGCTTTACATTTGACACGAGGAGACACTTAGCCCCCAGTGGCCACAGTTTACCTACAAAGAGAAATTTCCACACTGCTGCCTCATGTTCATTGGGAAATAAGAAACCATGTCATCCAGGTCACATAGATGCAGACCCATCTTTGATGGTCTTACTAGAAACGAAGCAAAATCCCCTGAAAACAACATATATTTCAAGTGCAGAGGCAGTTTCCCAAAGTCTTTTGGCCAGCAGAGCTCCATGTTTGTGGAGTGTTTACACTGTCCCTTACTTTTGGAAACTCCTCTATCATCTCCAAGGTTGTGAACTTCTGAGCATTTTCCATTCCAGATATGTATTCACAGATTTTCTAACTCTTCTCCTTTAATTGTGTCTTACTTTGCACGAAGTAATGTCAAGGCATTGTTGTGGATGAGAGTTGGAAGATTTTTGTGTAGCACATATTTGCATATACATTGAATTCATTTTCCTATTTTCCATTCAAAATACTTAATCCCTAATAATAACCCATACCCTACTAATCTCTGACTACTAATCCTAATATAATGGAGAAAAATAACCGAAACAGAATAGAAATACAAGCAGTTCAGAGGAGGCATGATGTATATTTGGACTTGCCTTTTGCATGATAAAGTGTTGGTGTTATTAATTTAGTCATTTTTTAATTGAAATGGTTCTCAATGTGTTTTTAAAGTTAACAAAAATGTGAATTCCTGTCTCCCTTTCTCTGTAGCCTATTCAGCACATGTGTTTTTATATGTACATATAGATTCCTACATGGTATCACACGTACATATTTGTGAGGTACCTGATTTGTCAGATACAAATTTTAGAAGAGATCACTCCTCCTAAACTCTGTTGGAACTGAAAATTCAACCTATGGGTGAGCTTCCTACTTGAACAAAATAATTCCATGTTCAGTAAAAGGAATATTTTTGGATTTGTGGATGATATTTATTTCATGGTGAATTTGATTGGCATACATAATGCTAATTTTAATGTGTGTGTGTGTGTGTGTGTGTATATATATATTCACTCTCCTGATTTTCAAAATATGAAATATATGTGTCTTATTATACACTCAATAAATTCATTCATATTCATGTATGTGGATTTATAATCCAATTTTCACAAGATCATTCTCAGAAATATTCATCCACCTGAAATACCTATTTGTTTCCTAGTACAGAAAACTAACTTCAGGGGATCATATGATGGCGGTGAAGGGAGTTCATCACCCCTGTGTACTGCATCACTTTGTGGAAGAATGACGAGTTAGAATGGTTAAAAGCTATCTTGTCAGGAATTTCCTGCAAAATTGGGGTCCTCCAGAACCTAGAGGAAGGATTTCTATCACACGAGGACCAGCTACGGGGGCTCAAATGCGAGGGATTTTTCTGCACGGAGGGTCACGCTGCTAATTCAGCAAATTGCCCCGCAGCTAGAGTCTGCGGTGCCCGCTGGGAAACGACGAGATAGCAACGCAAATATACAGTGCTGTGGATTTTGCAGGCTCCTGCCAGCTGTGCAGTCACTGTGCTCAGTGCTGAATTCTGGGTTTGAGACAGGGGAAAGAAGCTGTCCAATTCAGTTCTGCACACCGGTCAGACCACAAAGAAAGCCAGCGGCCACCATCTTGGTGAGCTGACATCACCATCCCTGTTTTCGACTGATCGCAGCTCATTCAGATATAGAATAGGTAATTTCTGGCTTCCATTCACCTGCATCTTGCAGACAAATTACTAAGGCTCAGTGCTAAAGAACCCAAGGAAATTACTTCTTCGAGCCTGCTCCTATCAGAACATACACCTAACCCGGAGCGGCTGATTTCCGGGTCCCGGAACTGCTCTGGCCCAGGGCTAAAGAACCTGCGGAAACTGCTTCTCAGTCTGGGTCCTGCTGAATACTGTGGAGTTAAATATCAACCGAGCCTTCATAAGCAGTGGTAACAGGATTGAGACAGGGCTTGTGAGGGCCGGTCAGGACTCACCCGTTGCTTTGGTAACCCGGCAAAGGGAATGAAATGCTGCCATTCACATGGGATACCAACATGGCAGAGATCTGATGTCAGAAAGCAGCGGGGGAGGTAACTTCATTGATACCAGTGGCAACAGAAACAATTGGTCTCCTGGTAAAGAAAGTGAGTCACAAACACCCGAGTCTCTCTCACTTTGTCATCAGGCCAGAAGGGCAGAGCAAAGCCACTGCCTGTGCCCGGAACAGGCCCAGCGACCCACCGGCGTGGTAGTCACATCACCCCAATTGGACTAAGGGCAGAGCAGAACTGCCGCCTGTGCCCGGAACAGGACAAGCAAACCGCAGGCGTTGTAGTCACATCACCCCAATTAGAGTAGGGCCCGATCAGAGCCACCGCCCGCATCTGGAATAAGCCCAACGACCCACTGGCATGGTAGTCACGTCACCCCAATTGGAGTAGGGGCAGAGCAGATCTGCCTCCCGAGCCCGCAAGGTAGGCAGACCTGCGACCGACCTGCAGAAGAGGCCCAGTGGTCCGCAGGCATGGTAACCACGTCACATCAATTGGAGGAGAGGCAGAGCAGCTTCACCACCCGTGCTTGCAAGGTAGGCAGACCTGCAAACGACTGGCAGATCAGGCCCAGCGGCCTGGCGGCATGGTAGATGCGTTACCCTAATTGGAGTAGGGTCCGAGCAGAGCCACTGCCTGCTCCCGGAACAAGCCCTGAGACTTGCCGCCATGGTAGTCATAACACCCCAATTGGAGTAGGGGCAGAGCAGAGCTGCCACCCACCCCCGCAATTTAGGCAGACCTGAGACCAACCTGCAGAACAGGCCCAGCGGCCTGCTGGCACGGCAGACATGTCACCCCATTTGGAGTAGGGGCAGAGCAGAGCCGCCACCCGTGCCCGCAAGGTAGGCAGACCTGCGACTGACTGAGGGAATAGGGCCAACCGCCTGCCGGCATGGTAGACATGTCATCCCAATTGGAATAGGGGCAGAGCAGAGCTTCCGCCCACGTCTGGAATAGGCTCAGAGGCCCACCGGCGTGGTAGTCAAATCACCCCAATTGGATTAGGGGAAGAGCAGAGCTGCCACACGTGCCCAGGACAGGCAGAGTGACCCGCTGGTGTGGTAGACACGTCACCCCAATTTTAGTAAGTGCAGAGAAGAGCCGCAGACCATGACTGAAAGGTAGGCAGACTTGCAACAGACTGGCAGAAGAAGCCCAGGCGTTCGAGGGTGTGGTAAATACGTCTCACCAATTGGAGGAGGGGAGTGCAGAGCTGCCACCCACGGCTGCAAGGTAGGCAGATCTGCGACCGACCGGCACAACAGGCCCAGTGGCCGGTCAGCATGGTAGACAGATAACCCCAATTGGAGAGGCAGCACAGCCGCCGACCACCCCTGCAATGGAGACTTTTCCACTATACAAGAGCAATATAAATATATAGGGGGAAATTTTTAAAAACCCAAAAGTTTCACCAAGTAGAAAGTAACGTGAGCAGTATGAAAAGACAAGGAAAGAAAAAACCACAAGCAATGCAGGTCAACTCAACTTTAGGAGAGGTAATAGCTGCAGCAGATGGAATGTCAGATATAGAATTCAGGATATACATGCTTCAGATGTTCTGGAGTCTCAAGGAAGACATTAGACAGCAAAATCAGACAATGAATGATCACTTCGACAATGAATTACATAAAAAATCCAAGTAGCAAAAGATCAACTATACAGGGAGATAGAGGTTAAAAAAAAAAACAAACAGAAATCCTAGAAATGCAGGAAGCAATAAGCCAACTTAAAAACTCAATTGAGAATACTACCAGCAGAGTAGAATAATTAGAAGATAGAACATCAGACAATAAAGTCAAAGTATTTCAACTCGTAAAGAACATAGACAGCTCAGCAAGACTGTTAAGAATTCATGAGCAGAACATCCAAGAAATATGGGATAACATAAAAACACCAAACTTAAGAGTCATTGGGATACAGGAAGGTATAGAGGTCCAAACCAAAGGAAGGAGCAATCTATTCAATGAAATAATATGAAAAAACTTCCCAGACTTGAAGAATGAGACAAAATCCTAAATCCTAGAAGCCAACAGAACACCAAATGTGCAAAATCATAAGAGATCCACACCTAGACACATTATAATGAAGATGCCCAAGATATAGAATAATAAGAGAATTTTAAAAGCTACAAGAGAAAGGAAGTAGAATACACTTAAGGGGAAAACCAATCAGGATAACAGCTGATCATTCAACACAGACTCTGAAAGCTAGGAGATCCTGGAACAACATATTTCAAACACTGAAAAGAAATTCCAATCAAGAAGCAGGTATCCAGCAAAATAAATCTTCAGGATGGAAGATGAAATTAAAAAATTCCACGATAAAAAAAAATTAAAAGAATTTGCAGCTAGAAAACCATGTCTTCTAAACATCCTCAGAAAAACATCACAGGAAGAGGAAATGGAAAATATCAATGAAAACCAACAGTAGGAGGTAGGACAGTAAAGGGGGGAAAATAATCAATGAGGAAAACGAACCATATTTAGTAATATAAATAAACAAATATGGCTGTAAGAACAACACATATCTCAATAATAACCCTAAATGTTAATGGCTTAAACTCACCAATTAAAAGACACAGGCTAGTAGAATGGATCACAAAAGAAGAACCAACAATATGCTGCCTAAAGGAGACTCATTTGATAGGAAAAGACATACATTGATTGATGGTGAAAGGTTGGAAAAATCATATCACTCATATGGACTTCGGAAACAAGCAGGAGTGTTCATTCTCATATCAAATAAAACAGATTTCAAGCCAAAGTTAATCAAAAGGGATAAAGAGGGACACTACATACTGCTCAAGGGAACGATACACCAACAAGACATAACAATCATAAATATATATGCCCCAAACAATGGTGCAGCTATGTTCATCAAAAAAACTCTTTTCAATTTCAAGAGTCTAATAGACCAACATACAATAATCATGGGAGACTTCAACACACCTCTCTCACCACTGGACAGATCTTGGAAACAAAAGTTGAATAAGGAAACTCTAGAGCTCAATAACACAATTAATAACCTAGACTTAATTGACATATATAGATTATACCACCCAACATCAAGCAGTTACACTTTTTTCTCAGAACCACATGGATCCTTCTCAAAAAATAGATCATATATTATGTCACAGGGCAACTCTTAGACAATATAAAGGAGTAGAGATAATACCATGCATCTTATCTGATCATAATGGAATGAAACTAAAAATCAACGATAAAAGAAGAAAGGAAAAATCATTCATCACTTGGAGAATGAACAATAGGTAACTGAATGATCAATGGGTTATAGAAGACATCAAAAAGGAAATTAAAAAAATTCTTAGAGATAAATGAAAACACAGACACAACATATTGGAATCTATGGGACACAATGTAAGCAGTTCTAAGAGGAAAATTCATTGCTTGGAGTTCATTCCTTTAAAAAAAAACAAAAAAATGATCTTATAATTCATCTCAAAATCCTAGAAAAAGAAGAGCAAAACAACAGCAAAAGAAGTAGAAGGCAAGAAATAATTGAAATCAGAGCTGAAATTAAAGAAATCGAAACAAAAGAACCAATTGAAAAAATTGACAAAACTAAAAGTTGGTTCTTTGAAAAAATAAATAAAATCGACAGACCCTTAGCCATGCTAATAAAGAGAAGAAGAGAGATAACTCAAATTACTAGCATACGGGATGAAAAAGGCAATATCAAAAGAGACACTTCAGAAATACAGAAGATAATCATACATTTTTTTGAATTCTTATACTCCAATAAAATAGAAAATAGTGAAAGCATAGATACATTTCTTAAGTCATATGATCTGTCCAGATTGAGTCAGGAGGATATAGAAAACCTAAACAGACCAATATCAATTGAGGAAATAGAATAAACCATCAAAAGACTACCAACTAAGAAAAGCCCAAGACCAGATGGATATACAGAAGAGTTTTCAAAACCTTTAAAAAGGAATTAATACCAATACTTTTCAAGCTATTTTAGGAAAAATGCAAAAATCCTCAATAAAATTTTGATAAATTGGTTACAAAAATATATCAAGAAAATTGTGCACCATGATCAAGTAGGATTCATCCCTGGGATGCGCGACTGGTTCAATATACAGAAATCAATAAATGTTATTCATCACATCAGTAGACTTAAAAATAAGAACCATAAGATCATCTCAATAGATGCGGAAAAAGCATTCGACAAAGTACAGCATCCATTTATGTTCAAAACTCTAGAAAAACTAGGGATAACAGGAACATCTGTCAATATTGTAAAAGCAATCTATTTTAAGCCTCAGGCTAGCATCATTCTGAATGGAGAAAAATTGAAGGCATTCCCTTTAAAATCTGGAAGAAGACAGGGATGCCCTCTCTCACCACTTCTCTTCAACATAGTTCTGGTAACACTGGCCAGAGTAATTAGACAGACGAAAGAAATTAAAGGCATAAAAATAGGAAAAGAAGAACTTAAATTATCACTATTTGCAGGAGACATGATTCTATACCAAGCAGAACCAAAGGGTCTACAAAGAATTTATTAGAGCTAATAAATGATTTCAGCAAAGTGGCAGGATATAAAATCAACATGCATAAATCAAAGGCATTCCTGTATATCAGTGACAAATCCTCTGAAATGGAAATGAGGACATCCACTCCATTCACAATATCCTCACAAAAAATAAAATACATGGGAATCAACCTAACAAAAGAAGTGAAAGACTTATACAAAGAAAACTACAGAACACTAAAGAGAGAAATAGAAGATCTTAAAAGATGGAAAAATATACCCTGTTCATGGATAGGCAGAACTAACATCATCAAAATGGCGATATTACCAAAAGTTCTCTAAAGGTTTAATGCAATGCCAATCAAAATCCCAATGGCATTTCTTGTAGAAATAGAGAAAGCAATCATGAAATTCATATGGAAAAATAAAAGACCCAGAAGAGCAAAAAGCAGGAAGTGTGAATCAGGTGGTATAGCGATACCAGACTTCAAACTATACTACAGAGAAATAGTAACAAAAACAGCATGGTACTGGTACCAAAACAGGTGGGTGGACCAATGGTACAGAATAGAGGACACAGAAACCAATCCACAAAACTACAACTATCTTATATTTGATAAAGAGGCTAAAAGAATGCAATGGAGGAAGGATAGCATCTTCAACAAATGGTGCTGGGAAAACTGGAAATTCATATGCAACAAAATGAAACTGAATCATTTTCTCTCGCCATGCACAAAAGTTAACTCAAAATGCATCAAGGAGCTAGATATCAAATCAGAGACACGGAGTCTGATAGAATAAAAAGTTGGCTATGATCTACATACTGTGGGGTCTGTCTCCAAATAACTCAATAGGACACCCATAGCACAATAGTTAATAACTACAATCAACAAATGGGACTTACTCAAACTAAAAAGTTTTTTCTCAGCAAAAGAAATGATAAAAGATGTAAAGAGGGAGCCTACATCCTGGGAACTAATCTTTATTCCTCACACTTCAGATAGAGCCCTAATATCCAGAGTATACAAAGAACTCAAAAAATTAGAGAATAAAATAACAAATTACCCAATCAACCAATGGGCCAAGGACCTGAACAGACACTTCTCATAGGAGGACATACAAACGATCAACAAGTACATGATAAAATGCTCACCATCTCTAGCAGTCAGAGAATTGCAAATCAATACCACCCTATGATACCATCTCACTCCAGTAAGACTGGCAGCCATTATGAAGTCAAACAACAACAAGTGCTGGCGAGGATGTGGGGAAAATGGTACACTTGTACATTGCTAGTGGGACTGCAAATTGGTGCAGCCAGTTTGGAAAGCAGTATGGAGATTTCATGGAAAGCTGGGAATGGAACCACCATTTGACCCAGCTAATCCCCTTCTCGGTCTATTCCCCAAAGACCTAAAATGAGCATGCTACAGGAATACTGCTACATCGATGGTCATAGCAGCACAATTCACAATAGCAAGACTGTGAAACCAACCTAGATGCCCTTCAAAAGATGAATGCATAAAAATATGGCACTTATACATAATGGAGTATTACTCTGCATTAAAAAATTACAAAAATCAAAATTTGCAGGAAAATGCATGGCATTAGAGCAGATTATGCTAAGTGAAGCTAGCCAATCCCTAAATAACAAATGCCAAATGTCTTCTTTGATATAAGGAGAGTAACTAAGAATACAGTAGGGATGAAGAGCATGAGAAGAAGATTAACATTAAATATGGATGAGAAGTGGGAGGGAAAAGAAGAGCGAATGGAAATTGCATGAAATTGGAAGGAAACCCTCAGGAAGAGGAAGTTAGGGGAAAGGGAAAAATAATACAAGGGGGAGAAATGAATTACAGTAGAGGGGTAGAGAGAGAAGATGGAAGGGGAAGGGAGGGGAGGGGGGATACTAGAAGTTAGGAAAGGCAGCAGAATACAACAGACACTAGTATGGCAATATGTAAATCAATGGATGTGTAGCTGATGTGATTCTGCAATCTGTATACGGGGTAAAAATGGGAATTCATAACCCACTTGAATCAAATTGTGAAATATGATATATCAAGAACTAGGTAATGTTTTGAACAACCAACAATAAAAATTTGAAAAAACAGAAAAATAACTTCTGTGAATCGTGCACACGCATCATAATATTTCTACAGTAACTGTAACAGTTTAACATCAATGCAAGTAGATTTCTATGGGACAAGATGTGTATTTTGATGTTCATTTTTATTCAACACTGGTACATTACAATTTCTTCAGTTTATTCACATTATAGGATATATATTTCATCCACAAGTTAGCAAATTTATCGCCTTTTTTTTTCAACTTCAATCACTTCCTGCGTCAGAACTCATGAATTCCTCGGTGTTCCTTGACTGGTCTTTTTATGAGACTTCTTTCCAAACACATTATTTTCGATTTCCATAATCACTTTCGAAGCAAAACTCAAACAAACTTCATGATAAACCATAACCCTAATATTAACATTAGGTGTATAAGTGGTTGGAATCAATGATTCTATATCAATATAAGATTTCTTATATATTTTCAGATATCAATTCAATCCATTATTTAAAGTGGAACCAGTTATATTATTTATTCACAGTAATGTCTATTCATGCATTATCTCTATATTCATAGAAACAGGGTACACCTCTTTGTACCCCCAATACTAATTTATACGTCTTCAAAATATTGCTCCCAGAAATGGTGGAAGAAATAATCATGTCACCTGATCTACATATACATTTTATCACAGTAATATACTGGAAACAAAATGCAAAGGTCCCACTTAGGATTGTACCAAAGCCTAAATTGAAAGTGAACATGGATTACTAACAACATCAATGTCCAAGTTGCCTAATGCTCTCAAATGTCAATCCTATTGGTGACTACATATTTGTTTCTTCCTATGATTATATATTCAATCTCAACCCTGTTGAAAATGTCTAATCCTATCCCTCACTTTATACTTTGCCTGATTTCCTAATGTCTTTATAGATATCTGCTTTCCTACATATTTTCCGCAGTTCATCATTGTGTCTTACTCTTCATATGTGCTGACATTTACATTCACTCTCTACCCGAAATAATATTGCTAAAGAACTTTTGTTAAATATCCTATACTAACTCTACTTGCTAAACCTAAGGATTATCTTCCTAATCCTGCTGACTTTTTCTTTTGACTGGATGTTCTCTTCTGCATTCAATCATCCAACGTTCAAGTTCCTCTGCCATTGTATACTGATTTATATGAGACATCTTTGCAGATAGTAATTTAAAGCTAAATATCCCAATCAACGTCCCAATGCCCTTCTGGGATTCAAATCTTACTTTAATTTCTGTTTTCATATATATATTTAACCTCTATATTCTTATAAATCTCGCAGGCTCCCAATATCATTATTCATCCAGCAGAATGATTCCTAACCCAAATCGAACATGATATTAACCCTAACAATACACTGTTCACTCAATATAACTTTACAGAAGAGCAGGGACAGATTTGTTCTTACAATACAGAAATGTAGGGGATCCTCCACCTCTTGAGAACTTCAAAGGTCCATTTTGAAATGATCCCTGGAGAAGATGTAGGCAGCAATGTAGGACCTGAGATAGCAAAAGTCATCTTCCATGGCAAACTACCTGGTCAGTATGAAGGGTGGTGTCGGAATCAGCCTCTCTCTTCTTAATATAGAGAAGATTGACTAAACCAGGCTTGTGTGGAGAGCTGTTTCCGGGTGCCTAAGGTTGATATATAATTCTAACTTGTGAAACTGTCAAAGGAAGTAGGGGCAGCCTCCATTTCTTGGGACCCTTGGAAGCAACTGTTAGGACAACGTGGTTGCCAAGGCAGTGACCTCATTCATTTCTTGAAGGAAGTGACCTACCTCACTTCCTTGTTGATAGAACTCTGTGAACTTGGGATCCAGGTAGCCAGGCACCCAGAGTCAGTCCCAGTCCCAGTCCCAGTGGTCTCATTTGTTTGGAATCAAGGACAGAGTCAGTCTTCTTGGTAGTGACTGATGTGAGGGTGGCCAAATACCAGGAAAGATCTGAAGAGGGGCCTATGCTGACAAAGCAGGTAGTGGCTCACCGCTGGCTCCTTACTGCTGCACAGAGTTGGCCATGGAGACCAGATCTGAGACAGGACAGACCATTACCAGGGAACATAGTATGGCCCACCAGTTAGAAGACACTCTGCATAGTCACAGACTTACTTGGGTGAAGGAGGTGCCTTTGTGAGTGTGGGTGTGTGGTTTTGTCTCTGTTCTGAAAATAGGTAGGAAAGGAGGATTGTTTGGTTTGGAGTGGACTGTTTCTAGTAAGTCCTTTGACAAGGTGAGTGTTTCTATGTCTGTGTATTCCACTGTGTCCATGGTTTTATACTTTAGAAAAGAGAGTGCATCAATGGATGTGTCCTCTCTAGTTGACAGCTTCCCAGCATTCATCCTGCACAATTTATGAATGGAGTGTGGCTTGCCATATGGATGGGCAACACCTACTATCTTCCTAAGTCCCTGTTTTCTTCCTGAATTCTGGCCACTGTCCAGAATAGGCTCTTGGTATTTTGTCCAAGATATGTACCACCTCAAAGCTCCGTGACATGGCCATGTACTGGATCCCTGAAGGGAATGGCCAGCATCTCAGAGAACTCACATATCAGTGTGACCTACAAAGTCTCCGTGGAGATACACTGCTTTGGGCCTTTTGCCTACCTATTGTTCTGTTGCCCTTAATGTCAGGATGTCTTTGCCTCAGGCCACCCCTTTGAAAAGACTGAAGAAAAAATTTTCAAATGGACATGAATGGGCATCACCTTTGGCTCATTGCTTAATTGATTTGAAAAGGGATGTGTCTGAATCAGCCTCTTGGCACTGTGTGAGGCAGTGGCTTAGATTCTCAGCACCTGATGGGTCTAAAGAAAGATCACATGTGTGCATCCAAAACTAAAAAGGCAAAAATATCAGTCATTGTGTATGAAGTCTCTTGCCTTACTCTGATAGGTTCCTGGCCTCCATCAAGTGAGAATAGTGATTATTTGGGTCAAATGAGTTCTTCAAAGCCCTGGAGAGGCTAGCCCATATGTGCTTTGGTTTTCTCATGACTCCAAATCACATAAAGAATCTATACCTGACAATGAGTAGGCCTCAAATTGGAGAAGCAGTGCAGTACTATGGCCAGGATTATTTGCTCACTCCTGGTTCACAGGAAGGGTGTCCAGGCCACCCTGACTTTAGGCAAATGAGGGGCAAGGGAGCTTATTTTGGACACTGTCTTGTGCTGTGCCCCTCATGGAAACCTCCAGCTAGAGGTAATGATGAGTGTCTATATGGAAGAAGGTGAGGGCCATGTGGGAGTGTTTTGTTTTTAATTGTGTTCATTTGTGTGGTGGTTGGAAGAAATGACTGGGTCCACCAAGGCTTGAACTTTGGTGTGATTCCCCTTAGAGAATGAGTTCTGGAACTGACCTCAGAGAAGTATTGCCATGAATTGTGTTGGGATTTTGGGAGGCCACACATGAGAGTCGCCCTTGGAAACTGAGGTCAAGGCCTAGGGTCGCTTTCCATTGAGCAGTGGGAATCTCAGCCAGGATATCACATGATTTCATTCTGAAAGATTTGGCAGCCATAGTTGAGAGTCAAAACACACAGGGACCTCACATTGTAGACCTCAATGGAATTGGCTTCATGTGACCTTTTGGCTACTCTTTGGGAAGCCTTGGCTTTGGAGTTCTCCAGAGCATTCATTGAAATTAAGTTCCTCAACTTTTAATTGTTCCTGAATAAATTGAATTCCACAGTGCCTCCAACTTCATCCTTGAAAAGTGGCTAGATAAATACCCTAAAACATTTGAAACTCCCATGACCGGGTGGCACTGGAGAACAGTTATATCTTTTGTTGCTGATCATGAGGGTACAAGACAGTGCGTTGATTGATTGGGTTTCATGAAAATGGAGAAGAACAAAGATGCCAGTAAGTTGAGACTGCTAAGTAGTGGGCCTAGAGCTGTTGTGTGCAGGTGTGTGATAAAATATCTGTGGTGGGGATCTCCAATTCACTTCCAAATGTCTTGTGGCTGACATGGTTCAGCCAGCAGACCCTTATATATAAAGGCATCTTGTTATATGGAGAGGTTTCAAGGCAATGTTCAGAATCAGGTTGCTATGTTCAAGGGGAACGCTATGTGGGATAGAAGCCTGGTTGGTGAATTCTCCTGCAGACCCTGACCCACCACACGTGACAGAACTCCCTCAAGCACTGTGTCCCACTTGAACTCCTTGTATATCGTGATGCAAGTACCAGCCTCCCAGTTCAGCACCAAGAAACACCACGAAAACTAAGGATGACCAAATGGCTTCACAGTCCACACGGGGAGACACTTAGCCCCCAGTGGCCACAGTTTACCTACAAAGAGAAAATTCAGCACTGCTGCCTCATGTTCATTGGAAAATAAGAAACCATGCTCTCCAGTCACATAGATGCAAACCCAGAAAAGAAGCTAAAGCTCCTGACAACAACATATGTTTCAAGTGCCCAACCTCAGAGGCAGTTTCTCAAGAAGTCTTTAGGTCGGCAGAGCTCTATGTTTGTGGAGTGCTTACCTGTTAGACTAGAATGTAAGAAAAGAACACTGACTCCAATTAAAATCAAATTAAATCAAGCTCATTATTTCCATTGGCTGGGCTGCCTCTCCCTCCCAAAATGGCACAAACAAGAGAGCAACCCCACCTTTCCTACAGCCCAGCTTTATAACCCAGAAAGTTACATAAAAGGGGGGTTACAGATAACAGAACTCTGACTAGTATCACACTAATGGTAGTTTACATTTTTTTTTGCTAGCCCCAACTTCAAAATTTATGAGGACCATTAGAGCCTCAGAGAGGATCATTGTCTAGCCAGGGAAGGCCAATATTAATGAGGTGTGACTAAAGTTTCAGAGAGGGCTGCTACCTAGTCATAGAGCCATGCATGGATGAGTTCAAGGCATGGGCAGGCATTCCAAGCAGGTTCAGAATTTGCAGTAATTTATAGTAAAGCCAAAATGATCTTTTCATGGCTTTGTTGCAAGATGGCTCCCAATTTTAATAAAAGATAAGGTTGGGTCTATCATTTCCCCCTTTTCTTATGTGTCCCTTTCAAATGTTTGATAGGGTAGGGGGAGAGCACTGAGGAAATTTTAATCCCTCAGGTGACAGTCTCGAAATTTTTAGAACTCACCGAAAACTGGTCTCCCTGATGTTACCTGACTTAATTAATTACTTATATTGATACTCTATTTATTTTTGCCTCCATTGTTGTAAGTAGAGAGGTGTCTCTCATTTTGGCTTCTTCTGAGCTGAGAGAGGGTGACGTGAGGGGGCACGGCATGAGGGACATGAGTTGCCTTTTTGATGTCAGTTGAGCTATATGAATTGCCTTTTAGATGTCAGTTCGTTTTGAAGTCTGATTGGGGAAGAACAGGTTGTAAAGTCATCTGGGGATGGGTTCTTCTATGAGAGAAACAAAATACATGAGTACTGAATAAATGATGCAGCAGCTAGAACATGTCACTGTACAGAAGTTTCCTCACCAATCTTTAATATCCCCAGTTATCAGGACTGTCAACTTAATATTTAAATTTTAGTGTTACAGTTGTCCCACCCATAAGATACAGTTTAATAATTTATTGTCATCTGATCTTGCAAAATCCTTTTACTAGTATGACCTCTGTGTCTAATAGAGAAATCTTTAATTATGTTACTCAGGGCTGGATAATCGTACTAGCAAACACCAAATCTACCTGTGTAGGTTAGAAATATCTGTAGGCCTTAAACTAAAAACTTCTGCCTCTGGCAGCTCCTCTTGATAGCCTCTTTTTATAGTTATCAGACATTCCTGTCTGAGAATCCTTCTTTGTAGCCTCCAGTCTTACTTATTTTGGGAGGCTAACATAAAGTGTATACATTAAAATATTATTATTATTATTATTATTATTATTATTATTATTATTATTATTATTTAAATGACCAGGAATGGCTGTATTTTGTTTTCAACTGTCTTTGCTAAGTGTTTGAGATGAAGCAGTCAAACTGACTTTTGTTTCTATCTATTGTTAACAGTCAGCTGAGCTTTCATGGGAGTCATTCCTGGGGAAACTTGAGAGCAGCTTCTCAGTTCTGCTAGTGCCATTTGCGCCAGGTGGGTCCAGGTCTTGCTTGAACATGTGGCTTCCCACGAAGCATCAGGGATGTCTTCCTTCTCTGATGACTCTCCTCTTAGTAGCAAATGCACTGATATGCTTTTGGTTCTGCAATAATCTCATTAATCTCCCTAATGGGGAGGTTTTGTGGCCCAGAGTTGCAAAGCTCTTAGAGAAGTGCCCTGTTTCCTGGATTCAGACTGACTCAGAAGGCAAGAGCCAAATATTGGTTATCTTGGCCCTTTTAAATTAACTTTAATTTTTAAATCCTAATCTAAAACATCCAGCAAATAAATTTTAACAGCCTTATATTAAGAGTACTGGGCTTTAATGTCTATAACTTAATAATTATTTTTCTTTTTATTAATTGGGGTCTGTATTATTCTGTCTTGTAGGTCATGACTTATTATCTTAAATTAACCCATGTTGTGTTCTTAAAGCAACACATCTGTAAAACACCAACAGGGAATCTTTAGATCACTTATAAGCAAATTAAAAAATAAAATTTTTTAACAAGAGTAAAAATACTTAGTGAATTTAATGCTACCCTGAATTTTTTGAGTGAGTTATACTTTATATTCCCTGTTTGAGATCCTAGTAAACTTGAGAGAAAAAAAAAAGAAAAAACAAAACTTTTGAACATAACTTTAAATGAAATAAAATCTGACCTACTGCTTTCGTAGTCATTCTCACATGTAGTAAGATGGGACACAGAGCCTTATCTCAGGTAAGACAGGGCTCTTTATAAATCTTAAGTGTTTTAGTTCTAAAGCTGATGTTTGTTTTTTAAATATCCTTTTACAAAGTTTACATAAATTGTTTGAGGTCACATGAACATTAGCTAACACCATATAATATCACTTTTAAAACATGAATTAAAGAATGGCTGAATGTTTTTAACATTTAAATAGATTAGGCTCTCATTAATTTAAAAATACATTTAAATTGTTCCACAATGTAAAGTGTAACATAAAACTTTACATATCTTATTGATAACAGGTAAATAAATCCCCAATATATATTATATTTACCATACAACTTCAGAGAACCAGCTTGATATAATGTTCTTTTAAAGTTTCTACCTTATAGAGTTGTATAACTGGAAGATATGAGCACATTAATAGCATCACAGTTACATTGATGTTTCTACATTAACCAAGTTTAGCTTTTAAAGAAATGGCAGTACAGTGCTCTAAAATAAAAGTTCTGTTTTAAACAGTTGTTTAATTTTTATGGTTGCTTGCTCTGGAAAAAATAAAACTTAATAAACACAATGCTATGAGTAAACTTATGTTTTAAGAAATTTTTGTCTCTTGAACACATGACTAATTTTTACAATCTTACACAGACTTTAGTAGAAAGTCTGTATAAGATTGTAGAAATTTTATACAGACTTTGTACTAAAAATTGATAGACCTTAGTATATCAATCAGATATCAAACAAAAACACTCATGAATGAGTAAATCCAAATCAAATTTACTTTACTTTTTAATCAAAATATTAGACAAATGTATTGAACAGTGTAAACCATTTTTTTGGTTGAAGGAAAAGTCCTAGAACAAAGCCATATAGACCTTTGGTAGACAATAATATTTTATTAGATTTTTGAACACCTAGAAAAACTTATAGGCATAAATTTGAAGACATTTATATTTATCTGTTTATCCAATCTAAATTGAAACATTTAAACCACGTGAATTAAAGATCTGTGGTCCACTTTTTAAAATTTGTTTTTATGAGCGCTTTTTTATATGAGTGCTCCTTATATATGTTAATTTGTGTATCATATGAATGATATACGGACATATGTATATATATATATAGACATACAACACATAACAAAAGTGTGCACACATAATAATAGTGAAGGCCTTGTAGCTTTTCACAGGTGAAATCACCATTGCAATGTTTTTAAAACTCCACAGTTGGTCAAAGATAAAACTGATCAGAAAAACATTAACCTAGGTCTGTAGGATCAAAATCATGAACTCAAAAAAAAAAAAAGAATCTAAGAAAAAATTATGAGTCCTAGAAAAAATGACTGGCCGGTAATTAGTAAACACCATACAATTTACCATTTTTTTTCCCTTAGGCCTCAGATCCGTCTCCTCCTGAGCTTACAGGAGACTTTCATTTGTATTTCAACAGAAGTCCTGGCTGAGGTCTGGAAGGAGCAGGAAAAAACTGCTATTCTGAGCAGACACCTCAGGACTAAGGCATTTTCAACATAATTTTCTGGTTAGGATGTTGTAAATTATGATACAAGTTTAAGATACAATTCACAAAATTTTATATCTTTACATCTTGTTTTGTCAACAGATACCATACTATGATTTACTATCCTTGTCCAAATTAATGCACTGGTAAACACAGTGACATTTTCCCAGGCTACCAAATTCAAAATTGGTGAAAAAAAGACTGCATGATTGGGAAGTTACTTGCCAACTTGGAAGTAGAGTTCTTTAGTTTTCCATCCTAAGTATTTAAGTTCTCTGGCATGAATTATCTGAAATCATACACTAAACAATTACCTAAACCCGACTTTTAACTGCAAGATTGTGCAATGCTTCAAAAAACGCATTCAGATACCAGATTGTTACAATAAAACATCATCATTTAGACACACATTTAGCTAAGATCATTCTCAAGAAACAATTTATAATATAAACACATTATTGCACATGTCTTAAAGGGCCAGAAAAAAAGGCACAAGACAGACAGAAAGGAACTCCAGAATATGGCTGACAGACAGAAGCCTTTACAACAGAGCAGATAAGAGAAAAATCTCCTACACCAGGGGCACCAGAGATGTCCCCACAAGGGGACCAGATATTTTCACAGGGAAGCTACCTGAAATGTAAAATCAAGGGTCTCCATGGTGACTTTACTGCACTTAGTGTCCCCTTTTTATTTTTCTCTTTTAAAAGAAGACAGAGGTGGCATAATGCTTACAGTGCATGGAAGGAAGGAGGGAATTCCCTGAAGCAACAGGGCTTTGGCAGTTGCTGGGTTCCCTCAATCCCTCCTTTTACTTACAGGATTAGCTCTTCTGTTTCGGGTCCACTCCAAGCATGCTCCATTTCCTAACATTTCAGTCGTCAGCTCTCAAAAAGTTCTGGGACGGGGGCGGGTATCAAAATTTGTAACTTAAAGTTCGGTTTCTGACCCTGGAGCAAATTAATGGCAATTTAATAATGAGGACAGGGTTTTGAGAAAAAGAAAATGGAGGTTTTTTGCTTTGCTAACAAAAGAAAAACAAGGGGACTCTGCCAAAAGTTTGTGACTCTCATGATCTGGAGGGACAAGGGATTTTAAAGAGTTTCACTTGTTAACCTGGGATATACTCAGTTCTTCGTTCCCCAGCAGGCATTGTCCTGTGCAGTGGGTGTGCTCCAGGCAGCCAGCTAGGGGCTTCTTTCATCCTGCTTAACAAAGGTGGGTAAAGTTCATCACAGTTTTTTAAAACACAGTCCAAAGGGTGTCAGGCTTAGTTGCTTTGTTACCCTTTTTCACGTCCAATATCCTAAAGATTTTACCACAGAAATCAAACAAAAAAACGCACAAAAACAAACAACAAAAAACATATAGACCACAGAACAAAACACAGAAAAACAGAATCCTGGTGCCGAAACAGAAAAACAGAGGAGCAATGCAACATCTTGCTAAAGCTCCAGGGTAGGAGCGCGTGTGTGCCCATCGGCACCTCTCTACCATTCCAGAGGAATTCCCTACAGAACAGAACAGAGGACAGCATGATTCTCATTACTGTCCTAGACAGGAGTGTATGTGAGCCACCCCAGGCCACCTCTCTGTCATCAGAAGAGATCTCCCTTAACCAGATATCAGATGTTATAAAGGCGCCACTTACCTATGGAGGCCTCCTCCACCAGGGGCTTGATAATAGTTTTAGTGTGGTGGTTCACTGCAGTGCTCCCCAGACTGACAGCTCACTCCAAGGCCTTGGAACATCTCAAGTTGTGCACCCACTAGAGTGGTTCTCCAGCCCAGTGCCCTGGAGGGAAGGCCAGCTTCAGAATTTTCAGCAGTCTGGTTTTGTGATCTGCTCGGGCAGGGTCATCTCGCTGGGGAACTCCAAAATTTTGGACTAGGATGCAAGAAAAGACCACTGACTCCAATTAAAATCAAATTAAGGCAAGTTTATTATTTCAACAGGCTGGGCTGCCTCTCCTTCCCAAAATGGCGGGAACAAGACAGCAACCCCACCTTTCCTACAGCCCAGCTATATAGCCCAGAAAGTTACACAAACGGGGGGTTACAGATAACAAATCTTTGAAAGCATCACACTAATGGTAGTTTACATTTTTTTTTTGCTGGCCCCAACATCAGAAATAATGAGGACCATTAGAGCCTCAGAGAGGGTCGTTGTCTGGCCAGGGAAGGCCAATTTTTATGAGGTGTCACTAAAGTTTCAGAAAGCACCGTTATCTGGTCAGAGAGCCAGGTGTGGATGAGTTCAAGGCACGGGCAGGCATTCCAAGCAGGTTCAGAATTTGCAGTAATTTAGAGTAAAGCCAAAATTATCTTTTCACGGCTTTGTGGCAAGATGGTTCCCAATTTTAATAAAAAATCAGGTTGGGTCTATCAAGCCTCTCCCTTACTTTTGGAAACTCCTCTACAAACTCCAATGTTGTGAACTCCTGAGCATTTTACATTCCAGATATGTATTCACAGATTTTCTAACTCTTCTATTCCAATTGTGTCTTATTTGGGGCGAAGGTAATATCAAGTCATTGTTCTGGATGAGAGTGGAAAGATTTTTGTGTAGCACATATTTGCATACACATTTAGGAGATCACTCCTCCTAAACACTGTTGGAACAGAAAATCCAAACTATGGGGGAGCTTCCTAGTTGAACAACATTATTGATAAATCCAAGTTCATTAAACAAATAGTTTTGGATCAGTGGATGATATATATTTCAAGATGAATTTCAATTGGCATATACTATGCTACCTTTTAATGTCTTTGTGTGTTTTGTGTTTATAATGTTTTGTGATTTATATGGATTTAAAATCAAGTTTTCACAAGATTATTCTCAGAAATATTCATCCACCTGAAATACATATTTGTTTCCTAGTACTGAAAACTAACTTCAGTAAATGGTGCATAAAAATCCTAATATTTCTACAGTAACTGACCCAGATTAATATCAATGCAGGTAGATTCCTAGGGGACATGATGTGTATTTTGATGTTCATTTTTATTCAACACTGCTACATTACTATTTCTGCAGTTTATGCACATCATACTGTATATATTTCATTCAAAAGTTCGCAAATTTATATGCATGTGTTTCACGTTCAATCACTTCCTGCTTCAGAACACATGAATTCCTCCAGGTTTCTTGACTATTCTTTTCATGAGACTTCTTTCCAAACACATTATTTTTGATT
The DNA here is from genome assembly GCF_048772815.1 of Callospermophilus lateralis. NCBI lineage: Eukaryota > Metazoa > Chordata > Mammalia > Rodentia > Sciuridae > Callospermophilus > Callospermophilus lateralis. The sequence goes on along the minus strand of NC_135316.1, from coordinate 17,738,973 downwards.
TCTATAATCACTTTTGAAGCAAAACTCACACACTTTTCAGGATAAAATATAACACTAATATTACCAGTAGATGTATAAGTGGTTGGAATGAATGATTGCATATCAATATGAGATTTCTTTTATATTTTCAGATATCAATTCAATCCATTATTTAAAGTGGAACCAGTTATATTATTTATACACAGTATGGTCTATTCATGCATAATATGCATATTCATAGACACAGGGTACACCTATTTGTACCCCAAATACTAAATTATACGTCTACAAAACATTGCTCCAGAAACGGTGGAAGAAATATTCATGTCACCTGATCTACACAAACATTTTATCACAATAATATTCTGGACACAAAATGCAATGGTCACACTTATGATTCTAAAAAAGCCTAAATGGAAAGTGAACATGGATTACAAAAAAACATCCAAGTCCTGGTTACCTAATGCTCTCGAATTCAATCCTATTTGTGACAACATATTTGTTTTTTCCTAAGATTATATATTCAAACTCAACCCTGTTGAAAATGTCTAAACCAATTACACACTTTATACTTTTGCTGATTTCCTAATGTCTCTATTTATGTCTGCTTTCCTACATATTTTCCCCTGTTCATCATTGTGACTGACTCTTCACATGTGCTGACATTTACATTCACTCTCTACCCGAAACCCTATTTGTAAAGAACTTTTGGTCCAAATCCTATACTCACTCTTCTTTATAAACCTGCTGACTATCTTGGTAATCCTACGGACTTTTCCTTTTTGACTAGATGTTCTGTTTGTTATTCAATCATCCGAGGTACAAGATCCAATTTCATTGTGTATTGACTTATCTGAGACATCTGTGCAGAATATAATTCAAAGCTAAGTATCCCACTCAAGGGCCCAATGCCCTACTTGGCTTCAAATCTTCCCTAGATTTCTGTTTCCATACTTATATTTCACCTCTATATTCTTGTAAATATCACAGGTTCCCAATACCATTATTCATCCAGCAGAATGATTGCTAACCAAAATTGAACATATTATTAACCCTAACCATACACTGTTCCCTCAATCTAACTTTAGAGCAGTGCAGGGACAGAGTTGGTCTTACAAAAGAGGAATGTAGGGGATCTTCCACCTGCTGAGAATATCAAAGATCCATGCAGAAATGATCCCCGAAGAAGATGTAGACTGCTATGAAGGACCTGAGAGAGCAAAAGTCAGCTTCCATGGCAAACAACCTGGTCAGTATGAAGGGATGTGTCTGAATAAGCCTCTCTCTTTTTAATATAGAGCAAATGGACCAAACCAGGCCTGTGTGGAGATCTTTTCCCCGGTACCAATGGTTGATATACCATTCTAACTTGTGAAAGTGTCACAGGAAGTAGGGGCAGCCTCCATCTCATGGGACCCTTGGAAGCAACTGTTAGGACAAAGTGGTTGCCAAGGCTGTGAGCTCATTCACTTCATGAAGGAAGTGACCTACCTCACTTTCTTGGTGATGGAACTCTCTGAACTTGGGATCCCTGAAAACAGGCACCCAGAGTCAGGCCCAATAACAGTCACAGAGGTCTCACTTCTTTGGATTTATCAAGGAGAGAGTCAATCTTTCTTGGTACCTACAGTTGTGAGGATGGCCAAATGCCAGGAAAGGTCTGAATTGGGGTCTTTCCTGAGAAAGCAGGTATTGGCTCACCGCTGGCTCCTGACAACTTCACAGAGTGGGCCAAGGAGTCCAGATTTGAGAATAGAGAAGCCATTTCGGGGGAACATAGTATGGCCCACAAGGCAGATGACACTCTGGATAGTCACAGACCCTCTTGGGGGAAAAAGGTGCCTTTGTGGGAATGAGTGTGTCTATGTGGTTTTGTCTCATGCTCTGAGAATAGGTAGGAAAGGGGGTTTCTTTGGTTTAGAGTGGACTGTTTCTAGTAAGTCATTTGACAAAGCAAGTGTTTCTATGTCTGTGTATCCAACTGTGTCCACGGTTGTAGACATTACAAAAGAAAATGCATCAATGGATGTGTCCTGTCTAGGAGAAAGCTTCCCCTCATTCATCCTGCCCAATTTAGAAAAGGACGGAGGCTTGCCTTATTGATGGGCAAGACCTGCTGTCTTCCTAAGTTTCTGTTTTCTTCCTGAATTCTGGCCACTCTCCAGAATAGACTCATGGTTTTTTGACCAACATATGTAGCACCTCCAAGCTCTGTGACATGGCCGTGTCCTGGATAGCTGGAGGGAATGCCGAGAATCTCAGAAAACTCAGATATCTGTGTGACCATGAAAGTCTCAGTGGAGAATCCCTGCTTTGGGCCTTTGCTTACCTATTGTTCTGTAGCACTGAATGTCAGGAAGGTCGTTGCCTAAGTCACCACTTTGTGAAAACTCAATAAAACAGTTTTCTAATGGAAATGAATGAGCATCACCTGTCTCTCTTTGAGTAATTGCTTTTGAAAGGGATGTGTCTGAGCCAGTCTGTTGGCTATGTGTGAGGCTGTGGCTTGCATTCTCAGCACCTGATGGATCTAAATAAAGATGCCATGTGTGCATCCAAAACCAAAATTGCCAAAAGAGCAGTCATTGTGGATAAAATCTCTTGCCTTCCTCTGTAAGGTTCCTGACCTCCATCAAGTGAGAATAGGAATCCTTTGGGTCAAATGACTTCTTCAAAGCCCTGCGGATGCTAGCCAATAGGTGCTTGGGTTTTCTCATGACCCCAATGCACATAAAGAATCTAAAACCCACAGTCAGTAGGCCTCAAATTGGAGAAGCTGAGCAGTATTAATGGTAGGCCTTTTTGATCACTTCTGGTTCACAGGAGGGGTGTCCAGGCCACTCTGACTTTATGGAAATGATGAGCAAGAGTGCGTATTTTGGACACTGTCTTGTCCTGCTCTCCTCATAGAAACCTCCAGCTAGAGGTTATGATGAGTGTCTATATGGAAGAAGATGAGAGCCATGTGGGAGTATTTTGGTTTTAATTGTGGTCATTTTTGTGGCAGTTGGAAGAGATGACTGGGTCCACTTGGGTTTGAACTCTGGTGTGAATCCCCTTAGAGACTGAGTTCTGGAAGTGACCTCAGAGAAGTATTGCCATGAATTGAGTTGGGATTTTAGGAAGCCATGCATGAGAGTCGCCCTTATAAACTTATATCAAGGTCCAGGGTGGCTTTCCACAGAGCACTGGGAATCTCAGCCAAATTATCCCATGATTTTATTCTTAAAGACTTGGCAGCCATACTTGAGAGTCAATACACACATGGAACTCACATTGTAGACCTCAATAGGCCTGGCTTCATGTAACCTTTTGGCCACTCTTTGGGAAGCGTTGCCTATGAGAGTTCTCCAGAGTTTCACTGAAATGAGCTTCCTCAACATTTAATGGTTCTTGAAAGCCACAGTGCCTCCCAACTACATCCTTGAAAAATGGCTAGATAAATACCATGAAATTTTTGAAATTCCCATGACCAGGTGGCACTGGAGAATCTTTGGATGTCCTGTTGCTGATCATGAGTATACCAGAGAGTGCCTTGATTGACTGGAATTTATAAAAATAATGTAGAACAAAGATGCTAGTAAGTTGGAGCCTGCTGAGTAGTGGGCCTAGAGCAGTGGTGGCCACGTGTGTGATAAAACATCTGCGGTGGGTCCATGTGATTAGCCCATTTGCTTCCAAATGGCTTGTGACTGACATGGTGCAACCAGCAGACCCTTATTTGTAAAGGCATCTTTTTATTTGGAGAGCTTTCAGGGTAATGATGAGAATCAGGTTGATATGGTCAAGGGTGCAAGCTATGTAGGAACGAAGCCTGGTTGTTTCATTCTCCTGCAGATCCTAACCCACCACACGTGACAGAACTTTCTCTAGCACTGTGTCCCAGTTGAACTTGTTGTATTCTGTGAAGCAAATACCAAAGCCCCAGTGCAGCAGCAAGAACCACCACAAAAATTTGAGGAGGACCAAATGGCTTCACGGCCCACACGGGGTGAAACTTAGCCTCCAGTGGCCACACTTTACCTACAAAGAGAGAATTCAGCACTGCTGCCTCAGGTTCATTGGAAAATAAGAATCCATGTTTTCCAGGTCATATAGATGCAGACCCAGCTTTGATGGTCTCACTACAAAAGAAGCTAAAACTCCTTAATACAACATATATTTCAAGTGCCCAGCTTCAGAGGCAGTTTCTCAAGAAGTCTTTAGGCCAGCAGAGCTCCATGTTTCTGGAGTGTTTTCCATGTCCCTTACTTTTGGAAACTGCTCTACCACCTCCAAGGTTGTGAACTCCTGAGCATATTCCATTCCATATTTGCATTCACAGATTTTCTAACTCTTCTCCTCTAATTGTGTCTTACCTGGGGTGAAGGTAATGTCAAGGCATTGTTGTGGATGAGAGTGGGAAGATTTTTGTGTAGCAAATATTTGCATACACATTGGATTCATTTTCCAATTTCCCATTCAAAATACTGAATCCCTGACACGAACCCATAGCCTACTTGACTCTGACTACTAATCCTAATATGATGGAGAAAAATAACCCAAACAGAATAGAAATACAAGCAGTACAGAGAAGGCATGGTGTATAGTTAGACTTGCCTTTTGCATTATGTAGGGTAGGTGTTATAAATCTAGATAATTTTTAATTGAAATAGTTCTCCATGTGTTTTTAAAGTTAACAAATATGTGAATTTCTATCTCCCTTTCTCTGTAGCCTATTCAGCAAATGTATTTTTATATGCACATATAGAATCCTAGCTGGTATCACATGTACATACTTGTTTGGAGGCTGATGTGGCAGATAAAAATTATAAGAAGTGATAACTCCTCCTAAATGCTGTTGGATCTTAAAATTCAACCTATGGGTGATCTTCCTAGTTGAACAACATTATTCATAAATCCATGTTCAGTAAAATTAACATTTTTGGATCAGTGGACGATATATATTTCACCATGAATTTCGATTTGCATATATACTGCTACTCTTTAATGTCTGTGTGTGTTTTGTGTGTATATATATATATATATATATATATATATATATATATATATATATAATCTCCAGATTTTTTAAAATAAGAAATATATGTGTCTTATTATACACTCCCTAAATACATTCATATTCATGTATGTGGATTGATAATCAAATTTTCACAAGATTGTTCTCAGAAATATTCATCCCCCTGAAACGCATATTTGTTTCCTAGTACTGAAAACTAACTTCAATGAAAGGTGCATACAAATTCTAATATTTCTGCAGTAACTTACCCAGGTTAATATCAATGCAAGTAGATTCCTATGGGACATGATGTGTATTTTGACATTCATTTTTATTCAACACTGGTACAGTACTATTTCTTCAGTTTATGCACATCATAGGATAAATATTTCATCCAAAATTTCAAAATTTAAAACATTTGATTCACTTTCAATCACTTCCTGCTTCAGAACACATGTATTCCTCCATGTTTCTTGACTGGTATTTTATGAGACTTCTTTGCAAACACATTATTTTCGATTTGCATAATGAATTTTGAAGCAAAACTCACACACTCTTCATGATCAACCATAACACTAATATTACCATTAGATGTACAACTGGTTGTAATGAATGTATGTATGCCAATATCAATATAAGATTTCCTGTATATTTTCAGATATCAATTTATTCCAATTCCAATTTCTAATGTTGGGTCCAGTTATATTATTTATTCACAGTATGCTCTATTCATTCATCATCTCTATATTCATCAAAACAGGGTACACCTTTTTTTCCCCAATACTAATTTATAGGTTTTAAAAATATTGCTCCCCATAATTGTGGAAGAAATACTCATGTCACCTGATCTACATATACATTTTATCACAGTAATATTCTGGACACAAATGTAAAGGTAACACTTATGATTGTACCAAAGCCTAAATTGAAAGTGAATATATATTACTAAAAACATCCATGTCCAGGTCGCCTAATGCTCTCAAATTTCAATCCTATTGGTGACTACATATTTGTTTCTCCTAATATCATATATTCAACCTCAACCCTGTTGAAAATGTCTAATCCTGTTACTCACTTTTGCCTGATTTCCTAATGTCTCTATTTTATATCTGCTTTCCTACATATTTTCCCCAGTTCATCATTGTGACTGACTCATCATACGTGCTGACATTTTCATTCACTCTCTGAACGAAACCCTATTGCTAAAGAATTATTGTTCCAACTCAAAGACTCACTCTTCAACCTAAACCTACTATCTTCCTAATTCTACTGACTATCCCTTTTTGACTGGGTGTTCTCTTCGACATTCAGGCATCTGAGGTACTAGGTTTTATTCCATTGTATGTAGATTTACCTGCGACCACAATGCAGAATATAATTCAAAGCTAAATATTATAATCAAGGGCCCAATGCCCTTCCTGGCTTCAAATCTTACCTAGATTTCTCTTTTCATACTTATATTTCAAATACATATTCCTATAAATATTTCAGGTTTCCAATACCATTATTCATCCAGCAGAATGATTCCTAACACAAATAAAACATGTTGTTAACCCTAACCATACACTGTTCCCTCAATCTAAATTTACAGAGGGAAGGGACAGAGTTGGTCTTACAGTAAAGAAATGTAGGGGGTCTTCCACCTACTGAGACCCTCAAAGTTCCATGGAGAAATGATCACTGGAGAATATATACGCAGCTATGAAGGACCTGAGAGAGCAAAAGTCATGTTCAATGGCAAACAACCTGGTCAGGATGAAGGGTTCTGTCTGAATCAGCCTCTCTCTTCTTAATATAGAGAAGATGGACCAAACCAGGCCTGTGTGGGTAGCTGTTCCCGGGTGCCTTTGGTTGATATACCATTCTAACTTGTGAAAGTGTCACAGGAAGTAGGGGCAGCCTCCTTCTCATGTGAGACTTGGAAGCCACTGGTAGGACAAAGTGGTTGCCAAGGCAGTGACCTCATTCAGTTCCTGAAGGAAGTGACCTCACATCACTTCCTTAGTGAAGGAAATCTCAGAACTTGAGATTCATGAAGCCAGGCACCCAGAGTCAGTCCCAGTTCCAGTCCCAGTGGTCTCACTTGTTTGGATTTACCAAGGACAGAGTAAGTCTTTTTTGGTACCTACTGATGTGAGGATTGCAAAATGCCAGGAAAGCTCTGAAGAGGGGCCTTTCCTGAGAAAGCAGGTAGTAGCTCAACTCTGGGTCCTGACACCTCCACAGAGTTGGCCAAGGAGACCAGATCTGAGACATTTCAGGCCATTTCGGGGGAAAATAATATGGCCCACCAGTCAGAGGACACTCCGATAGTAACAGACCTTCTTGGGGGAAGGAGCTGCCTTTGTGGGTGTTGGTTTGTGGTTTTGTCTCATGTTCTGAGAATAGGTAGGCAAGGCGCTTTATTTGGTGTGGAATGAACTGTTTATTGTAAGTCATTTGACAAGCCGAGTGTTTCTATGTCTGTTTACCTCACTCTGTCCGTGGTTGTACTCATTAGAATAAAGAATGCATCAATGGATGTGTCCTGTCTAGTAGAAAGCTTCCCAGCATTCATCCTGCCCAATTTATGAATGGAGTTCAGATTGCCTTATCAATGGATAACACCTGCAATCTTCCTAAGTTCCAGTTTTCTTCCAGAATTCTGGCCCCTCTCCAGAATAGTCTCATGGTTTTGTCTCTAAGGTATGTACCACCTCCAAGCTCTGTGACATGTCCATGTACTGGATAGCTCAAGTGAATTGTGAGTATCTCAGAAAAATCAGATATATGTGTGACCACTAAATCTCATTGGAGAAACCCTGCTTTGGGCCTTTTGCTTACCTATTATTCTGTTGCTATGAATTTCACGAAGTTCTTTGTCTCAGGCCACCAATTTGTGAAGCCTGAAGAAAACAGTTTTCAAACGGAAATGAATGGGCATCACCTAGGGCTCTTTGCTTAATTGCTTTGGAAAGGGATGTGTCTGAATCAGCCTCTTGGCCCTGTGTGAGGCTGTGGCATAGATTCTCAGCACCTGATGGATCTAAAGAAAGATCCCATGGATGCATACAGAACCAAAATAGCCAAAAGAGCTGTCATTGTGGATGAAGACTCTCTCCTTCCTTTCTAAGGTTCCTGACATCCATCAAGTGAGAATAGGGATCCTTTGGGTCAAGTGAGTTATTCAAAGCCCTGCAGAGGCTAGCCCATATGCGCTTGGGTGTTCTCATTACTCCAATTCACATAAAGAATCTGAACCCCACAGTCAGTAGGCCTCAAATTGGAGAAGCCAAGCAGTATTAATGGCAGACCTATTTGATCATTCCTCTTTCACAGTCAGGGTTTCCAGGCCACAATGATTTTAGGTAAATGGGGGGAAATGTAGGTTATTTTGGACATTGTCTTGGTCTGTGCCCCTCATGGAAAACTCCATCCAGAGGTTATGATGAGTGTATACATGGAAGAAGATAAGGGCCATGTGGGAGAATTTTGTTTTGAATTGTGGTAAGTTGTGTGGCAGTTGGAAGAGATGCCTGGGTTTACCTGGGCTGTAACTCTGGTGTGATTCCCCTTAGAGTCTGAGTTCTGGAAATGACCTCAGAGAAGCATTGTCATGAATTGTGTTTGAATTTTACTAGGCCATGCATGAGAGTTGCCCTTGGAACCTGAGATCTAGGTCCAGAGTGGCTTTCCACAGAGCACTGGGAATCTCAGCCAGGATATCACATGATTTTATTCTGAAAGACTTTGCAGCCACAGTTGAGTCAAAACACGCATGGACCTCACATTGTAGACCTCAATGGGCCTGGCTTCATGTGACCTTTTGGCCACTCTTCGGAAAGCCTTGCCTGTGAGTGTTCTCTAGAGCTTTCATTAAAATGAGCTTCCTCAACATTTAATGGTTTCTGAATGAATTGAAACTCCCAGAGCCTCCAACTTCATCCTTGACAAATGGCTTGAAAATACCATAATTTTTTTAAAATTCCCATGACCAGGTGGCACTGGAGAACTTTTGGATGTCCTGTTGCTGATGATGGGTGTACCAGACAGTGCCTTGATTGACTGGGTTTCATGAAATTTGTGTAGAACAGTGATGCCAGTAAGTTGGATCCTGCTCATTAGTGGGCCTAGAGCAATGGTGTGAAGGTGTGTGATAAAACATGTGTGGTGGTGACATGTGGATCTGCCATTGGCTTCCCAAAGGCTTGTGACTGAGATGGTACAGCCAGCAGACACTTCTATGCAAAGGCGTTTTTTATATAGAGAGGTTTCAGGGCAATGTTCAGAATCAGGTTGCTATGAAAATGGGGGCAACTTATGTGGAATTGAATCCTGGTTGGTGCATTCTCATGCAGACCGTGACCCTCCACACGGGACAGAACTCTCTCCAGCACTGTGTCCCAGTTTAGCTCCTTGTATTTCATGAAGCAAATACCAAACTCCCAGTGCACCTGTGAGAAACACCACGAAAATTGGAGAATGACCAAATGGCTTCACAGTCCACACGTGGAGACATTTACAACCCAGTGACCATAGTTAAACTACAAAGAGAGTATTCAGCACTGCTGCCTCATGTTCATTGGAAAATTAGAAACAATATCCTCCAGGTCACATTGTTGCACACCCAGATTTGATGGTCTCCCAACAAAGGAAGCTAAAGCTCCTAACAACAACATATATTTTAAGTGCCCAACCTCAGAGGAAGTTTCTCAAGAAGTCTTTACACCAGCAGAGCTCCATGTTTGATAAATGTTTACCCTGTCCCTTACTTTTAAAAACTCCTCTACCACCTCGGAGGTTTTGAACTCCTGAGCATTTTTCATTCCTGATATATATTCACAGATTTTCTAACTTTTCTCCTCTAATTGTGTCTTACTTGGAACAAAGACAATGTCAAGGCAATGTTCTGGATGAGAGTGTGAACATTTTTTGTAGCACATATTTACATACACATTGCATTCATTTTACAATTTTCCATTCAAAATACTGAATCTCTGACACGAACCCATACCCTACTAGACTCTGACTACTACTCCTAATATGATGGAGAAAAATAACACAAACAGAATAGGAATACAAGCAGTTAGGAGAAATCATAGTGTATAGTTGTACTTGTCTTTTGCATGATTAATGGTAGGTGTTATAAATCTAGTCAATATTTAATTTAAATAGTTCTCCATGTGTTTTTAAGGTTAACAAATATGTGAATTCCTGTCTCCCTTTCTCTGTATCCTATTTGGCACATGTACTTTTAAATACACATATAGAATCATACCTGGTATCACATGTACATTCTTGTGAGGTGGCTGATTTGGCAAATACAATTTGTGAGAAGTGATCACTCCTCTTAAACGCTGTTGGAACTGAAAATTCAACCTATAGGTGAGCTTCCTAGTTGAACAACATTATACATAAAACCGTGTTCAGTAAAAGAAATATTTTTGCATCTTTGGATGATATATATATCATGATAAATTTCGATTGGCATATATATTGCTAATTTAATTTCTGTGTGTTTGTGTGTATTTTGTGTGTGTGTGTGTATATATATATATATATATATATATATATATATATATATATATATATATACATATACTCTCCAGAAATATATGCGTCTTATATACACTCTCTAAATTCATTCATGTTCATGTATATGGATTTATAATCAACTTTTCACAAGATTTTTCTCAGAAATATTCATCCACCTGAAATACATATTTGTTTCCAGTACTGAAAACTAACTTCAGTTTATGTTGCATACAAATACTATTATTTTTACACTAACTGACCCAGTTTAACATCAATGCAAGTAGATTAGTAGGTTCCAGTGGGACATGATGTGTATTTTGACGGTCATTTTTATTCAGCACTGGTACATTACTATTTCTTCAATTCATGCACATGATAGGATATATATTCCATCCACAAGTTAGCAAACTTATAGGCAGTTGTTTCACTTTCATCACTTCCTGCTTCAGAACACATGAATTCCTCTAGGTTTCTTGACTGGGCTTTTCATGAGACTTCTTTCCAAACACATTATTTTCAATTTCCATGATCACTTTTGAAGCAAAACTCACACACTCTTCATGATAAACCATAATCCTAATATTACCATTAGATGTATTAGTGGTTGGAATGAATGTATGTATATCAATATAAGATTTCCTGTATATTTTCAGATATCAATGGAATCCATTATTTAAATTTGGAACCCATTATATTATTTATTCACAGTATGGTCTATTCATGCATTATCTCTATATTCAGAGTCACAGGATATACCAATTTGTACCCCCAATACTAATTTATACATCTTCAAAATATTGCTCCCAGAAATGGTGGAAGAAATACTCACGTCACCTTATCTACATATACATTTTATCACAGTAATATTCTGGACACAAAAAGCAAAGATGACACTTATTATTTTACCAATGTAAAGGTCAGGCGAGCGTCGGAGGAAGAGACTACCAGAGACTGTCTCATGCAACAGCCAAGGATTTATGGGGGTCCAGCATGCTGGGGTCAGAGCTCCCTTGAATAGAGCACAGAGCCCTGAGAACAGCTTAAGCAGAGCTTATATACTTTCCTTGGAGAGGGCAGAGAGGAAAGTTTATTGATGGGTCAGGGTGAGTGGGCGATTTGCGTCCAAACGGGGAGGAAGTACATTCCACAGTTTTCCAGTTGGGTACAGCACTTTCAGGGAACTAGATTAGCAAACAGTTCTCAAGATATCAACAGTGTTTTGTTAAGCATACCGAAAAACTTGAAGTGACAAGTACCTATTTTATTAACCTTTCATTCCCCACTTCTTCTTTTGGTTACTTTTAATCATAAAAATGATCATTGGGGGTGTCACATTTTATGTTTGCTAGTGTGGTATATTGTTTTCTGATTACCATAAGTTTAACTTGTCCAATTTGAGCATGAAGAAAGGAAACTACACGGTTGATCAAACAGGGTCCTACAGTTACCAATAATATGAGGATTATTAATGGACCGGCCAGGGCTGATAAAAACGTAGTTAACGAGGGGGCTTTGTGAACCAAGACTCAAACCACCTTTTTTGGGCCTCTCTCTCTTGTTGATGCTCTTCAAGGCATCTTCTTAATTTAATCATAGAATCTTTTACAACTCCAGTATGGTCGGCATAAAAACAACATTCTTCCCTCAATGCAGGACGAAGGCCCCTTCTCTTATGAAGAGGAGGTCCAACCCTCGACTGTTCTGTAAAATAACTTCAGAGAGAGAGGTTAAAGATTCGTGTAAAGCTGTGAAGGAGGTTTTTAATATCTTTAAGTTTTGGTCTATTACTGCTTCTATTTGGGTCATTTGTTGTGTCCCATGGACCAGGGCAGTGGTTCCTGCTCCCACCCCTGCAGCAACTCCTATTCATAATAGGATGACTAAAGTGAGGGATACAGTTTCCTGGCAGAACCGGGTTGTTTGCCCCCCTATTTGATATTTAAATGTACCTGCGTCATGATAGAGCACTCTGGAAAACATCTGCACCATTACATAATTAATCACATCTGTTGACCATTTTATGAAAACATAAACAATGTTTAAGTATATAGAATTGTACTGCTGTAGAGACGGACAAGGCAAGGCACCTAAGATAGCACAAAAGACAGGGAAACAGTCTTATTTGGTTGCATTTGTATTTAGAGGGCATTGCTTCTGTTGCAATCAATTAATCCCTGAACCCCAAGTTTAGGTTGTTTCAGAATTTTGTACCCAGCATGTAAGGGAAGGGGCTCAGAAGTTCACAGTCTGCAGAAGTTCACAAAAAGCAGTTTTTCTTTCTGTTTTTTTTTTCCTCTGTTTTGGGCAAGTTAACTTCTTAAGGACATCTGGGAGGGGGAGAGCTTTTTTCTTCTTTTTTTTTTCCTCTTTGCCAGCTGTTACCATGGAGCCCAGTTGGTAACTTCTTTATCTTAGAAATGTAGCCATCTCTATGAAGCCCCAGCTCTAGGCCAGAGGCCTTCTTCATATATTTTGTTAAAAACTAGTAAGGGGGTGTCTAGCTTAGGAGTGCTGATTTTTCCAGCCAGTGGCCAAGTAGAACAGAGCAACACGAATAGAGGAAGTTTATCTACATTGAACTCTTTTATAGGAACTGTGTTGCTGAAAGGCTTAAAGTCAGCCATGGTGAAGACTTCTGGAGAAGGTCATTTAAGACTTTTTTGTGGGCCTGGTACAGAGGGGAAGACGGGGAAGGCAGGGGATGAGAGCAGCTCCGTGTATCTGAGAATGAGGAAAAAGAGATATAAAAGAATTATGGGAAAGGGGTTTGGGATTTTCCTGGCAACAAAACTTGAGCAGTAGAACAAGTAGAGCAGAGGGGAAGATGGGAGTGAGTATCCCAAAAAGCCTGTGAGGGACTTTAAATTCTTAGTAACCTGTTTTCAGTGATGACAAAGCAACTTTAAAGGCCATTTTAATTACATCTTGGATAGGCGTCTGAGGGCACTCCTTAGCTGGTTTGAGCTTTGGGTTAGCTGGTAAGAGGACCTGGTGGGACCCGGTGTGGGCACTGACAGGAGGAGAGAGGAGTGAGTGGGTGGAAGATACCTCAGTACCTGCAAGCTCAGCAAGGGGGCAATGGTCTGAGAACCGACAGAAATTTGGGTTTTTGATCTAGTAACTGGAGCTGAGAAATCAGGTTGCTGATGTGGGAGTGACAGCAGAGAGTCTGGGCCAGAAGGCTGCGGGTGAGGATCGATTGGAGAAGCATAGTTCAGGATTTGAGCATAGGAGGGAAAAGGCCTACACGTAGGGGAATTTTCTTCCACCCTTTTGAGCACTTGTCGAAGTAGAAAATGTCACGCAAAATTTGAGGATCTAGAGACCCCTCTGGGGGCCATCGGTTTTTGTTATCTAACTGGTAATATGGCCAATGCTGTGTACTGAATTTGATGAGGAGTTTGGCTTCCACCAGGTAGCCCATGTATCCTCACATCCCCATTATTTACAGAAGAAGTTGGCTTTTCCCCCACACAGTCGTGGCTGTTTTTGGCTTTGGTAGTCCCCTGGGCAAACATAGTAATCTAGCTTAGCCAACCTGCATCTGGCTCACGTGTCCCTACATCCATAATGTTTGTTTCCATTATCTATTGTACGGAAAGTATTTAATGGAATTTTTGGGGATCCTCTTCATCAGGGATTTTCCGATAGGAAAAACGTATAGCCAACTGACAAATTTCTTGGTGGAGAGATGGCCACCAGGTCCCTAAGTGGGCTGTATGTGCGATAGACCATACTTCTTGTCTAGTAGGATTTGTGATCAGCCATCGCTGCTGAACGGGCTGATGAGGGTTAGGACTACTGGTGGCCAATTGGAGAGTCTATAGTCTGATTCACATGGCGAATACGCAATTTGAAAATGTTACCGGTCTTTTCTATTTTCCAGCCAGATTCTGCACAGGGCGCAGGCTTGAGATGAGAATTAGAAACCAGGAAGTGATTCCGCTTAATTTAGCACTGTAGGTGTTATAAGTAGCACCTGGTATGGTCCTGTCCAGCCGGGTTCCAGGGATGACACCTGATGTCGTCTTATGTAGACAAAGTCTCTTATTTGATATAGATGTGGAGTACCCTCTTCAGCAGGTTGGTAGGCAGTCGCCAGCTGTTTCCACAGGTATTGCTGAGTTCCTTCCAGAACTTTAAGTCTGTCAAGCAAGGTGGTGTGGAAGGGATCGTTAGATCTTTGAGTTAGGGTTAGGTCCCTTACTGGAGAAGGGGCCCCATAGAGAATTTCATAAGGGGTGAGATTACACAAGGAAACAGAGGGAGTATTTCTTGCATGAAACAGTGCATAAGGCAGGAGCATAGTCCAATCTTTTATGCTACTCTTTAAGCTTAATTTCGTTTAGGTCTCTTTAATGGTTCTATTTAATTGTTTTACCTGTCCTGAACTCTGGGGTCTATAAGCACAATGTAACTTCCAATTAATCCCCAGGGTCCTGGGTAACCCCTGAGTTACCTGGGCCATGAACGCTGGTCCATTATCAGACCCTATTACCTTAGGCAGGCCGTACCTTGGAAAAATATCTTTCAGGATCTTCTTGACCACCATTTGCGCCTTTTTTTGGGGGGGGTGGGGGGCTTCAATCCATCCTGAAATATATCTACAAAGAGTAGGAGATATTTAAGTCCATACCATGCTTGCTTAATTTCAGTAAAGTCCACTTCCCAGAATTGTCCTGATCTGGTTCCTAGTAGGTGCTTTCCTGCAGGAAGCTTGGAAGTGTAAGCATTAACCTATTGACAGACCCGACAGGCTTTTTTTACCTGTTCAGTTATTTCCTTTCACTGTCAGTCGGTTAGTGGAAAACTCTGTTCTTGATCCTTCAGGAATGCCTGCAATTTCTTTGAACCAAGGTGAGTGAACTGATGTACATTTTTAACGTAGTTTAGGGCTGTCTGAAATTTCAGGCTTTGCTCAGTGAAGTTGAGGAGTACAGTGTCAGTGTCCTTAGATGTAATCAAAAGCTTGCTGGTGCTAAGGGGTCCATTAGAATTGGGCATCTCCCTTTAACAGCGGGTATAAATGAGAAGTTAAGGACCCAAACACAGGAATCCTTAACCTGCAAAACCCAGCAGTCTCAAGAAACTCTCTGTGTTGTCTGCTGTTAGATGGGGGTGGTATCTGCACAACCATTTGATTTCTGGGCTCAGTGAGCCATCGTTTACTGCCCCTAAAGGAATAGCCCAGGAAGATTACTTCTTGCTGGCAAATTTGGGCCTTTTAGGCAGAAGCTCTATACCCGAGTTGAGGAAGCTCATATAATACTGCTTGGGTCCCAGATTCACAGACATCCTTGGTGTTGGCTGCCAGTAGCAGGTCATCCACGTATTGAAGCTGGGTGACTTCGGGGTGCGTAGTTCTGAAGCTGTTGAGATCTCTGTGGAGGGCTTCATCAAAGAGAGTGGGGGAGTTTTTCAACCCTTTTGGGGAGTCTAGTCCAAGTTAGTTGACCAGACGTTCCAGTTTCTGGGTCTACCCACTAGCAAGCAAACAGCAACTGACTATATTTATGCAGAGGCAAGCAAAAGAAAGCATCTTTTAAGTCTAGAACAGTATACCATTTCCTCTCAGGGTTCAGAGTGATAAGCAGATTGTACGGATTAGGTACACTGGGGTGAATGTCCTACACTCTGTTGTAGGTCTCTCTTATGTCTTGAATGGGGGATAGTCCCCGGTTCCTGGCTTTTTTTACTGGTAGCAGGGGAGTGTTTTAGGATGATTGACAAGGCCTTAGGACCCTAAGGCCAGATATTTCTGAATATGGGGCCTTATCCCATCTTTACCTTTTTTGCTCAGAGGATATTGTTTGACATTGATTGGGGAGGCTGAGGTTTTTAACTCCACTGTTTTTGGAGGTTGTTTCATGGCTAGGCCTAACCCAGCAGTTTTTTTCCAGGCATCTGGGTAATCTGTTATCCATTTCTGGGGCAGCTTGCCTGTTTGATCAGTCTTGGGGGGTGTGAAAAGTTGCTGTTCATCTTCTACTGACATATTTAAAGCCGTGAATATAGGAGTTTATACTAAAGGATTTAGAAATATCATTTTGGGGCCTTCGGGGTTAAAAGTCATTTTGGCCCGGAGCTTGGTGAGCAGATCTCTGCCCATCAATGGGGCCAGGCATTCTGGGATTATTAGGAAGGAGTGATGGATTTTTCCTTTCCTCATGTCCATGGTTTTCTTAGTTGTCTAATTCCCATATTTACTGGTGTTAGCACTTTGAACTAGAGAGCTTTTATTTGATAGAGGGCCCAGTGGGGCCTTAAGGACTAAGTATACTGCCCCTGTATCCACTTCAGAGTTTACTGGGGTCCCCTCAACATCAAAAGTTACCCTGGGTTTATTGGGAGTCTAGCATTCTGGGGCTCAGAGCTCACTTGAATAGAGCAGAGAGCAATGAGAACAGCTTAAGCAGAGCTTATATAATTTCCTTGAAGAGGGCAGGGAGGGAAATTTATTGATGGGTCAGGGCGAGTGGGTGCTTTGCGTGCAAACAGGTGAGGGTGTACATTCTCAGTTTGGCAGTCGGGGAGAGCACATTCTGGGAAAAAGATTAGCAAACAGTTCTCAAGGTTTTAACAGTGTTTTGTTAAGCATACAGAAAAACAGGAAGTGACAAGTACCTATCTTATTAACCTTTCACCAAATTCTAAATGGAAAGTGAGCATGGATTTCTAAAAACATCCATGTCCAGGTTGCTTAATGCTCGCAAATCAATCCTATTGGTGACTACATATTTGTTTCTTCCTAAGATTATATATTCAACCTCAACCCTGTTGAAAATGACTAATTCTAACCCTCACTTTATGCTTTTCCTGATTTCCTAATGTCTCCATTTATATCTGCTTTCATACATATTTTCCTGAGTTCATCATTGTGACTGACTCTTCACATGTGCTGACATTTACATTCACTCTCTATCCAAACACTATTGCTACAGAACTTTTGTTCGAAATCCTATACTCACTCTTTTTTCTATACCTATCAACTGTCTTCCTAATCCTACCGACTATCACTTTTTGACTGGAAATTCTCTTTGAAAATCAATCATCCAAGGTACAAGGTCCTATGCCATTGTATATCAATGTATCTGAGACATCTGTGCAGAATATAATTCAAAGCTAAGTATCCCAATCAACAGCCCAATGCCCTTCTTGGATTCAAATCTTATCTAGATTTCTGTTTTCATACTTATATTTCACCTATATATTCTCGTAAATATCGTGAGTTTCCAATACCATTGTTCATTCCTCAGTATGATTCCTAACCTAAATCGAACCTGTTATTACCCTAACCATACACTGTACCCTCAAACTAACTGTACAGAAGAGCCGGGACAGAGTTTGTCTTACAATACAGTGATGTAGGGGCTCTTCCACCTGCTGAGAACATTGAAGGTACAAGCAGAAATGATACCCTGGAGAAGTTGCAGGCAGCTATGATGGACCTAATAGAGCAAAAGTCATCTTCCATTACAAACAACCTGGTCAGTATTAAAGGATGTGTCTGAATCAGCCTCTCTTTTCTTAATGTAGAGAAGATTGATCAAACCATGCCTGTGTGGAGAGCTGTTCCCAGGTGCCTATGGTTGATATACCATTCTAACTTGTGAAAGTGTCACAGGAAGTAGTGGCAGCCTCCATCTCATGGGAACCTTGGATGAATCTGGTAGGACAAAGTTGTTGCCAAGGCAGTGACCTCATTCAGTTCCTGAAGGAAGTGACCTCACCTCACTTTCCTGGTGATGGAAATCTCTGAATTTGGGATCCAGGAAGCAAGGCACCGAAAGCCAGTCCAAGTCAAGTCCCAATCCCAGTGGTCTCACTTGTTTGGATTTACCAAGGACAGAGTCAGTCTTCCTTGGTACCTACTGATATGAGGATTGCCAAATGCCTGAAGAGTTCTGAAGAAGGGTCTTTCCTGAGAAAGCAGGTAGTGGTTCGCCGCTGGCTGTTGACAACTTCACAGAGTTGGCCAAGGAGACCAGATCTGAGACAGTACAGGCAATTTGAGGGGAATATAGTATGGCCCACCATTCAGAGGACACTCCGGATAGTCACAGACCTACTTGAGTTAAGGAGGTGCCTTTGTGGATGTGGGTGTGAGTTTGTGGTTTTGTCTTATGTTCTGAGAATAGGTAGGAAAGGCTCTTGGTTTGGATTGCAGTGGACTGTTTCTAGTAAGTCGTTTGACTAGGCGAGTGCTTCTATGTCTGTGTATCCCACTCTGTCCATGGTTGTAGACATTCGAAAAGAGAATGTATCAATGTATGTGTCCTGTCTAGTAGAAAACTTTCCAGCATTCATCAGGCCTAGTTGATGAATGGACAGTGGCTTTCCTTATGGATGGGCAACACCTACTAACTTTCTAAGTTCCTGTTTTCTTCCTGAATTCTGGCCACTCTCCAGAATAGCCTCATAGTTTTGTGTCCAAGATACATACCACCCCCAAGCTCTGTGACATGGTCATGTACTTGATAGCTATAGGGAATGGAAACATCTTAGAAAACTCAGACATCATTGTGACCAGTAAACGCTCAGTGAAGAAACCATATTTTGGTTCATTTGCTTACCTATTGTTCTGTTGCCCTGAATGTCAGGAAGGTCTTTGCCTCAGGCCACCCCTTTGTGAAGCCTGAATAAAACAGTTTTAAAATGGAAATAAATGGGCATAACTTGTGGTTCTTTGCTTTGGAAAGGGATGTGTTTGAATCAGCCTCCTAGCCCTGTATGAGGTTGTGGCTTAAATTTTCAGCACATTATGGATCTAAAGATAGATACCATGTGTGCAATCAAAACCATAATGGCAAAAAATCAGTCATTGTGGATGAGTCTCTTGCCTTCCTCTGTTAGGTACCTGACCTCTATCAAGTGAGACAGGGATCCTTTGGGTCAAATGAGTTTTTCAAAGTCCTGCAGAGGTGCTTCTGTTTTCTCGTGACTCCAAATCACATAAAGAATCTATACCTGAGAGTCAATAGGCTTCAAATTGGAGAAGCAGAGCAGTATTAACAGCAGGCTTATTTGATCACTTCTGGTTCACAGGAAGGGTGTCCAGGCCACCCTGACTTTAGGCAAATGAGGGGCAAGGGAGAATATTTTGGACACTGTCTTGGGATGCGTCCCGCATGGAAACCTCCAGCCAGAGTTTATGATGAGTGTCTATATTTAACAAGATGAGGGCCATGTGGGAGTGTTTTGGTTTTAATTGTGGTCATTCGTGTGGTGGTTAGAAGAGATAACTGGATTTAACTGGGCTTGAACTATGGTGTCACTCCCCTTAGGGACTGAGTTCTGGAACTTACCTCAGAGAAATATTGCCATGAATTGTGTTGGGATTTAGGAGGCCACGCATGAGAGTCGCCCTTGGAAACTGAGATCTAGGCCCAGTGTCGCTTTCCACAGAGCACTGGGAATCTCAGGAGGATATCACATAATTTTATTCTGAAAAACTTGGCAGACATATTTGATAGTCAAAACACACATGGACCTCAATTGTAGACCTCATTGGGCCTGGCTTCATGTCACCTTTTGGCCACTCTTTGGGAAGCCTTGCCTGTGAGAGTTCTCCAGAGCTTTCATTGAAATGAGCTTCCTCACCATTAAATGATTCCTGAATGAATTGAAACCCACAGTGTCTCCAACGTCATCCTTGAAAATTGGCTAGATAAATACCATGATATTTTTGAAATTCCCTTGACTAGGTGGCACTGGAGAACATTTGGATGTCCAATTGCTGATCATGAGTGTACCAGACAGTGCGTTGATTGACTGGTTTTCATGAAAATGGTGTAGAAAAGAGATGCCAGTCATTTGAAGCCTGTTGAGTAATGGGCCCAGAGCGGTGGTGAGCAAGTGTGTGATAAAACATCTGTGGTGGGGTCATGTGGATCTGCCATTGGCTTCCAAATGGCTTGTGACTGACATGGTGCAGCCAGCAGATCCTGTATGTAAAGACATCTGGTTATATAGAGAGGTTTCAGGGCAATGTTCAAAATCAGGTTTCTATGGTCAAGGGAGCAACCTATGTGGTATACAAGCCCTGTTGGTGCATTCTCCTGCAGACCCTGACCCACCACACGTGAAAGAACTTCCTCCAGCCCTTTGTCCCAGTTGAACTCCTTGTATTTCATGAAGCAAATACCAAACTCCGAGTGCAGTATCAAGAAACGTTTTGAAAAGTGGAGGATGACCTAATGGCTTAGCAGTCTACATGGGGAGACACTTAGCCCCCAGTGGCCATAGTTTACCTACAAAGAGAGAAATCAACACTGCTGCTTCATGTTCATTGGAGAATTATAAACCATGTCCTCCAGGTCACAGATGTGCAGACCAAGCTTTGATGGTCTCACTAGAAAGGAAGCTAAAGCTCCTGACAACAACATATATTTCAAGTGCCCAACCTAGAGGCAGTTTCTCCAGAAGTCTTTAGGCTGGTAAATCTCCATGTTTATGGAGATTTTACACTGTCCCTTACTTTTGGAAACTACTCTACCAACTCCAAGGTTGTGAACTCCTGAACATTTTTCATTTCAGATATGTATTCAAAGATTTTCTAACTCTTCTCCTCTAATTGTGTCTTACTTGGGGTGAAGGTAATGTCAAGGCATTGTTCTGAATGAGAGTGGGAAAATTTTTGTGTAGCACACATTTGCATAAACATTGATCCATTTTACAATTTTCCATTTGAAATACTGAATTCTTGACACTAACTCATACCCTACTAGACTTTGACTACTAATCCTAATATGATGGAGAAAAATACCCAAACAGAAAAAAAATACAAGCAGTTTAGAGCAGGCATGGTGTATTATTGGACTTCCTTTTTGCATGATAGAGGGTAGGTATTATAAACCTTCTCAATTTTTAATTGAAATAGTCCTCCATGTGTTTTTAAAGTTAACACATATGTGAATTCCTGTCTTCCTTTCTATGTAGCCTACTCAGCACATGTATTTTTATATGCAAATATAGAATCCTACCTGGTCTCACACGTACATTTTTATGAGTTGGCTGACTGGGCAGAAACAAGTTGTGAGAAGAGATCAGTCCTCGTAAACGCTGTTGGAACTGAAAATTTAAACTATGGGTGAGCTTCCCAGTAGAACAATACTATACATAAATCCATGTTCAGTAAAATAAATATATTTTCATCTGTGGATGATATATATTACTGATAAATTACATTTGGCATATATATTGATACTTTTTAATATATTTTTGTGTGTGTATATATATATATATATATATATATATATATATATATATACACTCTCCAGATTTTATAAAATATGAAATATATGTCTCTTATATACACTCCATCAATTCATTCATGTTCATGTATGTGGATTTATAATCAACTTTTCACAAGATTATTCTCAGAAATATTCATCCACTTGAAATACATATTTGTTTCCCAGTATGAGAACTAACTTCAATCAATGGTGCTTACAAATCCTAATATTTCTACAGTATCTGACCCAGTTTAACATTAAGGCAAGTAGATTCCTATGTGACAAGTTGTGTATTTTGACGTTCATTTTTATGCAACACTAGTACATTACTATTTCTTCAGTTTTTGTACATAATAGGACATATATTTCATCCACAAGTTAGCAAATTAATATGAATTTGTTTCACTTCCTGCTTCAGAACACATGAATTCTTAAATGTTACTTGACTGGTCTTTTCATGAGACTTCTTTCCAAACACATTATTTTCGATTTCCAAAATCAATTTTGAAGCTTAACTCACACACTCTTCATGATAAACTATAACATTAATATTACCATTAGATGTAAAACTGGTTGGAATGAATGTATGCATATCAATATAAAATTTCCTGTATATTTTCACATTTCAATTTAATCCATTATTTAAAGTTGGAATCAGTTATGTTATATATTCACAGTATGGTCTATTAATGCATTATCTCTATATTCATAAACACAGTGTACACCTATTTGTCCCCCCATTACTAATTTGTACCTCTTCAAAATATTGCTCTCAGAAATGATGGAAGAAATACTGATGTCACCTTATCTATATATACATTTTATCACAGTAATATTCTGGACACAAAAAGCAAAGGTCAAACTCATGATTGTATCAAAGCCTAAATGGAAAGTGAGCATGGATTACCAAAAACAACCATGTCCTGGTTGCCTAATGCTCTCAAATGTCAATCCTATTGATGACTACATATTTGTTTCTTCCTAAGATTATATATTCAACCTCAAGCCTGTTGGAAATGTCTAATTCTATCACTCACTTTACACTTTGCCTGATTTCCTAATATCTCTATTGATATCTGCTTTCCTACATATTTTCCCTAGTTAATCATTGTGACTCACACTTCACATATGCTGACATTTACATTCACTCTCTACCCGAAACTCTATTGCTAAAGAACTTTTGGTCCAAATCCTATACTCACTCTTCTTTATAAACCTACTGACTATCTTACTAATCCTACTGACTACCACTTTTTGACTCGATGTTCTCTTCGGCAATCAATCATCCAAGGTATAAGGTCCTATGCCATTTTATATCAATTCATCTGAGACATATGTGCAGAACATCATTCAAACCTAAGTATCCCACTCAAGGGCCCAATGCCCTTCTGGCTTCATATCTTACCTACATTTCTGTTTTCATACTTATATTTCACTTATATATTCTTGTAAATATCACAGGTTCCCAATACCATTATTCATCCGGCAGAGATATTCCTAACCCAAATCGAACATGTTATTAACCCTAAATATACACTGTTCCCTCAATCTAACTTTACAGAAGAGGAGGGACAGAGTTTCTCTTTAAATACAGGAATGTAGGGAAACTTCCACCTGCTGAGAACATCAAAGGTCCATGTAGAAATAATCCCTGGAGAAGATGTAGGCAGCTGTGAAGTTCCTGAGAGAGCAAAAGTCATCTTCCATGGCAAACAACCTGGTGAGGATGAAGGGATGTGTCTGTATCAGCCTCTATCAACTTAATGTAGAGAAGATAGACCAAACCAGGCCTGTGTGGACAGGTGTTCCCAGGTGCCTATGGTTGATATACCATTCTAACATTTGAAAGTGTTACAGGAAGTAGGAACAGCCTCCATCTCATGGGCCCTTAGAAGTAGTTATTTGGACAAAGTTGTTGCCAAGGCAGTGACCTCATTCAGTTCATGAAGGAAGTGACCTCACCTCAGTTCCTTGGTGATGGAACTCTCTGAACTTGGGATCCAGGAAGACTGGCACCCAGAGCGAGTCGCAGTCCCAGGCCCAGTGGTTTCACTTGCTTCAATTTACCAAGGACAGAGTCAGTCTTTCTTAGTGCCTACAGATGTGAGGATGTTCAAATGCCAGAAAAGCTCTGAAGAGGGGCCTTTCCTGAGAAAGCAGGTAGTGGCTCAACCATGGCTACTGACAACTTCACAGAATTGGCCAAGGAGACCAGATTTGAGACAGGACAGGCCATTTTGGGGGAATATAGTATGGCCCACCATTCAGAGGACACTCCGGGTAGTCACAGACCTACTTGGGCAAAGGTGGTGCCGTTGTGGGTGTGGGTGTATGTTCATGGTCTTGTCTCATGTTCTGAGAATAGGTAGGAAAGACTATTTGTTTGGATTGGCGTAGACTGTTTCTAGTTAGTCGTTTTGCAAGGCGAGTGATTCTATGTCAGTGTATCCCACTTTGTCCATGGTTGTAGACATTAGAAATAAGAATGCATCAAAGGATGTGTAATGTCTAGTAGAAAGCTTCCCAGCATTCATCTTGCCCAATTTATAAATGGACTGTGGCTTTTGTTATCAAAGGGCAACACCTGATATCTTCATAAGTTTCTGTTTTCATCCTGAATTCTGGACACTCTGCAGAATAGCTTCATGGTTTTGTGTCCAAGATATGTACCACCTAAAAGCTCTGTTATATGGCCATGTAGTGGGTAGCTAGTGTGACCAAGAAAGTCTCAGTGGAGAAACCCTGCTTTTGGCCTTTTGCTTACCTATTGTTCTGTTGCCCTGAATATCAGGAAGGTCTTTACCTCAAGCCACTTCTTTGTGAAGCCTGAAGAAAAAAGATTTCAAATGGAAATGAATGGGCATCACCTGTAGCTCTTTGCTTAATTGCTTTGGAAATGGATTTGTCTGAAACAGCCTCTTGGCCCTGTGTGAGGCTGTGGTTAGATTCTCAGCACCTGATGGATCCCATGTGTTCATCCAAAACCAAAATGGTCAAAAGAGCAGTTATT
This sequence comes from Callospermophilus lateralis, assembly GCF_048772815.1. Lineage (NCBI taxonomy): Eukaryota > Metazoa > Chordata > Mammalia > Rodentia > Sciuridae > Callospermophilus > Callospermophilus lateralis. Next base: position 17,714,237 of record NC_135316.1, on the reverse strand, counting down.
GCGGATGAAGTCTCTCGCCTTCCTCTGTAAGGTTCCTGACCTCCATCAAGTGAGAAGAGGGATTCTTTGGGTCAAATGCACTCGTCAAAGCCAAGGAGAAGCAAGCCCAAAGGTGCTTGCATTTACTCATGATTCCAATTCACATAAAGAATCTAAACCCCACAGTCAGTCGTCCTCAAATTGGAGTAGCAGAGCAGTATTAACGGCACACTATTTGATCACTCCAGGTTCACAGGAAGGTGTTCAGGCCACCCCGACTTTAGGCAAATGAGGGGCAAGGGAGCTAACTTTGGACACTCTCTTGTTCTGCATCCCTCATGGAAACCTCCAGCCAGAGTTTATAATGAGTATCTATATGGAAGAAGATGAGGGCCTTGTGGGAGTGTTTGGGTTTTAATTTTGGTCGTTTGTGTGGCGGTTGAAAAAGATGACTGGCTCCACCTGGTGTTGAACTCTGGTGTGATTCCCCTTAGAGACTGAGTTCTGGAACTGACCTCAGAGAAGTATTGCCATGAGTTGTGTTGGGATTTTAGGAGGCCATGAATGACAGTCGCCCTTTCAAACTGAGATCTGTGCCCAGAAAGGCTTTCCACAAGGCACGAGGACATCACATGATTTTATTCTGAAAGACTTGGCAGCCATAGTTGAGAGGCAAAACACACATGATCTCACATTGCAGACCTCAATGGACCTGGCTTCATGTGACCTTTTGGCCACTCTTTGGGAAGCCTTTCCTGTGAGTGTTCTCCAGAGCTTTCATTGAAATGAGCTTCCTCAACATTTAATGGTTCCTGAATGAATTGAAAATCATAGCGCCTCCAACTTCATCCTTGAAAAATGGTTGGAGAAATACGATGGAATTTTTGAAATTTTCATGACCAGGTGGCACTGGAGAACCTTTTGATGTCCAGTTGCTGATCATGAGTATATCAGACAGTGCCTTGATTGACTGCGTTTCATGAAAATGGTGTAGAACAGAGATGCCAGTAAGTTGGAGCCTGCTGAGTAGCGGGCCTAGAACAGTGGTGGGCAGGTGTGTGATAAAACAGCTGTGTTGGGGCCATGTAGATCTGCCATTGGCTTCCAAATGGCTTGTAACTGACAAGGTGCAGCAAGCAGACCCTTATATGTAAAGGCATCTTGTTATATGGAGAGGTTTCAGGGCAATGTTCAGAATCAGGATGCTATGGTCAAGGGGGCAAACTATGTGAAATAAAAGCCTGACTGGTACATTCTCCTGCAGACCCTGAGACACCACATGTGACAGAACTCCCTCCAGCACTCTGACCAAGTTGAACTCCTTGTACTTGTGAAGAAAATACCAAACTCCCAGTGCTCTACTAGGAAAAGTAGAGCATGATCAATTAGCTTCACAGTCCACACAGAGAGACCCTTAGCCTCCAGTTGCCATAGTTTACATACAAAGTGAGAATTCAGCACTGCTGCCTCATGTTCATTGGAAAATAAGATACCATGTCCCCCAGGTCACATAGATGCACACCAGTTTTGATGCTCTCACTATAGAGGAACCTAAAGCTTCGGACCACAACATACATTTCAAGTGCCCAAACTCAGAGGCAGTTTCTCAAGAAGTCTTTAGGCCTGCAGAGCTCCATGTTTGTGGAGTGTTTATCCTGTCCCTTACTTTTGGAAACTCCTCTACCACCTCCAAGCTTGTGAACACAGAGAATATTCCATTCCAGATATGTATTCACAGATTTTCTAACTCTTCTCCTCTAATTGTGTCTTATTAGGGGAGAAGGTAATCTCAAGGCATTGTTCTGAATGAGAGTGGGAAGATTTTTGTATCGCACATATTTCAAACAGAATGGGTTTATTTTCCTATTTTCTATTCGAAATACTGAATCTCTGACACTAACCCATAACCTACTAGACTCTGACTACTAATCCTAATATGATGGAGAATAGTAACCCTAACAGAATGGAAATACAAACAGTTCAGAGAAGGCATGGTGTATACTTGGACTTCCCTTTTGCACTATATGGGGTTGGAGTTATAAATATAGTCAATGTTTATTGAAATATTTCTCCATGTGTTTTTAACGTTAACAAATATGTGAATTCCTGTCCCCTTTCTCTGTCGCCTATTCAGCACATGTATTTTTATATGCTCATATAGAATACTACCTGGTATCACACAGACTTTCTTCTGAGGTGGCTGACTTGGCAGATACAAATTGTGAGAAGAGATCACTCCTCCTAAACCCTTTTGGAACTGAAAATTCAACCTATGGGTGAGCCTCCTAGTTGAACAACATTATACATAAATCCATTTTCAGTAAAATGTATTTTTTTTGATATGTGAAGGATATATATTTCATTTTGAATTTCGATTGGCATATATATTGCTACTTTTTAATGTCTGTGTGTGTGTTTCTGTATGTGTGTGTATATATATACATATATATATATATATATATATATATATACATATATATATCACTCTCCAGATTTTTCAAAATATGAAATATATGTGTCTTATTATACACTCCCTAAAATCATTCATATTCATGTATGTGGATTTATAATCAACTTCTCACAAGATTATTCTAAGAAATTCAGATTATTCATTCACCTGAAATACATATTTGTTTCCTAATACTGAAAAATAACTTCAGTAAATGCTGCATACAAATCATAATATTTCATCATTGCAAAATGGCCACGAATAGAGTGCATCACACCCAGTGTAACGCGCCACTGCACAGGTGAATAACGAGTTAGAACCACAAAAAACTATCTTGTTAAGAACTTACAGCAAAATGGGGGTGCACCGAAATCTATAAGAAAGATTTTTAGCACTGAGATCCGATAATTGGGTCTGAAAAACGAGTCAAATGTGCAACAGGAGATCCGGTCTGACTGATCCTCAAAACAATAGAGTGTCTGGGTTCCCAATAGACACCCTCCACACCCAACAAATGACAGGCCCAGAATACAGATAGAACTGCAGAGAAGCATGACTCAGGGAAAATCTAGTCTAGCAGGAGAAACCAGGACTAGCAGGAGAAACCAGGGGACTAGAGGCCAGGCCCTTGTGACTGGGAAGCTGGAGAACGCAGACCCGCAGGTGACAGTCCACCTGCTGTCCGCGTGACTGGGCATCTGGAGAACACCGGCCCGCAGGAGACCGACCGCGCCACTAGGTGGCTATTGATTGCCCACCCGCCAGTGACCTAGAGCTGAAACCAACTGGAGACAGTCCAGTTCCATCCCCGTATTCGAACATTTCGGCAAGGAGCCTGGGCTCGCCAAAGCAGAGAGGTGACGTCACTGGATCTCCGCCTTCGGAATTCCTTACAAGTGGAATCCACTTTAGCAGGCATAGTCTACCAACACAAAGGAGAGACAACAGAGATACACAACACCAAAACAAATCTATAGAATAAAGCAGAAACACAGCAATCAAATAGAGCTGGAAATTAACGTGAACATCATGAAAAAACAAGGGAAAGAAAGGAGTACAAACAATGCAGGAAAACTTAATTCTACAGGAGGACCTAGAAGCATAAGAAACAGGGATAGGGAAAGAACTTAAGGCATACCTAACTCAGATGGAAAGGAATATTAGAGAAGACATGAGGCAGCAAGTCCAAGCAATAAAAGAATATTTTGAAAATGAATTAAACAAACAAACTCAAATGGCAAACAACGAGCTTTACCAGGAGATAGAGATCTTAAAAGAAATCAAACAGTAATACTAGAAATGCAGGAAAGTATTAACCAAATTAAAAACTCAAACGAGAATATTACAAATAGACTAGATCAAGTAGAAGTCAGAATATCAGATAATGAAGACAAAGTTTATCAAGTTGAAAAGAATATAATCAACACAGAAAAGGGGCTTAAATCCCACTAGCAATCTATTCAAGAGATATTGTATGTCATAAAAAAATGAGAGTCATCGGGATAGAAGAAGGCATAGAGATTCAAACCAAAGGAATGGAGAACATATTAAATTAAATAATTCTAGAAAACATCCCAGAGATGAAAGATGGATCGGATTGTCAAATCCTGGAAGCCTACAGGACCCCAAACATTCAAAACCATAATAGACCAACTCCAAGACATATGATTATGAAGATAGCCAACATACAGAACAAGGAGAGAATATTAAACACTATAAGAGAAAGGAGGCAGATTACATTCAGGGGAAAACCAATTAGGTTAATGACTGATTTTTCATCACAGACTTTGAAAGCGAGAAGATCCTTGAACAATGTATTTCAAATGCTGAAAAATAATGGATTCCAACCAAGAATACTGTATCCAGCATAATTAAGTTTCAGATTTGAAAACGAAATTAAAGTCTTTCACAATAAACAAAAGCTAACAGAATTCGCAGCCAGAAAACCAGCACTGCAAAGCATTTTCAGCAAAATACTACAAGAAGAGGAATTGATAAATAGTGCCAAGAACTAACAGCGGGAGGTATCTCAGTAAAGGGGGAGGAAAATAACCAAAAATTAAAAACTAGCCAAACTAAAACATAATAAATAAATAAACATGATTGGAAGTACAAATCATATTTCAATTGTAACCTTAAATGTTAATGGCCTAAATTCACCAATCAAGAGAATGGGCTAGTAACCTGGATCAAAAAAACAAATCCAACAATATGCTGCCTTACGGAGACTCATATGATAGGAAAAGACATACACAGGCTGAAGGTAAAAGATTGGGAAAAATCACACCACTCACATGGCCCTCGGAAGCAAGAAGGAGTGGCCATACTTATGTGGAATAAAATCAACTTCAAACCTAAGTTAATCAAAAGGGATTAAAAAGGACACTATATTCTGTTAAAAGAAACCATCCACCAACAAGTCATAACAATTATGAATTTGTATGCACCAAGCAATGGAGCTGCAATGTTCATAAAACAAACTCTCCTCAAGTTAAATAGTCAAATAGACTACAACACAATAATTATGGGTGACTTCAACACACCACTCTCGGCATTAGACAGATTCTCTAGACAACAACTGAATAAAGAAACTATCAAACTCAACAGCACAATCAGTAACCTAGACTTAAACAACATATATTGAATATATCAGCCATCATCAAGTGGATACACGTTCTTCTCAGTTTCACATGGATCCTACTCAAAGATATATATTATGCCATAGGGCAATTCTTAGTAAATATAAAAGCATGGAGATTACACCATGCACTATATCTGATAATAATGGAATGAAACTGGAAATCAATGATGAAAGAAGGAAGGAAAAATCCTACATCACATGGAAAATGAACAACATGCTACTGAATGATCAATGGGTTACAGAAGACATAAAGGAGGAGATAAAAAAAAATTCTTAGAGACAAATGACAATACAGACACAACATACCGGAATCCATGGGACACAATGAAAGCAGTTTTAAGAGGGAAGTTCATTTCTTGGAGTTCTTTCCTCAAAAAAAGAAAAAAAATCAACAAATAAATGAACTCACACTACACCTCAAAAACCTAGAAGAGGAAGAGCAAAACAACAGCAAATGTAGTAGAAGACAAGAAATAATTAAATTTAGAGCAGAAATCAACAAAATTGAAACAAAAAAAATTTAAAAAATTGATAAAACTAAAAGTTGGTTCTTTGAAAAAATAAATAAGATTGACAGGCCCCCAGCCATGCTAATGAAGAGAAGAAGAGAGAGAACTCAAATTACTAACAAACGGGATGAAACAGGCAATATCACAACAGAAACTACAGAAATACAGAAGATAATTAGAAAGCATTTTGAAACACTATATTCCAATAAAATAGAAGATAGTGAAGATATCGATGAATTTTTTAAGTCATAAGATCTGCCCAGATTGAGTCAGGAAAACACACACAATTTAAACAGACCAATAACAAAGGAAGAAATGAAAGAAGCCATCAAAACCTACCAACCAAAAGAAGCCCTGGACCGGATGGGTATACAGCGGAGGTCTACAAAACCTTTAAAGAAGAATTAATACCAATATTTTTCAAGCTATTTCAAGAAAAACAAAAAGAAGGAGCTTTTCCAAATTTATTCTATGAGGATAAATCACCGTGCTCCCGAAACCAGACAAAGACACTTCAAAGAAAGAAAACTACAGACCAATATCTCTAATGAACTTCGATGCAAAACTTCTCAATAAAATCCTGGCGAATCAAATACAAAAGCATATCAAAAAAATTGTGCACCATGATCAAGTAAGATTCATCCCTGGGATGCAAGGCTTGTTCAATATACGGAAATCAATAAATGCCATTCACCACATCAATAGACATAAAGACAAGAACCATATGATCATCTCAATAGATGCAGAAAAAGCATTTGACAAAGTTCAGCATCACTTTATGTTCAAAACACTAGAAAAACTAGGTATAACAGGAACTTACCTCAACATTGTAAAAGCCAACCTCAGGCTGGCATCATCCTAAATGTGGAAAAACTGAAGTCATTCCCTCTAAAATCTGGAACAAGACAGGGATGCCCTCTATCACCACTTCTATTCAATTTAGTTCTTGAAATACTAGCCAGAACAATTAGACAGACAAAAGAAATTAAAGGCATAAAAAAAGGAAAAGAAGTATTTAAATTATCGCTATTTGCAGATGTCATGATAATATATTTAACAGACCCCAAAGGGTCTACAATGAAATGGCTAGAGTTCATAAATGAATTCAGCAAAGTGGCAGAATATAAAATCAACACACATAAATGAAAGGCATTCCTGTATGTCAGCAACACAACTTCTGAAATGGAAATGAGGAAAACCACTCCACTCACAATATCCTCAAATAAAATAAGATACTTGGGAATCAACCTAACAAAAGAGGTGAAAGTTTTATATACTGAAAACTACAGAACCCTAAAGAGAGAGAGAGAGAGAAGAAGAAGATCTTAGAAGATGGAAAAACAAAAGACCCAGAATAGCAAAAGCAACTCTAAGCAGAAAATATGAATCTGGAGGTATAGTGATACCAGAGTTCAAACTGTACTAAAAGCAATAGTAACAAAAACAGCGTGGTACTGGTAACAAAATAGGCAGGTGGACCAATGGTACAGAATAGAGGACACAGAATCCAATCCACAAAATTACAACTTTCTTATATTTGAAAAAGGGGCTAAAAGCATGCAAAGGAAGAAGGATAGCATCTTCAAACAATGGGGTAGGGAAAATTGGGGAAAGGGGGGGGCAAGGGAGAGAAGTGAACAACAGCAGATGAGGTAGAGAAAGAAGATGGGAGGGGTTGGGAAGGGGGATACTAGGGGATAGTAGGGGATAGGAAATGTAGCAGAATACAACAGTCACTAATATGACATTATGTAAAAATGTGAATGTGTAACCGATGTGATTCTGCAACTCGTATTTGGGGAAAATTGGGAGTTCATAATCCAATTGAGTCAAATGTATGAAAGATGATATATGATGAGCTTTGTAATGTTTTGAACAACCAATAAAAAATAAATAGATAAAGGTTTAAAATTGAGTGGGAAGAAATCAGCTAAAAAAGAGTTGAGATGCATTCATTTTGCTAAGCAGAAACTTTGTTTTGTGTAGTTGTAACTATCACAAATTTATTTTACCAGAAAACTGGATTTTAAAAATGCACATAATTGAGATTAAAAGATAATCCACTTACCTTCATGAAAAACTCATAGCATTTCCTATATTTTTCGTATTTTATTTTTTTGTGAATATTTTGACATGGACCAGGTCTAGACTTAGGCTATTTTTCCAGAATACTACCTCATCTGACAAGTTGGTACAATGTGTTGGATTATTCTTTTCATCTTTTATTTAATAGTTTCTAGATGATAATGTGTATTTTTCCTTATCTTTGTTTGGACATACATACCCAACTATATCTTTGCATTTTATGTTTTACTGGGGAAGAGACTCATCAATAGCTCTTTATTATATGTATCAACAATCAAACATTTAGAGCATGCAATTATACATAATTTTGCATGAAAATATTTTTGTAGCATTTTTATAAAGATTTAGAATTATTAATACTGTCCCTACTGTAATTAGTAACTACTTACAAAAAGAATTAAACAATTGACTTTATATCAATTATGAATATGAAAATTACTAAAATAAGTATTTGGCAATTAATACGCAATTGATAGAAAGTGAAATCACAAGAAAGCCATTTAAAATGTCAGTGCATATGGTCCTTAAATAATAGGTTGTTCAAAAAATTTTTCTCTAATTCAAAAGAGTCAATATGCCATATTACAGCTAAATGTGATATAAAAACTTAAATTATCAGTATTGATAAATAAGAATGATACCTGTTTACTTAAATATGTTTATTTGATTTTCACTGTAAGATGTTAATTCTGGAAGACTTGAGAATTAAGAAGGACTTGGTCAATATTATTTCTAACAGGCTAATCAAAGTACTTTTAAATATATATGTATATATATATATATATATATATATATAATATATGTAACATATGCATGAATATAGATACATATGCATAATAAATGTATTGTAATATATTTATCAGGTGGTTATAATTTTTAAATTTTCTCAAGAAAAAAGAATGACTATAAAAAACAGTTTTAAATGTAAATTTCATAGCATAGTACTGTTTGTAATGTTATGAGAGAAAAATACATATGGTGGGAAAATGAAAAAGGAAGAGAGAGAAGGGGAAAAATGAGTAAGAAAGTGAGTAAAGAAGAGGGAGAGGAGTGTTTGATGAAGAGATAAAAGTGGAGGGGCTGGGTTTGTGGCTCAGTGTTAACATGCTTGTCTAGCATGTGTGAGGCAGTGGGTTATATTCTCAGCACCACATACAAATAAATAAAATGAAGGTCTATCAACAACTGAAAGAATAAAAAAGGAGAAATATTACCAAAATTCCAAGATTTTATGAATGTTAAATACAAAAAATTATGTTGCATAGCCTTATGTAATTTCTAGACTCCCCAAAATAATCATTAAATGTTTGATTATTAGTTCTATAACTAAAAATCCATTGCTCTTTCCTCTACATTCTGTGGCATGCTAGTGCTAAAATAAATTGTATTATAACACCAAAATAAAATTCTAATATTTATACAGTAACTGACCCAGTTTAACATCAATGCAAGAAGATTCCTATGTGATATAATGTGTATTTTGACGTTCATTTTTATTCAACACTGGTACATTACTATTTCTTCACTTAATGCACATCATAGGACATATATTTCATCCACAATTTAGCAAATATATACACATTTGTTTTGCTTTCAATCACTTCTTGCTTCAGAACACATGTATTCCTCCATGTTTCTTGACTTTTCTTTTTATGACACTTCTTTCCAAACACATTATTTTCGATTTCCATTATCACTTTTGAAGCAAAACTGACACACCCGTCATGATAAAACATAACACTAATATTACCATTAGATGTAAAACTGGTTGAAATGAATGATTGTACATCAATATAAGATTTCTTGTATACTTTCAGATATCAATTCAATCCATTATTCAAAGTGAAACCAGTTATATCATTTATTCACAGTATGGTCTATTCATGCATTGTCTATATATTGATAGACACATGGTACACCTCTGTGTACTCCCAATAATAATTTGTATATCTTCAAAATATTGCTCTCAGAAATGGTGGAAGAAATATGCATGTCAACCGATCTACATATACATTTTATCACAGTAATATTCTGGACACAAAATGCAAAGGTCACACTTATGACTGTCCCAAAGGCTAAATGGAAAGTGAACATGGATTACTAAAAACATCCATGTCCAGGTTGCCAAATGCTCTCAAATGTCAATGCTATTGGTGATTACATATGTGTTTCTTCCTAACACTACATTTTCAATCTCACCCTGTTGAAACTGTCTAAACCTCTCACTCATTTTATGATTTGCCTGATTTCCTAATCTCTATTCACATCTTGTTTCCTACTTTTTTCCCCAGTTCATCATTGTGACTGACTCTTCACATGTGCTGACATTTATATTCAATCTCTACCAGAAACCCTAATGCTAAAGAGCTTTTGGTCCAAATTCTTAACTCAATCTTCTTCGTAATCCTACCGACTATATTCCTAATCCTAGCAAAAATCCCTTTTTTAACTGGATGTTCTCTTCTACATTCAATCATCGAAGGTACAAGGATCAATGCCATTGCGTATCGTTTTATCTGAGACATATGTGCAGAACATAATTCAAAGCTAAGTTTCCCACTCAAGGGCCAAATTCCCTTCTGGGATTCAAATCTTACCTAGATTTATATTTCCATACTTATATTTCACCTATATTTTCATGTAAGTATCGCAGGTTTCCAATAACATTGTTCATCACGCAGAATGATTCCTAACCCATATTGAACATGTTATTAACCCTAACCATACACTGTTCTTCAATCTAACTTTACAGAAGAGCAGAGACAGAGTTGGTATTACAATACATGAATGTATGGATCTTCCACCTGCTGAGAACCTCAAAGGTCCATGCAGAAATAATCCCTGGAGAATATGTAGGATGCTATGAACGACCTGAGAGGGCAAAAGTCATCTTCCATGGCAAAAAACATGGTCAGGATAAAGGGTTGTGTCTTAATCAAAATCTCTCTTCTTAATGTAGAGAAGATGGAGCAAACCAAGCCTCTGTGGAGAGCTGTTCCCCAGTACCTATGGATGATATACCATTCTAACTTATGAAAATTTCAGAGGAAGTAGGTGCAGCCTCCTTCTCATGGGACCCTTGGAAGCATCTGTTAGGACAAAGTGGTTGCCAAGGCTGTGACCTCATTCAGTTCCTGAAGGAAGTGATCTACCTCACTTTCTTGGTGATGGAATCTCTGAACTTGGGATCCAGGAAACCAGGCAACAGAGCCAGTCCCAGCACCAGTCCCAGTGGTCTCACTTGTTTGGATTTACCAAGGACAGAGTCAGTCTTTCTTGGTACCTACTGATGTGAGGATGGCCAAATGCCAGAAAAGCTCTGAAGAGAGGCCCTTCCTGAGAAAGCAGAAAGTGGCTCACCACTGGATCCTCACAACTCCACAGAGTTGGCCAAAGAAAACAGATCTGAGACAAGACAGGCCATTTTGGGGTAACATAGTATGGCCCACCATTCAGAGGACACTCTGTATAGTCACAGACCTACTTGGGGAAAGGAGGTGCCTTTGTGGGTGTGGGTGTGAGTTTGTGGTTCTGTCTCATGTTCTGAGAATAGGTGGAAAAGGCGGTTTTTTTGGTTTGGAGTGGACTCTTTATAGTAGGTCGTTTGACAAGGTGAGTGTTTCTTTATCTATGTATTCCACTGTGTCCATGGTTGAAGACATTAGAAAAGAGAATGCATCAAGGATGTGTCCTGTCTATTAGAAATCTTCCCAGCATTCATCCTGCCCGATTTATTAATGGACTGTGGCTTGTCTTATAGATGTGCAACACCTACTAAATTCCTAAGTTCATGTTTTCTTCCTGAATTCTGGCTACTCTCCAAAATAGTCTCATGGATTTGTGTCCAAGATATGTACCCCTCCAAGCTCTGTGACATAGCCATGTACTGGATAGCTGAAGGAAATGGGCGCATATCAGAAAACACAGATATCAGTGTGACCAGTAATGTCTCAGTGGAAAAACCCTTCTTTGGCCTTTTGCTTACCTATTGTTCTGTTGACCTGAATGTCAGGAGGTCTTTGCCTCAGTCCACCCATTTGGGAAGACTGAAGAAAACTGTTTTCAAATGGAAATGCATGCGCATCACCTGTCACTCTTTGTTTAATTGGTTAGGATAAGGATGTGTCTGATTCAGCCTCTTGGCCCTGTGTGAGGCTGTGGTTTAGATTCTCAGCACCTCATGGATCTCAAAAAAGATCCCATGTGTGTATCCAAAACAAAAATGGTAAAAAATCAGTCATTTTGGATGAAGTCTCTAGCCTACCTCTGTCAGGTTCCTGATATCCATCAAGTGAGAATAGTGATCCTTTGTGTCAAATGACTTCTTCAAAGCCCTGCAGAGGCTAGCCCATAGGTGCTTGAGATTTCTCATGACTTCAAATCACATAAAGAATCTATCACTATGAGTCAGAAGGCCTCAAAATGTAGAAGCAGAGCAGTATTAACAGAAGGCCTATTTGATCACTCCTGGTTCACAGGATGGGTGTCCAGGCCACGCTGACTTTAGGAAAATAAGTGGCAAGGGAGCTCTTTTGAACACTGCTTGGGCTGCGCCCCTCATGGAAAACTCCAGCAAGGGGTTATGATTAGTGTCTATATGGAAGAGGATGAGGGCCTTGTGGGAGTGTTTTGGTTTTAATTGTGGTTATTTGTGTGGTGGTTGGAAGTGATGACTGGGTCCACCTGGGCTTGAACTCTGGTGTGATACCGTTAGAGACTGAGGTCTAGAACTGACGTCAGAGAAGTATTGCCATGAATTGTGTTGGGATTTTAGGAGGCCATGCATGAGAATCGCTCTTGGAAACTGAGATCTTGGACCAGGGTGGCTTTCCACAGAACACTGGGAATCTCAGCCAGGATATCACATGATTTCATTCTGAAAGACTTGGCAGCAATAGTTGAGAGTCAAAACACACATGGACCTCACATTGTAGACCTCAATGGGCCTGGCTTCATGTGCCTTTTTGGTCAATCTTTGGGAAGACTTTCCTCTGAGAGTTCTCCAGAACTTTCATTGAAATAAACTTCCTCAACATTTAATGGTTCCTGAATAAATTTAAACCCACAGTGCCTCCAACTTCATCCTTGAAAAATGGCTAGACAAGTACCATGACATTTTTGAAATTCCCATGACCAGATGGCACTGGAGTAACTTTGGATCTTCTGCTGTTGATCATGAGTGTACAAGACAGTGCCTTGATTGACTTGGTTTCATGAGAATGGTGTAGAACAGAGATGCCAGTAATTTGGAGACTGCTAAGTAGGGGCCTAGAGAAGTGGTGTGCAGGTGTGTGATAAAACATCTGTTTGGGGGCCATGTGGATCTGCCATTGGCTTCCAAATGGCTTGTGACTGACATGCTGCAGCCAGCTGACCCTTATATGTAAAGGCATCTTGTTATATGGAGATTTTTCAGGGCAATGTTCAGAATCAAGTTGCTATGGTCAAGGGGGCAAGCATGTGCGAGAGAAGCCTGGTTGGTGCATTTATCTGCAGACCCTGACACACCACATGTGACAGAAATCCCTCCAGCACTGTGCCCCAGTTGAAATCCTTGTATTTCAAGAAGCAAATACCAAACTCCAAGTGCAGTAGCAAGAAACACCACGAAAACTGGAGGATGACCAATTGGGTTCACAGTCCAAACATTGAGACACTTAGCCCCAAGTTGCCACAGTTTACCTACAAAGAGAGAATTAAGAACTGCTGCCACATGTTCATTAGGAAAATAAGAAACAACATCCTCCAGGTCACATAGATGAAGACCCAGCTTTGATGGTCTCACTACAAAGAAAGCTAAAACTTCTGACAACAACGTATATTTCAAGTGCCCAACCTCAGAGGCAGTTTCTCAAGAAGTCTTTAGGCCAGCAGAGCTCCATGTTTCTGGAGTGTTTACCCTTTCCCTTACTTTTGGAAACTCCTCTACCACCTCCAAGGTTGTGAACTCCTGAGCATTTTCCATTCCAGATATGTATTAACAGATTTTCGAATTCTTCTCCTCCTATTGTGTCTTACTTGGGGCGAAGTTAATGTCAAGGCATTTTTCTGGATGAGAGTGGAAAGATTTTTGTTTACCATATGTTTGCATACACATTGGATTCATTTTCCTATTTTCCATTTGAAATACTGAATCCGTGACACTAACCCATACCGTACTAGAATCTGACTACTAATCCTAATATGATGGAGAAAAAGAATCCTAACAGAAAAGAAATAGAAGCTGTTCAGAGAAGGCATGGTATATATTTGGACTTGCCTTTTGCATGATAAAGGGTAGGTGTTATAATTCTAGTCAATTTTTTATTGAAATAGTCCTCCATGTGTTTTTAAAGTTAACAAATATGTGAATTCCTGTTTCCTTTTCTCTGTATCCTATTCAGCACATCTATTTTTATATGCACATAAAGAATCCTACCTTTTATCACATGCATATTTTTGTGCAGTAGCTGACTTGGCAGATACAAATTTTGAGAAGAGATCACTCCTCCTAGATGCTGTTGGAACTGAAAATTGAACCTATGGGTGAGCTTCCTAGGAGAACAACATTATACATAAATCCCTGTTAAGTAAATTGAATATTTTTAGATCTGTGAATGATGTATATTCCATGGTGAATTTTGATTGGCATATATGTTGCTACATTTTAAAATTTGTGTGTGTGTGTGTGTGTGTGTGTGTGTGTACACACACACACACTCTCCAGATTTTTCAAAATATGAAATATATGTGTCTTATTTACACTCCCTAAATTCATTCATGTTCAAGTATGTGGATTTATAATCAACTTTTCACAAGATTATTTTCAGAAATATTCATTCACCTGAAATTCACATTTGTTTTCTAGTACTGAAAACTAACTTCAGTGAATGGTGCATACATATCCTGTTGATAGTCACAGCCGAAGGGGCCACAGCAAACTTCTAGCTGCCAGCAAACTTTCAGGTGCCGGCTGATGATTGGCTCACAGCGGCCCCAGCAACTTCTAGCTGATTGGCTCCTCTGTGGTGATGCTCATTGGAGATGCTCATTGAGATGTTTCCCCGCCTTTCAGACTTCCATCTTATGATTGGCTCACAGCAGCCCCAGCAACATCTAGCTGATTGGCTCCTCTGCGGTGATGCTCATTGGGCTGTTTCCCTGCCCATTCAGACCATGGAGCTGCTCATTGGGGGACTTTTTTGGCTCTGCCCACGTGACCCAGCCAATATGCCTCAAGAGCAGGAGGATTGTGAGAAGTGGATAGAGGCTTGTGTGGGAGGGAGAGGCTTTTGGGAAGCTGGTGTTGGGAGTTGGGGTTCTGAGGATTTTTCCTGAGAGGCTGTTTTGCTGGGCGTGTGTGGTTCTAAAAATAAAGTTAGTTTCTTTTGACAAGTGGATCCTGATTGTGCCCAGCCAGACTGCGGCATTTGGTGGCTCGCATGGGGAGCGACTGAGGGTAACTGATAAGGTAAACTGCTTGCTCATGAGGGCAGGGCGAGAGGATGGGTAGCCATTTTATGATTCCTCTTTTGTTTTAAGTTGCCTGTCCCTGGAGATGAGTGAGATGGAAGAAAAACTGCTCACATCTGAGGAAAAACTATTTGTGTCTGAGGAACAGATAGGGAGAAAGGCTATAATAATTTTTTGTTGTTCCATTTTTATTTCGTTCTATCTCTTTTTTGTTTGGTGTTATTTTGTTGGTTTGTATTATAGTAGAAATATGGTATCAAAAATTAGTAAAAAAAAAAACCAAAAAAGTGTTAAGTAAATTGTTAGAGGAAGGAGCCATCCCAGTAAAATCAAGAGCAATCATGGCAATTGTTGATACAATAAAAAAATGTAGACCATGGCTTTTTAAGGAGGAGTTGTTAAATATATCACAATGGAACCATCATGATCAAGATTTAAAAAGAATAGAAAAGAAAAGCCCAGGGACTCTGCCAGTTGGCACATTGCCATTGTGGACATTCATTTCTTGTTTGCTTAGTCCAAAGCCTTCAGTTCAGTCAATGGTAGAGGAAGGGGAAGACATAATGATTCAAGTAAAACAGAAGATGTCTCAAGTTAGTCAGACAGAGGAAAAAATTCAAGTAAAAGAGAAGGTCTCTCTAGCTAGTCAGATAGAGGAAACTATTCAAGTAAAAGAGAACGTCTCTCGAACTAGTCAGACAGAGGAAAAAAATTCAAGTAAAAGAGAAGGCCTCTAAAGCTAGTTAGACAGAGAACGAAAGTGTAAAACAGTAAAAACCATCAGGGGAAATTTACAACAGGAGACTGCTACTAACATCTTTCTATCACCAGAGGGTGTAAGTGTCCAACCAACAGCACCACCTCTACAGGAGACTGCTACTAACACCTTTCTATCACCAGATGACATAAGCGTCCAACTAACAAGGCCACCTTCATATGCTGGGAGGCCCCTAACCCCCCCAGTTGATAGTTGCGATCCTGAGACAAGATCTCAAATATTAACATGCCCTGTATTTGAGGGAGGAGGGCAGCGTGTTTACCATGCTTTAAATTTCAAAACAGAGAAGCAGCAAAAAGAGGCTGTAACAACCTATCGTCCTCAAGCACCCTTCACTGTAATCTTGGTCGAATCCATTAACAACTTGAACATGAAGCCAGGGGATTGGGCTAATATGTGTAATGTTGTGCTAAATGGAGGACAATACATGTTATGGAAGGTTGCCAATGAGGAATGTTGCAAGGAGACAGCTAGGGGAAATGCAGGAGCTGGTTATCCTCAGAGAAATCTAGATATGTTGTTAGGAAAGGGACCTTATGAAGATCAGCAGCAACAAATTGCATATGATCATGGTGTATGTGCACAAATTGCTCTAGATGCAATTAAGGCATGGAAGACTTTACAAGAACATGGAGGTTTACAAGGTCAATTATCTAAGGTAATACAAGGAGCTAATGAACCTTATGCTGAATTTGTAGATAGGCTTATTCAAAGATCTACCAGAGTTTTTGGAAATACAGAACAAGCAATGCCATTACTAAAACAACTGGCTTATGAGCAAGCGAATCGTTGTTGCAGAGATATCATTAGACCATGGAAACATGAAGATTTAAACACATTTATTTAATTATGTAGAGACATTAATGAACAAGAGCAAGTCATGGCAGCTGCAGTAAAACAGGCTTTAGTTGCCAGAGACATTAATGAACAAATGCAAATTGTGGCAGCTGCAGTAAAACAGGCTTTAGATGCCAGACCAAGAACATGCTGCAAATGTGAAGAAACAGAACATTTTAAAAGGAATTGGCCCATAGGAGGAGGGTTTAACAAAATTAGGAATCAAAGGAGTAGAATACCAGGTATTTGGCGACAATGCCATAGAGGGAGACATTGGGCTAATGAGTGCTGTTCTCAAACCACCATAGAGGGTACTCAATTATCAAAAAATGAACAAGGACCAGGTGTTTATCCATGATATCATGGAGAAAGGCATTGGGCTCAATTGCCAAAAAAATGGACAGGGGGTTCCAATGCTCCGGGACCCAAAACCACAAATATTCAGAGCACTGGAGGAACCCAGCAACCACATCAGGGTAGTGCCCAGGACACATTGTCCATCAGATCCCTCATCAGACAAACCAGAGGGAGCACAGGGTTGGACATCCGCGCCTCTGCCAGATCAGTACTAACTCCAGAGATGGGAGTTCAAATCATTCCCACAGGGGTAAAAGGACCTCTTCCCAAAGGAACAGTAGGCTTATTAATGGGATGCAGCTCTTCTACTCTAAAAGAACTTATGATAAGTCCTGGGGTGATTGATCCCGATTATGAAGGTGAAATAAAAATTATAGCCAGTTCTCCAAAGGATATATCAGTAATTTCACCAGGAGATAGAATAGCACAGTTACTAATAATACCCAGCCTACATGATAAATTTTCCAGTCGTACTGTAGAAAGATGTTCCAAGGGATTAGGCTCCACAGGTGTAGATTTGGCTATGCTTTCTTTAAATTTAGATTCTCACCCCATGCTAAAACTAAATATTCAAGGGCATGAATTTAATGGGCTACTGGATACAGGTGCAGACATTAGCATCATCTCTCCTCAAGAATGGCAAAAACATTGGCCATTACAACAAGCCAATCAAACGCTTTGAGGCCTATGAGTGGCGACTAATCCCCATAGAAGTGCAACGGTATTAGATAGGAAGGATCCTGAAGGATGTGAAAGAACTGTACAGCCATATGTATTGGATCACCTTCCCATAAATTTATGGGGACGAGATGTCCTAGATCAATTAGGTTTGACATTAACAAATAACATCAACCAAAATGCAGCCACTATTATGACTAGACAAGGTTTTAGGAAAGGAAAAAGATTAGAAAAACAAGAACAAGGCATAGCAGCACCAATACAAATAGATCAAGGAACAGACAGACATAGGTTGGATTTTCAGAAAGGGCCACTGAGACAATAAAAATTACCTGGAAATCAGAAAGACAGTATGGGTACTACAGAGCAATAGTAACAAAAACAGCGTGGTACTGGTACCAAAACAGGCAGGTGGATCAATGGTACAGAATAGAGGACAAAGAAACCAATCCACAAAATTACAACTTTCTTATATTTGATAAAGGGGCTAAAAACATGCAATGGAGGAAGGATAGCATCTTCAACAAATGGTGCTGGGAAAATTGGAAATCCATATGCAACAAAATGAAACTGAATCCCTTTCTTTCGCCATGCACAAAAGTTAACTCAAAATGGATCAAGGAGCTTGATATCAAATCAGAGACCCTGCACCTGATAGAAGAAAAAGTTGGCTCCGATCTACATATTGTGGGGTCAGGCTCCAAATTCCTTAATAGGACGCCCATAGCCCAAGAGTTAATAACAAGAATAAACAAATGGGACTTACTTAAACTAAAAAGTTTTTTCTCAGCAAGAGAAACAATAAGAGAAGTGAATAGGGAACCTACATCCTGGGAACAAATCTTTACTCCCCACACTTCAGATAGAGCCCTAATTTCCAGAATATACAAAGAACTCAAAAAATTAAACAATAAGATAACAAATAACTCAATCAACAAATGGGCCAAGGACCTGAACAGACACTTCTCAGAAGATGACATACAATCAATCAATAAGTACAGGGAAAAATGCTCACCATCTCTAGCAGTCAGAGAAATGCAAATCAAAACCACCCTAAGATACCATCTCACTCCAGTAAGACTGGCAGCCATTAGGAAGTCAAACAACAATAAGTGCTGGCGAGGATGTGGGGAAAAGGGTACTCTTGTACATTGCTGGTGGGACTGCAAATTGGTGCGGCCAGTATGGAAAGCAGTATGGAGACTCCTGGGAAAGCTGGGAATGGAAACACCATTCGACCCAGCTATCGCCCTCCTCGGACTATTCCCTGAGGACCTTAAAAGAGCATACTATAGGGATACTGCCACATCAATGATCACAGCAGCACAATTCACAATAGCTAGACTGTGGAACCAACCTAGATGCCCTTCAATAGATGAATGTATAAAAAAAAATGTGGCATCTACACACAATGGAGTATTATGCAGCACTAAAAAATGACAAAATCATGGAATTTGCAGGGAAATGGATGGCATTAGAGCAGATTATGCTAAGTGAAGCTAGCCAATCCTTAAAAAACAAATGCCAAATGTCTTCTTTGATTTAAGGAGAGCAACAAAGAACTGAACAGGGGGAAAGAGCATGAGATAAAGATTAACATTAAACTGAAACGAATGAAGGGAGGGAAAGGGAGAGGGAAGGGAAATTGCATGGAAACGGAAGGAAAACCACATCGTTATACGAATCACATATATGAGGTTGTGACGGGAAAGGGGGGGGAGGGAGACAATGGAACAACAACAGATGGGGTAGAGAGGGAAGATGGGAGGGGAGAGGAGGGGGGATTGTAGGGGATACGAAAGACAGCAGAATACAACAGTCACTAATATGGCATTATGTAAACATGGTGAATGTATAACTGATGTGATTCTGCAATTTGTATTTGGGGTAAAAATGGAAAAGCATAACTCACATGAATCAAATGTATGAAAGAGGAAAAAAAAATAATAAAAAAAAAGAAATCTGGTAAATGGAGACTATTGCAAGATTTTAGAGCCATTAATAATGAGATGGTTATTATGGGACCTGCTCAATCAGGGATTCCCCAATTGTCTGCTTTGCCAATAACCTGGTATGTTTTAGTTATAGATATTAAAGATTGTTTTTTTTTTTCAATTATAATTCATCCTGAGGTTAGTCCAGGTTTTGCTTTTACTATCCCTGCACTGAATCATGAAGGTCCTGATCAGAGATATGAATGGAAAGTACTCCCTCAAGGGGTGGCTAACAGCCCAACTATGTGTCAAATTTATGTTAAGAAAGTAATCCAGCCACTTAGAAATCAAAATCCTGAACTACAAATATTTCACTATATGGATGATGTATTATTAGCACACAAAGCTAAAAACACATTGCTAGAAAGTTATGCCACCCTTACAAACTTATTAAAAATTATAATCTAGAAATAGCAATAGATAAAGTACAATTAAATTTTCCAATTAATTATTTAGGAGTTGTATTATCCTCAACCATGTTCAGTCCACCAAAAATTCAAATACGAGTAGATCAACTCAAATCACATAATGACTTTCAAAAGTTATTAGGAGACATAAATTGGATAAGGCCTCATCTAGGTATACCAACAAGAGAGTTGGGACCTTTATTTGATATCCTAAAAGGTCTATCAGATAAAAATTCACCCCGCATGTTAACGCCTGAAGCAAGAAAGGCATTAAAAATCAATGAAACATATATGGAAAATATTCATTTGGATAGAATTGATATAAGTTTGCCTTTATTATTTATTGTACTACCAACAAAAAATATTCTTACAGGAGTATTTTGGCAAGAAGGTCCATTATTATGGATACATTTATCTTATTCTCCTAACACTATTCTTACTAGGTATCCTGAGGTTTTAGGATAATTAATACTCAAAGGAATTGAAGCAGCAAAGGGAGTGTATGGAATTTCTTCCAATAAAATTTTTACTCCATATACTCTGAATCAAATTGATGAGTTAGCTAATGAGTTAAATACTTGGGCAATAATTATGGTCCAATCTAATGTTTCATTTGATAACCACTTAAAATCTAACCCTTTATTGTCTTTTTGGTCATCGCATCCTGTAATTTTTCCAAAATTGAGAAAAAAAAAAAAAAAAACTTATCCTGAATGCTCCAAATATATTCACTGATGTATCAAATAATGGTACAGCAGCAATAGTTATACCTGATAAAACTTATACATTTTTAGTACCAAAACAATCAGCTCAAAAGGTAGAGCTTAATGCAGTATTACAAGCTTTTGAGATATTTAATTTTTTTGTATTTAATTTATTTTCCGATAGTCAGTATATAGTTAATGCTATAGTATCCCTTGAAGATGCTGGTAAGATTTCTCCTTTCTCTACTGTTTTCTCTTTGCTTTCCAATATACAAAGTCTAATCTGGGACAGTAAAGATCCATTCTTTATAAGACATATCAGGGCACATCCAAAAAGAAGATGATTTGTCTCAAGTCCATATCAGCTGATATCCAAAATTCCAGTTTGGCTATCCTTACATCTGAGATAGAACCAGGATGCTTTTTTCATTATCTATTTTATTATTGCCCTTTCCCACATTCTATTTTGTTTTTTGAGCTCATACATACCTAGTTTAATGTTTTGCTGATCAGTTCTATTTTTTGACAAAAGAGTTTGAACATTGCAATGGAGATTTCACGTGTAAAAAGTTATAAGGCCTTTACTATTAGGTTATGTGTTGTATGTATTATATTATGTGTGCGCACTTGTGTTTTGTGTTATATGTTTGAATGTTCGTTGTCCATATATGATATATGATGAGCGCTCATAAAAAAAATGGATCCAAATATTTTTTTATTCACATTATTTAAATGGTTTAATTTAAATTGGGTAAAGAGCTGTTGAGGTTTGTTTTAAAATGTGAAAAAAAGGAGGTTAACAGATCTGTTTCCTTTCTTTCTCCTTTCCTTTTCATTATATTTAATAATTATCTTCAAGACAATGTAAATAGTTAAGAAAATTGTTTTCTTTCAGTGCCTTCTGGAATGTTACATAATTTTTCTTTAGCCATTATTGCCAGAATTCCTATCTTCATCCCAGTGCTGGTGAAATCAAAGATAAAACCAATCTACAGCTTCTGCAATAGTCATCACTGAAATGCTTGCAGAACTTGCCTAGACACATTGAGAACTCACCTGTATGCATTGTAAACTATCTGTTTGTGCAGCGACTTGTGGTAGTGTTCGGGTATATTTGCTGATGATGTCATCGGTGGTACAATTTTTCCAAAAGGAGCCGTCAATTGGCTTGGTGTATCTTCCTCTCTTCTGTGTGTCATTATCGTCCAGCTAATGTTTGGGGGCCATTAGAGGTGAGGCAAAGAATCTCACCACCCCCTGGTGGTACAAAGACCTCTCCACAGGTGTTGCTGTATACTGGACCAGTAGTCAGTGACGAGTAAGATCCAATTGCAATGGTACCAACTTAACGGGTAAGGACCATATGTACTATTGGACAACCTAAGGCAGGCACTGTCCCTAAGACACATGTGTGTTGTTTAAACAGAGAGGGGGAGATGTTGAGAGCCACATCCGAAGGGGCCCCAGCAAAATTCCAGAAGCCAGCAAACTTCCAGCTGCTGGCTGATGATTGGCTCACAGCAGCCCCAGAAACATCTAGCTGATTGGCTCCACTGTGGTGATGCTCAATGGAGATGCTCATTGAGATGTTTCCCGCCCTTTCAGACTGTCAGCTGATGATTGGATCACAGCGGCCCTGCAACACCTAGCTGATTGGCTCCTCTGCAGTGATTCTCATTGGGCTGTTTCCCTGCCCTTTCAGACCACGGAGTTGCTCATTAGGGGACTTTTTTGGCTCTGCCCACATGACCCAGCCAATCGGCCTCAAGAGCAGGAGGATTGTGGAAGGTGGAGAGAGGCTTGTGTGGGAGGAAGAGGCTTTTGGGAAGCCAGTGGTGGCAGTTGGGGCTCTGAGGGTTTATCCTGAGAGGCTGTTTTGTTTGGCGTGTGTGGTATTAAAAATAAAGTTAGTTTCTTTTGACAAGTGGCTCCTGATTGTGTCCAGCAAGACTGCAGCATTATCCTAATATTTCTACAGTAACTGCCCCAGTTTAACAGCAATGCAAGTAGACTCTTATGGGACATGACGTTCATTTTTATCCAACACTGGTACATTACTATTTCTTCAGTTTATGCACATCAGAGGGTATATATTTCTTGCAAAAGTTAGCAAATTTATAGGCATTTGTTTCACTTTCAATCACTTCCTGCTTCAGAACACATGTATTACTCCAGGTTTCTTAACTGGTCTATTCGTGAGACTTCTTTCCAAACATATTATTTCCGATTATTTTTATAATTGTTGAAGCAAAACTCAAACACCCTTCATGATAAACCATAACTATAATTTCACAATTAGATGTATAACTGGTTGGAATGAATGATTGTATATCAATATAAGATTTCTTATATATTTTCTGATATCAATTCAATCCATGATTTAAAGTGGAACCAGTTATATTATTTATTCACAGTATATTCTATTCATGCATTATCTCTATATTTATAGACACAGGGTACACCTCTTTGTACCCCCAATACTAATTTATACGTTTTCAAAATATTGCTCCCAGTAATGGAGGAAGAAATACTCATGTCACCTGATCTAAATATGCATGTTATCACAGTAATATTCTGGACGCAAAATGCAAAATTCACACGTGTGATTGTACCAAAGCCTAAATGTAAACTGAACATGGATTACTAAAAACATCCATGTCCAGCTTGCATAACGCTCTCAAATGTCAATCCTATCGGTGACTACATTTTTGTTTCTTCCTAATATATTCAACCTCAAAACTGTTGAAAATGTCTAATACTATCACTCACTTTATACTTTGCCTGATTTCCTAATGTCACTATTGATATCGGCTTTCCTACATATTTTCCCCAGTTCATCATTGTGACTGACCCTTCACATGTGCTGACATTGATATTCACTCTCTAACCAAAACCCAATTGCTAAAGAACTTTTGGTACAAATACTAAATTCACCCTTGTTCCAAAATCTACCGACTATCTTCCTGATCCTATTGATTATCCCTGTTTGAGTGGATGTTCTCCTCTACATTCAATCATCCAAGGTACAAGTCCTATGGCATTGTATATCGATTTATCTGAGACATGTGTGCAGAACGTAATTTAAAGCTATGTATCGCAATCAATTGCCCAATGCACTTCTGAGCTTCAAATCTCACCTAGATTTCTGTTTACATACTTATATTTCACCTCTGTATTCCTATAAATATTGCAGGTTCCCAATACCATTATTCATCCCGCAAAATGATTCCTAAACCAAATCGATCCTGTTATTATCCCTAACCATACACTGTTGCCTCAATCTAACATTACAAAAGAGCAGGGACAGAGTTCGTCTTACAATACAGGAATATAGGGGATCTTACACCTGCTGAGAACCTCAAATTTCCATGCAGAAATGATCCCTGGAGAAGATGTAGGCAGCTATGAAGGACCTGAGAGAGCAAAAGCCATCTTCCATGGCAAACACCTTGTGATAACGAAGGGATATGTATGAGTCAGCCTCTCTCTTCTTAATGTAGAGAAGATGGACCAAACCAGACCTGCGTGGAGAGGTGTTCCCGGGTGGCCATTGTTGATAAACCATTCAAACTTGTCCACGTGTCACAGGAAGTAGGGGCAGCTTCCATCTCATGAGACCCATGAAAGCAACTGTTAGGACAAAGTGGTCGCCAAGGCAGTGATCTCATTCAGTTCCTGAAGGAGGTGACCTACGTAACTTCTTTGGTGATGGAACTCTCTGAAATTGAAATCCAAGAAGCCAGGCACCCAGAGCCAGTCCCAGTCCCAGTCCCAGTGGTCGAACTTTTTTGGATTTACCAAAGACAGAGTCAATCTTTCTTGGTACCTAATGATATGAGGATTGCCAAATGCCAGTAGAGCTCAGAAAAGGGGCCTTTCCCGAGATAGCAGGTAGTGGCTCAATGCTGCCTGCTGACAACTTCATAGAGTGGGCCAAGGAGAACAGATCTGAGACAGGACAGGCCATTTGGGGGGAACATAGTATGGCCCACCAGTCAGAGGACACTCCAGATAGTCACAGACCTACTTGGGGGAAGGAGGTGCTTTTGTGGATGTGGATGTGAGTTTGTGGTTTTGTCTCATTTTCTGAAAATAGGTAGAAATGGTGGTTTGTATGGTTTGGAGTCGATTGTTTCTAGGAAGTCGTTTGGCAAGGCGAGTGTTTCTATGTCTGTGTATCAACTGTGTTCGTGGTTTTAGTCGTTAGAAAAGAGAATGCATCAATGGAGGTTTCCTGTCTAGTTGGAAGCTTCCCAGCATTCATCCTGCCCACTTTATAAATGGACTGCGGCTTGCCTTATGGATGGGCAACACCTACTATCTTTTTAAGGTCCTGTTCACATCTTGATTTCTGGCCTCTCTCCAGAATAGGCTCATGGTTTTGTGGCCAAGATATGTACCACCTCCAAAATCTGTGACATGGCCATGTAATGGATAGCTGAAGGGAATGGGAACATCTCAGCAAACTCAGATATCAGTGTAACCAGTAAAGTTTCAGTGGAAAAACCTTGCTTTGGGCCATTTGCTTACCTATGGTTCTGTTGCCCTGAATGTCAGGAAGGTATTTGCCTCAGGCCACCCCTTTCTGAAGCCTGAAGAAAACATTTTTCAAATGGAAATAAATGGGCATCACCTGTGGATCTTTGCTTAATTGCTTTGGAAAGAGATGTGTCAGAATCAGCCTCTTGGCCCTGTGTGAGGTTGGGGCTTTGATACTCAGAACGTGATAGATCTAAAGAAAGATCCCATGTGTGCTTGGGTTTTCTATTGCCTCCAAATCACATAAAGAATTTATACATGACAATCAGTAGGATTAAATTGGAGAATCAGAACAGTATTAACGCAGGCCTATTTGATCACTCCTGGTTCATAGGAAGGGTCTCTAGGTCACCCTGACTTTAGGCAAATGAGGGGCAAGGGAGTTTATTTTGGAAACTGTATTGGGCTTCGCCCCTCATGGAAAACTCCATCCAGAGGTTACGATGAGTGTCTATATGGAAGATGATGAGGGCCATGTGGCAGTGTTTTGGTTTTAATTGTGGTCATTTGTGTGTTGGTTGGAAGAGATGACTGGGTACACCTGGACCTGAACTCTGGTGTGATTCCCTTTAGAGACTGAGTTCTGGAACTGACTTCAGGAAAGTATTGCCATGAATTGTGGTGCGATTTTAGGAGGTCACGCATGAGAGTCACCCTTGGAAACTGAGATCTAGTCTCAGGTTGTCTTTCCACAGTGCACTGGGAATCTCCACCAGGATATAACACGATTTTATTCTGAAAGACTTGGCAACCATAGTTAAGAGTCAAAACACATATGGAACTCACATTGAGTAGACATCAATGGGTCTGGCTTCATGTGACATTTTGGCCACTCGTTGGGAATCATTGCCTTTTAGAGTTCTCCAGAGCCTTCATCCTCACCATTAAATGGTTCCTGAATGAATTGAAAAACAAGTGCATCCAACTTGATACTTGAAAAATGGCTAGATAAATACCATGAAATTTTTGAAATTCCCATGACCAGGTGGCACTGGAGAACCTTTGGATGTCCTGTTGCTGATCATGAGTGTACCAGACAGTGCGTTGATTGACTGGTTTTCATGAAAATGGTGTAGAACAGAGATGCCAGTAAGTTGGAATTTGCTGAGTAGTGGGCCTAGAACAGTGGTGGGCAGTTGTGTGATTAAACATCTGTGTTAGTGTCATGTGGATCTGCCATTGACTTCCAAATGGCTTATGACTGACATGGTGCAGCCAGCAGACCCTTGTATGTAAAGGCATCTTGTTATATGGAGAGGTTTCAGGGCAAGGTTCAGAATCAAGTTGCTAGGGACAAGGGGGAAGTCTATGTTGGGTAGAAGACTGGTTGATGCATTCTCCTGGCAGACCCTGACCAACCAAACATGACAGAACTCCCTCCAGCACTGTGTCCCAGTTGAACTCCTTGTATTTTGTGAAGCAAACACTAAACTCCCATTGCAGCAGCTAGAAAGACCATGAAAAATGGAGGATGACCACATGGCTTCAGAGTCCACACAGGAAGACACTTAGGCCCCATTGGCCACAGTTTACCTACAAAGAGAGAATTCTGAACTACTGCCTCATGTTCATTAAAGAATAAGAAAACATGTGCTCCAGGTTACATAGATGCAGACCCATCTTTGATGGTCTCACTGCAATAAAAGCTACAGCTCCTGACTACAACATACATTTCCAGTGCCCAAACTCAGAGGCAGTTTCTCATAAGTCTTTCGGTCAGCAGAGCACCATGTTTGTGAAGTGTTTACCCTGTCCCTTACTTTTGGAAACTCTTCTACCACCGCCAAAGTTGTGAACTCCTGAGCATATTCCATTCCAGATAAGTATTCATAGATTTTCTAACTCTTCTCCTCTAATTGTGTCTAACTTGGGGCGAAGGTAATGCCAAGGCATTGTTCTTGATGAGAGTGGGACGATTATTTTTAGCAGGTTATGCACATATTTGCATAAACATTGGATTCATTTTCCTAATTTTCATTCGAAATACTGAATCACTGACACTAACCCATACCCTACTAGACTCTATATTCTGATTCCTAATCCTAATATAATGGAGAAAAATAACCCAAAATGAATAGACATACAAGCATTTCAGAGGAGGCATGGTGTATAATTGGACTTGCCTTTTGCATTATGTAGAATTGGAGATATAAATCTAGTCAATTTTTTGTTGAAATAGTTCTCCATGTGTTTTTTTTAACTTTTGTTGTTTGTTGTTCAAAACATTATATAGTTCTTGATATATCATATTTCACACTTTGATACAAGTGGGTTATGAACTCGCATTTTTACCCATATAGAGTTTGCAAAATCATATCAGTTACGCATCCATTGATTTACATATTGCCATACTAGTGTCTGTTGTATTTTTCTGCCTTTCCTATCCTCTACTATCCCCATTCCCCTCCCCTCCCCTCCCATCTTCTCTCTCTACCCCCTCTACTGTAATTTATTTTTCCCCCTTGTATTTTTCCCTTTCCCCTCACTTCCTCTTGTCCGCAATTTTGTATAACCCTGAGGGTTTTCTTCCATTTCCATGCAATTTCCCTTCTCTCTCCCTTTCCCTCCTACCTCTCATCCCTGTTTAATGTTAATCTTCTTCTCATGCTCTTCATCCCTACTCTGTTCTTAATTACTCTCATTATATCAAAGAAGACATTTGGCATTTGTTTTTTAGGGATTGGCTACCTTCACTTAGCATAATCTGCTCTAATGACATTCATTTCCCTGCAAATTCTATGATTTTGTCATTCTTTAATGCAGAGTAAAACTCCATTGTGTATTAATGCCACATTTTTTAACCATTCGTCTATTGAAGGGAATCTAGGTTGGTTCCACACTCTTGCTATTGTGAATTGTGCTGCTATGAACATCAATGTAGCAGTGTCCATGTACCATGCTCTTTTTAGGTCTTTATGAAATAGACCGAGAAGAGTAGTAGCTGGGTCAAATGGTGGTTCCATTTCAAGCTTTCCATGAAATCTCCATACCGCTTTCAAAATTGGCTGCACCAATTTGCAGCCCCACCAGAAATGTACATGTGTACCCATTTACACACATCCTCGCCAGCACTTGTTGATGTTTGACTTCATAATGGCTGCCAATCTTACTGGAGTGAGATGGTATCTTATGGTGGTTTTGATTTGCATTTCTCTGACTGCTAGAGATGGTGAGCATTTTTTCATGTACTTGTTGATTGATTGTATTCCTTCTCTATGAAGTGTCTGTTCAGGTCCTTGGGCCATTTGTTGATTGGGTTATTTGTTATCTTATTGTCTAATTTTTTTAGTTCTTTGTATACTCTGGATATTAGGGCTCTATCTGAAGGGTGAAGAGTAATGATTTGTTCCCAGGATGTAGGCTCCCTATTTACCTCTCTTATTCTTTCTTTTGCTGAGAAAAAAAAATTAAGTTTGATTAAGTCCCATTTCTTTATTCTTGTTATTAACTCTTGTGCTATGGGTGTCCTATTGAGGAATTTAGAGCCCGACCCCACAGTATGTAGATCCTAGCCAACATTTTCTTCTATCAGACACCGTGTCTCTGATTTGATATCAAGCTCCTTGATCCATTTTTTGTTAACTTCTGTGCATGGCGAGAGGAAGGGATTCAGTTTCATTTTTTTTCATTTGAATTTCCAGTTTTCCCAGCACCATATGTTGAAGATGCTATCCTTCCTCCATTGCATGCTTTTAGCCCCTTTATCAAATATAAGATAGTATGTAGTTTTTTTGGATTGGTTTCTGTGTCCTCTATTCTGTACCATTGGTCCACCCGCCTGTTTTGGTACCAGTACCATGCTCTTTGTGTTACTATTGTTCTGTAGTATAGTTTGATGTGTGGTATCGCTATACCACCTGATTCACACTTTCTGCTTAGCATTGTTTTTGCTATTCTGGGTCTTTTATTTTTCGATATGAATTTCATGATTGCTTTCTCTATTTCTACAAGAAATGCCGTTGGGATTTTGATTGGCATTGCATTAAACCTATAGAAAACTTTTGGTAATATCGCCATTTTGATGATGTTTTTTCTGCCTATCCATGAACAAGGTATATTTTTTCATCTTCTAAAATCTTCTTCTATTTCTCTCTTTAGGGTTCTGTAGTTTTCATTGTATAAGTTTTTCACCTCTTTTGTTAGGTTGATTCCCAAGTATTTTATTTTTTTCTGAGGATATTGTAAATGGAGTGGTTGTCCTCATTTCCATTTCAGACAATTTTTCGCTGATATACAGGAATGCCTTTGATTTGTGCATGTTGATTTTACATCCTGCCACTGTGGTGAATTCATTTATTATCTCTAATAGTTTCTTTGTAGACCCTTTTGGGTCTGCTAGGTATAGAATCATGTCATCTGCAAATAGTGATAATTTAAGTTTTTCTTTTCCTATTTTTATGCCTTTAATTTCTTTTGTCTGTCTAATTGCTCTGGTCAGTGTTTCCAGATCTATGTTGAACAGAAATGGTGAGAGAGGGCATCCCTGTCTTTTTCAAGATTTTAGAGGGAATGCCTTCAATTTTTCTCCACTCAGAATGATGCTAGCCTGAGGCTTAGCATAGATTGCTTTTACAGTATTGAGGTAGGTTCCTGTTATCCCTAGTTTTACTAGAGTTTTGAACATAAAGGGATGCTGTACTTTGTTGAATGCTTTTTCTGCGTCTATCGAGATGATCATATAGTTCTTATTTTTAAGTCTATTGATGTGGGAAATAACATTTATTGATTTCTGTATATTGAACCAGCCTTGCATCCCAGGGATGAATCCTACTTGCTCATGGTGCACAATTTTTTGATATGTTATCGTATCCGATTCACCAGAATTTTATTGAGGATTTTTGCACCTAGGTTCATTAGAGATATTGGTCTGTAGTTTTGTTACTTTATAGTGAGTTTCTCTGGTTTAGGAATCAGGGTGATGTTGGCCTCGTAGAATGAATTTGGAAGTTCTCCCTTTTTATCTATTTCCTAAAATAGCTTGAAAAGTATTGGTATTAATTCCTCTTTAAATGTTTTTTAAAACTCCGCTGTTTACACATCCGATCCTGGGCTTTACTTAGTTGATAGTCTTTGGATGGTTTCTTCTATTTCCTCAATTGATATTGGTCTGTTTAGGTTGTCTATATCCTCCTGACTCAATCTGAACAGATCAGATGACTTAAGAAATTTATTGATGCCTTCACTATCTTCTATTTTATTGGAGTATAAGGATTCAAAATAATTTCTGATTATCTTCCGTATTTCTGAAGTGTCTGTTGTGATATTGCCTTTTTCATCCCGTATGCTAGTAATTTGAGTTCTCTCTCTTCTTCTCTTCATTAAAATGTCTAAGGTTCTGTCGATTTTATTTATTTTTTGAAAGAACCAACGTTAAGTTTTGTCAATTTTTTCAATTGTTTCTTTTGTTTCGATTTCATTAATTTCAGCTCTGCTTTTAATTATTTCTTGCATTCTTCTTTTTCTGTTGTTTTCTTCTTCTTTTTCTAGGGTTTTGAGATGAAGTATGAGATCATTTATTTTTTGTTTTTTTTCATTTTTAAGGAATGAATTCCAAGCATTGAAATTTCATCTTAGAACTGCTTTCAATGTGTCCCATAGATTTTGATATGTTGTGTCTGTGTTTTCATTTATCTCTAAGAATTTTTAAATTTCCTCCTTGATGTCTTCTAAAACCCATTGATCATTCAGTAACCTATTGTTCATTCTCCAAGTGATGCATGATTTTTCTTTACTTCTTTTATCATTGATTTTCAGTTTCATTCCATTATGATCAGATGAGATGCATGGTATTATCTTTACTCTTTTATATTGTTTAAGAGTTGCCTTGTAACATAATATATGATCTATTTTGAGAAGGATCCATGTGCTGCTGATAAAAAAGTGTAACTGCTTGATGTTGGGTGATTTATTCTGTATATGTCAATTAAGTCTATGTTATTAATTGTGTTATTGAGTTCTATACTGTTGCCTCAATCTAACATTACAAAAGAGCAGGGACAGAGTTCGCCTTACAATAAAGGAATGTAGGTTATCTTCAAACTACTGAGATCCTCAAAGTTCCATGCAGAAATGATCCCTGAAGAAGATGTAGGCAGTTATGAAGGACCTGAGAGAGCAAAAGCCATTTTCCATGGCAAACGACCTGGACAGGACGAAAGGATGTGTCTGAATCAGCCTCTCTCTTCTTAATATAGAGAAGATGGACCAAACCAGGCCTGCGTGTACAGCTGTTCCCAGGTGCCTATTGTTGATATTCCATTCTAAGTAGTCAAATTGTCACAGGAAGTAGGGGCCGCCTCCATCTCATGGGACCCATGGAAGCAACTGTTAGGACAAAGTGTTTGCCAAGGCAGCGACCTCATTCAGTTCCTGAAGGAAGTGACCTACCTAACTTCCTTGGTGACGGAACTCTAAGAACTTGGGATCCAAGAAGACAGGTACCCAGAGCCAGTCGCAGTACCAGTCCCAGTGGGCTCACTTGTTTGGATTTACAAAGTACAGAGTCAGACCTTCTTGGTAACTACTGATGTGAGGATGGCCAAATGCCAGTAGAGCTCTGAAGAGGGTCTTTTCCTGAGATTGCAGGTAGTGGCTAACCGCTGACTCCTCACAGTTTCACAGAGTTGGCAAAGGAGACCAGATCTGAGACAGGACAGGCCATTTCGGGGGGAAAATATTATGGCCCACCAGTCAGAGGACACTCCAGATAGTCACAGTCCTACTTGGGGGAAGGAGGTGCCATTGTGGGTGTGGGTGTGAGTTTGTGATGTACCAGACAGTGCCTTGATTAAATGGGTTTAAGGAAAATTGTGTAGAACAGAGTTGCCAGTAAGTTGGACCCTCCTGAGTAGTGGGGCCAAAGCTGTGGTGTGCAGGTGTGTGATAAATCATCTGTGGTGGGGCCATGTGGATTTGCCATTGATTTCCAAAAGGATTGACACTGACACGGTGCAGTGAGGAGACCCTTGTATGTAAAGGCATCTTGTTATATGGATAGTTTTCAGGGCAATGTGCAGAATCAGGTTGCTATGGACAAGGGGGCAAGCTATGTGGGAATGAAGCCTGATTGTTGCATTCTCTTGCAGACCCTGAAAAACCACACGTGACAGAACTCCCTCCAGCACTGTGTCCCAGTTGAACTCCTTGTATTTCATAAAGTAAATACCAAACTCCCAGTGCAGCAGCAGGAAAAAACCACGAAAAGTTGAGGATGACCAAAAAGCTTCACTGTCCACACGGGGAGACACTTAGCCCTCAGTGGCCACAGTTTACCTACAAAGTGAGAATTCAGCACTGCCGCCTCATGTGCATTGGAAAATAAGAAAGAATGTCCTCCAGGAAACATAGATTCAGACCCAGCTTTGATGGTCTCTATACAAAGGAAGCTAAAGCTCCTTACAACAACATATATTTCAAGTGCCCATCCTCAGAGGCAGTTTCTCAAGAACTTTTTTAGGCCAGCAGAACTCCATATTTCTGCAGTGTTTACCCTGTCTCTTACTTTGAAAGACTCCTCTACTACATCCAAGTTTGTGAACTCCTGAGCATTTTCTATTCTAGATATATATTCACAGAATTTCTAACTCTTCTCCTCTAAATGTTTCTTATTTGGGGCGAAGGTGACGTGAAGGCATTGTTGTGGATGAGAGTGGGAAAATTTTCATGTAGCACATGTTTGCATACACATTGGATTCATTTTCCTATTTTCCATTCGAAATACTGAATCTCTGACACTAACGCATACCCTACTAGACTCAGACTACTATTCCTAATATGATGGAGAAAAAAAAACCAAACAGAATAGAAATACAAGCAGTTCAGAGGAGGCATGGTGTATAGTTGGACTTCCTTTTGCATGATAAAGTGTAGGTGTTATAAATGTAGTCAATTTTTATTGAAATAGTTCTCCATGAGTTTTTCTTTCCTTTAATTTTTATTGTTGGATCTTCAAAGCATTACATAGTTTTTGACATATCATAGTTCACACTTTGATTCAAGTGGGTTATGAACTTCCATTTTTCCCCGTATACAGATTGCAGCATCCCATCGGTTACACATCCACTGTTTTACATATTGCTATAGTGTCTGTTGTATTCTGCTGTCTTTCCTATCTACTATCTCCCATCCCCTTCCCTCCAATCTTTTCTCTCTACACCACCTACTGTAATTTATTTCTTCCCCTTGTTTTATTCCCCTTTCCCCTCACTTCCTCTTGTATTTAATTTTGTATAACCATGAGGGTCTCCTTCCATTTCCATGCAATTTCCCTTCTCTTTCCTTTCACTCCCACCTCTCACCCCTGTTTAATGTTAATCTTATTCTCATGCTCTTCCTCCCAACTCTGTTCTTAGTTACTCTCCTTATATAAAAAAAAAACATTTGGCATTTGTTTTTTAGGCATTGGCTCTCTTCACTAAGCATAATCTGTTCTAATGCCATCCATTTTTTTTTAATTGTATGATTTTGTCATTTTTTAATGCCGAGTAATACACCATTGTGTATAAATGCCACAATTTTTTTTTTATCCATTCATCTTTTGAAGGGCATCGAGTTTGGTTCCACAGTCTTCCTATTGTGAATTGTGCTGCTAGGAACATCGATTTATCAGTGTCCCTGTACCATGATTTTTTAGGTCTTTAATGAATAGACCGAGAAGGGAAATAGCTGGGTCAAATAATGTTTCCATTCCCAGCTTTCCAAGAAATCTCCATACTTCTTTCCAAATTGGCTGCACCAATTTGCAGTCCCACCAGCAATGTACAGGTGTACCCTTTTCCCCACATCCTGGCCAGCACTTGTTGTTGTTTGACACAATATTGGCTGCCACTCATACTGGAGCGAGATGGTATCTTAGGGTGGGTTTGTTTTGCATTTCTCTGACTGCTAGAGATGGTGAACATTTTTTCATGGACTTGTTGATTGATTGTATGTCCTCCTCTGAGAAGTGTCTGTTCAGGTCCTTGGCCCATTTGTTGATTGCATTATTCGTTTTCTTATTGTTTAATTTTTTTGAGTTCCTTGTATACTCTGGAAATTAGGGCTCTTTCTGAAGTGTGAGGAGTAAGATTTGTTCCCAGGATGTAGGCTCTCTATTTACCTCTCTTATTGTTTTTGTTACTGAAAAAAATCTATTTAGTTTGAGTAAGTTCCATTTGTTCATTCTAGTTATTAACTCTTGTGCTATGGGTGTCCTATTGAGGAATTTGGAGCCCAACCCCACAGTATGTACATAGTAGCCAAGGTTTTCTTCTATCAGATGCCGTGTCTCTGATTTGATATCAAGCTGTTTGATTCATTTTGACTTAACTTTTGTGTATGGCAAGAGAAAGGGATTCAGTTTCATTTTGTTACATATGGAACTCCAGTTTTCCCAGCACTATTTGTTGAAGATGCTATTCTTCCTCCATTGCATGCTTTTAGCCCCTTTATCAAATATAAGATAGTTGTGGTTTTGTGGATTTCTGTGTCCCCTATTATGTACCATTAGTCCAACCGCCTATTTTGGTACCAGTACTATGCTCTTTTTGTTAGTATTGCTCTGTAGTGTAGTTTGAGGTCTGGTATCGCTATACCGCCTGATTCACACTTCCTGCTTAGCATTGTTTTTGCTATTCTAAGTATTTTATTTTTCCATATGAATTTCATTATTGTTTTATCTATTTCTACAAGAAATGCCGTTGGGATTTTGATTGGCATTGCATTAAACCTATAGAGAACTTTGGGTTATATTGCCATTTTGATCATGTTAGTTCTGCGTATCCATGAAAAGGGTATATTTTTTCATCTTCGAAGATTTCTATTTCTCTCTTTAGGGTTCTGTAGTTTTCATTGTGTAAGTCTTTCACCTCTTTTGTTAGGTTGATTCCCAATTATTTTATTTTTTTGAGGATATTCTGAATGGAGTGGTTTCCTCATTTCCATTTCAGAGGATTTGTCACTGATATACAGGAATTCCTTTGATTTATGCGTGTTGATTTTATATCCTGCCACTTTTCTGAATTCATTTATTAGCTCTAATAGGTTCTTTGTAGACGCTTTTGGGTCTGCTAGGTACATAATCATGTCAGCTACAAATAGTGATAATTTAAGTTCTTCTTTTCCTTTTTTTATGCCTTTAATTTCTTTCATTTGTCTAATTGCTCTTGCCAGTGTTTCGAAAATTATGTTGAACAGAAGTGTTGAGAGAGGACATCCCTATCTTTTTCCAGATTTTGGAGAGAATGCCTTCAGTTTTTATCAATTCAGAATGATGCTGGCCTGAGGCTTAGCATAGATTGTTTTTACAATATTGAGGTATGTTCCTGTTATCCCTAGTTTTTCTAGAGTTTTGAACAGAATGGGATGCTGTACTTTGTCGAATGTTTTTTTCTGCATATATCGGGATGATCATATGGTTCTTATTTTTAAGTCTATTGAAGTGGTGAATAACAATTATTTATTTCCATATATTGAACCAGCCTTGCATCCCAGGGATGAATCCTACTTGATCATGTTGCACAATTTTTTAATATGATTTTGTGTCTGATTTGCCAGAATTTTATTGAGGATTTTTGCATCTAGGTTCATTAGAGATATTGGTCTGTAGTTTTGTTTCTTTGAAGTGTCTTTGTCTGGTTTAGGAATCAGAGTAATATTGGCCTCCTAGAATAAAATTGGAAGTTGTCCCTCTTTTTCTATTTCCTGAAGTATCTTGAAAACTATTGGTATTAGTTCCTCTTTAAAGGTTTTTTAAAACTCTGCTGTATATATATCCAATCCTGGGCTTTTCTTAGTTGGTAGTCTTTGGATGATTTCTTCTGTTTCCTCCATTGATATTGTTCTGTTTAGGTTATCTATATCTCCCTGACTCAATCTGGGCAGATCATATGACTTAAGAAATTTATTGATGCCTTCACTATCTTCTAATTTATTGGAGTATAAGGATTCAAAATAATTTCTGATTATCTTCTGTATTTCTGAAGTGTCTGTTGTGATATTGCCATTTTCATCCCGTATGCTAGTAATTTGAGTTCTCTCTCTTCTTCTCTTCCTTAACATGGCTAAGGGTCTGTCAATTTTATTTATTTTTTTAAAGAATCAACTTTTAGGTTTTTCAATTTTTTTCAATTATTTCTTTTGTTTCAATTTTATTAATTTCAGCTCTGATTTTAATAATTTCTTGCCTTCTACTTCTTTTGCTGTTGTTTTGCTCATGTTTTTCTAGAATTTTGAGATGAACTATGAGATCATTTATTTCTTGTCTTTTTCTTTTTTTAAGGAAAGTACTCCAAGCAATGAATTTCTCCTCTTAGAACTGCTTTCAATGTGTCCCCTAGATTCTGATATGTTCAGTCTGTCTTTTCATTTATCTCTAAGATTTTTTTTTATTTTCCTCCTAGATGTCTTCGAAAACCCATTGATCATTCAGTAGTCTATTGTTCATTCTCCAAGTGATGGACGATTTTTCCTTTCTTCTTTTACCGTTGGTTTTCAGTTTCATTCCATTATGATCAGATAAGATGCCTGGTACTATCTGTACTCCTTTATATTGTCTAAGAGTTGCCCTGTGACATAATATATGATGTAATTTTGAGAGGTATCTATGTGCTAATGAGAAAAAAGTGTAACTGCTTGATGTTTGGTGGTATATTCTATATATGTCAATTAAGTCCAAGTTATTAATTGTGTTATTGATTTCTATTGTTTCCTTATTCAACTTTTGTTTGGAAGATCTGTCCAGTAGTGAGAGAGGTGTGTTGAAGTCTCCCATGATTATTGTATGGTGGTCTATTAGACTCTTGAACTTGAGAAGAGTTTGTTTAGTGAACATAGCTGCACCATTGTTTGGGGCATATACATTTATGATTGTTATGTCTTGTTGGTGTATGGTTCACTTGAGCAGTATGTTGTGTCCCTCTTTATCCCTTTTGATAAACTTTGGCTTGAAATCTATTTTATTTTATATGAGTATGGACACTCCTGCTTGTTTCTGAAGTCCATATGAGTGATATGATTTTTCTCAACTGTTCAACTTCAGTCTACATATGTCTTTTCCTATCAAATGCGTCTCCTGTAGGCAGCATGTTGTTGGGTCTTGTTTTGTGATTCATTCTACTAGCCTGTGTCTTTTAATTTGTGAGCTTAAGCCATTAACTTTTACGGTTATTATTGAGATATGGGTTGTTCTTCCAGCCATATTTGTTTTTTTATGTTACTAAACATGGTTTGCTTTTCTTTGATTAATTTCCACCCTTTACTGTACTACCTCCCACTGTTGGTTTTCATTGTTATTTTCCATTTCCTCTTCCTATCATCTTTTGCCTAGGATGTTTTGAGGAGATGGTTTTCTAGCTGCAAATTCTTTTAAATTTTGTTTATCATGGAAGGTTTTAATTTCATCTTCCGTCCTGAAGCTTAATTTCGCTGGATGCACAATTATTGGTTGAAACCCATTTTCTTTCAGCTTTGGAAAAATGTTATTCCAGGATCTTCTAGCTTTCAGAGTCTGTGTTGAAAGACCAGCTGTTATAATGATTGGTTTACCGCTAAATGTAATCTGCTTCCTTTCTCATGTAGCTTTTAAAATTTTCTCCTTTTTCTGTTTTTTTTTGGCATCTTTATTATAATAGGTCTAAATGTGGATCTCTTATGATTTTGCACATTTGGCATCCTGTAGGCTTCTAGGATTTGGGATTCTGTCTCATTCTTCAAGTCTGGGAAGTTTTCCCATATTATTTCATTGAATTGATTTCTCATTCCTTTGGTTTGGACCTTTATACCTTCCTGTATCCCAATGATTCTTAAGTTTGGTGTCTTTATGTTATCCCATATTTCTTGGATGTTCTGCTCATGGTTTCTTAACAGTCTTGCTAGCTGTCTCTGTTCTTTTCAAGTTGAAATACATTGTCTGATGATCTATCTTCTAAGTGATCTCCTCTGCTGGTAGTATTCTCAATTGAGTTTTTAAGTTGGTTTATTGCTTCCTGCATTTCTATGATTTCTGTTTTTTTGTTTTTTATAACCTCTATCTCCCTGTATAGTTGATCTTTTGCTTCTTGGATTTGTTTATGTAATTCATTGTCAAAGTGATCTTTCATTGTCTGATTTTGCTGTCTAATGACTTCCTTGAGACTCCAGATCATCTGAAGCATGTATGTTTTGAATTCTTTATCTGACATTCCATCTGCTGCAGGTATTACCTCTTCTAATGTTGAGTTGACCTTCATTGCTTGTTGTCCTTTCTTTCCTTGTCTTTTCATACTGTTCGCATTTCTTTCTGCTTGTTCAAATTGTTGTGTTATTGAATTTTACCCCTAAATATTTACACTGCTCTTTTATAGTTGCCAAGTCTCCCTCACAGGCACAGGCCGTGGCTCTGCCCCTCCTCAAAATGGGGCAATGTGCCTACCTCACCAGCAGGCCGCTGGGCCAGTTCTGCCAGTCGGTAGCAGGTCTGCCTACCTTGCAGGAGCGGGCAGCGACTCTACCACTCTGTGGTCGCTGGGCCTGTTCTGCCAGTGGGTCACAGGTCCACCTACCCTGCAGGCGCGGTCGTTGCCTCTGCCCCTCCGCACGACGCTGGGCCTCTTCTGTCTGTGGGTTGCAGGTCTGTCTACCTTTCAGCCGCAGGTGGCGGCTCTGCACCTTCCCAAACCGGGGGGGATGTGTCTAACACGCTGGCAAGTCGCAGGGCCTCTTGTGCCGGTGGGTCAGAAGTCCACCTGCCTTGCAGGCACAGGCGACAGCTCGGACCCTCCCCCAACCTGGTGATGTGTCTACCACCCTGTCGGGCCCCTGGCCTGGTCTGTCCATGTTCGCAGGTCAGCCTACTTCACAGACACGGGGGGCGACTCTGCCCCTTTGAAGGCCACTGGGCCTGTTCTGCCGGTGGGATTGCTGATCACCAACCTTGACGTCGCAAGGGTCGCCTCTGCCCCACCGTGGTTTTCTGGGCCTGTTCTGCCTGTGGGTCGCAGGTCCGCGTACCTTGCAGCCGGGCGGTGGCTCTGCCCTTTCCCCAACCAGTGCGATGTGTCTTTTACGACTGGCGGGCCACTAGGCCTGTTCTACCGGTGGGTGGAGGGTCCGCCTACCTTGCAGGCGCGGTTGGTGGCTCTGTCCCTCCCCCTCTTCATGTGTTTTTAAAGTTAACAAATATGTGAATTCCTGTCTCCATTTCTCTGTACTCTATTCAGCACATGAATTTTTACATGCACATATACAATCCTACCTGGTATCACAAGTAAATACTTATGAGGTTGCTGACTTGGCAGATACAAATTGTGAGAAGAGATCACTCTTCCTAAATGCTGTTGGAAATTAAAATTCAAACTATGGGTGAGGTTCCTAGTTGAACAACATTATACATAAATCTATGTTCAGTAAAATGAAAATTTTTGGATTTGTGGATGATATATATTTCATGATGTATATCGATTGGCATATATATTGCTACTTTTAAATGTCTGTGTGTGTGTGTGTGTGGGTGTGTGTGTGTGTGTGTGTGTATATATATATATATATATATATATATATATATATATATATTTACTCTCCAGATTTTTCAAAATATAAAATATGTGTCTTATTATACACTCCCTAAATTCATTCATGTTCATGTATGTGGATTTATTATCAACTTTTCACAAGATTATTTTCAGAAATATTGATCCACCTGAAATACATATTTGTTTCCTAGTACTGAAAACTAACTACAGTGAATTGTGCATACAAATCCTAATATTTCTACAGTTACTGACCATGTTTAACATCAATGCAAGTAGATTCCTATGGGACATGATATGTATTTTGACGTTTATTTTTTTTCAACACTGGTAAATTACTATTTCTTCAGTTTATGCACATCATAGGATATATATTTAATCCACAAGTTAGCAAATTTATATGAATTTGTTTCACTTTCCATCACATCCTGCTTCAGAACACATGTATTCCTCCATGTTTCTTGACTAGTCTTTTCATGAGACTTCTTTCTGAACACATAATTTTGGATTTCCATAATCACTATTGATGCAAAAGTCACACACACTTCATGATAAACCATAACACTAATATTACCATTAGATGTATAACAGGTTGGAATGAATGTATGAATATCAATATAAGATTTCCTGTATATTTTCAGATATCAATTCAATCCATTATTTAAATTTGGAACCAGTTGTATTATTTATTCAGAGTATGGTCTATTCATGCATTTTCTCTATATTCATATAACACAGACTACACCTATTTGTACCCCCAATATTAATTTATTCGTCTTCAAAATATTGCTCCCCAAAATGGTGAAAGAAATACTCATGTCACCTGATCTATATATACATTTTATCACAGTAATATTGTGGAAACAAAAAGCAAGGTCACACCTATGATTGTACCAAATCCTAAATGGAAAGTGAGCATGGATTACTAAAAACATCCATGTCCAGGTTGCCTAATGCTCTCAAATGTCAATCCTATTGGTGACTACATATTTGTTTATTCCTGAAATTACATATTTAACCTCAACCCTGTTGAAAATGTCTAATCCTATCACTCACTTTATACATTGGCTGATTTCCGAATGTCTTCATTGATATCTTTTTTTCTATACTTTTTCCCCAGTTAAACATTGTGACCGACTCTTCAAATGTGCTGACATTTACTTTCACTCTCTACCCAAACCCGTATTGCTAAAGATCTTTTGGTCCAAATCCTATACACACTCTTCATTATAAACCTACCGACTATCATCTTAATCCACCAACTATCCCTTTTTGACTGGATGTTGTCTTTGACATTCAATCATCCAAGGGACAAGGTCCTATGCCATTGTATATCAATTTATCTGAGACACCTGTGCAGAACATAATTCAAAGCTAAGAATCCCAATCATGGGTGCAATGCCCTTCTGGGCTTTAAAAATTACCTAGATTTCTGTGTT
This sequence comes from Callospermophilus lateralis, assembly GCF_048772815.1. Classification (NCBI taxonomy): domain Eukaryota; kingdom Metazoa; phylum Chordata; class Mammalia; order Rodentia; family Sciuridae; genus Callospermophilus; species Callospermophilus lateralis. The sequence goes on along the minus strand of NC_135316.1, from coordinate 17,672,906 downwards.
CATACTTATATTTCACCTATATATTCTTGTAAATATTGCAAAATCACAATACCATTATTCATTCCACAGAATGATTCCTAACCCAAATGGAACCTGTTATTTACCTTAACCATACATTGGTCCCTCAATCTAACTTTACAGAAGAGGAGGGACAGAATTGGTCTTCCAATATATGAATGTAGGGGATCTTCCAGCTGCTGAGAACCTCAAAGTTCCATGCAGAAATGATCCCTGGAGAAGATGTAGGCAGCTATGAAGGACCTGAGAGAGCAGAACTCATCTTTCATGGCAAACAACCTGGTCAGGATGAAGGGATGTGTCAGAATCAGCCTCACTCTTCTTAATGTTGACAAGATGGACCAAACCAGGCCTGTGTGGAGAGCTGTTCCCGGGTGCCTATGGTTGATATACAATTCGCAGTTGTGAAAGTGTCACAGGAAGTAGGGGCAGCCTCCTTCTCAGGAGAACCTTGGAAGCAAATGTTAGGACAAATTGGTTGCCAAAGCAGTGACCTCATTCAGTTCATAAAGGAAGTGACCTTCTTCACTTCCTTGGTGATAGAACTCTCTGAAATTGGGATCCAGGAAGCCATGCACACAGAGCCAGTCACAGTACCATTCCCAGTGGGCTCACGTGTTTGGATTTACCAAGAACAGAGTCAATCTTTCTTGGTACCTACTGATATGAGGATGGCCAAATTTCAGGAGAGCTCTGCAGAGGGGCCTTTCCTGAGAAAGCAGGTAGTGGCTCACCGCTGGCTCCTGACAACTTCACAGAGTTGTCCAATGAGATCAGAGTTGAGACAGGACAGGCCATTTCAGGGAAACGTAGTGTCGCCCACCAGTCAGAGGACACTCTGGATAGTCACAGACCTACTTGGGGAAAGGAGGTGCCTTTGTGAGTGTGGGTGTGAGCTTGTGGTTTTGTCTCATGTTCTAAGAATAGGTAGGAAAGGAGATTTATTTGGTTTGGAGTGGACTCTTTCTAGTAAGTCTTTTGACAAGGTGAGTGTTTCTATGTCTGTGTATCCCACTGTGTTCATGGTTGTAGATATTAGAAAATAGAATGCATCAATGGATGTGTCCTCTTTAGTAGAAAGCTTCCCAGCATTCATCCTGCCCAATTGATGAATGGACTGTCGCTTCCCTTATGGATGGGCAACACCTACTATTCTCTTAAGGTCCTGTTTTCTACCTGATTGTGTCCACTCTCCGGAATTGGCTCATGGTTTTGTGTCCAAGAAATGTACCACCTACAAGCTCTGTGACATAGCCATGTACTGAATAGCTAAAGGAATGGCGAGCATCTCAGAAAACTCAGATACCAGAGTGACGTGGAAAGCCTCAGTGGAGTAACCCTGCTTTGGGCCTTTTGCTAACCAATTCTTCTCTTCCACTGAATGTGAGGAAGGTCTTGGCCTCAGGCCACTCCTTTGTGAAGCCTGAAGAAAACAGTTTTCAAATGGAAATGAATGGGCATCACCTGTGGCTCTTTGTGAATTGCTTTGGAAACGGATATGTCTGAATCAGCCTCTTGGCCCTGTGTGAGGCTGTGGCTTAGATCTCAGCACCTGTTGGATCAAAAGAAAGATCCCATGTGTGCATCCAAAACCAAAATGGAAAAAGATCAGTCATTGTTGATGAAGTCTCTCGCCTTCCTCTGTTAGGTTTCTGACCTCCATCAAGTGAGAATAGTGATCCTTGGAAACAAATGAGTTCTTCAAAGCCCTGCAGAGGCTAGCCCATACATGCTTGTGTTTTCTCATGTCTCCAAATCACATAAAGAATCTATACCCGACAGTCAGTAGGCCTCAAATTGGAGAAGCAGAGCAGTATTAATGGAAGGCATATTTGATCCCACCTGGTTCACAGGAGGGGTGTTCAGGCCACCCTGATTTTAGGAAAAAGACGAGCAATGGAGCTTATTTTGGACACTGTCTTGGGCTTCGCCCCTCATGGAAAACTCCAGCCAGAGGTTATGAGTAGTGTCTATATGGAAGAAGATGAGGGCCATGTGGGAGTGTTTTGGTTTTAATTGTGGTCATTTGAGTGGCGGTTGGAAGAGTTGACTGGCTCCACCTGGGCTTGAACTCTGCTGTGATTCCATTTAGAGACTGAGATCTGGAACTGACCTCAGAGAAATATTGCCATGAATTGTGTTGTGGTTTTAGGAGACCACGCATAACATTCGCCCTTGGAACCTGAGATCTATGCCCGGGGTGGCTTTCCACAAAAAACTGGGAATCTCAGACAGGATATCCCATGATTTTATTCTGAAAGACTTGCCAGTCATAGTTGAGAGTCAAAACATACATAGACCTCACATTGTAGACCTAAATGGGCCTGGCTTCATTTGACCTTTTGGCCACTTTTTGGGAAGCCGTGCTTGGGAGAGTTTTCCAGAGCTTTCATTGAAATGAACTTCCTAAACTTTTAATGGTTCCTGAATGAATTGAAAACCACAGTGCTTCCAATTTTATCCTTGAAAAATGGATAGATAAATACCTTGAATATTTTTAATTTCTCATGACCAGGTGGCACTGGAGAACCTTTGAATGTCCTGTTCCTGATCAAGATGTACTAGACAGTGCCTTGATGGTGTAGAACTGAGATGCCAGGAAGTTGGAGCACGCTAAGTAGTGGGGTTAGAGCAGTGGTGGGGAGGTGTGTGATTAACCATACATGGTGGGTTCATGGGGATCTGCCATTACCCTACAAATGGATTGTGATTGACATGGTGCAGCCAGCGGACCCTTTTATGTAAAGGCATCTTTTTATATTGAGACGTTTCAGGGCATTGTTCAGAATCAGGTTGCTATGGTCAATGGGGAAAACTATGTGGGATAGAAGCCTGTTCCGTGCATTCTATTGCAGACCCTGAAAAACCACACATGACCGAACTCCCTCCAGCACTGTGTTCCAGTTGAACTACTTGTATTTTGTGAAGCAAATACCAAACTCACATTGCAGCAGCAAGAAACACCACGACAAGTGGAGGATGACCAAAAGACTTCACAGTCCACACGGAGACAGACTTAGCCCCCAGTGGCCACAGTTTACCTACAAAGAGAGAATTCAGCACTGCTGCCTCATGTTCATTAGAAAATAAGAAACCATGTCCTCCAGGTCACTTAGATACATACCCAGCTTTGATGGTCTCTCTACAAAGGAATCTAAAGCTCCTGAAAACAACAAATATTTCAAGTGCCCAAACTCAGAGGCAGTTTCTCAAGAAGTCTTTAGTCCAGCAGAGCTTCATGTTTGTGGAATATTTACCCTGTCCCTTACTTTTGGAAACTCCTCTACCACCTTCAAGGTTGTAAACTCTTGAGCATATTCCATTCCAGATATGTATTCACAGATTTTCTAACTCTTCCACTCTAATTGTGTTTTACTTGGGGCAAAGGTAAAGTCAAGTCATTGTTCTGTATGAGAGTGGGAAGATTTTTGTGTAGCACATATTTACATATACATTGAATTTATTTTCCTATTTTCCATTCAAAATACTGAACCCTGACATTAACCCATGACCTACTAGACTCTGACTACTAACTCAAATATGATGGATAAAAATAACCCAAACAGAATAGAAATAAAAGCAGTTCAGAGGAGGCATGGTGAATACTTGGACTTGCCTTTTGCATTATATAGGGTAGTAGTATTAAATCTAATCAATTTTTTGTTGAAATAGTTCTACATGTGATTTTAAAGTTAACAAATAGGTGAATTCCTCTCTCCCTTTCTCTGTAGCCAATTCAGCACCTGTATTTTCATATGCACATATAGAATCATACCTGTTATCACATGCACATTCTTGTGAGGTGGCTGACTGGGCAGATACAAATTGGGATAACAGATCACTCCTCCTAAACCCAGTTGGAACTGAAAATTCAACCTATGGGTGAGCTTCGTAGATAAACAACATGATAAATAAATCCATGATCAGTAAAATGAATATTTTTGGATCAGTGGATGATATATATTTCATGATGAATTTTGATTGGCATATATATTGCTACTTTTTATTTTCAAAATATGAAATATATGTGTCTTATTGTACACTCCCTAAGTTCATTCATATTCACTGTATGTGGATTTATAAACAAATTTTCAAAAGATTATTCTCAGAAAAATTCATCCACCTGAAATACATATTTGTTTCCTAGAACTGAAAACTAACTTCAGTGGATGGTGCATACGAATCCTAATATTTCTACAGTAACTGACGCAGTTTAACATCAATGCAAGAAGATTCTTATGAGACATGATGTGAATTGTGATGTTCATTTTTAGCCAACACTGGTACATTACTATTTCTTCAGTTGATGCCCATCATAAGGTATATATTTCCTCCACAAGTTAGCAAATTTAAAGGCATTTGTTTCAATTTCAATAACTTCCTGCTTCAGAAAACATGTATTCCTCCTTGTTTCTTGACTGGTCTTTTCATGAATCTTCTTTCTAAACAGATGATTTTCGTTTTCCATAATCACTTTTGTAGCAAAACTCACACACTCTTCATGATAAAACATACCCCTAATATTACCATTAGAAGTATAACTGGTTGGAATGAATGATTGTATAACAATATAAGAATTCCTGTATATTTTCAGATATCAATTCAATATTTTATTTAAAGTGGAACCAGTTATATTATTAATTCATAGTATGGTCTATTCTTGCATTATCTCTGTATATTCATAGACACAGGGTACACCTATTTGTACCCCCATACTCATTTATACTCCTTCAAAATATTGCTCCCAGAAATGGTGGAAAAATTATTCATGTCACCTGATCTACATATACATTTAATCACAGTAGTATTCTGAACACAAAATGCAAAGGTCACATTTCTGATTGTACCAAAGCCTAAATTTATAGTGAGCATGTATTTCTAAACCATCCATGTCCAGGTTGCCTAATGCTCTCAAATGTCAATCCAATTGGTGACTACATATGTGTTTCTTCCTAAGATTATATATTCAAACTCAACCCTGTTGAAAATGTCTAATCCTATCACTCACTTTATACTTTGCCTGATATCCTAAAGTCTCTACTGATATATGCTTTCCTACATAATTTTCCAGGTTCATCATTTTGACTGACTGTTCATATGTGCTGACATTTACATTCACTCTCTACCTGAAACCCAATTTCTAAATAACTTTTGGTCCAAATCCTATACTCACTCTTCTTTCTGAATATACCTACTATCTCCCAAATCCTACTGATTATCCTTTTTTGAATTGGTGTTCTCTTCGACATTCAATCACCCAAGGTACAAGGTCCAATGCCAATGTATATTAATTTATCTGAGACATCTGTGCAGGACATAATTCACAGCTAAGTCTCCCAATCAAGGGCCTCATACTTTTCTGGGCTTCAAATCTTACTTAGATTTCTGTTTACATACAGTGTGACCAGGAAAGTCTCAGTGGAGAAACCCTGCTTTGGGCCTTTTGTTTACCTATTGTTCTTTTGCCCTGAATGTCAGGAAGGTCTTTGCCTCAGGCTACACCTTTGTGAAGCCTGATGAAAACAGTTTTCAAATAAAATGAATGGGCATCCCCTGTGGCTCTTTGCTTAATTGCTTTGTAAAGATATGTGTCTGAATCAGCCTCTTAGCCCTCTGTGAGGCTGTGGCTTAGATTCTCAACTCCTGGTTGATGTAAAGAAAGATACCATGTGTGCATCCAAAATCAAATTGGCAAAAATTGCAGTCATTTTGGATGAAGCCTCTCGACTTCCTCTGTAAGGTTCCTGACCTCCATCAAGTGAGAATAGGGATCCTTTGATCAAATGAATTCTTCAAGGCCCTGCAGAGGGTAGCCCATAGGTGCTTGGGTTTTCTCATGAGTCCAGCTCACATAAAGAATCTAACCCCACAGTCAGAGACCTCAAGTTGGAGAAGTGGAAAAGTATTAATGGCAGGCCTATTTGATCACTCCTGGTTCACAGGAATGATGTCCAGGCCACAGTGACTTTAGGCAAATGAGGGGCAAGGGAGCATTTTTTGGACACTGTCTTCGGTTGCACCCCTAGTGGAAAACTCCAACAAAAGGTTTTGATGAGTGTCTATATGGAAGAAGATTAGGGCCGTGTGGAGTGTTTTGGATTTAATTGTGGTCATTTGTGTGGTGGTTGGAAGAAATGACAAGGTCCACCTGGCCTTGAACTCTGGTGTGATTCCTCTTAGAGACTGAGTTCTAGAACCGACATCAGAGAAGTATTGCCATGAATTGTGTTGGGATTTTAGGAGGCCACGCATGAGAGTCGCCCTTGGAAACTGAGATCTAGGCCCAGGTTGGCTTTCCACATATCACTGGGAATCTCAGCCAGGATACCAAATGAATTTATTCTGAAAGACTTGGCAGCCATAGTTGAGAGTCAAAAATCACATGGACCTCACATTGTAGACCTCAATAGGCCTGGCTTCATGTGACCTTTTGGCCACTCTTTGGGAAGCCTTGCCTGTGAGAGTTCTCCAGAGCTTTCATTGAAATGAGCTTCCTCACCATTTAACGGTTCCTATATATATTGAAACCCACAGTGCCTCCAACATCATCCTTGAAAAATGGCTAGATAAATACCATAAATTTTTTCAAATTCCCATGACCAGGTCGCACTGGAGAACCTTTGGATGTCCTGGTGCCGATCTTGAGTATGCCAGACAGTGCCTTGATTGACTGGGTTTCATGAAAATGGTGTAGAACAGAGATGCCAGTAAGTTGGACCCGGCTGAGTAGTGGGGCTAGAACAGTGCTGGGCAGGTGTGTGATAAAACATGTGGTGGGGCAATATGGATATCCTTTTGGCTTCCGAATGGCTTGTGACTGACATGGTGCAGACAGCATACCCTTCTTTGTAAAGGCATCTTGTTATAAGGAGAGGTTTCAGGGCAATGTTCAGAAACAGGTTGCTATGGTCAAGGGAGCAAACTATGTAGGATAGAAGCCTGGTTGGTGCATTCTCCTGCAGACCCTGACCCACCACTCAGAAAGAAATCCCTCCAGCATTGTGACACAGTTGAACTCCTTGTATTTCGTGAAGCAAATACCAAACTCCCAGTGCAGCAGCAAGAGACACCACAAAAATTGCAGGATGACCAAATGACTTCACAGTTCACACGGGGAGACACTTAGCCCCCAGTGTCCACAGGTTACCTACTAAGAGAGAATTCAGCACTGCTTCCTAATTTTCATGGGAAAATAAGAAACCATGTCCTCCAGGTCACATAGATGCAGACCCAGCTTTGATGGTCTCACTACAAGGGAAGCTAAAGCTCCTGACAACTACATATATTTCAAGTGCCCAACCACACAAGCAGTTTCTCAAGAAGTCTTTAGGCCAGCAGAGCTCCATGTTTGTGGAGTGTTTACCATGTCCTTTACATTTGGAAACTCCTCTACCACCTCCAAGGTTTCAAAACCCTGAGCATATTCCATTCCAGATATGTATTCACTGATTTTCTAACTCTTCTCCTCTAATGGTGTTTTAGTTGGGGTGAAAGTACTGTCAAGGCATTATTCTATATGAAAGTGGGAACATTTTATTGTAGCACATATTTACATACACATTGGATTCATTTTCTAATTTTCCATTCGAAATATTGAATCCCTGACACTAACCCCTAACCTTCTACACTCTGACTACTAATACTAATAAGATGGAGAAAAATAACCCAAAAAAAAAAATAAAAATACAAGCATTACAGGAGGCATGGTGAATAGTTGGACTTGCCTTTTGCCTTAAATATGGTAGGAGTTATAAATCTAGTCAATTTTTTGTTGAAATCGTTCTCCATGTTTTTTTAAAGTAAACCATTGTGTGAATTCCTGTCTCCCTTTCTCTGTAGCCTATTCACCACCTGTATTTTTATATGCACACATAGAATCCTACCTGGGACCACACGCACATTCTTGTGAGGTGGCTAACTTGGCAGATACAAATTGTAAGGGATCACTCTTCCTAAACGATGTTGGAACTGAAAAGTCAAATTATGTGTGAGCTTTCTACTTGAACAATATTATTAATAAATCCATGTTCAGTAAAATAAAAATTTTTCTATCTGTCGATGATATATATTTCATTATAAATTTTGATTGGCATATATATTGCTATTTTTAATGTATCTCTGTGTGTGTGTATCTATATATCTATATATCTATATCTATATATCTATCTATCTATATATCTATATCTATCTATATATATCTATATCTATCTATCTATCTATCTATCTATCTATATATATATATATATATATATATATATATACACATACACATATATTTATATATACACTCTCCTGATTTTTCAAAATATGAAATGTGTGTCTTATTTTACACTCACCAAATTTATTCATATTCATGTATGTAGATTTATAATCAACTTTTCACAAGGTTATTCTTAGAAATATTCATTCACCTGAAATACATATTTGTTTCCTAGTACTGAAAAGTAATTCAGTGAATGGTGCATACAAATCCTAATATTTCTACAGTAACTGACCCAGATTAACACCAATGCAAGTAGATTCCAATCAGACATGATGTGTATTTTGACGTTCATTTTTATTCAACACTGGTAGATTACTATTTCTTTAATTTATGCACATCATAGGATATATATTTCATCCACAAGTTAGGAAATTTATAGGCATTTCTTTCACTATCAATCACTTCCTGCTTCAGAACACATGTATTCCTCCATATTTCTTGACTGGTCTTTTCATGAGAAAAGGGACGGACAAGGCAAGGCAAGGCACCTAAGTTAGCACAAAAGACAGGGAAACAGTCTTATTTGGACTGTTGTCCAGAGCTTTCATTGAAATGAGCTTCCTCACCATTTAATGGTTTAGAGGGCATTGCTTCTGTTGTAATCAATTAATCCCCTGAACCCCAAATTTAGGTTGTTTCACAATTTTGTACCCAACATGTAAGGGAGGGGCTCAGAATTCCACAGTCTGCAGAAGTTTGCAAAAAGCAGGGTTTTTTTTTTCTCTATTCTGGGCAAGTTAACATTTTAAGGACACCTGGGAGGGGCAGAGCTTTTTTCTTCTCTTTTTTTCCTTGCCAGCTGTTACCATGGAGCCCAGTTTGTAACTTCTTTATCTTAGAAATATAGACATTTCTGTGAACCCCCAGCTCAAGGCCAGAGGCCTTGTTCACATATTGCCAGCATTGTGACTGACTCTTTCCAAACGCATTATTTTCGATTTCCATAATCACTTTTGTAGCAAAACTAACATATCTTCATGATAAACCATAACCCTAATATTAATATTATATGTATAACTGGTTGGAATGAATGATTGTATATCAATATAAGATTTTTTATATATTTTCAGATATCAATTCAATCCATTATTTAATGTGGAAACACTTATATTGTTTATTCACTGTATGGTCTATTCATGCATTATCTCTATATTCATAGACACAGTGTACACCTCTTTGTACCCCCAATACCCATTTATATGTCTTCAGATTATTGCTCCCAGAAATGGTGGAAGAAATACTCATGTCACAAGATCTACATATACATTTTATCAGTGTAATATTCTGGACACAAAACGCAAATATCACACTTATGATTGTACCAAATCCTAAATGGAAAGTGAGCAGGGATTACAAAAAACATCCATGTCAAGGTTGCCTAATGCTTTCAAATGTCAATCCTATTGGTGATTACATATTTGTTTCTTCCTAAGATTATATATTCTAAGTCAACCCTCTTGAAAATGTCTAATCATATCACTCACTTTATACTTTGCCTGATATATTGATATCTGCTTTCCTTCATATTTTTCCCAGTTCATTATTGTGACTGTTCACATGTGCTGATATTTACATTCACTCTCTAACCGAACCCCTATTGCTAAAGAACTTTTGTTCCAAATCCTATACTCACTCTTCTTCCTAAACCTACCGACTATCTTCTTAATCCTACTGACTATCCCTTTTCGACTGGATTTTCTCTTCTACATTCAATAATCCAAGTAATGTTCGTACGAGCATCGGAGGAAGAGACCACCAAGAGACTGTCTCATGCAACAGCAAAGGGTTTATTGGGGGTCCAGCATGCTGGGGTTCAGAGCTCACATGAACAGAGCAGACAGCCCTGAGAACAGCTTAAGCAGAGCTTATAAAATTTCCTTGGAGAGGGCAGGGATGGAAGTTTATAGATGGGTCAGGGCGAGTGGGCGGTTTGCGTGTAACTGGGTGAGGGAATACATTCTGCAATTTGGCAGTTAGGGGACAGCACATTCTGGAAACAAGATTAGCAAACAGTTCTCAATATTTCAACAGTGTTTTGTTAAGCATACAGAAAAAACAGGAAATTACAAGTACCTATTTTATTAACCTTTCTTTTCCCACTTCTTCTGGCTACTTTTAATCATAAAAGTGATCATTGGTTGGTGTCACATTCTATGTCTGCAAGTGGGGAATTACCAAAAGTTTAAATTCTCCAATTTGAGCTTGGAGAAAACAAATTACACGTTTGAGCACACAGGGTTTCATAGTTAGCAATAATATGAGGATTATTATTGGCCCACCAGGGTTGATTGAAGCGTAGTTAACCAGGGGTACTGTATGAACCAGACTCAAACCACCCTTTTTGGGCCTCTCTCTCTCATTGATGCTCTTCAAGGTGTCTTTTTAATTTACTCATATTTTTTTTACAACTACAGTATGTTCGCCATAAAAACAACATTCTTCCCTCAATGCAGCAAAAGGCCCCTGTCTCTCATGAAGAGGAGGTCCAACCCTTGACTGTTCTGTAAAACTACTTCAGAGAGAGAGGATAAAAATTCCTGCAAAGCTGTGATGGAGGTTTCTAATATCTTTAAGTTTTGGTCTTTTGCTGCTTCTAATTGGGTCATTTGTTGTGTCTCATGGAGCAGGGCAGTGGTTCCTGTGCCCACCACTGCAGCAACTTCTATTCCTAATAGGAAGGCTAAAGTGAGAGAAATATGTTCCCAGAGGAACCGGGTTGTATGCTCCCCTCTTTGAACTTCTAATGAACCTGCATCATTATAGAGCACTCTGGGAAACATCTGCACCATTACACAATTAATCACATCTGTTGACCATTTCATGAAAACATAAAAAATGTTTAAGTATATAGATTTTACTGTTGTAGGGGTGGACAAGGCAAGGGACCTAAGATAGCACCGAAGACAGAGAAAAAGTCCTATTTGGTTGCAACTGGATTCAGAGGGCATTGCTTCTGTTGTAATCAATTAACTCCCTTAACCCCACGTTTATGTAGTTTCAGAATTTTGTACCCAACATGAAAGGGAAGGGGCTCAGAAGTTCACAGTGTGCAGAACTTCACAAAAAGAAATTTTTTTCTGTTTTTTCCTCTGTTCTGGGCAAGTTAACTTTTCAAGGACACCTGGGAGGAAGAGAGCTTTTTCTTCATTTTCTTTTATCCCCCTGCAGCTGTTACCATGGAGCCCAGCTGGTAATTTTTTATCTTTGAAATGTAGCCATCTCTGTGAAGCCCCAGCTCAGGCCAGAGGCCTTGTTCACATATTTTGTGAAAAACTATTAAGGGGGTGTCTAGCTTAGGAGTGCTGATTTTTCCAGCCAGTGTCTAAGTAGAACACGGCAACAGAAAAAGAGGGCGTTTATCTACACTGAACTCTATTGTAGGGACTCTTTTGCTGAAAGTCCTAAAGTCAGCCATGGTGAAGACTTCTGGAGAAGTTCAGTTAAGATTTTTCTCTGGGCCTGGTACAGAGAGGGAAGATGGGGATGGCGGGGGGTTAGAGCAGCTTCGTGGATCTGAGAATGAGGCAGGTGAGATGTAAAAGAATAATGAGAAAGGGGTTTGGGATTTTCCTAGCAACTAAAACTTGAGCAGTAGAACAGGTAGAGCAGAGGGGAAGACAGGAGTGAGTATCCCAAAAAGCCTGTGAGGTACTTTAAATATTAAGTAACCTGTTTTTAGTGATGACAAAGCAACTTTAAAGGCCATTTTCATTACATCTTCGATAGGGGCCTGAGGGCTCTCTTAAGCTGGTTTGAGCTTTGTGTTAGCTGGTAAGAGAGCCTGGTTGGACCCGGTGCAGGCACTTACAGGAGAAGAGAGGAGTGAGTGGGTGGAGGGGTACCTCAGTACCTGCTACCTCAGCAAGGGGGCAATGGTCTGAGAACCGGCATAGGTTTGGGTGTTTGATCTAGTAATTGGAGGAGAGAAATCAGGTTGGTGAGCTGGGACTGACAGCAGAGAGTCTTGAGCAGAAGGCTGAGGGTGAGGATCTATTGGAGAAGCATAGTTCAGGATGTGAGCGAAAGAGGGAAAAGGCCTTCACATAGGGAAATTTCATTTCACCCTTTTGAGCACTTGCAGAAGTTAAAAAGGTCACACAGAATTTGAGGATCTAGAGACTCCTCTGGGGGTTTGGTTTTGGTTGTCTAATTGGTAATATGGCCAATGCTGTGTACTGAATTTAATGAGGATTTTGGGTTCCACGAGGAAACCCCTCTATGCTGAAATCCTCATGACTTACAGAAGATTTCAACTTTTCCCCCACACAGCCATGGCTCTTTGAGGCTTTAATAGTCTGCCGGGCAAACATACTAATCTAGGCTAGCCAACCTGCATCTGGCTCACATGTCCCTACATTCATAATGTTTGTTTCCATTATCTATCGTACGGAAAGGATTTAATGGAATTTTAGTGGGATCCTCTTCATCTGGGATATCCTAATAGGAAAGACCTATAGCCAGCTGACAAATATCTGGGTGGAGAGATGGCCACAAGATCACTAAGGGGGCTGTATGTGAGGTAGACCATACTTCTTGTCTAGTAGGATTTGTGATCAGCCATTGCTGCTGAACGGGCTGATGAGCGTTAAGTCTACTCATGGCGAAGGGGAGAGTCAATAGTCTTATCCACATGACGAATACACAATTTGAAAGTTTTACCAGTCTTTTCCAGTTTCCAGCCAGAGTCTGGACAGGGTGGAGGCTTTAGATTAGAGGCATGGATCCAGGAAGTGATTCCGTCAACTTTTACCACTGTAGGTGTTATAAGTAGCATCCAGGGATGACACATAGTGTCGTCTTATGTAGATGATGTCTCTTACTTGATATCGATGTGGAGTCCCCTCATCCCCAGGTTGGAAAGCAGTCGCCAGCTATTTCCACAGGTATTGCTGAGTTCTTTCAAGAGATTTAAGTCTGTCAAGCAAGGGGGTGTGGAAGTAATGTTTAGGTCTTATAGTTGGGGTTAGGTCCCTTACTGCAGGAGAGGCATCATAGAGAATTTCATAGTGGGTGAGTTTACACAAAGAAACAGAGGAGGTATTTCCTGCATGAAATAGTGCATAAGGCAGGAGCATAGTCTAATCTTTTATGTCGGTCTCTAAGCTTAATTTCGTTAAGGTCTCTTTAATGGTTCTGTTTATTTTTTTTAACCTGTCCTGAGCTCTGGGGTCTATAAGCACAATGTAACTACCAATTGATCCCCAGGGTCCTGGCTAACCCCTGACTTACCTGACCCATGAACGCCGTTCAATTATCAGATCCTATTACCTTAGGAAGGCCGTGTCTTGGAAAAATATTTTAATATTTTTCAGGATCTTCTTGACCACCATTTGTGCCATGTTTTTTTTTTGGGGGGGGAAGGCTTCAATCCATCCTGAAAATGTATCTACAAAGACTAGGAGATATTTATGTCCATATCTTCCTGGCTTAATTTCAGTAAAGTCCACTTCTCAGAATTGTCCTGGTCTGGTTCCTCGTAGGTGCTTTCCTGCAGGAAGCTTGGAAGGGTAAGCTTTAACCAATTGACAGAACCGACAGGCTTTTGTTACCTGTTCAGTTATTTCCTTTTGCTGTGAGTGAGTTAGCCGAAAACTCTGTCCTTGATCCTTCAGGAATGGCCGCAGTTTCTTTGAACCAAAGTGAGTGAGTTGATGTACATTTTTAATGTAGTGTAGGGCTTTCTGAAATTGCAGGCTCGGCTCAGTGAAGTTGAGGAGTTCAGTGTCAGTGTCCTTAGATGTTATCAAAAGCTTGCTGGTGCTCAAGGGTTCATTGGAATTGGGCATTCTCATTTAACAGCGGGTATAAAGGAGCAGCTGAGAACACAAACCCAGGTATCAATAACCTGCAAAAGCCAGCAGTCCAAGAAACTCTCTGTTTTGTCTCCTGTTAGATGGGGGTGGTATCTGCCCAACGGTTTGTTTTCTGGGCTCAGTGAGCCATCATTTACGGCCCCTAATGGAATACCCCAGGAAGATTACTTCTTGCTGGCAAATTTGGGCCTTTTTGGCTGAAGCTCTATATCCGAGTTGAGCAAGCTCGGATAATAGTGCTTGGATCGCAGACTCACACTTTTCCTTGGTGTTGGCTGCCAGTAGCAGGACATCCACATATAAAAGCAGGGTGACTTCAGGGTGCATAGTTCTGAAGTTGTTGAGATCTCTGTGGAGGGCTTCATCAAAGCGAGTGGGGGAGTTTTTGAACCCCTGTGGGAGTCTAGTCCAAGTTAGTTAACCAGACTTTCTGGTTTCTGGGTCTACCCACTCGAAAGCAAACAGCAACTGACTATCTTTATGCAGAGGCAAGCAAATGAAAGCATCTTTTAAGTACAGAACAGTATACCATTTTCACTCAGCAACAGCAAAGGGTTTATTGGGGGTCCAGCATGTTGGGACTCAGAGCTCACTTGAATAGAGTAGAGAGCCCTGAGAACAGCTTTAACAGAGCTTTTATACTTTCCTTGGCGAGGGCAGGGAGGGAAATTTAGTGATGGGTCAGGGCGAGTGGGCGGTTTGCGTCCAACCGGGTGAGGGAGTACATTCTGCAGTTTGTCAGTTGGGGACAGCACATTCTGGGAACGAATGAGCAAACAGTTCTCCAGATTTCAACAGTGTTTTGTTAAGCATACAAAAAACAGGAAGTGACAAATACCTATTTTATTAACCTTTAACCAAAGCAAAATGGAAAGTGAGCATGGATTACTTAAAACAACCATGTCCAGGTTGCCTAATGCTCTCAAATGTCAATCCTATTTGTGACTACACATTTCTTTCTTTCTAAGATTATATATTCAACCTCAACCATGTTGAAAATGTCTAATCCTATCACTCACATTATACTTTGCTGATTTCCTAATGTCTCTATTGATATCTGCTTTCCTACATATTTTCCCCAGTTCATCATTGTGACTGACTCTTCATATGTGCTCAAATTTATGTTCACTCTCTACCTGAAACCCTATTGCTAATGAACGTTTTGTCGAAATCCTATACTCACTCTTTTTTCTAAACCTACTGACTATCTTCCTAATCCTACCAACTATTTCCTTCTGACTGGATGTTCTCTTGGACATTCAATCTTCCAAGGTACAAGGTCCTATGCCTTTGCATATTGATTCATCTGAGACATCTGTGCAGAACAAAATTCAAAGCTAAGTATCCCACTAAAGGGCCCAATGTCCTTCTGGGCTTCAAATCATTCCTAGATTTCTGGTTTCATACTTATATTATACCAATATATTCTTGTGAATATCGCAGGTTCCCAATATCATTATTTATCCTGCAGAATGATTTCTAACCCAAATAGAATATATTATTAACCCTAACCATACACTCTTCCCTCGATCTAACTTTACAGAAGAGCAGGGACAGAGTTGGTCTTACAATACAGGAATGTAGGGGATCTTCCACCTGCTGAGAACATCAAAGGTCCATGCAGAAATGATCCCTGGAGAACATGTAGGCAGCTATGAAGGACCTGACAGAGCAAAAGTCATCTTCCATGGCAAACAACCTGATCAGGATGAAGGTATGTGTCTGAATCAGCCTCTATCCTCTTGATATAAAAATATGGACCAAACCAACCCTGTGTGGAGAGCTTCTCCTGGGTGCCTATGTTTGATATACCATTGTAACCTGTGACAGTGTCACAGGAAGTAGGGGCAGCCTCCATCTCAAGGGACACTTGGAAGCAACTGTTAGGACAAAGTGGTTGCCAAGGCACTGACCTCATTCCCTTCCTGAAGGAATTGACCTACCTCACTTCTTTGGTCATGGAACTCGCTGAACTTGGGATCCAGGAAGCCAGGCACACAGAGCCAGTCTCATTCCCATTCCCAGTGGTCTCACTTGTTTGGATTTACCCAGGACAGAGTCTGTCTTTCTTGGTACCTAGTGATTTGAGGATGGCCAAATGCAAGTAGAGCTCTGAAGAGGGGCCTTTCCTGAGAAAGCAGGTAGTGGTCAGCACAGGCTCCTGACAACTTCACAGACTTGGACAAGGAGACCAGATCTGAGACAGGACAGGCCAATTTGGGGGAACACAGTATGGCCCATGAGTCAGAGGACACTCTGGATAGTCACAGACTTACTTGGGGAAGGAGGTGCCTTTTTGAGTGTGGGACTGAGTTCGTGGTTTTGTCTCATGTTCTGAGAATAGGTAGGAAAGGCGGTTTGTTCAGTTTGGAGTGGACTCTTTCTAGAAAGTCCTTTGAAAAGGCGAGTGTTTCTGTGTCTGTGTATCCCACTGTGTTCATGGTTGTACACATTAGAAATTAGAATCTATCAGTGAATGTGTCCTGTCTAGTAGAAAGATTCCCAGCATTAACCCTGCTCATTTTAGGAATGGACTGCATCTTGCCTTATCCATGGGCAACACCTACTCTTTTCCTAAGTTTCTGTTTTCTTCCTGAATTCTGGCCACTTTCCAGAATAGGCTCATAGTTTTGTGTCCAAGATGTGTACCACCTTCGAGCTCTGTGACATGGCCATGTACTAGATAGCTGAAGGGAATGGCGAGCATCTCAGAAAACTCAGATATCAGTGTGACCAGGAAGTCTCAGTGGAGAAACCCTGCTTTGGGCCTTTTGCAAACCTATTGTTTTGTTGCCCTGAATGTTAGGAAGTTCTTTGCCTCAGGCCACTCCTTTGTGAAGCCTGAAGAAAACAGTTTTCAAATGGAAATGAATGGGCATCACCTGTGGCTCTTTGCTTTATTGCTTTGAAAATGGTTGTGACTGAATCAGCCTCTTGGCTCTGTGTGAGGCTGTGGCTTAAATTATCAGCACCTGATGGATCTAAAGAAAGATCTAATGTGTGCATCCAAAACCAAAATGGCAAAAAATCAGTCATTGTGGATGAAGTCTCTGTTAGGTTCCTGACCTCCATCAAGTGATAGTAGGGATCCTTTGAGGCAAATGAGTTCTTCCAAGCCCTGCAGAGGTGCTTGGGTTTCCTCATGACTCCAAATCACATAAGGAAACTATACCTGACATTCAGTAGGCTTCAAACTGGAGTAGCAGAGAAGCATTAACATCAGACCTATGTGATCAATCCTGGTTCACAGGAAGGGTGTCCAGGCCATCCTGAGGTTAGGCTAATGAGGGGCAAGGGAGATTATTTTGGACACTCTCTTGGGCTGTGCCATTCATGGAAACCACCAGCGAGAGGGAATGATGAGTGTCTATGTGGAAGAAGATGAGGGCCTTGGGGGAGTGTTTTAGTTTTAATTGTGGTCATTTGTGTGGCAGTTGGAAGAGATGACTGGGTCCACCTGGGCTTGAACTCTGGTGTGATTCCGCTCAGAGACTGAGTTCTGTAACTGACCTAAAAGAAGTAATTGCTTTGGAAAAGGATGTGTCTTAATTAGCCTCTAGGCTCTGAGTGATGCTGTGGCTTAGAATATCACCACCATATGGATCTAAATAAAGATACCATGCATGCACCCAAAACCAAAATGGCCAAAAGAGCAGTCATTGTGGATGAAGTCTCACTCCTTTCTTTGTAAGGTTCTGAAAGTATAAAAGAAATTAAAATTGAAACAAAGAACCAGGTTTTGTAAAGTTTGCAAGCTGCACTCAGAACCTGAAAATCTGTGGCAGTTAAGACAATTCCCAGACCTGCCCATTAGATGTGTGTTGAAATCTTCCCTGACCACCTAGTTACTTAACAACCCCTTACCAGAAACCGTGCAGCTCAGCACATATACATCTCAGGTCTTCAACCAATCATTTTAAACGTATACCCATTCTCATGGCTGACCAATCACTCCTGCCCGATGTGTTCCCGCCAATGAAGGTGCTAATCATGTTTTAGAGTTGTTATTTGATTTTCCCGTGGTATATGATGATTTGCTAAAGGAGGCTATGATGTATGTAAAGTCCCTGCCCTCTCTAAAGAATGTATATAAACTCTGCTCAAGTTGTTCTCGGGGCTCTTTGTTCTTTGGATCTCTGAAGTGAGCTCTGAACCCCACCATGCTGGACCCCCAATAAACCCTTTGCTGTGGCATGAGACAGTCTCCTGGTGGTATTTTCCTCCGACATTGCCCCATCTTTTCATCTGGAGGACCCAGGTGAGACATCTGGCAGTGGCGGACGAAAGACCCCACTTTACTTACCCCAACTCTCGGGGTAAGTAAGGTGCCTCTTTCTGGTTTCGGGTTTCAGGTTAGGGCTTGGCTAAGTGGCTGTCAGTGAAGAGCGTAAGCTCTCTCTGATGGTGGCTGACAGACGTTTAACAGAGCCACAGGCCACGTCCCTGGGGCATGCTCCAGAGGACTCGGGAATTCGAGGAATAGTAGTTTCCTCAACTCGGTTATATTTTGCTTCAGGATTCAGTTTGACAGCCCATCTGGTTTTGCCGGCTACTCAGTTTTGTTCATTGTCAGAAACTCATGTTGAGTTTACTGTCTGTCTTTATTGTCTAACCCTTCAGGTTTTGCCAGTTACTCAGTTCTAATCTTTGTCTTGGACTCATGTCAAACGTTTACTGTTTGTCTTTGTCTGTGTCATGTTTGTGTATTCACTGTCCCTATTTGAGTAATTCCCATTATGGGACAAAGTACTTGCATGCCTCTGTACTTTACTCTTGATCATTGGACTGATGTCCGCTCAAGGGCCCAGAATCTTTTTTTTTTTCAGTAAAACGCTGTACCTGGCAGACTCTCTGTGCTTCAGAATGGCCCATTGCTGCAGTCCGGCTGCAGCAAAATATCCGGGGGGTGACTAATGACTTGTGTACGTTGATACAGCAGGAATAGGAGCCATTTATTGTAGGATCTGAGCGATATTTATACATTGTACACAGCTTATCTAATTAGCATAAAATAGATACAGCAGTCA
Organism: Callospermophilus lateralis; assembly: GCF_048772815.1. Lineage (NCBI taxonomy): Eukaryota > Metazoa > Chordata > Mammalia > Rodentia > Sciuridae > Callospermophilus > Callospermophilus lateralis. Next base: position 17,653,785 of record NC_135316.1, on the reverse strand, counting down.
ACCAATAAGGAATCTCCAAAGTTAATGGCTCGCTTTTGTTACTTCACAAACCACTCCCTCTGGCATTTTGCCAGGCACCATGCAGACTTGTTTACAGACTCTAACATTTCTCTGGCAAAATAACAGGTGCCATCCTGACTTGTTTACAGACCTTAACATTTCCCCCTTTTGTTTAATTAAAATAACGACCATAGTGTTTTTTACAGAAACACTGTAAATAACCTGCTAGAAACAGAAAGGGAGGATACAAAATGTTACAATTCCAAACCAATTGATGGCTCCATGCAAGAAGCCCTTGGAAAAATTATACCAGCAATGACACCATTAGCAAAGATATTGAGTTACAATTTGTTGTAGATTACAGTTTGTTATCTCAGTCCAGATAAAGCAGTGTCTCCATAGATTAACTCACAGTCCAGGTAAATCACAGTCCAGGTAAGTTCTGAAGGCAGCTAGCTTAAGTTGTAGCAGCAGAAACAGCAATACTCCGAAGTCTCCTTGGGTTGTCAGCCGAAGTTTCCTCTGGTTCTCAGCAACACTGTAAATTCTTTCACCTTTGTTTTCACCAGCACTGGAACGAAGGCAGGAACTCCGGATGGCTAAAAAAAAATCCTGTAGCATTTCACTAAGAAACCAACCTTTGAAACAATTTAGTACATTATCTCAAGGTTTTTTACATTTGAAATAAGCCTTAATAGTACTCATTACTCATCAGTCTCCTGGTGTAGGAGACCCATTGTAGTTACTGGCCTTGGAAATGATCAAACTTCAGGGATACCAGTAGCGTCTTCTGCCAGCTGTAGCATCCCGGGCAGCCCCAGATGGCCCTGGGGAGAGTCCCAGACTCAATCTGCTTCCGGGCACATGGAGCAAGAGCCTGCGAGACTGTGCCTCCAGGTCAGGTCTACATTTGGGCTCTGAGTGGCCATCTGCTCCCCTGGGCAGGGGGGGGGGGAAGAGCCAGAAACTGCCGCTTGGAAAATTGTTGCTGCGCCATGATCGGCTTGGGCAGGTGGCAGCCACCTTGTCGTTTCACACACCCTCCGGTAACGAAAAGTATTCAGTAATAGCCTTTTGCTGCAACTTTTGTCCTGATAATATTTCTTCTTCTGAACTTTCTTTTTCTTTCTGACTAGAGTTTCTGGGCTTTTATCAACACATGCCCAAATTATTCTTGGTTCCACTGAGGTGCCTTTCTCCCTTATCAATTTACTTCTCACCCCTTCCATAATTTTCGTCACAAAGACAATACAACATTTCAAGACAAAACAAGACACAAACATACTGCATCAATCTTCTCCATTTTCTCGAAATGGCCATTTTTCCTCTCGCCCTATCTGCCTAGGGACGAGCAGATTGCTCCCGTCCTATCTATGGACGGGCAGCTTTTTTTTGTCACTTTCCCCCGAGTGTCCCGGGGCTCCCCGTAATGGGCCACCATCTGCCGCAGTCCGGCTGCAGCAGAATAACCGGGAGGGTGACGAATAACTTGTGTATGTTGATGCAGCAGGAATGAGAGCCATTTATTGTAGGATCTGAGCGATATTTATACATTTTACACAGCTAATCAAATTAGCATAAAATAGATACAGCAGTCAACCAATAAAAAATCTCCACACTTAATGGCTCGCTTTTGTTACTTCACAAACCACTCCCTCTGGCATTTTGCCAGGCACCATGAAGACTTGTTTACAGACTCTAACATTTCTCTGGCAAAATAACAGGTGCCATCCTGACTTGTTTACAGACCTTAACAGCCCATCCTCGGAGTTGGATGTCCACCAGAATGATCCTTCCATTTCCCTCTAACCCGAAAAGTCAGAGATATTGTCTTTCAGCTGTGGCCACGTGTCCACCCAGATCAACAGCCATATAACCCTTCCCCCACGATCCTATCATTCAAAATTTCCACTCCTCCCCCTCTTCCCTTCATTCTCCGTGAGTCACAAGACTGGACACTCCTCCCCCTCCTTATCCTCTACCCTTGCTCCCCAACCCCCAACATGTTCTTGATGATCTTCCCGCCGCTGACTCAGCCTCTCCACTACTAGAGGCATTTAGTCCGGACCCAAGCCCTCCAGGATACTTCCCCGCAGTAGCAGCTGCCCCTACGACCCTGGAGGAAGCTGGGCCACCTAAAGGAAACCACCAGCAATGGATAATAGAAAACTCGGAAGCCCCTGTGATGCTCCCTCTCCATCCTTAAGGGCCAATGAAACGACCCAACTGGGACCCCAACACCTTTGAAGGTAGGTAGCATCTGTCCACTTATCGCTGGGCTCTAATAGCAGGTCTCCGAGCGGCCACCAGAGGGCTGACTAATTTGGCCAAAGTAAGAGAGATTATCCAAGGACCTAATGAGTCTCCCTCTATGTTTCTTGAGAGAATTATGGAAGCATTTAGGAAATATACTCATTTTGATCCTTAGGCAGAGGACCAAAGAGCATCTGTTGCAATGGCCTTTATCGAGCAGGCTGCCCCAGATACTAGGAGAGATTTACAAAGTCTAGATGGATTACAACATATGACTTTAAGAGATTTATTCAGAGAAGTTGAGAAAATATATTATAAGAGATTAACTGAGGAGGAGAGGAAACAGAGGAGAGAGAAGGAAAGAGAACAAAAGGAGGATGAAATGAGCAAAAGGCAGACTAAAGCATTGGCTAAGGTTTTGTTCACAGCCTCAAATATGCCAGAAGTTAAAAAGCAGGAAGACAGGAAGGGATACCTGGTCCCATGCCAAAGGCTGCCCCTGGCCTCAGATCAATGTGCCTACTTTAAAGAAAAAGGACACTGGGCCAAAGAGTGCCCCAAAAAGAAGCAGCCACCCCAGCCCGCCATGCTGACTCTAGAAGAGGACTAGGAATGTCTGGGCTCGGATCTCCTCCCCGAGCTCAGGGTAACATTTGAAGTGGAGGAGACTCCAGTGAACTTTGAAGTGGATACAGGAGTAGTATACTCAGCCCTTAAGACCCCACTGGGCCCCCTGTCAAATAAAGGGTCTCTTGTTCAAGGGGCTAATGGCAGTAGATATCGGGCTTGGACAACTAAGAGGATTATGGATGTAGGAAAGAAAAAAGTCCACCACTCTTTTCTAGTAGTCCTAGAATGCCCAGCCCCATTGATGGGCAGGAAACTGCTTACCAAACTCCGGGACAGAATAACCTTTAACTCTGATGCTCCCAAGTGAAGTTTCTAAAGCCTTCAGTAAAAACTCCCATATCACGGCTTTGACTATGTCCACAGAAGATGAACAACAACTCTTCTCGCTCCCTAGGACTGATCAAACAGGCAAACTACCACAGAAATGTATAAAAGATTATCCTAATACCTGGGCAGAAACTGCTGGATTAGGTCTAGCCATAAAACAACCTCCAATAGTAGTAGAATTAAAAGCCTCTGCCTCTCCAATCAGTGTTAAACAACATCCTCTAAGCAAAGAAGCTAAGGATGGGATAAGGCGCCATATTCAGAAATACCTGGCTCTTGGTATCCTAAGGCCCTGTCAATCAGCCAGGAATACCCCCCTGCTACCAGTAGGAAAGCCAGGAACTGGGGAATACCATCCTCTTCAAGACCTAAGAGAGATAAACAACAGAGTGCAGGACATTCACCCCACAGTACCCACTCCATATAATTTGCTTAGCACTCTGAATCTGGAGCGGGAATGGTACACTGTGCTGGACTTAAAAGATGCTTACTTCTGCTTTCCACCTACATAAGGACAGTCAGTTCCTGTTTGCTTTCAAGTAGATAGACCCTGAAACTGGAACATCTGGCCAAGTAACCTGGACTAGACTCCCACAGGGGTTCAAATACTCCCCCACTCTCTTTGATGAAGCCCTCCACAGGGACTTCAACGACTTCAGAACTGTACACCCCGAAGTCACCCTACTCCAATATGTGGATGGTCTCCTACTGTCAGCCTACACCAAGGAGAACTATGAGTCTGGGGCCCAAGCACTATTATCTGAGCTTGCTCGACTTGGACCATAAGGTCCAAATTTGTCAGCAAGAAGTAATCTTCCTTGGTTATTCTCTTAGGGGTGGCAAACGATGGCTCACTGAGCACAGAAAACAAACTGTTGTGCAGATACCGCCCCCATATTATAAGAGACAACTCAGAGAGTTTCTTGGGACTGCCGACTTTTGCAGGTTATGGATTCCTGGGTTTGCATCTCTGGCTGCCCCTTTATACCCGCTGATAAAGGGGGATGCCTACTTCCAATGGAACCCTGAGCACCAACAAGCTTTTTATAATGTCAAAAAAAGGTGCTGCTATCTGCTCCGGCCTTAGTACTCCCAGATGTAGAAAAACCCTTCACTCTCTACATTGAGGAAAAGAAAGGAATAGCACTGGGAGTGCTCACTCAGACTTTGGGACCTTGGAAAAGGCCGGTAGCATTCTTATCAAAAAAAACTGGACCCATTGGCTAGCGGGTGGCTCCATTGCTTAAGAGCTATAAAGCGGCAGCCCTTCTAATAAAAGATGCTTGTATATGAACTTGGGACAGAAGCTAACCATTATAGCCCCCCATGCCCTGGAGAGCATCATCTGTCAGCCTCCAGAGAGGTGGCTATCAAACATCAGAATGAACCACTACCAGAGCCTCTTGCTTGACAAAGACAGAATAATGTTGGGACCCCCTGCTCCACTCAACCCGGCTACACTGCTGCCAGAAGTATCATCAGGACCCGTCGCTCATGAGTGTCAACACATACTGGCAGAGGAAACCAGTATACGATGAGACTTGAAGGATCAGCCACTGCCTCGCCCTGAAGTTGTATGGTTTACGGAGGGCACCAGCTTCCTCCAAGATGGTAAGCAGCGGGCTGGAGCAGCAGTAGTTAGTGAAACTAATGTCATCTGGTCCTCTGGTCTCCCAGAAGGGACATCAGCCCAAAAAGCAGAACTGATTGCCCTTACGAAACCATTGGAACTAGCAACAGGAAAAAGGGCCACCATATACACTGATAGCTGCTATGCATTTGTCACTGCAAATGTGCAGGGGGCTACTTACCAGCAAAGGCGGCTATTAACCTCCGCTGGGAAAGAAATAAAGAACAAAGATGAGATCCTCCAACTTCTCTCAGCAGTGCAGGGCCCTAAGGACCTAGCTATAGTGCACTGTCCAGGGCACCAGAAGGGAAACGACCCCATTTCGGTTGGAAACAGAAGGGCAGATGAGGAAGCTTAATTGGCAGCCCTAAACGGAGTGACTCTTTTAACTTTTTCCACACCGGGGAGAACAAAATGTGGTCAAAAAGATCCTAGAAGACATTTTCCAAGGTTCGGCCTGCCTAAGGTACTAGGGTCCGATAACGGTCCAGCATTCGAAGCCCAGGTAAGTCAGGAATTCTCCAGGACCCTGGGGATTAATTGGAAGTTACATTGTGCTTATAGACCCCAGAGCTCAGGACAGGTTCACAGAATGAATAGAACCATCAAAGAGAACTTAACAAAATTAAGCTTGGAGACCGGCATAAAAAATTGGATTATGCTCCTACCTTATGCACTGTTTCGTGCAAGAAATAACCTCTCTGCCTCATTGTGTAACTTAACCCCTTATGAAATACTCTGTGGTGCCCCTCCTCCAGTAAGGGACCTAACCCCAACTCTGAGACTTAATGATTCCTTTCACACCCCCTTTCTTGACAGACTTAAAGCCCTTGAACAAACCCAGCACCCAGCGATACCTGTGGAAACAGTTGGCCACTGCTTATCAGCCTGGAGATGAAAGAACCCCACATCAATATCAAGTTGGAGACTTTGTCTACGTGAGACGGCATCAGGTGTCATACCTGGAACCCCGCTGGAAAGGACCATACCAGGTGCTGCTTATAACACCTACAGTGGTGAAAGTGGATGGGATCACTTCAGGCATCAATGCCTCCCATCTCAAGCCTGCGCCCTGTCCAGACTCCGGCTGGAAATTGGAACAGACTGGTAACCCTCTCAAGTTGCGTGTCCGTCTTGTGGGTAGGGCTATGGATTCTTCCCCTGACCACCAGCAGTCCTAATCCTCATCAGCCTGTTCAGCAACAATGGCAAGTTATAAATCCTACTGGGCAAGTAGTGTGGTCTATTTCACATACAGCCCCCTTATGGACTTGGTGGCCATCTCTCCACCCGGACATTTGTCAGCTTGCCATAGGCCTCTCTGACTGGGATCTCCCTGACATAGAGGACACTACACAGATCCCACTTAAACCCAAACCAGGGCAACATAGACCACCTTACCCCATGAATTATGGATGTCATCTCCTCCAGCCCAGGTGTAAACTAGCCAGTCTTGATTTTTATGTGTGCCCAGCTGATTTCCGAAGTCGCAAACAGGCCCAAACCTGTGGAGGACCCAGTGCCTAGATCTACCAGAACCCCTCTGTCATCTCATACTTCCCAGTTTCCGTTTTTGCCTACTTCTCCAGTCCAAAGCACAGGTGACTCCTCCACCTGGGAACTAAATAAAGGAACCTTTATGGTACTGAACTCCACATAGTCAGAACTCCTTGCATTTCAGCCCAGGTATTGGACAGCTCTCTAAAATATTGTGTATTGGTGCAGATACTCCCCAGGGTGCTCTATCATGATGCAGAAACATTTGAAGGTCTACTTGGGGGACGAAAAACCCGATTTCGCTGGGAGCCAGTGTCCCTTACTCTAGCCATCCTATTGGGAATAGGAGCTGCTGCAGGAGTGGGTACAGGAACAGCTGCTATGATCCGTGGGTCACAACAAATGGCCCAATTAGAAACAGCAATATCTCAAACCTTGAAGACGTTAGAGACCTGCATCACAGTTTTTCAGAAATCCTTAACCTCTCTCTCTGAAGTGGTTTTACAGAACAGGTGAGGATTAGACCTCCTATTAATGAGGGCGGGGAGCTTCTGGGCTGCACTGAGAGAAGAATGTTGTTTTTATCCTGACCATACTGCAGTTGTAAAAGAATCCTTGAGTAAATTGAGAAAATGCCTTGAAGAGCACCAGAGAGAAAGGGATATTCAACAAGGGTGGTTTGAGTCATGGTTTACCCTGTCCCCCTGGTTAACTACACTCCTATCAGCCTTAGCAGGACCCCGATCATCCTTATGGTGTTGCTAGCTGTGGGAACTTGTTTGCTTAATAGCATATTTACCTTTCTCCAGGCTCAGATTGGGCATGTAAAACTCATTGTAATCAGACAGAAATACACTCTACTGGCAGAAATAGAATGTGAGACCCCGCAATAATTATGATTCATTATTTTTAAGATTAAAAGTTTTCAGAAAACGCAGTGGGAAATTAAATAATAAAAGAAATTGAAATTGAAACGTAAAGAACCAGGTTTTGTAAAGTTTACAAGCTGCACTCAGAACCTGAAATTCCTGTGGCAGTTAAGACATTTCCCGGAACTGCCCATTAGATGTGTGTTGAAATCTTCCCCGACCACCTAGTTACTTAACAACCCCTTCCCAGAAACCGTGAAGCTCAGCACATATACATCTCAGGGCTTCAACCAATCAGTTTAAATGTATACCCATTCTCAGGGCTGACCAATCACCCCTGCCCGACGTGTGTCCGCCAATGAATGTGCTAATCATGTTTTAGAGTTGTTATTTGATTTTTCCGTGGTATATGATGATTTGAAAAAGGAGGCTAGAATGTATGTAAAGTCCCTGCCCTCTCTAAAGAATGTATATAAACCCTGCTCAAGTTGTTCTCGGGGCTCTTTGCTCTTTGCTCTTCTGAAGTGAGCTCTGAGCCCCAGCATTCTGGACCCCCAAAAAACCCTTGGTTGTGGCATGAGACAGTCTCTTGGTGGTCTTTTCCTCCGACATTCGACCGACCTTTTCATCTATCAAGGACCTGAGAGAGCAAAAGTCAACTCCATGTCAACTTCCATATAAAACAACCTGGTCAGAATGAAGGCATGTGTCTGAATCAGCCTCTCTCTTCTTAATGTAGATTAAATGGACCTAACCAGGCCTGTGTGGAGAGCTGTTCCCGGGTGCCTATGGTTGATATACCATTCTAACTTGTGAAAGTGTCACATGAAGTAGGGGCAGCCTCCATCTCATGGGACCCTTGGAAGCAATTGTTAGAACAAAATGATTGCCAAGGCAGTGACCTCGTTCAGTTCCTGAAGGAAGTGACCTACCACACTTTCTTGGTAATGGAACTCTCTGAACTTGGGATCCGGGAAGCCAGGCACCCAGAGCAAGGCCCAGTCCCAGTCCCTGTGGTCTCAATTGTTTGGATTTACCAAGGACAGAGTCAGTCTTTATTGGTACCTACTTATGGCCAAATGACAGGAGAGCTTTGAAGAGGGGCCTTTTCTGGGAAAGCAGGTAGTGGCTCAACCATGACCCCTGACAACTTCAAAGAGTTGGCCAAAAAGACCAGATCTGAGACAGGACACGCAATTTTGGGGGAACATAGTATGGCCCATCAGTCAGAGGACACTCAAGATAGTCAGAGACATACTTGGGGGAAGGAGGTGCCGTTGCGGGTGTCCGTGTTAGTGTGTGGTTTTGTCTCAGGTTCTGAGAATAGGTAGGAAAGGCGGTTTATTTGTTTGGACTGGAATGTTTCCAGAAAGTCGTTTGATAACACGAATGTTTCTATGTCTGTGTATCCCACTGTATCCGTGGTTGTAGACATTTGAAAAGCGAATGCATGAATGGTTGTGTCCTGTGTAGTAGAAAGCTACCCAGCATTCATCCCGCCCAATTTAAGAATGGAGAGCGGCTTGCCTTATGGATGGGCAACACCTACTACCTTCCTAAGCTCCTCTTTTCTTCCTGAATACTGGCCATTCTCCAGGATAGCCTCATGGTTTTGTTTCCAAGATATGTACCACCTCCAAACTCTGTGACATGACCATGTACTGGATAGCTGAAGGGAATGGGAGCATCTCAGAAAACTCAGATATCAGTGTGACCAGTAAAGTCTCAGTGGAGAAACACTACTTTGGGCCTTTTGCTTACCTATTGTTCTGTTGTCCTGGATGTCAGGGAGGTCTTTGCCTCAGGCCACCCCTTTGTGAAGCCTGAAGAAAACAGTTTTCAAATGGAAATGAATGGGCATCACCTGTGGCTCTTTCTTTAACTGCTTTGGAAAGCGATGTGGCTGAATCAGCCTCTTGGCCCTGTGTGAGACAGTGGCTCAGATTCTCAGCCCTGATGGATCTAAAGAAAGTTTTCAAGTGTGCATCCAAACCAAAATGGCCAAAAGAGCAGTCATTATGGATGAAGGTTCTCGCCTTCCTCTGTTAGCTTCCTGACCTCCATCAAGTGAGAATATGGATCCTTTGGGTCAAATCAGTTCTTCAAACCCTGCAGAGGCTAGCCGATATGTGCTTAGGTTTTCTCATGACACCAATTCACATAAAGAATCTATACCAGACAGTCAGGAAGCCTCATTCAGGAGAAGCAGAGCAGTTATATAGCTGGCATATTTGATCATGCATGGTTCACAAGAAGGGTGTCTAGGCCACCCTCACTTTAGGCAAATAAGGGGCAATGGTGCTTATTTTGGACAATGTCTAAGGCTGCACCCCTCATGGTAAACTTTAGTCAGAGGTTATTATGAGTGTCAATATGGAAGAAGATGAGGGTCATGTGGGACTGTTTTGGTATTAATTGCGGTCAGATGCTGCAGTCTCTGGCTGGGCACAAATCACGAGTCTCCACACAGCTTGTAGATTCAAACAGCAATTCTTTATTCCCGAACTCACACCGGCCGTCTACAAACATGTTCTGGTGAAATCCACGTTCTCTGCCCAAATCCACTCTCTGCCCAAATCCATTCTCTGCCCAAATCCACTACTCCTGGGCTTCTGTCTCCCAAATATACTGTCTGACCCTAAGAACTCAAGAGGAACTCAGCAGCAGGATACGCCCTATTCTAAAGGGGAACACCCTAATCTCCTATTATGCTAAACCGCCCTATTCTAAAGGGGGAACACCCTAATCTCCTATTATGCTAAACCAGGAACACCCTAATCATGGATCCGCCCTGGTACTTGAGCAAGGTCACCTTACATGCAATGTCCTGCAAAATGTCCTATTTCCATGAGTCCTTCCACTAAAGAAACATGGGGGTATGCTGGCAAGTAAATTGTCATACCTACTTGGCTGATGGCTCCCAGCATCTCCCCCCTTCTGATTGATTAAACAACAAGTAATGTGGCTTAAGGACCGTGCCTGGTAGGTTGTCCAGTTCAACATATGGTTCTTTCCCGTCATTGGAAAACTGACCTTTAGGCGTCAGCCTCCTGTCTTAGGTTGATACCACTGCAACTGGATCATACCCGTCACTGACTGCCGGTCCAGCATACAGCCATACTTGTGGATAGGTCTATGCACCAGTGGGGGGGTGAGGTTCTTTGCCTCACCTCTGTTGGCCCCCAAATTTGGCCTTGGTGCCAGTGGGGGAGTGAGGTTAATGTGGCTTAAGGACCATGCCTGGTAGGTTGTCCAATTCAACATATGGTTCTTACCCGTCATCGGAAAACTGAACTTTAGGCAACTGACCTATAGGCGTCAGCCTCCTGTCTTAGGTTGATACCACTGCAACTGGATCATACCCGTCACTGACTGCCGGTCCAGCATATAGCCATTGGCCCCCAAATTTAGACCATCACTAGCAGAAGGGAGGAGGATACAGAAATGCCACGACACCAAGCCAATTGACAGTTCCTTTGGAAAAATTGCATCATTGGTGACACCATCAGCAAAAATCACTGGTGACACCATCAGCAAAGGTATGCCAGCATTACCACAATTCGCTGTACCAAACGATAGTTACATAGTCTAGGCAAGTTCTGTAAGCAGTTCAAAGTGGAGGAATCCTTCTTCTACTGTTTTCTCTTTGTTTTCCCCTATACAACTCTAATCTGGGACAGAAAAGATCCATTCTTTATAGGACATATTAGAGCACATACAGGATTGCCTGGAGCCCTTAGTTTGGGCAATGATTTAGCAGATAAAACTAAACACAACATACATTTTTTTTCTACACTAGAAGAAGACAATTACCTTGTCAGCGTACCCCCATTTTTCTTTAGTGGAAGGACTCATGGAAATAGGACATTTTGCAGGACATTTCATGTAAGGTGACCTTGCTCAAGGACCAGGGCGGATCCATGTTTAGGGTGATCCTGGTTTAGTATAATAGGAGATTTGGGTGTTTCCCCTTTAGAATAGGGAGGTTTAGCATAATAGGAGATTAGGGTGTTCCCCTTTAGAATATGGCATATCCTGCTGCTGAGTTCCTCTTGAGTTCTTAGGGTCAGACAGTATATTTGGGAGACAGAAGCCCAGTAGTAGTGGATTTGGGCAGAGAGTGGATTTGGGCAGAGAGTGGATTTGGGCAGAGAACGTGGATTTCACCAGAACATGTTTGTAGACGGCCGGTGTGAGTTCGGGAATAAAGAATTGCTGTTTGAATCTACAAGCTGTGTGGAGACTCGTGATTTGTGCCCAGCCAGAGACTGCGGCATCTGGTGGCTCGTACACAGAATGCCTGAAGCTTGGGGGTAAGTGAAATTGCTCGCCCCTGAGGGAAGGCGAGAGAATGGGTGACCATTTCAAAAAACAGTATGTTCTTGTTTTGATTTATTTTGTTTTTATTTCAAGTTGCCTGTTCCTAGAACTTTCTCAGGCAAACTGGGGGAAATGGTTGGCTCAAAGTTTGAAGTTGTTCACCTCCGATGGACAGAAATTGTTAGAGAAAGGAGCCACCCCAGTAAGACCAAGAACAGCTAGGGCATATGTTGATATAATACAAAAATGTAGCCCATGGCTTTTTAAAGATGAGTTATTAAGTATATCAATGGGACCATCATGGTATCCTGTAGAAGGATTTTTCTTCAAGAAATAGATGGCTAATTCTGTTTACTACATTTGTCTATGATCTTGGTTTCTACAAAGTTCTAATTAATTTTCAAAGCTAAAATGTTAAAATATTCACCACTAAATATAAAATCAAGTACTCTTTAGTTATTAAGTTCCATAAGGTAATATATTTAAAAATTATGTGTGTTTTCATCAATTGGTAAATGGAAAAAAGGTTTAATATTGCTTTGGACTGTGTCTTTGCCAAAACAAGGTTACTAAGTGTTAAGATTCTATCAGGTGTAATTTATATACAAAGAGTATAATAAGTTTCAGTTGGGTTTCAATTATAGTATTATGGTACCATAAAAAAAAAACATGAAAATATTTCATCCTATTAAAGTGGAGTAATTTGTCTAAATCAGAAATTTTATAAGAGTTGTTTCAAAATGTGAATTTATAAAAAGGGTTAACGGTTAAAAAAGAGATAGAAAAAGATTCAAGATTTGGAAATATATTTTAATATAAGAGGTTAATGGAAAAAGAAGTGTTTCTAGATGAGATAATCTCTTTGTGGTAAAGTAAAAAGTCGTAAAATGCCATTTAAAAAGATTTTGAGGAAACTAGACTTACTTTAAGAGCTTGAGAAAGGAAGAAGGAAGAAAAAAGGTATTTGTACATGGCAGATTAAGACAAAGCTTCTTAATGGAGTAAAAAAGGCCTTTGGTTGAAGGGCAGCCATGTAAACTAACATTAAGCGATTTAAACAGAATCTAAGCCTCGTTTAAAATAGTGAAGCTATAGGTGGTGAAAAAGTTCATTTAAAAGTACAGTATAGATGATAATTAAATGGCTTTAAAAGGTTAATTTGAAGGTGGTTAAGATGCCTTCATGACGGAGGAAAAATTGCATCATTGGTGACACCATCAGCAAAAATTACTGGTGACACCATCAGCAAAGATATGCCAGCATTACCACAATTCGCTGTACCAAACGATAGTTACATAGACTAGGCAAGTTCTGTAAGCAGTTCAAAGTGGAGGAATCTATCAATCTGACCGTCTCCTCCCAAAGTCCGTTTCCTCCCAAAGTACGTTGACTCCTTGATTGAGCATACTTGTTGAGTTATATTCATTGGGATGAAGATAGGAATTCTGGCAATGATGCTAAAAAGACATTATCCTGAAAAGAATTATTAAATATAATGAAAAGGAAAGGTGAAAGTAAACAAACAGATCTGTTAACCTCCTTAAAAACAATCTTTAACAGCTGTTTACCTGATTTAAGTTAGTAAACAAGCAGATCTGTTAATCACCTTTAAAAACAATCCTTAACAGCTGTTTACCTAATTTAGATTAATCCATTTAAATCACGTGAATAAAAAAAATAATTCGGATCCATATTCTCATGAGCGCTCCTCATATATGAAATATGGACATACGCACACACAGACATACAACACAAAACACAAATGTGCTAACAAATGTACAACACATAAGATAATAATAAAGGCATTGTAATTTTACCTAGGTGAAATCTCCATTGCAATGTTTAAAAACTCCACAGTCAATAAATAAAACTGATCAGAAAAACATTAACCTAGGTTTGTATGAGCTCAAAAAATAAAAATAGAGCCTTATGATGTGGAAAAATGCAATTATAAAATAGATATTGAAAAAAGAATCCTGGTTAATCACTGTCGCAGATGTAAGAATGGCCAAGCTGGAGTTCTTGATATCAGCTGTTATGGATTTGAGTCAAATCATCTTTTTTTGATCTGTAGAAATCGTTTTAGTTAGTCTTTCTGGAATCCAAATCGGTTGCTGTTCTCCCTGTGGAAACACACAGACAGAGCCCCGACTCCAGACAATCACTGGGTCAGGACCTTTCCATTGTCCTGTTAGAATATCGTTCCAAAGAACTTTAGGCTTATGCACATTTTTTGGGTACATATGCCTTTCCGCAGCACTAAGTCCTGATGAATCCAAATTTAAAAAGTTTAGAGTAAAAAGCGTTACTTTAAGTTTATCTTTGGGGGATATATACCTCTTTCCAATTACCTCTTTTTGCTTTAATAAGAATGTTTTAATAGTTTGATGAGCTCTTTCAACTATGCCTTGTCCCTGTGGATTGTATGGAATTCCTGTTATATGGAGTAATACCAAATGATGAGCAAAATTGTTTAAAAGAGGTAGAGGTATAGCCAGGACTGTTATCAGTTTTTAACTGTTTAGGAATGCCCACATGGCAAAATTTTGTAAGCAATGAGCTATAACATCTTTAGTTTTTTCTCCAGCATGAAGGGAATCCATCAAAAATCCGGAAGAAGTATCAACTTTAACATGTAAATATTTTAATTTTCCAAATTCTGGCAAGTGTGTGACGTCCATCTGCCACATATGGTTAGGTATCAGTCCTCTAGGATTCACTCCAAGATTAACTTGTGGTAAAAAGGTCACACAATTTTGACATTGTTTTATTATATGTCTGGCTTGTTCCTTAGTTACTTTAAAACGCTTTTGTAAAGTATTAGCATTAACATGGAATTTGTTATGAAAATTCGTAGCTTCTTCTAGTGTAGAGAAAATATGTATGTCGTGTGTAGTTTTATCTGCTAAATCATTGCCCAAACTAAGGGCTCCAGGCAATCCTGTATGTGCTCTAATATGTCCTATAAAGAATGGATATTTTCTGTCCCAGATTAGACTTTGTATAGTGGAAAACAAAGAGAAAACTGTAGAAGAAGGGGAAATCCTACCAGCATCTTCAAGAGATACTATAGCATTAACTACATACTGAATATCAGAAAATAAATTAAATACAGAATCTTTAAACATTAAAAAGGCTTGTAAAACTGCATTAAGCTCTACCTTTTGAGCTGATTGTTTGCGTACTAAAAATGTAAAAGTTTGATCAGGGGTAATTACTGCTGCTGTACCATTATTTGACCCATCAGTGAATATATTTGGAGCATTCATGATAGGGGTTTTTCTTGTCATTTTTGGAAAAACTACAGGATGCTTAGACCAAAAAGACAACAAAGGATTAGATGGTAAGTGATTATCAAATCAAACATTAGATTTACACATGATTAATGCCCAAGTATTTAACTCATTAGCTAACTCATCAATTTGATCCACAGTATATGGAGTAATAATTTTATTGGGAAAAATTCCAAACACTCCCTTCGCTGCTTTTATTTCTTTGAGTATTAATTATCCTACAGCCTCAGGATACCTAGTAAGAATAGTGTTAGGAGAATAAGATAAATGTATCCACAATAATGGACCTTTTTGCCAAAATACTTTTGTAGCAATATTTTTTGTTGGTAGTACAATAAATAATAAAGGCAAACCTATATCAATTCCATCCAAATGTATATTTTCCATATATGTTTCAAGAATTTTCAATGCCTTTCTTGCTTTAGGAGTTAACATGCGAGGTGAGTTTGGATCTGATGGACCTTTTAGAATATCAAATAAAGGTCCCAACTCTCCTGTTGGTATGCCTAGATAAGGCCTTATCTAATTTATGTCTCCCAATAACTTTTGAAAGTCGTTAAGTGACTTGAGTTGATCTACTCCTATTTGAATTTTTGGTGGACGGACCATGGTTGAGGATAATAGAACTCCTAAATAATTAATTGGAAAATTTAATTGTACTTTATCTATTGCTATCTCCAGATTATAATTTTTTAATAAGTTTGTAAGTGTGGCATAACATTCCAGCAATATGTTTTTATCTTTATGTGCCAATAATACATCGTCCATATAGTGAAATATTTGTAGTTTAGGATTTTGATTTCTAAGTGGCTGGATTGCTTTATTAACATATATTTGACACATAGTTGGACTGTTAGCCATCCCTTGAGGGAGTACTTTCCATTCATATCTCTGATCAGGACCTTCATGATTTAATGCAGGAATAGTAAATGCAAAGCTTGGACTATCCTGGGGATGAATTGTAATTAAAAAAAAAATCTTTAATATCTATGGCTAAAACATGCCAGGTTTTTGGCAAAGCAGACAATTGAGGATTCCCTGATTGAGCAGGTCCCATTATAACCATCTCATTATTAGTGGCTCTTAAATCTTGCAATAATCTCCATTTACCAGATTTTTTTTAATGACAAAAATGGGAGTATAATGGGGAGATATGGAAGGTTGTATATGTCCTTCCACTAATTGTTGTTTGACCAGATCATGTGCTACTTGTATCTTTTCTTTAGTCAGGGGCCACTGAGGAACCCACACTGGTCTTTTTGATTTCCAAGTAATTTTAATTGTCTCAGTGGCCCATTCTGAAAATCCAACCCATGTCTGTCTGTTCCTTGATCTATTTGAATTGGTGCTGCTATATCTTGTCCTTGTTTTCCTAATCTTTTTTCTTTCCTAAAACCTTGTCTAGCCCTAGTAGTGGACGCATTAGGATTGATGTTATTTGTTAACGTCAAACCTAAATGATCTAGGTCATCTCGTCCCCATAAATTTATAGGAAGATGATCCAATACATATGGCTGTATAGTTCCCTCACAACCTTCAGGATCCGTCCAATCTAATACCATTGCACTTCTATGGGGATTAGTAGCCACTCCTAGGCCTCGAAGCATTTGAGTGGCTTGTTGTAATGGCCAATGTTTTGGCCATTCCTGACTAGATATGATGCTAAGGTCTGCACCTGTGTCCAGGAGCCCATTAAAGTCGTGTCCTTGAATATTTAGTTTTAACATTGGGCGAGAATCTAAATTTAAAGACAACATAGCCCAATCTACACCTGTGGAGCCTAATCCCCTGGAACATCTTTTTACACTATGACAAGGAAATTTATTATGTAGGCTGGGTATTATTAACAACTATGCTATTCTATCTCCAGGTGAAATTACTGATATACCTCTTGGAGAAATAGCTATAATTTTTATTACACCTACATAATCGGGATCAATTACCCCAGAACTTATCATAAGTCCTTTTAATGTAGGTGAACTACGTCCCAATAATAAGCCTACTGTCCCTTCGGGAAGAGGTCCTTTTATTCCTGAAGGAATGATTTGTACTCCCATCTCTGGAGTTAGTACTGCTCTGGCAGAGGTGCAGATGTCCAACCCTGCGCTCCCTCGGGTTTGTCTGATGAGGGATTTAATGGACAATGTGTCCTGGGCACTACTCTGATGGTGTTGCTGGGTTCCTCCACTGCCCCATATATTTGTGGTTGTGGGCCCCGGAGCATTGGGCCCCTTTGTCCGTTTTTTGGCAATGGAGCCTGATGCCTTTCTCCATGATATCGTGGGTAAATACCTGGTCCTTGTCCGTTTTTTGATAAGGGAGTACCCTCTATGGTAGTTTGAGAACGGCATTCATTAGCCCAATGTCTCCCTCTAAGGCATCGTTGGCAAATACTGGTATTCTATTTCTTTGATACCTAGTTTTGTTAAATCCTCCTCCTATGGGGCAACTCCTTTTAAAATGTCCTGTTTGTTCACAATCATAGCATGTTTTTGGCCTGGCATCTAAAGCTGTTGTACTGCAGCTGCCAAGACTTGCCCTTGTTCATTAATATCTCTACATAATTTAATATATGTGTTTAAATCTTCATGTCTCCATGGTGTAATAACCTCTCTGCAGCAACAATTTGCTTGGTCAAAAGCCAGTTGTTTTATTAATGGCATTGCTTGTTCAGTATCCCCCAAAATTTTGGCAGCCATTTGTCAGCGTAAGGTTCATTACATCTCTGTATTACCTTAGATTGCTGACCTTGTAAATCCCCATGTCCTTGAAAAGTCTTCCATGCCCTAACTGCGTCTGCAGCAATTTGTGCATATATAGCAGGATCATATTCAATTTTTGCCGCTGACCCTCATAAGGTCCTTTCCCTAGCAACATCTCTAGATTTCTTTGAGGGTAACCGACTGCTGCATTTCGCCTAGCTGTCTCCACGCAAAATTCCGCATTGGCAACCTTCCATAACAAATATTGTCCTCCATTTAGCACAGATTTACACATGCTAGCCCAATCTGCTGGCGTCATGTCCAAGTTAGTAATGGACTCGACCATGTTTACCGTGAAGGGAGCTTGGGGACCATAGGTTGTTACAGCCTCCTTTAACTGCTTCACTGTTTTAAATCTAAAGCATGGTGAATTCGCTGCCCTCCTGCCTGCTCAAGTACAGGGCATGCTAATCTTCGAGGTCCTGTCTCAGGATCCCAATTATCAACTACGGGGTTTGAGGGCCACTCAGCTGTCTCTATCGGTGGGGCTGTTGTTTGAATTAAACCCTCTTGTGATAAAACGGAGTTAGTAACAGCCTACTGTTGTGGCCTTTTTCCTAACAACCCCTTTTCCTTTAAATTTTCTTCCTCTGTCTGTCTAGCTCGAGAGACCTTCTTTTTTGCTTGATCTAAAATGTCTTTCTCCATGTTCTGAACCTCTAACAATTTTTTTAACATATTTTCAGTTTGTTTTAATCTACTATAGAGATAACGCAACCCAATAAGATAACACAAAACGAAACCGAAACTGAATGAAACAAAAACGGAATAAAAAATCGTATCAATTTTCTGTTCCTCAGGGCCGACAAACTTCAAACCTTTAGTCAACCATTTTTTCCAGTTTGCCTGAGAAATTTCTAGAGATAGGCAGCTTGAAAGAAAAACAAAATAAATCAAAAGAAGAACACATTGTTTTTTGAAATGGTCACCCATTCTTTCACCTTCCCTCAGGGGCGAGCAATTTCACTTACCCCCAAGCTTCAGGCGTTCCGCGTACGAGCCACCAAATGCCGCAGTCTCTGGCTGGGCACAAATCACGAGTCTCCACACAGCTTGTAGATTCAAACAGCAATTCTTTATTCCCGAACTCACACCGGCCGTCTACAAACACGTTCTGGGAAAATCCACGTTCCTGCCCAAATCCACTTTCTACCCAAATCCACTACTCCTGGGCTTCTGTCTCCCAAATATACTGTCTGATCCTAAGAATCAAGAGGAACTCAGCAGCAGGATACGCCCTATTCTAAAGGGGAACAGCCTAATCTCCTATTATGCTAAACCGCCCTATTCTAAAGGGGGGACACCCTAATCTCCTATTATGCTAAACCAGGAAAACCCTAAACATGGATCCGCCCTGGTCCTTGAGCAAGGTCACCTTACATGCAATGTCCTGCAAAATGTCCTATTTCCATGAGTGCTTCCACTAAAGAAACATGGCGGTACGCTGGCAAGGAAATTGTCATACCTACTTGGCTGATGGCTCCCAGCAGTCATTTGTGTGGTAGTTAGAAGTGATGCCTGGGTCCACCTGGACATGAACTCTAGTGTCATTCCCCTTAGAGACTGAGTTATGTAACTCACCTCAGGGAAGTATTGCCATTAATTTTGTTGGGATTTTAGGAGGCCATGCATGAGAGTCACCCTTGGAAACTGAGATCTAAGCCAATGGTGGCTTTCCTAAGAGCATTGGGAATTTCAGCCAGGATATCACATGATTTTATTCTTATAGACTTGGCAGCCATAGTTGAGAGTCAAAACACACATGGACCTAACATTGTAGACCTCATGGGCCTGGCTTCATGTGTCATTTTGGCCACTCATTGGGAAGCCTTGCCTCTGCGAGTTCTTCAGAGCATTTCTTGAAATGTGCTACCTCAAAATTTAATGGTTCCTGAATGAATTGAAACCCACAGTTTCTCCAACTTCATTCTTGTAAAATGGCTAGATAAATACCATGAAATTTTTAAAATTCCCATCACCAGGTGGCACTGGAGAAACTTTGGATGTCCTGTTGTTGATCATGAGTATACCAGAGAGTGCCTTGATTGACTGGGTTTCATGAAAATGGTGTAGAACAGAGATGCCAGTATGTTGGAGCGTGCTGAGTAGTGGGCACAGAGCTGTGGTGTGCAGGTGTGTGATAAAATATCTGTGGTCGGGCCATGTGGATCTGCCATTGACTTCCAAATGGATGGTGGCTGACATGGTGGAGACAGGAATCACTTATATGTCTGAAACCTCTCCATAAACGGCATCTTGTTATATGGAGATGTTTCAGGGCAATGTTCAGTATCAAGTTGCTATGGTCAAGGGGGCAATCTATGTGGGATAGAAGCCTGGTTGGTGCATTCTCCTGCAGACCCTTACCCACCACATGTGACAGGACTCTCTCCAGCACTGTGTCCCAGTTGAACTCCTTGCATTTCGTGAAGCAAATACCAAACTCCCAGTGCAACAGCAAGAAAGTCCATGAAAAGTGGAGGATGACCTAATGACTTCATAATCCACATGCGGAGACAATTAGCTTTCAATGGCCACAGTTTACTTACAAAGAGAGAAGTCAGCACTGCTGCCTCATGTTCTTTGGAAAATAAGAAACAATGTCCTCCAGGTCAAATAGATGCAGACCCAGCTTTGATGGTTTCATTAGAATGGAAGCAAAAGCTCCTGACAACAACATATATGTCAAGTGCCCATCCTCAGAGGCAGTTTCTCAAAAAGTCTTTAGGCCAGCAGAGCTCCATGTTTGTTCAGTGTTTACCTTTTAGACCAGGACGCAAGAAATCACCACTGATTCCAATTAAAATCAAATTAAAACAAGCTTATTATTTTCACCACCCTGGTGCCTCTCCCTCCCAAAATGGCGAAAACAAGAGAGAAACCCCACCTTTCTTACAACCCAGCTTTATAGCCCAGGAAGTTACACAAAAGGGGGGTTACAGATAACAGAACTCTGAAAAGCATCACACTAATGGTAGTTTACATTTTTTTTTTCCTGGCACAAACAGCAGAATTTATGGGGACCATTAGAGCCTCAGAGAGTGTCATCTGACCAGGGAAGGCCAATATTTATGAGGTGTCAACAAAGTTTCAGAGAGGGCTGTTATCTGGTCAGAGAGCCAGCCACGGGTGAGTTCAAGGCACGGGCAGGCATTCCAAAAAGGTTCGGAATTGGCTGTAATTCATAGTTAAGAAAAATTATCCTTTCTTGGCTTTGTGGCAAAATGGCTCCAAACTTTAATAAAAGATCAGGTTGGGTCTATCATTCCTCCCTTTTCTAATGTGTCCCTTTCATATCTTTCATACGGTAGGTGAAGAGCACTGAGGGAATTTTATTCTCTGATGTAACAGTCTCCCTATTTTTTGAAATCACCCAAAACCGGTCTCCCTGATTTTACCTGACTTAATTAATTACCTATATTGATAGTCTATTTATTTTTGGCTCCACTGTTGTAAGAAGAGAGGCATCACTCATTTTGGCTTCTTCTGAGCTGAGAGAGGGTCACGTGAGGGGGAACGGCATGAGGGACATGAGTTGCCTTTTAGAGGTCAGTTCGGTTTGAAGTCTCATTGGGGAAGAACAGGTTGTAAAGTCATCTGGGGATGGTTTCTTCTATGAGAGAAACAAAAAAACATGAGTCCTGAATAAATGTTGCAGCAGCTAGAACATGTCACTGTACAGAAGTTCCCTCACCAGTCTTTAATATCCCCAGTTATCAGGACTGTCAACTTAATACTTAACATTTAGTGTTACAGTTGTCCCTCCCCATAAGATACAGTTTAATAATTTAATGTCATCTGATCCTGCAAAATCATTTTAGTAGAATGACCTCTGTGACTAATAGAAAAACCTTTAATTCTGTTACTCAGTGCTGGATAATCGTACTAGCCAACACCAAGACTAACCATGGAGGTTAGAAATATCTGAGACCTTAAACTAAAAACTTCTGCCTCTGGCAGCTCCTCTTGATAGTGTCTTTTTATAGTTATCAGGCATTCCTGTCTGAGAATCCTTCTTGTAGCCTCCAGTCTTACTTATTTTGGGAGGCTAATATAAAGTGTATACATTAAAATATTATTATTATTATTATTATTATTATTATTTAAAATGTCCAGGAATGGCTGTATTTCTCTTTCAACTGTCTTTGCTAAGTGTTTAAGATGAAAAAGTCAAACTGACTTTTGTTTCTATCTATTGTTAACAGTCAGCTGAGCTTTTATGGTTTTCATTCCTGGGGAAACTTGAGAGCAGCTTCTCAGTTCTGCTAGTGCCATTTGGGCTAGGTGGGTCCAGGTCTTCCTTGACCATGTGGCTTCCCTCGGCAGCATCAGGGATGTCTCCCTTCTCTGATGACTCTCCTCTTCTTAGCAAATGCACTGATTGGCTTTCTGTTCTCCAGTGGTCTCATTAATCCCCCTGATGGGGAGGTTATATGGCCCAGAGTTGAAAAGCTCTTTAGAGAAGTCCCCTGTTCCCTGGATTCAGACTGACTCAGAGGGCAAGAGCCAAATATTAGTTTTCTTGTCCCTTTTCATTTAACTTTAATTTTAAATCCTAATCTTAAATATCCAGCAAATAAATTTTAACTGCCTTATGTTTAGAGTACTGGGCTTTAATGTCTATAACTTTATAATTATTTATCTTTTTATTAATTGGGATCTGTGTTATTCTGTCTGTCTTGTAGGTGATGACTTATTATCTTAAATTAACCCATGTTGTGTTCTTAAAGCAACACTTCTGTAAAACACTAACAGAGAATCTTTAGATCACTTATAAGAAAATTACAAAATAAATTTTTTTAACAAGAGTAAATATACTTAGTTTGCATAATAGCTACCCTGAATTTTTTGCTTAGTTATAAATTATATCCCCTGTTATAGATCCTAGTAATCTTGACAGAAAAAAAACAACTTTTGAACAAAACTTTAAATGAAACATAATCTAACCTATTGCTTTCATAGTCATTCTCACATGTAGTAAGATGGGACACAGAGCCTTATCTCAGGTAAGGCAGGTCTCTTTATAAATCTTAAGGGTTTTAGTTCTAAAGCTGGTCTTTTTTTTAATATCATTTTACAAAGTTTACATAAATTTTTTTTAGGTCACATGAACATTAGCTAACACCATATGATATCACATTTAAAACATGAATTAAAGAAAGGCTGAAAGTTTTTAACCTTTACATAGATTAGGCTCTCATTAACTTAAAAATACATTTAAATTGTTCCCAATGTAAAAAGTAACATAAAACTTTACTTATCTTCATGATAACAGATAAATAAATTCCCAATATATATTTTTACCATACAACTTAAGAACGCCAGCATGATATAATGCTCTTTTAAGTTTCTACCTTACAGACTTGTACATGGAAGATATGA
Organism: Callospermophilus lateralis; assembly: GCF_048772815.1. NCBI lineage: Eukaryota > Metazoa > Chordata > Mammalia > Rodentia > Sciuridae > Callospermophilus > Callospermophilus lateralis. The sequence continues at coordinate 17,630,822 of NC_135316.1, read as the reverse complement.
GCACATTAATAGCATCATAATTACATTGATGTTTCCACATTAACCAAGTTTAGCTTTTAAAGTAATGGCAGTACAGTTCTCTAAAATAACAGTTCTTATTTAATCAGTTGTTTAATTTTTATGGTTGCTAGCTCTAGAAAAAATAAAACTTAATAAACACAATGTTATGGGTAAACTTATGTTTTAAGAAATTTTTGTCTCTTTAACACATGACTGATTTTTACAATCTTATACAGACTTTAGTACAAACTTCTACAGACCTTAGTTAATCAATCAGATATCTAACAAAAGTACTCATGAATGAGTAATCTCATATCAAATTTAATTTACTTATTTATCAAAATATTAGAAAAATGTATTGAAGATTGTAAACCATTTTTTTTTGTTGAAGGAAAAGTCCTACAACCAAGTCATATTAGATATTTTGTAAACATTAATATTTTATTAGATATCTGAACACCTAGAAAAACTTGTAAGCTTAAATTTAAAGACATTTATTTTTATCTGTTTATCCAATTTAAATTGAACCATTTAAATCACGTGAATTAAGGATCAATGGATCCACTTTTTAAAATTTGTTTTTATGAGCGTTTTTTTAATGAGCATTCTTTATATATGTAAATTTTTGTATCATATATTTGATATATGGATATATGTATATATAGACATACAACACATAACAGAAGTGTGCACACATAAAAATAGTAATGGCCTTATATCTTTTCACAGATGAAATCTGCATTGCAATGTTTCAAAAACTCCACAGTTGGTCAAAGATAGAACTGATCAGAAAAACATTAACTTAGGTCTGTAGGATCAAAATCATGAGCTAAAAAAACAAAATAAAGTTTCTAAGGAAAAAAATAAGAGTCCTAGAAAAAATGACTGGCCAGTAATTAGTAAAAACCATACAATTTGCCTTTTTTTTTCTGCTTAGGCCTCAGATCACTCTCCTACTGAGCTTGCAGGCTTCTTTTATTTGCATTTCAAAATAAGTCCTGAATGAGGTCAGGAAGGAGCAGGAAAAAACTGCTATTCAGAACAGACACATCAGGCCTAAGGCATTTTAACCATAATTTTCAGGTTAGGATGTTGAAAATTATGAAACAAGTTTAAGATACAATTCACAAAATTTTATATCTTTACATCTTGTTTTGTCAACAGATACCATAAAATGATTTACTATCTTTGTCCAAATTAATGCACTGGTACACACAGTGACATTTTCCCAGGTTACCCAATTCAAAATAGGTGAAATAAAAGACTGAATGATTGGGAAGTTACTTGCCAACTTGGAAGTGGAGTTCTTTAGTTTTCCATCCTAAGAATTTAAGTTCTCTGGCATAAATTATCTGAAATCATAAACTAAACAATTACCTAAACCCGACTTTTACCTGCAAGATTGTGCAATGCTTCAAAAACCCATTCAGATACCAGATTGTTACAATAAAACATCATCATTTAGACACACATTCAGCTAAGATCATTCCCAAGAAACAATTTAAAATATCAACACATTATTGCACATGTCTTAAAGGGCCAGAAACAAAGACACAAGACAGACAGATGGGAGCTCCAGACTATGGCTGACAGACAGAAGCCTTTAAAACAGAGCAGATAAGAGAAACATCTCCTACACCAGTGGCACCATAGAAGTCCCCACAAGGGGACCACATGTTTTTACAGAGGGGCAACCTGAAATGTAAAATCAAGGGTCTCCATGGTAACTTTACTGAATTTAGTATCCCCTTTTTCTTTTTCTCTTTTTTAAGAAGACAGACGTTACATAATGCTTACAGTGCAGGGAAGGAAGGAGGGAATTCCCTGAAGTAACAGGGCTTCGGCAGTTGCTAGAAGTCCCTCGGTCCCTCCTTTTACTTACAGGATTAGCTCCTCTGGTTTGGTTCCACCCCAACCATGCTCCATCTCCTAACATATCAGTAGTCAGCTCTCAAAAAGTTCCGGGGCGGGGGCGGTGTGGTTTATCAAAATTTGAAACTTAAAGTTCAATTCCTGACCTTGAAGCCAATTAATGCCAATTTAATAATGAGGACAGGGTTTTTGAGAAAAAGAAAAAGGGAGGTTTATTGCTTTGCTAACAAAGGAGAAACACAGGGGACTCTGCCCAAAGGTTGTGACTCTTTTGATCTGGAGGTACAAGTGGTTTTAAAGGAGTTTCACTTGTTAACCTGTGAGATACTCAGTTTTTAGCTCTGCAGCAGGCATTGCCCTGTGCAGTGGGTGTGCTCCAGGCAGCCAGCCAGGGGCTTCTCATATCCTGCTTAACAAAGGGAGGTAAAGTTCATCGCAGTTCCTTAAAACACAGTGCAAAAAGGTGTCACGCTTACTTGCTTTATTACCCATTTTCAGGTCCAATATCTTTAAGTTTTTACCACAGAAATCACACTACAAAACGCACAAAAACAAACAAACAAAAAACATATAGAACACAGAACAAAACAGAAAAATAAGAAAAAGAAAAACAGAAACCCGGCACCAAAAAAAAAAAAAAAAAGCAGAGGAGCATGGCAATGTCTTGCTAAAGCTCCTGGGTAGGACCGCGTGCGTGCCCATCCGCACCTCTCTACCCATCCAGAAGAATTCCCTACATAACAGAACAAAGGACAGTATGATTCTCGTTACTGTCCCAGACAGGAGTATATGTGAGCCTCCCCAGGCCTCCTCTCAGTCATCAGAAGAGATCTCCCTTAACCAGATATCAGATGTTATAAAGGTGCCACTTACCTATGGAGGCCTCCTCCACCAGGTGCTTGCTAATAGTTATAGTCCAGTGGTTCATTGCAGTGCTCCCTGGACCAAAGTCTCACTTTAAGTCGTTGAAACATCTCAAGTTGCACATCCCCTAGAGTGGCTCTGTAGCCGGGAGCCCTGGAGGGAAGGCCAGCTTCAGAATTTCCAACAGTCTGGTCTTGTGATCTGTACGGGCAGGATCATCTTGCTGGGGAACTGCAAAATGTTAGACCAGGATGAAAGTAAAGACCACTGACTCCAATTAAAATCAAATTAAGGCAAGTTTATTATTTCATCCGGCCGGCCTGCCTCTCCCTCACAATACGGCGGGAACAAGACAGCAACCCCACCTTTCCTACAGCACAGCTATATAGCCCAGAAAGTTAAACAAAAGGGGGATTACAGGTAACAGAACTTTGACAAGCATCACACTAAATGTAGTTTACTTTTTATTTTTTTTTGCTGGCCCCAACATCAGAAATAATGATGACCATTAGACCTCAGAGAGGGTCGTTGTCTGGCCAGGGAAGGCCAAAAATTATGATGTGTCACTAAACTTTCAGAGAGGGCTGCTATCAGGTCAGAGAGATAGGCATGGGTGAGTTCAAGGCACAGGTAGACATTCCAAACGGGTTCAGAAATTGCAGTAAGTTATAGTAAACCCAAAATTAGCTTTTCATGGCTTTGTGGCAAGATGGCTAACAATTTTAATAAAAGATCAGGTTGGGTCTATCAACCCTGTCCCTTACTTTTGGAAACTCCTCTTCCACCTCCAAGTTTGTGAACTCCTGAGGATTTTCCAGATATGTATTCACAGATTTTCTAACTCTTCTCCTCTAATTGTGTCTTACTTGTGGGGAAGGCAATGTCAAGTCATCGTTCTGGATGAGAGTGGGAAGATTTTTGTATAGCACATATTTGCATACACATTGGATTCCTTATCTAATTTTTCATTCAAAATACTGAAACCCTGACACTAACCCATACCCTACTAGACTCTGACTACTAATCCTAATATGATGGAGAAACATAACCCAAACAGAATAGAAATACAATCAGTTCAGAGGAGGCATGGTGTATAGTTGGACTTTCATTTTGCATGATAAAGGGTTGGTGTTATAAATCTAGTCAATTTTTAATTGAAATAGTTCACCATGTGTTTTTAAAGTTAACAAATATGTGAATTCCTGTCTTGCTTTCTCTGTAGCCTATTCAGCACATGTATTTTTGCATGCACATACAGAATCCTACCTATTATCACACGTACATTCTTGTGAGGTGGCTGACTTGCCAGATACAAATTGTGAGAAGAGATCACTCCTCCTAAACACAGTTGGAACTGAAAATTCAATCTATGGGTGAGGTTCCTAGTTTAACAAAATTATAAATAAATTCATGTTTAGTAAAATAAATAGTTTGGGTCTGTGGATGATATATATTTAATGATGAATTTCAATTGGCATATATATTGCTACTTTTTAATGTCTGTGTGGGTGTTTTGTGTATATATATATATATATATATATATATATATATATATATATATATAAAATCTCCAGATATTTCAAAATATGAAATATATGTGTCTTATTATACACTCCCTAAATTCATTCATGTTCATGAATTTGGATTTATAATCAACTTTTACAAGATTATTATCAGAAATATGCATCCACCTGAAATACATATTTGTTTCCTAGTACTGAAAACTAACTTCGGTGAATGGTGCATCCAAATCCTAATATTTCTACAGTAACTTACCCAGTTTAATATCAATGTAAGTAGATTCCTATGATACTAAATGTTTATTTTGATGTTCATTTTTATTCAACACTGGTACATTACTAATTCTTCAGTTTATGCACATAATAGGATATATATTTATCAACAAGTTCACAAATTTATAGGCATTTGTCTCTCTATCAATCACTTCCTGCTTCAGAACACATGTATTCCTCCAGGTTTCCTGGCTGGACTTTTCATGAGACTTCTTTCCAAAGACAGTATTTTGATTTCTATAATCATTTTGAAACAAAACTCACACACTCTTCATGATAAACCATTACCCTAATATTACCATTAGATGTATAATGGGTTGGAATGAATGATTGTATATCAATATAAGATTTCCTGTATATTTTCAGATATCAATTCAATCCTTTATTTAAAGTTGGAAGTACTTATATTATTTATTCACAGAATGGTCTATTCATGCATTATCTCTATATTGATAGACAAACGTACACCTCTTTGTATCCCCAATACTAATTTATATGTCTTCAAAATATTGCACCCAGAAATGGTGGAAGAAATACTCATGTCACCTGATCTACATATACATTTTATCACAGTAATATTTTGGACAAAACTACAAAGATCAAACTTATGTTTTTACGAAAGCCTAAATGGAAAGTGAGCATGGATTATGAAAAACATCTATTGCTCTCAAATGTCAATCTTATTGGTGACTACATATTTCTTTCTTCCTAAGATTATATATTCAAATTCAAGGCTGTTGAAAATGTCTAATGCTATCACTCACTTTATAATTGGCCTGATTTCCTAAAGTCTCTATTGATATCTGCTTTCCTACATATTTTCCCCAGTTCAACATTGTGACAGATTCTTCACATGTGCTAACATTTACATTCACTCTCTACCTGAAACCCTATTGCTAAAGAACTTTTGGTACAAATCCTAACCTCACTCTTCTTTGTAAACCTATTGAGTATTTCCTAATCCTATTGACTATCTCTTTTTGACTGGATGTTCTCTTCTACATTCAATCATCCAAGGTACAAGGACCTATGCCATTGTATATCGATTTATTGGAGACATTTTTGCAGAACATAATTCAAAGCTAAGTATCCCAATCAAGGGCCCCATGCCCTTCTGGTCTCCAAAGCTTACCTAGATTTCTGTTTACCTACTTATATTTCACCTATATATTCTAATAAATATCACAGGTCCAGAATACCATTATTCATCCTGAAGAATGATTCCTATTTCAGGTGTATGAATATTTCTGAGAATAATCTTGTGAAAAATTGATTATAAATCTAAATATATGAACATGGATGAATTTATGGAGTGTATATAAGACACATATATTTCATATTTTGAAAAATCTGGAGAGTGTGTATATATATATATATATATATATATATATATATATATATACACAAAACACACACACAGACATTAAAAAGTAGCAATACATATGCTAATCGATATTCATCATGAAATATATAACATTCACATATGCAAAAATATTTATTTTACTGAACATGGATTTATGTATAATGTTTTCAACTAGGAAGCTCACCCATAAGTTGAATTTTCAGTTTCAACAGCGGTTAGGAGGAGTGATCTCTTCTCAGAAGTTGTATCTGCCAAGTCAGACAACACACAAAAATTAACCTGTGATACCAGTTAGGATTCTATATGTTCTTATAAATACACATGTGCTGAGTAGTCTATAGAGAAAGGGAGACAGTAATTCACATATTTGATAATTTTAAAAACACATGGAGAACTATTTTAAGCAAAAATTGACTAGATTTATAACACCAACCCTTTATCATGCAAAAGGCAAGTCCAAATATACACCATGCCTCCACTGAACTGCTTGTATTTCTATTATGTTTCGGTTATTTTTCTCCATCATATTAGGATTAGTAGTCAGAGTCTAGTAGGGTAGAAGGAGTGATCTCTTCTCACAATTTGAATCTGCCAAGTCAGACAACACACAAAAATTAACCTGTGATACCAGGTAGGATTCTATATGTGCATAAAAAAATACATGTGCTAAATAGTCTATACAGAAAGGGAGACAGGAATTTACATATTTGTTAATTTAAAAACACATGGAAAATTATTTTAAACAACAATTTACTAGATTTATAACACCTACCCTTTATCATGCAAAAGGCAAATCCAAATATATACCATGCGTCCACTGAAATGCTTGTATTTCTTTTCTGTTTGGGTTTTTTTTCTCCATCATATTAGTAGTGGTAGTCTAGTAGGATTAGTAGTGAGAGTCTAGTAGGGTACAGGTTAGTGTCATGGTTTCAGTATTTTGATTGCAAAATAGGAAAATGAATTCAATGTGTATGCAAATATGTGCCACAGAATAATATTCCCGCTCTCATCCAGAACAATGCCATGACATTACCTTCGCCCCAATAAGACACAGTTAGAGGAGAAGAGTTAGAAAATCTGTGAATACATATCTGGAATGGAAGATGCTCAGGAGTTCACAACCTTGGATTTGGTAGAGGAGTTTCCAAAGTAAGGATCAGGGTAAACACTCCACAAACATGGAGCTCTTCTTGTCTAAAGACTTCTTGAGAGACGGCCTCTGAGATTTGGCCCTTGAAATATATGTTCTTCTCAGGAGCTTTATATTCATTTGTAGTGAGACCATCAAAGCTGGGTCTGCATCTATGTGACCTGGAGGACATGGTTTCTTATTTTATAATGAACATGAGGGAGCAGTTGCTGAATTCTCTCTTTGTAGGTAAACTGTGACCACTGGGGGCTAAGTGTCTCCTCGTGTGGACTGTGAAGCCATTTGGTCATCCTCCACTTTCTGTGGTGTTTCTTGCTGCTTCACTGGGAGTATGGTATTTACTTCACAAAATACAATGAGTTCAACTGGGACAAAGTGCTAGAGGGAGTTCTGTCAGGTGTGGTAGGTCAGGGTCTGCAGGAAAATGCACCAACAAGTCTTCTATTTCACGTAGCTTGTACCCTTGACCATAGCAACCTTATTCTTAAAATTTCCCTTAAACCTCTCCATATAACAAGATGCCTTTACATATAAGGGTCCATTGGCTACACTATGTCAGCCACAAGCCATTTGGAAGTCAATGGAAGATCCACATGACCCCACCACAGATGTTTTATCACATACCTGCACACCACTGCTCTAGGCCAACTACTCAGCAGACTCCAACTTACTGGCATCTCTGTTCTACACCATTTTCAAGAAACCCAGTCAATCAAGGCACTGTCTGGTACACTCATGATCAGAAACAGGACATCCAAATATTCTCCAGTGCCACCTGGTCATTGGAATTTCAAATATATCATGGTATTTATCTAGAATTAGGAAGTTAGAAGGTAGGATTAAAAAGAAGAGTGAGTAAAGGATTTGGACAAAATGTTCTGCGTTTCCAATTTGAGGCCTACTGTCATGCGTGGTTGAATCTCATGCTTCTCCTCCTAAAATCCCAACACAATTCATGGCAATACATCTCTAAGGTCATTTCCAAAACTCCATTTAGAAGGGGAATCACACCAGAGTTCAAGCCCAGGTGGACCCAGTCATCTCTTTCAACCACCGCACAAATGACCACATTTAAAACCGAAACACTCCCACATGGCCCTCATCTTCTTCCATATAGACACTCATCATAACCTCTGGCTGGAGGTTTCCATGAGGGGTGCAGCGCAAGACAGTGTCCACAATAAGCTCCCTTGCCCCTCATTTGCCTAAAGTCAGGGTGGCCTGGACACCCTTCCTGTGAACCAGGAGTGATCAAATAGGCCTTCAATTAATACTGCTCTGCTTCTCCAATTTGAGGCCTACTGACTGTAGGGTTTAGATTCTTTATGTGAATTGGAGTCATGAGACAACACAAGCACCTCTGGGCTGCCCTCTGCAGGGCTTTGAAGAACACATTTGAGTGAGTCTAGGAGTTGGACCAAATGTTCTTTAGCAATACAGTTTTGGTGAGAGAGTGAATGTAAATGTCAGCACATTTGAAGAGACATTCCCAATGATGAACTGGAGAAAAGGTGTTTGAAAGCAGATATCAATGGAGACATTAGAAAATCAGGCAAAGTACAAAGTGAGTGGTAGGATAAGACATTTTTAACAGGGTTATGGTTCAATATATTATCTTAGGAAGAAACAGATATGCAGTCACCAATAGGAATGATATTTGAGAGCATTAGGGAACCAGGACATGGATGTTGTTAGTAATACATGCTCAAATTTAATTTAGGCTTTGGTACAATCATAAGTGTGACACTTGCATTTTGTGTCAGGAATATTACTGTGATGAAATGTATATGTATATCAGGTGACTATAGTATTTCTTCCACCATTTCTGAAAGCAATATTTTAAAGACTTATAAATTAGTATTGGGGATACATTTAGGTGTACCCTGTGTGTATGAATATAGAGATGATGCCTTAATAGACCATACTGTGAATAAATAATATAACTGGTTCCAATTTTAATAATAGATTGAATTGATATCTGAAAATATATAAGAAATTTTATGTTCATATACAATAATTCATTCCAACAAGTTATACATCAAATGGTAATAATAGGGTTACGGTGTATCATGATGGGTGTGTGAGTTTGCTTCAAAAGTGATTATGGAAATCGAAAATAATGTGTTTGCAAAGATGTCTCATGAAAAAAAACTGTCAAGAAACCTGGAGGAATACATGTGTTCTGAAGCAGGAAGTGATTGAAAGTGAAACAAATGCCTATAAATTTGATAACTTGTGGAAGAAATATATATCCTATGATGTGCATAAAATCAAGAAAAAGTAATGTACCAGTGTTGAATAAAAATGAACGTCAAAATAGACATCATGGAACATAGGAATCTACTTGCATTGATGTTAAACTGGGTAATTTACTGTAGAAATATTAGTATTTGTATGCACCATTCACTGAATTTAGTTTTCAGTACTAGGAAACAAATATGTAGTTCAGGTGGATGAATATTTCTGAGAATAATCTTGTAAAAAGTTGATTAGAAATCCAAATATATGAACATTAATGAATTTAGGGAGTGTATAATAAGATGCATATTTTTCACGTTTTGAAAAATATATAGAGTATATATATATATATATATATATATATATATATATATATATATATATACACACACACACAAAACCCACACAGAGACATTAAAAAGTAGCAATATATATGACAATCAAAATTCATCGTGATATATATATCGTCCAAAGATCCAAAAAATATTTATATTACTGAACATGAATTTATGTATAATGCTGTTCAACTAGGAAGCTCCCCCATAGGTTGAATTTTCAGTTCCAACAGCGATTAGGAGGAGTGATCTTTTCTCACAATTTGTATCTGCCAAGCTGGCCACCTCACAAGTGTATACGTGTGATACCAGCTAGGATTCTATATGTGCATATACAAAAGCATGTGCTGAATAGGCTACAGATAAACGGAGACAGGGATTCACCTATTTGTTAACTTTAAAAACACACTGAGAACTACTTCAATTAAAAATTGACTAGATTTATAACTCCTACCCTATATATTGCAAAAGGCAAGCCCAACAATACACCACTCCTCCTCTGAACTGCTTTTATTTCTATTCTGTTAGAGTTATTTTTCTCAATCATATTAGGATAAGCAGTCAGAGTCTAGTAGGGTATGGGTTAGTGTCAGGGATTCAGTATTTCGAATGGAAAATTGGAAAATTAATCCAAAGTGTATGCAAATATGTGGTACACCAAAATCTTCTTACTCTCATCCAGAACAATGCATTGTCATTACCTCCACCACAAGTAATACATAATGAGAAGAGTTAGAAAATCTGTGAATACATATCTGGAATGGAATATCCTCAGGAGTTCAAAACCTTGGAGGTGTTAGAGGAGTTACCCAAAGTAAGGGACAGGGTAAACTTTCCAAAAACATGGAGCTCTGGTGTCCTAAAGACTTCTTGAGAAACTGCCTATGAGGTTGGGCACTTGAAATATATGTTTTTGTAAGGAGCTTTAGGTTTCTCTCTAGTGAGCCCATCAAAGCTGCGTCTGCATCTATGTGACCTGGAGGGCATGGTTTCTTATTTTCCAATGAACATGAGGCAGCAGTGCTGATTTCTCTCTTTGTAGGTAAATTGTGGCCAATGTGGGCTAAGTGTCTCCCCATGTGGACTGTGAATCCATTTGGTCATCCTCCAATTTTCAAGGTGTTTCTTGTTGCTGCACTGGGAGTTTGGTGTTTGCTTCATGATATACAAGGAGTTCAACTGGGACACAGTGCTGGAGGGAGTTTTGTCACGTGTGGTGGGTCAGGGTTCTCAGGAGAATGCACAAACCAGGCTTCTATCCCTCATAGCTTGCCCTCTTGTCAATAGCAACCTGGTTCTGAACATTGCCCTGAAACCTCTCCATATAACCATATGTTTTTACATAGAACATTCTGCTGGTTGCACCATGTCAGTCACAAGCCATTTGGAAGCCAATGGCAGATCCACATTGGCCCACACAGATGTTTTATCATACACCTTCCCACCTCTGTTCTAGGCCCTCCACTCAGCAGGCTCCAACTTACTGGTATCGCTGTTCTACATCATTTTTATGAATCCCTGTCAATCAAGGCACTGCCTGATACACTCATGATCAGACGTAGGACATCCAAAGGTTCCCCAGTGCGACCTGGTCATGGGAAATTCAAAAATTTCATGGTATTTATCTGGGCATTTTTTCAAGATTGAAGTTGGAAGCACTGTGGGTTTCAATTTATTCTGGAACCATTAAATGGTGAGGAAGCTCATTTCAATGAAAGCTTTGGAGAACACTAACAGGCAAGGATTTCCAAAGAGTGGCAAAAAAGTCACATGAAGCCAGGCTCATCGAGTTCTACACTGTGAGGTCCATGTTTGTTTTGATTCTCAACTATGGCTGCCATGTCTTTAAGAATATAATCATGTATTATCCTGGCTGAGATTGCCAGTGCTCTGTGGAAAGGCACCCTGGGCCTATATCTCAGTTTCCAAAGGCGACTCTCATGCATGGACTCCTAAAATCCCAACACAATTAATGGCAATACTTCTCTGAGGTGAGTTTCAGAACTCAGTCTCTATGGGGAATCACACCAGAGTTCAAGCCAAGGTGGACCAAGTCATCTCTTCCAACCACCACACAAATGAACACAATTGAAACCAAAACACTCCCACATGGCCCTCATTTTCTTCCATATAGACACTCATCATAACTCTTGCTAGAGGTTTCCATGAGGGGCACAGTCCAATACAGTGTCCAAAATAAGCTCCCTTGCCCCTCATTTGCCTAATGTTCGAGTGTCCTGACACCCTTCCTGCGAACCAGGAGTGATCCAAAAGGCCTGCATTTGATACTGCTCCGCTTCTCCAATTTGAGGCCTACTGATTGTGGGGTTTAGATTTTTTATGTGTATTTGAGTCATGAGAAAACGCAAGCCGCAATGGGCTAGTCTCTGCAGAGCTTTGAAGAACTCATTTGATCCAAAGGATCCCTATTCTCACTTGATGAAGATCAGGAACCTTACAGAGAAAGGCGAGAGACTTCATCCACAATGACTGCTCTTTTTGCCATTTTGGTTTTGGATGCACACATGGGATCTTTCTTTACATCCATCAGGTGCTGACAATCTAAGTCACAGACTCACACACGGCCAAGAGCCTGATTCAGACACATCCCTTTCCAAAGCAATTAAGCAAAGAGCCACAGGTGATGCCCATTCATTTCCATTTGAATACTGTTTTCTTCAGGCTTCACAAAGGGTTGGCATGAGGCAAAGACCTTCCTGACTTTCAGGGCAAAAGAAGATTTTATAAGCAAAAGGCCCAAAGCAGGGTTTCTCCACTGAGAGGTTAGTAGTCACACTGATATCTACGTTTTCTGAGATGCTCACCATTCCCTTCAGCTATTCAGTACATAACCATGTGACAGAGCTTGGAGGTGGTACATATCTTGGACACAAAACCATGAGCCTATTCTGGAGAGTGGCCAGAATTCAAGAAGAAAACAGGAACTTAGGAAGATAGCAGATGTTGGCCATTGATAAGGCAAGCCCTGGTCCATTCATTAATTCATCAGGATAAATGCTGGGAAGCATTCTAGTAGACAGGACACATCCATTGATGCATTCTTTTTTCTAATGTCTACAACCACGGACACAGTGAGGTAAACAGATATAGAATCACATGCCTTGTTAAACGACTTAGTAGAAACAGTTCACTGCAAATTAAACAAATTGCCACTCCTACCTATTCTCAGAACATGAGACAAAACCACAAACCCACACCGACACCCACAATTTCATCTCCTTTCCCCAAGTAGGTCTGTGACTATCCAGAGTGTCCTCTGACTGCTGGGCCATACTATGTTCCCCCAAAATGGCCTGTCCTTTCTCAGATCTGGTCTCCTTGGCCAACTTTGTGAAGTAGTCAGAAGCCAGCAGAGAGAGTCTACCTGCTTTCTCAGGAAAGGCCCCTCTCAGAGCTTTCCTGGCATTTCGCCATCCTCACATCAGTAGGTACCCAGAAAGACTGACTCTGTCCTTGGTAAAACCAAACAAGTGATCACACTGTGACTGGGACTGGGACTGGCTCTGGATGCCTGGCTTCTTGGATCCCAAGTTAAGAGAGTTCCATCACCAAGGAAGTGAGGTGAGGTCACTTCCTTCAGGAACTGAATGAGGTCACTGCCTTTGCAACCACTTTGTCCTAACAGTTGCTTCCATACTTTCTCTGACACTTTTACAAGTTAGATTGGTATATCAACCATAGGAACCAGGGAACAGCTCTCCACACAGGCCTTGTTTGGTCCATCTTGTCTACATTAAGAAGAGAGAGGCTGAATGAGACACAACCCTTCATCCTGACCAGGTTGTTTGCCATGGAAGATGACTTTTACTCTCCCAGGTCCTTCATAGCTGCCTACATGTTCTCCAGGGATCATTTCTGCATGGACCTTTCAGGTTTTCAGCAGGTGGACGATCCACTACATTTCTGTATTGTAAGACCAACTCTGTCCCTGCTGTTCTGCAATGTTAGATTGAGGGAACAGTGTATGGTTAGGGTTAATAACATGTTTGATTTGGGGTAGGAATCATTCTGATGGATGAATAATGGTATTGGGAACCTGCGATATGTATGAGAATATATAGGTGAAATATATGTATGAAAACAGAAATCAAGGTAAAATTTGAAGCCCAGAAGAGCATTGGGCCCTTGATTGGGATACTTAGCTTTGAATTAGGTTCTGCACAGATGTGTCAGATTAATCAATATACAATGACATTGGACCTTGTACCTTGGATGATTGAGTGTTGAAGGGAACATCCAGTCAAAAACGGATAGTCGGTAGTGAAAGGTTAATAAAATAGGTACTTGTCACTTCCTGGGAAGAATGTTGTGTTTATTCCGAGCATAATGGAGTTGTAAAAAAATTATGATTAAATTAAAAAGACACCTTGAAGAGCGTCAATGAGAGAGTGAGAGGACAAAAAAGGGTGGTTTGAGTCTTGGTTCACGTAGTCCCCCTGTTTGACTACTTTTTAACCACCCTGGCCTGTCCAAAATAATCTCCATAATATTGCTAACTATAAAACCCTCTTTGCTCAACCGTGTATTTATTTTCTCCAAGCTCAAATTGGAGAAGTTAAACTTATGGTAATACCCCACTAGAAGACATAGAATGTGACACCCCCCAATGATCACTTTTATGATTAAAAGTAGATAGAAGAAGAAGTGAGGAATGAAAGGTTAATAAAATAGGTACTTGTCACTTTTTTTCTGTATGCTTAACAAAACACTGTTGAAATCTTGAGAACTGTTTGCTAATCTTGTTTCCAGAATGTCGTGTCCCCAACTGCTAAACTGCAGAATGTACTTCTTCACACGGTTGAACGCAAACCGCCCACTCGCCCTTACCCATCAATAAACTTCGCTCCCTGCGCTCCCCAAGGAAAGTATATAAGCTCTGCTTAAGCTCTTCTCAGGGCACTCTGCTCTATTCATGTTAGCTCTGATCCCCCACATGCTGGACCCCCAATAAACCCTTTGCTGTTGCATGAGATAGGCATTTTTCAAGGATGAAGTTGGAGGCACTGTGGGTTTCAATTCATTCAGGAACCATTAAATGGTGAGGAAGCTCATTTCAATGAAATCTCTGGAGAACGCTCACAGGCAAGTCTTCCCAAAGAGTGGCCAAAAGGTCACATGAAGCCAGGCACATTGAACTCTACAATGTGAGGTCCATTTGTGTTTTGACTCTCCACTATGGCTGCCAAGTTTTTCATAATAAAATCAAGTGATATCCTGCCTGAGATTCCCAGTGCTCTGTGGAAAACCAACCTGGGACTAGATTTCAAATTCCAAGGGTGAATCTCATGCGTGGCCTCCTAAAATCCCAACACAATTCATGGCAATACTTCTCTGAGGTCAGTTCCAGAACTCAGTCTATAAGGGGAATTACCCAAGAGTTCAAGCCCTGGTGGACCCACTCATCTCTTCCAACTGCCACAAAAATGACCACAATTATAGCCAAAACATTCCCACATGGCCCTCATTTTCTTCCATATAGACACTGATCATAATTTCTGGCTAGAGGTTTCCATGAGTGACGCAGCTCAAGACAGTGTCCAATATAAGCTCCCTTGCCCCTCATTTGCCTAAAGTCAGTGTGGCCTGGACACCCTTCCTGTGAACCAGGAGTGATCAAATAGGCCTGCCATTATTACTGCTCCGCTTCTACTATTTGAGGCCTACTGACTGTCCGGTATAGATTCTTTATGTGGTTTGTATTCATGAGAAAACGCTAGCACATCTGCAGGGCTTTGAAGAACTCATTTGACCCAAGGGTCCATATTCACACTTGATGGAGGTCAGGAACCTAACAGAGGAAGGTGAGAGACTTCATCCACAATGACTGATTTTTTGAATTTTGGTTATGGATGCACACATGGGATCTTTCTTTAGATCCATCAGGTGCTGACAATCTAAGCCCCAGCTTCACACAGGGCCAAGAGGCTGATTCAGACACATCTCTTTCCAATTAAGCAAAGAGCCACAGGTGATCCCCATTCATTTCCATTTGAATACTGTTTTCTTCAGGCTTCACAAAGGGGTGGCCTGAGACAAAGTCTTTCCTTGCATTCAGGGCAACAGAAAAATAGGTAAGCAAAAGGCCCAAAGCAGGGTTTCCCCACTGAGATTTTCCTGGTCACCCTGATATCTGAGTTTTCTGAGATGCTCATCATTCCCTTCAGCTATCCAGTACATGGCCATGTGACAAAGCTTGGAGGTGGTACATATCTTGGACACAAAACCATGAGCCTATTCTGGAGAGTGTCCAGAATTCAGGAAGAAAACAGGAATTTAGGAAGATAGTAGGTTTTGCCCATTGATAAGTCTAGCCGCAGTCCATTCATAAATTGGCAGTATGAATGCTGGGAAGCTTTCTACTAGACAGAACACACCCATTGATGCATTCTTTTTCTAATACTACAACCACGGACAGAGTGGGATACACAGTAATAGAAACACTCACCTTGTCAGAGAACATACTAGAAACAGTCTTCTCCAAACCAAACAAATTGCCTTTGCTACCTATTCTCAGAACATGAGACAAAACCACAAACTCACACCCACACTCAAAAAGGCACCTCTTTCCCCAAAGTAGGTCTGTGACTACCCGGAGTGTCCTCTGACGGGTGGGCCATACTATATTTTCCCGAAGTGGACTGTGCTGTCTCTGTTCTGGTCTCCTTGGCCAAATCTGTGAAGTTGTCAGAAGCCATTGGTGAGCCACTACCTGCTTTCTCAGTAAAGGGCCCTCTTCTTAGCTTTTCTGGCATTTGGCCATCCTCACATCACTGGGTACCAAGAAAGACTGACTCTGTCCTTGGTTAACCCAAACAAGTGAGACCACTGGGACTGGGACTGGGACTGGCTGTGGTTGCCTGACTTCCTGAATCCCAAATTTAGAGAGTTCCATCACCAAGAAAGTTATGTGAGGTAACTTCCTTCAGGAAGTTAATGAAGTCACTGCCTTGGCAACCACTTTGTCCTAACAGTTGCTTCCAAGGGTCCCATGAGGTGCAGGGTACCCCTACTTCCTGTGACATTTTCACAAGTTAGAATGGTATTTCACCATAGGCACCCGGGAACAGCTCTCCACTCAGGCCTGGTTTGGTCCATCTTCTCTACATTAAGATGAAAGAGGCTGATTCAGACACATCCTTTCATTCTGACCAGGTTGTTTACCATGGAAGTTGTCTTTTCCTCATTCAGGTCCCTCATAGCTGCCTACAACTTCTCCAGGGATCATTTCTGCATGGACCTTTGAGGTTCTCAGCAGGTGGAATATCCCCTACACTCCTGTATTGTAAGACCAACTCTGTCCCTGCTTTTCTGTAAAGTTAGATTGAGGGAACAGTGTATGGTTAGGGTAATAACAGGTTAAATTTGGGTTAGGAATCATTCTGTGTGATGAATAATGGTATTGGGAACCTGTAATATTTACAAGAATATATAGGTGAAATATAAGTATGAATACAGAAGTCTGGGTAAGATTTGAAGCCCAGAAGAGCATTGGGCCCTTGATTGGGATACTTAGCTTTAAAATACCTTCTGCACAGATGTCTCAGATAAATTGATAAACAATGGCATAGGACCTTGTAAATTGGATGATTGAATGTAGAAGAAACCATCCACTCAAAAAGGGTAGTCGGTAGGATTAGAAAGATAGTCAGTAGGTTTAGGAAGAAGAGTGAGTATAGGATTTGGACCAAAAGTTCTTTAACAATAGGGTTTCCGGTAGAGAATGAATGTAAATGTCAGCACATGTGTAGAGTCAGTCACAATGATGAACTGGGGAAAATATATAGGGAAGGAGATATGAATAGAGACATTAAGAAATCAGGCAATGTATAAATTGAGTGATAGGATTAGACATGTTCAACAGGGTAGAGGTTGAATACACAATCTTAGGAAGAAACAAATATTTAGCACCAATACGATTGACATTTGAGAGCATTAGGCAATCTGGACTTGGTTGTTTTTAATAATCCATGCTCACTTTCCATTTAGGCTTTGGTACAATCATAAGTGTGAACTTTGCATTTTGTGTCCAGAATATTAGTGTGATAATGTGTATATGTAGATCAGGTGACATGAGTATTTCTTCCACTAATTCTGTTGGCAATATTTTGATGTTGTATAAATTAGTATTGGGTGTTCAAATAGGTATACCCTGTGTCTACGAAAATAGATAAAATGAATGAATAGACCATACTGTGAATAAATAATATAACTGGTTCCAACATTAAATAATGGATTGAATTGATATCTGAAAATATACAGGAAATCTTATATTTATATACATACATTCATTACAACCATTTATACATCTAATGGTAATATTAGGGTTATGGTTTGTCATGAAGAGTGTGTGAGTTTTGCTTCAAAAGTGATTATTGAAACCTAAAATTAAAAGACGTCTCATGAAAATCCAGTCAAAAAACATGTAGGAATACATGTGTACTGAAGCAGGAAGTGAAAGAAAGTGAAACAAATGCCTATAAATTTGCAAACTTGTGAATGAAACATATATTTTATGATGTGCATAAACTGAAGAAATAGTCATGTAACAGTGTTGAATAAAAATGAACGTCAAAATACACATCATGTACCATAGTAATCTACTTGCATTGATGTTAAAGTGGGTCAGTTACTGTAGAAAAATTAGGACTTCTATGCACCATTCACTGAATTTAGATTTCAGCACTAGGAAACAATATATATTTGAGGTGGATGAATATTTCTGAGAATAATTTTGTGAACATTTGATTATAAATCCACATACATGAATATGAATGCATTTAGGGATTTTATAATAAGATACATATATTTTATATGCTGAAAAATCTGGAGAGTATATATATATATATATATACACACACACACACGCAAATGCACAGATATTAAATGGTAGCAATATATATGCCAATCGAAATTCATCATGAAATATATATCATCCACAGATCCAAAAATATTCATTTTACTGAACATGGATTTATGTATTACCCTGTTCAACTAGGAAGCTCACCCATAGTTCTAATTTTCAATTCCAAAAACGTTTAGGAGTAGTGATCTCTTTTCACAATTTGTATCTGCCAAGTCAGCCACCATACAAAAATGTACATGTGATACCAGGTAGGATTCTATATATGCATACAAAAATACATGTGCTGAATAGGATACAGATACAGGGAGACAGGTATTCACATATGTGTTAACTTTAAAACACACGGAGAACTATTTCAATTTAATATTGACTAGATTAATAACACCTACCCTTTATCATACAAAAGGTAAATCCAGCTATACACCATGCCTCCTCCGAACTGCTTGTATTTCTATTCTCTTTCGTTTATTTTTCTCCATCAATTTATGATTGCCACAGTCTGGCTGGGCACAATTCAGGAGCCACTTGTCAAAAGAAACTAACTTTATTTTTAGAACCACACAGGCCAAAAAAATAGCTCCTCGGGAAATACCCTCAGAGCACAACTGCCACCACCAGCTTCCCACAAGCTCTCAACCTCTCCACTCCTCCTGCTCTTGAGTTCAATTGGCTGGGTCACTTGGGCAGAGCCAAAAAAGTCCCCCAATGAGCAGCTTGGTTGTTTGAAAGGGTGGGGAAACAGCCCAATGGGCATCACCGCAGAGTAGCCAATCAGCTAGATGTTGCTGGGGCCACTGTGAGCCAACCATCAGCTGGCAGTCTGAAAGTTTCCTTTGGCCCCTCGGGCTGTGGCTCTCAACATCTCCCCCTCTCTGTTTAAACAACAAGCATGTGGCTTAGGGACCATGCCTGCCTTAGGTTGTCCAATAGTACATATGGTCCTTACCCATTATCGAATGAGCTGACCTCAAGGTGTCAGCCTCCAGTCTTAGGTTGGTACCATTGCAATTGGATCTTACCCGTCACTAACTACAGGTCCAGTATACAGCCACACCTGTGGAGAGGTCTTTGTACCAGTGGGGGGGTGAGGTTCTTTGTCTCATCTCTGTTGGCCCCCAAATTTTAGCTGAACGACCATGAAAAGCAGAAGGGACGAAGATACACCAAGCCAATTGAGGGCTCCTTTTGGAAAAATTATACCACCGATGACATCATCAGCAAAAATACCCCAACACTACCACAAGTCAATGCACCAACATATTGTTCAAAATGCATGCAGGTGAGTTCAGAATGCATACAAGTGATACATATTCCAGGCAAGTTCTGCAAGCAGTTCAGTGATGGCTTTTTCAGAAGCTGTAGATTGGTTTTATCTTTGTCTTCACAGGCACTGGGGTGAAGATAGGAATTCTGGCAACAATGCCTAAAGAAAAAAATTATGTAACATTCCAGAAGGCACTAAAAGAAAACAATTTTCTTAACAATTTACATTGTCTTGAAGAGAATTATTAAATATAATGAAAAGGAAAGGTGAAAGAAAGCAAACAGATCTGTTAACCTCCCTTTTTGTTCACATTTTAAAACAATCCTCAACAGGTGTTTACCCAATTTAAATTAAAATATTTACAACACGTGAATAAAAAAAAAAAATATTTGGATCCATTTTTTCATGAGCGCTCATCACATATGATATATGGTTATGTACATTCAAACATATAACACAAAACACAAGTGTGCACACATAATATAATACATACAACACATAACATAATATTAAAGGCTTTATAACTTTTTACATGTGAAATTTCCATTGCAAAGTCTAAAAACTGTATAGTCCAAAAATAGAACTGATCAGCAAAACATTAACCTAGGTCTGTATGAGCTCAAAAAACAAAAGAGAACTTCATGATATGGGAAAGGGCAATAATAAAATAGATACTGAAAAAAAACATCCTGTTTCTGTCACAGATGTAAGAATAGCCAATCTGGAGTTCTGGATATCAGCTGTAATTGATTTGAGCCAAATCATCTTCTTTTGGGTCTGTAGAAATCTCTTTAGTTAATCTCTCTGGAATCCAAATCAGCTCCTGTTCTCCCTGTGGAAACACACAAACAGACCCACGACTCCAGACAATTACTGGGTCAGGACCTTTCCATTGTCCTGTTAGAATATCCTTCCAAAGTACCTTGGGCTTATGTACATTTTTTTGGACATATATGCCTTTCTGCAGCACTAAGTTCTGATGAATCCAAATTTACAAAGTTTAGAGTAAAAAGGGTTATTTTAAGTTTATCTTTGGAAAACATATACCCCTTCCCAATTCCTTCTTTTTGCTTTAGTAAGTACGTTTTAATAGTTTGATGTGCTCTTTCAACTATACCTTGTCCCTGCTGATTGTATGGGACTCCTGTTATATGAGTGATGCCAAATGATGAGCAAAATTGTTTACAAGAGGTAGAAGTATAACCAGGGGCATTATCTGTTTTTAACTGTTTTGGAACGCCCACAGTGGCAAAATTTTGTAAGCAATGAGCTATAACATCTTTAGTTTTTTTCTCTGACAAGAAGGGAGCCCATCAAAAATCCAGAAGAAGTATCAACTGTAACATGCAAATATTTTAATTTTCCAAATTCTGGCAAGTTTGTGACGTTTATCTGCCAAATATGGTTAGGTATCAATCCTCTAGGATTGACTCGAAGATTAACGTGTGGTAAAAAGGTCACACAATTTTGACATTGTTTTATTATTTGTCTAGCTTTTTCCTTAGTTATTTTAAAGCACTTTGTAAACTATTAGCATTGACATGGAACTTTTTATGAAAATTTGTAGCTTCTTCTACTATAGAGAAAATATGTATGTCATGTGTAGTTTTATCTGCTAAATCATTGTCCAAACTAAGGGCTCCAGGCAATCCTGAATGTGTTCTGATATTTCCTATAAAGAACAGATCCTTTTCTGTCCAAGATTAGACTTTGTATAGTGGAAAGCAAAGAGAAAACAGTAGAGGAAGGGGAAATACTACCAGCATTTTCAAGGGATACTACAGCATTAACTATATTCTGACTATCGGAAAATAAATTAATTACAGAATCTTTAAATATCACAAATGCTGGGAGCCATCAGCCAAGTAGGTATGACAAATTCCTTGCCAGCTTACTCCCATGCTGTCTAGTGGAAGGACTTCTGAAAGGTGACCTTGCTCAAGGACCAGGGCAGGATCCGTGTTTAGGGTGTTCCCCCTTTAGAATAGGGTGGTTTAGCATAATAGGATATTAGGGTGTTCCCCCTTTAGAATAGGGCATATCCTGCTGTTGAGTTCCTCTTGAGTGCTTAGGGTCAGACAGTATATTTTGGGAGACAGAAGCCCATGTGGAGTGGATTTGGGCAGAGTGGATTTGGGCAGAGTGTTGGATTTGGGCAGAGAAGTGGATTTTGGGAGAAGTGGATTTGGGCAGAGAACGTGGATTTCCCCAGAACGTGTTTGTAGACGGCCGGTGTGAGTTCGGGAATAAAGAATTGCTGTTTGAATCTACAAGCTGTGTGGAGACTCGTGATTTGTGCCCAGCCAGAGACTGCGGCATTTGGTGGCTCGTACGCGGAATGCCTGAAGCTTGGGGTAAGTGAAATTGCTCGCCCCTGAGGGAAGGCGAGAGAATGGGTGACCATATCAAAAAACAATGTGTTCTCCTTTTGATTTATTTTGTTTTTTTTTTCAAGCTGCCTATCCCTAGAAATTTCCCAGGCAAACTGGAAAAAATGGTTGACTAAAGGTTTGAAGTTTGTGGGCCCTGAGGAAGAGAAAATTGATACAAGGATCTTTTATTCTGTTTTTGTTTCATTCAGTTTCGGTTTCGTTTTGTGTTATCTTATGTGGGTTGCGTTATCTTTATAGTAGATTAAAACAAACTGAAAAGATGTTAAGAAAATTGTTAGAGGTTCAGAACATGAAGAAAGACATTTTAGATCAAGCCAAAAAGAAGGTCTCTCGAGCTAGTCAGACAGAGGAAGAAAATTTAAAGGAAAAGGGGTTGTTAGAAAAAAGGCCACAACAGCAGGCTGTTACTAACTCCGTTTTATCACAAAAGGGTTTAATTCAACCAACAGCCCCATCGATAGAGACAGCTGAGTGGCCCTCAAACCCCGTAGTTGATAATTGGGATCCTGAGACAGGACCTCGAAGATTAGCATGCCCTGTACTTGAGCAGGCAGGAGGGCAGCGAATTCACCATGCTTTAGATTTTAAAACAGTGAAGCAGTTAAAGGAGGCTGTAACAACCTATGGTCCCCAAGCTCCCTTCACGGTAAGCATGGTCGAGTCCATTACTAACTTGGACATGACGCCAGCAGATTGGGCTAGCATGTGTAAATCTGTGCTAAATGGAGGACAATATTTGTTATGGAAGTTTGCCAGTGAGGAATTTTGCGCAGAGACAGCTAGGCGAAATACAGCAGCCGGTTACCCTCAAAGAAATCTAGAGATGTTGCTAGGGAAAGGACCTTATGAGGGTCAGCGGCAACAAATTGAATATGATCCTGCTATATATGCACAAATTGCTACAGATGCAGTTAGGGCATGGAAGACTTTACAAGGACATGGAGATTTACAAGGTCAGCTATCTAAGGTAATACAGAGAGCTAATGAACCTTACGCTGACTTTGTAGATAGGCTAATTCAAACGGCTGCCAAAATTTTTGGGGATACTGAACAAGCAATGCCATTAATAAAACAACTGGCTTATGACCAAGCAAATCGTTGCTGCAGAGAGGTTATTAGACCATGGAGACATGAAGATTGAAACACATATATTAAATTATGTAGAGATATTAATGAACAAGGGCAAGTCTTGGCAGCTGCAGTACAACAGGCTTTAGATGCCAGGCCAAAAACATGCTATGATTGTGAACAAACAGGACATTTTAAAAGGAGTTGCCCCATAGGAGGAGGATTTAACAATACTAGGTATCAAAGAAATAGAATACCGGGTATTTGCCCACGATGCCGTAGAGGGAGACATTGGGCTAATGAATGCCATTCTCAAACTACCATAGAGGGTACTCCCTTATCAAAAAACGGACAAGGACCAAGTATTTACCCATGATATCGTGGAGAAAGGAATCAGGCTCCATTGCCAAAAAAAGGACAAGGGGGCCCAATGCTCCGGGGCCCACAACCACAAATATACGGGGCAGTGGAGGAACCCAGCAACACCATCAGAGTAGTGCCCAGGACACATTGTCCATTAAATCCCTCATTAGACAAACCCGAGGGAGCGCAGGGTTGGACATCTGTGCCTCTTCCAGAGCAGTACTAACTCCAGAGATGGAAGTTGAAATCATTCCCACAGGAATAAAAGGACCTTTTCCCTAAGGGACAGTAGGCTTATTATTGGGACGTAGTTCATTTTTATTAAAAGGACTTATGATAAGTCCTGGGGTAATTGATCCCGATTATGTAGGTGAAATAAAAATTATAGCTAGTTCTCCAAGAGGTATATCAGTAATTTCACCTGGAGATAGAATAGCACAGTTGTTAATAATACCCAGCCTACATAATAAATTTCTTAGTCATAGTGTAAAAAGAGGTTCCAGGGGATTAGGCTCCACAGGTGTAGATTGGGCTGTGGTGTCTTTAAATTTAGATTCTCGCCCAATGTTAAAACTAAATATTCAAGGACACGACTTTAATGGGCTACTGGACACAGGTGCAGACCTTAGCATCATATCTAGTAAGGAATGGCCAAAACATTGGTCATTACAACAAGCTACTCAAACGCTTCGAGGCCTAGGAGTGGCTACTAATCCCCATAGAAGTGCAATGATATTAGATTGGATGGATCCTGAAGGATGTGAGGGAACTATACAGCCCTATGTATTGGATCATCTTCCTATAAATTTATGGGGACGAGATGTCCTAGATCGATTAGGTTTGACGTTAAGAAATAACATCAATCCTAATGCACCCACTACTAGGGCTAGACAAGGTTTTAGGAAAGAAAAAATATTAGGAAAACAAGGACAAGGTATAGCAGCACCAATTCAAATAGATCAAGGAACAGACAGACATGGGTTGGATTTTTAGAATGGGCCACTGAGACAATAAAAATTACTTGGAAATCAGAAAGACCAGTGTGGGTTCCTCAGTGGCCCCTGACTAAAGAAAAGATACAAGTAGCCCATGATCTGGTCAAACAACAATTAGTGGAAGGACATATACAACCTTCCATATCTCCCCATAATACTCCCATTTTTGTCATTAAAAAGAAATCTGGTAAATGGAGATTATTGCAAGATTTAAGAGCCATTAATAATGAGATGGTTATTATGGGACCTGCTCAATCAGGAATTCCTCAATTGTCTGCTTTGCCAAAAACCTGGTCTGTTTTAGCCATAGATATTAAAGATTGTTTTTTTCAATTCCAATTCATCCCGAGGATAGTCCACGTTTTGCATTTACTATCCCTGCATTAAATAATGAAGGTCCTGATCAGAGATATGAATGGAATGTACTCCCTCAAGGGATGGCTAACAGTCCAACTATGTGTCAAATATATGTTAATAAAGCAATCCAGCCACTTAGAAGTCAAAATCGTGAACTACAAATATTTCACTATCTGGATGATGTATTATTGGCACATAAAGATTAAAACATATTGCTGGCATGTTGTGCCACACTTACAAACTTATTAAAAAATTATAATCTAGAGATAGCAATAGATAAAGTACAATTAAATTTTCCAATTAATTATTTAGGAGTTCTATTATCCTCAACCATGGTCCGTCCACCAAAAACTCAAATACGAGTAGATCAACTCAAGTCACTTAACGACTTTCAAAAGTTATTGGGAGACATAAATTGGATAAGGTCTTATCTAGGCATACCAACAGGAGAGTTGGGACCTTTATTTGATATTCTAAAAGGTCCATCAGATCCAAACTCACCTCGCATGTTAACTCCTAAAGCAAGAAAGGCATTAAAAATTATTGAAACATATATGGAAAATATACATTTGGATATAATTGATATAAGTTTGCCTTTATTATTTATTGTACTACCAACAAAAAATATTGCTACAGGAGTATTTTGGCAAGAAGGTCCATTATTGTGGATACATTTATCTTATTCTCCTAACACTATTCTTACTAGGTATCCTGAGGCTGTAGGACAATTAATACTCAAAGGAATAAAAGCAGCGAAGGGAGTGTTTGGAATTTCTCCCAATAAAATTATTACTCCATATACTATGGATCAAATTGATGAGTTAGCTAATGACTTAAATACTTGGGCAATAATCATGTGTAAATCTAATGTTTCATTTGATAATCACTACAATCTAATCCTTTGTTGTCTTTTTGGTGTAAGCATCCTGTAGTTTTTCCAAAAATGACAAGAAAAACCCCTATCATGAATGCTCCAAATATATTCACTGATGGGTCAAATAATGGTACAGCAGCAGTAGTTACCCCTGATCAAACTTTTACATTTTTAGTACCCAAACAATCAGCTCAAAAGGTAGAGCTTAATGCAGTATTACAAGCCTTTTTAATGTTTAAAGATTCTGTATTTTATTTATTTTCTAATAGTCAGTATGTAGTTAATGCTATAGTATCTCTTGAAGATGCTGGTAGGATTTCCCCTTCTTCTACTGTTTTCTCTTTGTTTTCCACTATACAAAGTCTAATCTGGGACAGAAAAGATCCATTCTTTATAGGACATATTAGAGCACATACAGGATTGCCTGGAGCCCTTAGTTTGGGCAATGATTTAGCAGATAAAACTACACATGACATACATATTTTCTCTACACTAGAAGAAGCTACGAATTTTCATAACAAATTGCATGTTAATGCTAATACTTTACAAAAGCATTTTAAAATAACTAAGGAACAAGCCAGACATATAATAAAACAATGTCAAAATTGTGTGGCCTTTTTACCACAAGTTAATCTTGGAGTCAATCCTAGAGAACTGATACCTAACCATATTTGGCAGATGGACGTCACACACTTGCCATAATTTGGAAAATTAAAATATTTACATGTTAAAGTTGATACTTCTTCCGGATTTTTGATGGACTCCCTTCATGCCGGAGAAAAAACTAAAGATGTTATAGCTCATTGCTTACAAAATTTTGCCACTGTGGGCGTTCCTAAACAGTTAAAAACTGATAATGGTCCTGGCAATACCTCTACCTTTTTTAAACAATTTTGCTCATCATTTGGTATTACTCGTATAACAGGAATTCCATACAATCCACAGGGACAAGGCATAGTTGAAAGAGCTCATCAAACTATTAATACGTACTTATTAAAGCAAAAAGAGGGAATTGGAAAGGGGTATATATCCCCCAATGATAAACTTAAAATAACGCTTTTTACTCTAAACTTTTTAAATTTGGATTCATCAGGAATTAGTGCTGCGGAAAGGCATATGTATCCAAAAAATGTGCATAAGCCTAAAGTTCTTTGGAAAGATATTCTAACAGGACAATGGAAAGGTCCTGACCCAGTAATTGTTTGGAGTCGGGGCTCTGTTTGTGTGTTTCCACAGGGAGAACAGCAGCCGATTTGGATTCCAGAAAGACTAACCAAAACGATTTCTACAGATCGAAAAGAAGATGATTTGACTCAAATCCATAACAGCTGATATCCAGAACTCCAGCTTGGCCATTCTTACATCTGCGACAGTGATTAACCAGGATGCTTTTTTCAATATCTATTTTATTATTGCATTTTTCCACATCATAAGGCTCTATTTTTATTTTTTGAGCTCATACAAACCTAGGTTAATGTTTTTTTTTTTTTTCTTGATCAGTTTTATTTTTTGACTATAGAGTTTTTAAACATTGCAATGGAGATTTCACCTAGGTAAAGCTACAAGGCCTTTATTATTATCTAATGTGTTGTACGTTTGTTTGCACATTTGTGTTTTGTGTTGTATGTCTGTGTGTGCGTATTTCATATATGAGGAGCGCTCATGAGAAAATGGATCCGAATTATTATTTTTTTTAATTCACGTGATTTAAACAGCTTAATTTAAATTAAGTAAACAGCTGTTAAGGATTGTTTTTAAAGGTGATTAACAGATCTGCTTGTTTACTAATTTAAATCAGGTAAACAGCTGTTAAGGATTGTTTTTTAAGGAGGTTAACAGATCTGTTTGTTTACTTTCACCTTTCCTTTTCATTATATTTAATAATTCTTTTCAGGATTATGTCTTTTTAGCTTCATTGCCAGAATTCCTGTCTTCATCCGAATGAATATAAGTCAACAAGTATGCTCAATCAAGGAGTCAACTTACTTTGGGAGGAAACAGACTTTGGGAGGAGATGGACAGATTGATAGATTTCTCCCCTTTGAACTGCTTACAGAACTTGCCTGGACTATGTAACTACGTTTAGTGCAGCAAATTGTGGTAATGCTGGCATATCTTTGCTGATAATGTCACCAGTGATCTTTGCTGATGGTGTCACCAATGATCAATTTTTCCAAAGGAACTGTCAATTGGCTTGGTGTCGTGGCATTTCTGTATCCTCCTCCCTTCTGCTAGTGATGGTCTAAAATTTTGGGGCCAATGGCTATATGCTGGACAGGTAGTCAGTGACGGGAATGATCCAATTGCAGTGGTATCAACCTAAGACAGGAGGCTGACGCCTAAAGGTCAGCTGCCTAAAGGTCAGTTTTCCGATGACGGGTAAGAACTATATGTTGAATTGGACAACCTACCAGGCACTGTCCTTAAGCCACATTAGCCTCACTCCCCCACTGGCACCAAGGCCAAATTTGGGGGCCAACAGAGGTGAGGCAAAGAACCTCACCCCCCCACTGGTGCATAGACCTATCCACAAGTATGGCTGTATGCTGGACCGGTAGTCAGCGACGGGTATGATCCAGTTGCAGTGGTATCAACCTAAGACAGGAGGCTGATGCCTAAAGGTCAGTTTTCCAATGACGGGTAAGAGCCATATGTTGAACTGGACAACTTACCAGGCACGTTCCTTAAGCCACATTACTTGTTGTTTAATTAATCAGAAGGGGGGAGATGCTGGGAGCCATCAGCCAAGTAGGTATGACAAATTCCTTGCCAGCTTACTCCCATGCTGTCTAGTGGAAGGACTTCTGAAAGGTGACCTTGCTCAAGGACCAGGGCAGGATCCGTGTTTAGGGTGTTCCCCCTTTAGAATAGGGTGGTTTAGCATAATAGGAGATTAGGGTGTTCCCCCTTTAAAATAGGGCAGTTTAGCATAATAGGAGATTAGGGTGTTCCCCCTTTAGAATAGGGCGTATCCTGCTGCTGAGTTCCTCTTGAGTGCTTAGGGTCAGACAGTATATTTTGGGAGACAGAAGCCCATGCGGAGTGGATTTGGGCAGAGTGGATTTGGGCAGAGTGTTGGATTTGGGCAGAGAAGTGGATTTTGGGAGAAGTGGATTTGGGCAGAGAACGTGGATTTCCCCAGAACGTGTTTGTAGACGGCCGGTGTGAGTTCGGGAATAAAGAATTGCTGTTTGAATCTACAAGCTGTGTGGTGACTCGTGATTTGTGGCCAGCCAGAGACTGCGGCAACAAAAGCTTGTAATACTGCATTAAGCTCTACCTTTTGAGATGATTGTTTGGGTACTAGAAATGTAAAAGTTTGATCAGGTGTAACTATTGCTGCTGTACCATTATTTGACCCATCAGTGAATATATTTGGAGCATTCATGATAGGTGTTTTTCTTGTCATTTTTGGAAAAATTACAGGATGCGATGATCAAAAAGACAATAAAGGATTAGATGATAAGTGGTTATCAAATGAAATATTAGATTTGCACATGATTATTGCCCAAGTATTTAACTCATTAGCTAACTCATCAATTTGATTCAGAGTATATGGAGTAATTATTTTATTGGGAGAAATTCCGAACACTCCCTTTGCTGCTTTTATTCCTTTCAGTATTAATTGTCCTACAGCCTCAGTATACCGAGTAAGAATAGTGTTAGGAGAATAAGATAAATGTATGCATAATAATGGACCTTCTTGCCAAAATACTCCTGTAGTAATATTTTTTGTTGGTAGTACAATAAATAATAAAGACAAACTTATATCAATTCTATCCAAATGCATATTTTCCATATATGTTTCAATAATTTTTATTGCCTTTCTTGTTTCAGGCGTTAACATGCGGGGTGAATTTGGATCTGATGGACCTTTTAGGATATCAAAAAAGGTTCCAACTCTACTGTGCGTATACCTAGATAAGGCCTTATCCAATTTATGTCTCCTAATAACTTTTGAAAGTCATTATGTGATTTGAGTTGATCTATTCGTATTTGAATTTTTGGTGGACAGACCATGGTTGAGGATAATAGAACTCCTAAATAATTAATTGGAAAATTTAATTCTACTTTATCTATTGTTATATCTAGTTTATATTTTTTAATAAGTTTTTAAGTGTGGCATAACATTCTAGCAATGTGTTTTTAGATTTGTGTGCTAATAATATATCATCCATATAGTGAAATATTCGTAGTTCAGGATTTTGATTTCTAAGTGGGTGGATTACTTTGTTAACATAAATTTGACACATAGTTGGGCGATTAGCCATCCCTTGAGGGAGTACTTTCCATTTGTATCTCTGATCAGGACCTTCATGATTCAGTGCAGGGTTAGTAAATGCAAAACATGGAGTATCCTAAGGTTGAATTGGAAATGAAAAAAAAATCTTTAATATCTATAAATAAATCATTCCAAGTTTTGGCAAAGCAGATAATTGAGGAATCCCCGATTGAGCATGTCCCATAATAAACATCTCATTATTAATTCCTCTTAAATCTTGCAATAATCTCCATTTACCAGATTACTTTTTGATGACAAAACTGGGAGTATCATGGGGAGATACAGATGGTTGTATATGTCTTCTACTAATTGTTGTTTGACCAGATCATGGGCTTCTGGTACCATTTCTTTAGTCAGGGTCCACTGAGGAACCCATACTGGTCTTTATTATTTCCGAGTAATTTTTATTGTCTTAGTGGCTCTTTCTTAAAATCCAACCCATTTCTGTCTGTTCCTTGATCTATTAGTATTGGGGCTGCTCTACCTTGATATTGTTTTTCTAATCTTTTTCCTATCCTAAAACCTTGTCTAACCATAATTGTGGGTACATTTTAATTGATGTTTTTTGTTCATTTCAAACCTAATTCATCTAGGATATCTCATCCCCATAAATTTATGGGAAGATGATCCATACATATGGCTGTATACTTCCTTCACATCCTTCAGGATCCTTCCAATCTAATACCATTGCTCTTCGATGGGGATTAGTCGCCAATCCTAGGCCTTGAAGTGTTTGAGTGGATGGTTGTAATGGCCAATATTTTGGTCATTCTGGACGAGAGATGATGCTAAGTTCTGCATCTGTATCCAGTAGCCCATTTAATTCATGTCCTTGAATATTTAGTTTTAGCATGGGGCGAGAATCTAACTTTAGAGGAAACATAGCCAAATCTACATCTGTGCAGCCTAATCCCTTGGAACCTCTTTCTACAGCACGACTGGAAAATTTATCATGTAAGCGTGGTATTATTAGTAACTGTGCTATTCTTTCTCTTGGTGAAATTACTGATATACCCTTTGGAGAACTGGCTATAATTTTTATTTCACCTTCATAATTAGGATCAATTACCCCAGGAGTTATCAAAAGTCCTTTTAGAGTAGAAGAGCTGTGTCCAAATAATAAGCCTACTGTTCCTTGGGGAAGGTTTTTTTTACCCCTGAGAGAATGATTTGAACTCCCATCTCTGGAGTTAGTACTGCTCTGACAGAGGTGCAGATGTCCAACCCTGCACTCCCTCTGGTTTGTCTGTTGAGGGATCTGATGGACAATATGTCCTTGGCACTACCCTGATGGGGTTTCTGGGTTCCTCCAGTGCTCCGTATATTTGTGGTTTTGGGCCCCAGAGCATTGGGTCCCCCTGTCCATTTTTTGGCAACGTAACCTGATGCCTTTCTCCATGATATCATGGATAAACACCTGGTCCTTGTTTGTTTTTTGTTAATGTACTACCCTCTATGGTGGTTTGAGAATGGCATTCATTAGTCCAATGTTTCCCTCTACAGCATCCTGGGCAAATACCCCATATTCTACTCCTTTGATACCTAGTTTTGTTAAGCCCTCCTCTTATGGGTCAATTCCTTTTAAAAAGTCCTGTTTGTTCACAATTGTAGCATGTTCTTGTCCTGGCATCTAAAGTCTATTTTACTGCAGCTGCCACGACTTGCCCTTGTTCTAAAGCCTGTTTTACTGCAGCTGCCATGACTTGCTCTTGTTCATTAATGTCTCTACATAATTTAATATATGGGAATTGGAGCATTTTAGAAAACTCAGATATCAGTGTGTCTTGTAAAGTCTCAGTGGAGAAAACCTACTTTGGCCCATTTGCTTACCTATTGTTAATTTGCCCAGAATGTCAGAAAGCTCTTTGTCTCAGGCCACACCTTTGTGAAGCCTGAAGCACACAGTTTTCAAATGGAAATGAATGGGCATCACCAGTGGGTATTTGCTTAATTGCTTTGGAAAGGGATGTGTCTGAATCAGCCTCTTTGACCTGTGTGAGGCTGTGGCTTAGATTCTCATCACCTGATGGATCATTCCGTGTGTGAATCCATAAAAATAATGGCCAAAAGAGCAGTCCCTGTGCATGAAGTCTCTCACCTTTCTCTGTAAGGCTCCTGACCTCCATCAAGTGAGAATAGGGATTTTTTTGTGTCAAATGAGTTCTTCAAAGCCCTGGAGAGTCTAGCACATAGGTTCTTGGGATTTCTCATGACTCCAATTCACATAAAAAAAATCTATACCTGACAGTCAGTAGGCCTCAAATTGGAGAAGCCTAGGCGTATTAAGGGCAGGCCTATTTGATCACACCTGGTTCACAGGAAGGGTGTCCAGGCCACCATGACTTTAGGCAATGAGGGGCAAGGGAGCTTATTTTGGACAATCTCTTTGACTTCGCCGCTCATGGAAACCTCCAGACAGAGCTTAGAATGAGAGTGAATATATGGAAAAAGATGAGGGCCATGTGGGAGTGTTTTGGTTTTAATTGTCATCATTTGTGTGGTAGTTGGAAGATATGACTGGGTACACCTGGGCTGAAATCTGGTGAGATTTCCCTTAGAGACTGGGTTCTGAAACTGACCTTAGAGAAGTATTATCATGAAATGTGTTGGGATTTTAGTTGGCCACGCATGAGAGTCGCCCTTGGAAACTGAGATCTAGGCCCAGGTTTGCTTTCCACAGAGCACTGGGAATCTCAGCCAGGATATCACATGGTTTTATTCTGAAAGACATGGCAGCCATAGATGAGAGTCAAAACACACATGGACCTCACATTGTAGACAGCAATAGGCCTGGGTTCATGTGACCTTTTGGCCACTCTTTGGGAAGCCTTGCCTCTGAGATTTTACCAGAGCTTTCACTCAAATAAGCTTTCTCACCATTGAATGATTCCTGAATGAATTTAAACCCACAATGCCTCCAACATCAGTCTTTAAAAATGGCTAGATAAATACCATGAAATTTTTGAAATTCCCATGACCATGAAAATGGTGTAAGAACAGAGATGCCAGTAAGTTGGGGCCTGATGAGAAGTGGGCCTAGATAAGTTGTGTGCAGGTGTGTGAGAAAATATCTGTGGTGGGGCCATGTGGATCTGCCATTGGCTTCCAAATGGCTTGTAACTGATGGGGCAGCCAACAGACCCTTTTATGTAAAGGCATCTTTTTATATGGAGAGTTTTCAGGGCAATGTTCAGAATCAGATTGCTATGGTCAAGGATGCAAGCTATGTGGGATTGAAGCCTGGGTGGTGCATTATCCTGCAGACCCTGAAACACCGCACGTGACAGAACTCCCTTTAGAACTGTGTCCCAGTTGAACTCCTTGTATTTTGTGAAGCAAATACCAAGCTCGCATTGCAGCAGCAAGAAACACCACGACAAGTGGAGGATGACCTAATGGCTTTACAGTCCACACGGAAAGAGTTAGCCCCCAGTGGCCACAGTTTACCTACAAAGAGAGAATTCAGCACTGCTGCCTCATGTTCATTAGAAAATAAGAAACCATGTCCTCCAGGTAACTTAGATACATACCCAGCTTTGATGGTCTCTCTACAAAGGAAGCTAAAGCTCCTGACAACAACAAATATTTCAAGTGCCCAAACTCAGAGGCAGTTTCTCAAGAAGTCTTTCAGTCCAGCAGAGCTCCATTTTTGTGGAGTATTTACCTGTTCCTAACTTTTGGAAACTCCTCTACCACCTTCAAGGTTGTGAACTCTTGAGCATATTTCATTCCAGATATGTATTCACAGATTTTCTAACTCTTCTCCTCTAATTGTGTTTTACTTGGGGCGAAGGTAAAGTCAAGGCATTGTTCTGGAGGAGAGTGGGAAGATTTTTGTGTAGCACATATTTACATACCCATTGGAATTATTTTCCTATTTTCCATTCAAAATACTGAATCCCTGAAACTAACCCATACCGTACTAGACTCTGACTAATAATTCTAACATGATGGAGAAAAATAACCCAAACAGAATAGAAATACAAGCAGTTCAGACAAGGCATAGTGTATAGTTGGACTTGCCTTTTGCATTATACAGGGTAGGAGTTATAAATCTAGTCAATTTTTTGTTGAAATAGTTCTCCATATGTTTTTTTATTGGTTGTTCAACATATTACAAAACTCTTGACATCTTGTATTACATATATTAGATTCAAGTGGATTATGAACTCCCATGTTTACTCCAAATACAGATTGCAGAATCACATCGGTTGCACATCCACATTTTTACATAATGCCCATTAGTATCTGTTGTATTCTGCTACCTTTCCTATCCTCTACTATCCCCCCTCCCCTCCCCTCCCCTCCCATATTCTCTCTCTACTCCATCTTCTTTAATTCATTTTCCTACTTGTTTATTTTCCCCTTCCCCTCACAATTTCTTATATATAATTTTGTAAAACATTGAGGGTCTCCCTCCATTTCCATGCAATTTCCCTTTTCTCTCCCTTTCCCTCCCACCTCATGTCTCTGATTAATGTTGATCTTTTCTTCCTGCTCTTCCTTCCTGTTCTGTTCTTAGTTGCTCTCATTATATCAAAGAAGACATTTGGAATTTGTTTTTTAGGGATTGGCTAGCTTCACAAAGCATAATAAGCTCTAATGCCATCCATTTCCCTGCAAATTCCATGATTTTGTCATTTTTTAGTGCTGCGTAATTCTCCATAGTGTATAAATGCCACATTTTTTAAATCCATTTATTTATTGAAGGGCATCTGGGTTGGTTCCACAGTCTAGCAATTGTGAATTGTGCTGCTATGAACATCGATGTGGCATTATCTCCATAGTATGCTCTTTTAAGGTCTTCAGGGAATAGACCGAGAAGGGCAATGGCTAGGTCAAATGGTGGTTCCATTCCTAGCCTTCCCAGGAATCTCCATACTGCTTTCCAAATTGGCTGCACCAGTTTGCAGTCCCACCAACAATGTACCAGAGTACCCTTTTCCCCACATCCTTGCCAGCACTTGTTGTTTGACTTCCTAATGGCTGCCAATCTTACTGGAGTGAGATGGTATCTTAGGGTGGTTTTGATTTGCATTTCTCTGAGTGCTAAAGATGGTGAGCATTTTTTCATGTACTTGTTGATTGATTGTATGTCCTCCTCTGAGAAGTGTCTGTTCAGGTCTTTGGCCCATTTTTGATTGGGTTATTTGTTATATTATTCTATAATTTTTTGAGTTCTTTGTATACTCTGGATATTAGAGCTTTATCTGAAGTGTGAGGAGTAAAAATTTTTTCCCATGATGTAGGCTCCCTATTTACCTCTATTATTGCTTCTCTTGCTGAGAAAAAACTTTTCAGTTTAAGTAAGCCCATTTGTTAATTCTTGTTATTAATTCTTGTGCTATGGGTGTCCAATTAAGGGATTTGGAGCCTGACGCCACAATATGTAGATCGAAGCCAACTATTTCTTCTATCAGACGCAGAGTCTCTGATTTGATATCTAATTCCTTGATCACTTTGACTTAATTTTTGTGCATGGCAAGAGGAGGGGATTCAGTTTAATTTTGTTGCATATGGTTTTCCAGTTTTCCCAACACCATTTGTTGAAGATGCTATCCTTCCCTCATTGCATGCTTTTAGCCCCTTTATTAAATATAAAATAGTATGTAGTTTTGTGGATTGGTCTCTGTGTCCTCTATTCTGTACCATTGTTCCACCCACCTGTTTTGGTACCAGTACCATGCTGTTTTTGTTACAATTGCTCTGTAATATAGTTTGAAATCTGGTATCGCTATACCGCCTGATTCACACTTTCTGCTTAGAATTGCTTTTGCTATTCTGGGTCTTTTATTTTTTCATATGAATTTCATGATTGCTTTCTCTATTTCTACAATAAATGTTCTTGGGATTTTGATTGGCACTGCATTAAATCTATAGAGAACTTTTGGTAATATCACCATTTTGATGATGTTAGTTCTGCTATCCATGAACAGGGAATATTTTTTCATCTTCTAAGATTTCACATTTCATCTCAAAGCCCTAGAAAAAGAAGAACAAAACAACAGCAAATGTAGCAGAAGGCAAGAAATAATTAAAATCAGACTGGAAATCAACGAAATTGAAACAAAAGAAACTATTGAAAAAAATGACAAAACTAAAAGTTGGTTCTTTGAAAAAATAAATAAGAACGACAGACCCTTATCCATGCTAACGAAGAGAAGAAGAGAGAGAACTCAAATTACTAATATACGGGATGAAAAAGGCAAGATCACAACGGATGCTACAGAAATACAGAAGACAATTAGAAATTATTTTGAAAACCTATATTCCAATAAAATAGAAGAGAGTGAAGACATCGATGAATTTTTTAAATCCTATGATTTGCCCAGACTGAGTCTGGAGGATACACACAATTTGAACAGACCAATATCAATGGATCAGATTGAAGAAGCAATCAAAAGACTACCAACCAAGAAAAGCCCAGGACCAGATGGGTATACAGCGGAGTTTTACAAAACCTTTAAAGAAGAATTAATACCAATACTTTTCAAGTTATTTCAGGAAGTGGAAAAAGAGGGAGCTTTGCCAAATTCATTCTATGAGGCCAACATCACCCTGATTCCGAAACCAGACAATGACACCTCAAAGAAAGAAAACTACAGACCAATATCTCTGATAAACCTAGATGCAAAAATCCTCAATAAAATTCTGGCGACTCGGACACAAAGACACATCAAAAAAATTGTGCGCCATGATCAAGTAGGATTAATCCCTGGGATGCAAGGATGGTTCAATATACGGAAATCAATAAATGTTATTCACCACATAAATTGACTTAAAGATAGGAACCATATAATCATCTCAAGAGATGCAGAAAAAGCATTCGACAAAGTACAGCATCCCTTTATATTCAAAACATTAGAAAAACTAGGGATAACAGGAACTTTCCTCGAAATTGTGAAAGCTATCTATGCTAAGCCTCAGGCTAGCATCATTCTGAGTGGAGAAAAATTGAAGGCATTCCCTCTAAAATCAGGAACAAGACAGGGATGCCCTCTATCACCACTTCTATTCAATATAGTTCTCAAAACACTGGCCAGAGCAATTAGACAGATGAAAGAAATTAAAGGCATAAAACTAGGAAAAGAAGAACTTAAATTATCACTGTTTGCGGATGACATGATTCTATACCTAGAAGACCCAAAAGGGTCTACAATAAAACTACTAGAACTAATAAATGAATTCAGCAAAGTGGCAGGATATAAAATCAACATGCACAAATCAAAGGCATTTCTGTATATCAGTAAAAAAACTTCTGAATCGGAAATGAGGAAAAACACTCCATTCACAATACTTTCAAAAAAAAAAATAAATAAATAAAATACTTGGGAATCAACCTAACAAAAGAGGTGAAAGACTTATACAATGAAAACTACAGAACCCAAAAGAGAGAAATAGAAGAAGATCCATGTGTTTTTAAAGGTAACAAATAGGTGAATTCCTCTCTGCCTTTCTCTGTAGCCAATTCAGCACATGTAATTTCATATGCACATATAGAATCCTACCTGTTATCACATGTACATTCTTGTGAGGTGGCTGACTTGTCAGATACAAATTGGGAGAAGAGATAACTCCTCCTAAACACATTTAGAACTGAAAATTCAACCTATGGGTGAGCTTCTTAGATGAACAACATGATAAATAAAATAATATTCAGTATAATGAATATTTTTGGATCAGTGGATGATATACATTTCATGAAGAATTTCGATTGGCATATATATTGCTACTTTTTAATGTGTGTGTGTGTGTGTGTGTGTGTGTGTGTGTATATATATATATATATATATATATATATATATATATACTCTCCGAATTTTTCAAAATATGAAATATATGTGTCTTATTGTACACTCCCTAAATTCATTCATATTCATGTATGTGGATTTATAATCAAATTTTCAAAAGATTATTCTCAGAAATATTCATCCACCTGAAATACATATTTGTTTCCTAGAACTGAAAACTAACTTCAGTGAATGGTGCATACTAATCCTGATATTTCTACAGTAACTGACCCAGTGTGACATCAATGCAAGTAGATTATTATGGAACATGATATGTATTTTGATGTTCATTTTTAGTCAACACTGGTACATTACTATTTCTTCAGTTTTTGCCCATCATAAGATATATATTTCATACACAAGTTAGCAAATTTATAGGCATTTGTTTCAATTTCAATAACTTCCTTCTTCAGAACACATGTATTCCTCCATGTTTCTTGACAAGACTTTTCATGAGACTTCTTTCTAAACACATTATTTTTGATTTCCATAATCACTTTTGAAGCAAAACTCACACACTCGTCATGATAAAATATAACCCTAATATTATCATTAGAAGTATAACTGGTTGGAATGAGTGATTGTATATCAATATAAGATTTCCTGTATATTTTCAGATATCAATTCAATCCGTTATTTAAAGTTTACCAATTATATTATTTACTCTCAGTATGGTCTATTCTTTCATTATCTCTATATTCATAGAGAGATGGTACACCTCTTTGTATTCCAAATATTCATTTATACGTCTTCAAAATATTGCTCCCAGAAATGGTGGAAGAAATACTCATGTCACCTGACCTACATATACATTTTATAACAGTAATATTCTGGAAAATAAAGCAAAGGTCACACTTATAATTGTGCCAAAGCCTACATTTAAAGTGAGCATGGATTTCTGAAAACATCCATGTCAAGGTTGCCTAATGCTCTCAAATGTCAATCCAATTGTTGACTACATATTTGTTTCTTTCTAAGATTATATATTCAAACTCAACCCTGTTGAAAATGTCTAATCCTATCACTCACTTTAAACTTTGCCTGATATCCTAATGTCTCTATTGATATCTCCTTTCCTTCATAATTTCCCAGTTCATCATTTTGTCTGTGCATTTTTGCTGACATTTACATTCACTCTGTACCTGAAACCCAATTGCTAAACAACTTTTGGTCCAAATACTATACTCTCTCTTCTTTCTGAATCTACTGACTATCTCCCAAATCCTACTGACTATCCTTTTTAGAATGGATGTTCTCTTCAACATTCAATCATCCAAGGTACAAGGTCCGATGCCATTGTGTATTGATTCATCTGAGACATCTGTGCAGGACATAATTCAAAGCTAAGTCTCCCAATCAAGGGCAAAATCTCTTTATGGGCTTCAAATCTTACTTAGATTTCTGTTTTCATACATATATTTGACCTCTATATTCTTATAAATATCGCAGGTTTTCAATACCATTATTCATCCAGCAAAATGATTCCTAACCCAAATCGAACATGTTATTTACCCAAACCATATACTGTTCCCACATTCTAACATTATAGAAGAGCAGGGACAGTGTTGGTCTTACAATAAGGAATATAGAGGATATAACACCTGCTGAAAACCTCAAAGTTCCATGCAGATATAATTCCTGGAGAAGATGTAGGCAGCTATGAAGGACCAGAGAGTGCAAAAGTCTTCTTCCATGGAAAACAGCCTTGTCTGGATGAGGGGTTGTGTCTGAATCAGCCTCTCTGTTCCTAATGTACAGAAGATGGACGAATCCAGGCCTGTGTGGAGAGCTGTTCACGGGTGCCTATGGGTGATATACCATTCTAACTTGTGAAAGTGTCACAGGAAATAGGGGCAGCATCCATCTCATGGGACCCTTGGAAGCAACTGTTAGGACAAAGTGGTTGCAAAGGCAGTGACCTCATTCAGTTCCTGAAGGAAGTGACCTCATGTCTATTCCTTGGTGATAGAACTCTCTGAACTTGCGATATAGGAAGCCAGGCACACAGAGCCAGTCCCAGTCCCAGTCACAGTGGGCTCACTTGTTTGGATATTCCAATGACAGAGACAGTCTTTTTTGGTATATACTGATGTGAGGATGGCCAAATGCCAGGAAAGCTTTGAAGACTGGCCTTTCCAGAGAAAGCAAGTAGTGGCTCACCGTGAGCTCCTGACATTTTCAGAGTTGGCCAAGGAGACCATATCTGAGACAGGACAGGCCATTTCAGAGGAAAATACTAAGGCTCACCAGTGAGAGTACACTCCGAATAGTCACAGACCTACTTGGGGAAAGGAGATGCATTTGTGGTTTTAGTTGTGTGTTTGTGGTTTTGACTCATGTTCTGAGAAAAGGTAGGAAAGGCGGTTTGTTTGGTTTGGAGTGAACTGTTTCTAGTAAGTCGTTTGACAAGGCAAGTGTTTCTATGTCTGTGTTTCCCAGTGTGTCTGTGGTTGTAGACATTAGAAAAGAGAATGCATCAATGGATGTGTCCTGTTTAGTAGAAAGCTTCCCAGCATCAATCCTGCCAAATATATAAATGGACTGTGGCTTGCCTTATCGACGGACAACACCTTCAAACTTCCAAAGTTCTTGTTTCCTTCCTGAATTCTGGCTACACTCCAGAATAGGCTCATGGTTTTCTGTCCAAGATATTTACCACCTCCAAGCTCTGTGATATGGCCATGTACTGGATAGCTGAAGGGAATGGTGAGCATCTCAGAAAACTCAGATATCAGTGCGACCAGTAAATTATCAGTGGAGAAACTCTGCTTTGGGGCTTTTGCTTGCCTATTGTTCTTTTGCCCTGAATGTCAGGAAGGACTTTGCCTCAGGCCACCCCTTTGTGAAGCCTGAAGTAACCAGTTTTTAAATGGAAATAAATGGGCATTACCTGTGGCTGTTTACTTAACTGCTTTGGAAAGGAATGTGTCTGAATCAGTCTCTTGGCCCTGTGTGAGGCTGTGGCTTAGATTCCCAACACCTGATGGATGTAAAGAAAAATCCCATGTGTGCATACAAAATCAAAATGGCAAAAATTACAGTCATGGTAGATGAAGTCTCTCGCCTTTCTCTGTAAGGTTTCTGACGTCCATCAAGTGAGAATAGGGATCCTTTGGGTCAAATGAATTCTTCAAAGCCATGCAGAGGCTAGCCCATAGGTGCTTGGGTTTTCTCTTGACTACAGTTCACATAAAGAATCTAAATGCAACAGTTAAAAGGCCTAAAATTGAAGAAGTGGAAAAGTATTAATGGCAGACCTATTTGATCACTCCTGGTTTACAGTAAGGGTGTCCAGGCCACCCTGACTTTAGGCAAATGAGGGTTAAGGGAGCTTATTTTGGACACTGACTTGGGCTGCGCCCCTTATGGAAAACTCCAGCCAAAGGATATGATGAGTGTCTATATGAAAGAAGATTAGGGCCGTGTGGAGTGTTTTGGTTTTAATTGTGGTCATTTTTGTGGTGGTTGGAAGAAATGACTGGGTCCACCTGGGCTTGAACTCTGGTGTGATTCCGCTTAGAGACTGAGTTCTAGAACTGACCTCAGAGAAGTATTGCCATGAATTGTTTTGGGAATTTAGGAAACCACGCACTGAAAGTCGCCCTTGGAAACTGAGATCTAGGCCCAGGGTGGCTTTCCACAGAGCACTGGGAATCTCAGCCAGGATATCACTTGATTGTATTCTGAAAGACATGGCAGCCATAGTTCAGAGTCAAAAAACACATGGACCTCATATTGTAGACCTCAATAGGACTGGCTTCAAGTGACCTTTTGGCCACTATTTTGGAAGCCTTGCCTTTGAGAGTACTCCAGAGCTTTCATTGAAATGTGCTTCTTCACCATTTAACGGTTCCTGAATATATTGAAACCCACAGT
This sequence comes from Callospermophilus lateralis, assembly GCF_048772815.1. NCBI lineage: Eukaryota > Metazoa > Chordata > Mammalia > Rodentia > Sciuridae > Callospermophilus > Callospermophilus lateralis. The sequence goes on along the minus strand of NC_135316.1, from coordinate 17,589,058 downwards.
GCTTGCAACATCATCCTAGAAAAATGGCTAGAAAAATACCATAAAATTTTTGAAATTCCCATGACCTGGTGGCACTGGAGAACCTTTGGATGTGCTGTTGCTGATCTTGAGTATGCCAGACAGTGCCTTGATTGACTGGGTTTCATGAAAGTGATGTAGAACAGAGATGCCAGTAATTTGGAGCCTGCTGATTAGTGGGCCTAGAACAGTGGTGGGAAGCTGTGTGATAAAACATGTGGTGGGCAATGTGGATCTGCCCTTGGCTTCCAAATGGTTGTTACTGACATGGTGCAGCCAGCAGACCCTTCTTTGTAGAGGCATCTTGTTATATTGAGAGGTTTCAGGGCAATGTTCAGAATCAGGTTGCTATGGTCAAGGGGGCAAGCTATGTGGGATAGAAGCCTGGTTGGTGCATTATCCTGCAGACCCTGACCCACCACTCCTGACAGAAATCCCTCCAGCACTGTGTCCCAGTTGATCTCCATGTATTTTGTAAAGCAAATACCAAACTCCCAGTGCAGCAGCGAGACACACCACAAAAATTGGAGGATGTCCAAATGGCTTCACAGTCCACACGGGGAGACACTTAGACCCAGTGGCCACAGGTTACTTACAAAGAGAGAATTCAGCACTGCTGCCTCATTTTCATTGGAAAAAAAGAAACAATTTCCTCCATGTCACATAGATGCAGACCCAGCTTTGATGGTCTCAGTACAAAGGAAGCTAAAGCTCCTGGCAACCACATATATTTCAAGGGCCCAACCTCAGAGGCAGTTTCTCAAGAAGTCTTTAGGCCAGCAGAACTCCATGTTTGTGGAGCGTTTACCCTGTTCCTTTCTTTTTGAAAATCATCTACCACCTCCAAGTTTTCAAAACCGTGAGCATATTCCATTCCAGATATGTATTCACTGATTTTCTAACTCTTCTCCTCTAATGGTGTTTTAGTTGGGGCGAAGGTACTGTCAAGGCATTTTTCTGTATGAGAGTGAGAGGATATTTGTGCAGCACACATTTACATACACATTGGATTCATTTTCCAATTTTCCTTTCGAAATACTGAATCCCTGACACTAACTCCTACCCTACTACACTCTGACTACTAATACTAATAAGATGGAGAAAAATAACTCAAACAGAATAAAAATACAAGCATTTCAGAGGAGGCGTGGTGTATAGTTGGACTTGCCTTTTGCATTGTATAGTGTGGGAGTTATAAATCTAGTCAACTTTTTGTTGGAGTCGTTCTCCATGTTTTTTTAAAGTTAACCAATATGTGAATTCCTGTCTCCCTTTCTCTGTAGCCTATTCACCACCTGTATTTTTATATGCAAACATAGAATCCTACCTGGGACCACACGTCCATTCATGTGAGGTGGCTGACTTGACAGATACAAATTGTAAGGGATCACTTCTCCTTAATGATGTTGGAACTGAAAATTCAAATTATGGGTGAGCTTCCTACTTGATCAAAATTATTCATAAATCCATGTTCAGTAAAATAAATATTTTTGGATCTGTCAATGATATATATTTCATTTTGAATTTTGATTGGCATATATATTGCTATTTTTAATGTCTGTGTGTGTATACACACACACATACACACACACACACATATATATATATATATATATATAGATAGATAGATAGATAGATAGATATATAGATATATACACTCTCCAGATTTTTCAAAATATGAAATATGTGTTTTATTTTACACTCACCAAATTCATTCATATTTATATATGTGAATTTATAATCAACTTTTCACAAGATTATTCTTAGAAATATTCATTCACCTGAAAAACATATTTCTTTCCTAGTACCGAAAAGTAACTTCAGTGAATGGTGCACACAAATCCTAATATTTCTACAGTACCTGACCCAGTTTAACATCAATGCAAGTAGATTCCAATTGGACATGATGTGTATTTTGACGTTCATTTTTATTCAACACTGGTAGATTACTATTTCTTTAATTTATGCACATCATAGGATATGTATTTCATCCAAAAGTTAGGAAATTTATAGGCATTTGATTCACTATCAATCACTTCCTGCTTCAGAGCACATGCATTCCTCCATGTTTCTTGACTGGTCTCTTCATGAGAAAAGGGATGGACAAGGCAAGGTAAGGCAACTAACATAGCACCGAACACAGCGAAACAGTCCTATTTGGTTGCAACCGGATTTAGAGGGCATTGCTTCTATTGTAATCATTTAATCCCCTGAACTCCAAGTTTAGATTGTTTCAGAATTTTGTTCCCAACATGTAAGGGAGGGACTCCGAAGTTCACAGTCTGCAGAAGTTCATTAAAAGCAGTTTTTGTTTCTGTTTTTTTTTCTCTGTTCTGTGCAAGTTAACATTTTAAGGACACCTGGGAGGGGCAGAGCTTTTTTCTTCTCTTTTTTTTCTCCCTGCCAGCTTTTACCAAGGAGCCCAGTTGGTAACTTCTTTATCTTAGAAATGTAGCCATCTCTGTCAAGCCCCAGCTCAAGGCCAGAGGCCTTGTTCACATATTGCCAGCATTGTGACTGACTCTTTCCAAACACATTATTTTCGATTTCCATAATCACTTTTGTAGCAAAACTAACATATCTTCATGATAAACCATAACCCTAATATTAATATTAGATGTATAAATGGTTGGAATGAATGATTGTATATCAATATAAGTTTTCTTATATATTTTCAGATATCAATTCAATCCGTTATTTAATGTGGAACCAGTTATATTATTTATTCACTTATGGTCTATTCATGCATTATCTCTATATTCATTGACACAGTGTATACCTGTGTACCCCCAATACCCATTTATATGTCTTCAAAAAATTGCTCCCAGAAATGGTGGAATAAACACTCATGTCACCAGATCTACATATACATTGTATCACAGTAATATTCTGGACACAAATGCAAACGTCACACTTATGATTGTACCAAAACCTAAATTTAAAGTGAGCATGGATTACAAAAAACATCCATGTCAAGATTGCCTAATGCTCTCAAATGTCAATCCTATTGGTGACTACATATTTGTTTCTTCCTAAGATTATATATTCTAACTCAACCCTGTTGAAAATGTCTAATCGTATCACGCACTTTATACTTTGCCTGATTTCATAATGTCTTTATTGATATCTGCTTTCCTACGTTCTTTTCCCATTTCATTCTTGTGACTGTTCACATGTGCTGACATTTACATTCACTCTCTAACCGAACCACTATTGCTAAAGAGATTTTGTTCCAAATCCTATACTCACTCTTCTTCCTAAACCTACCGAGTATCTTCTTAATCCTACCGACTATCCCCTTTTGACTGGATTTTCTCTTCTACATTCAATCATCCAAGTAATGTTCGTGCAAGCATCGGAGGAAGAGACCACCAGGAGAGTGTCTCATGCCACAGCAAGAGGTTTATTGGGGGTCCAGCATGCTGGGGCTCAGAGCTCACAAGAATAGAGCAGAGAGCCCTGAGAACAGCTTAAGCAGAGCTTATATACTTTCCTTGTAAAGGGTAGGGACGGAAATTTATTGATGGGTCAGAGCGAGTGGGCGGTTTCCGTGTAACCGGATGAGGGAATACATTCTGCAATTTGGAAGTTGGGGACAGAACAATCTGGGAACAAGGTTAGCAAACAGTTCTCAATATTTCAACAGTGTTTTGTTAAGCATACAGAAAAACAGAAAGTTCCAAGTACCTTTTTTATTAACCTTTCATTCCCCACTTCTTCTTCTGGCTAATTTTAATCATAAAAGTGATCATTGGGGGTTGTCACATTCTATGTCTGCTAGTGGGGTATTACCATAAGTTTAACTTGTCCAATTTGAGCTTGGAGAAAAGAAATTACACGGTTGAGCAAACAGGGTTTTATAGTTAGCTATAATATGGAGATTATTATTGGACAGCCCAGGGTTGATAAAAGCGTAGATAAACAGGGGGACTGTGTTAACCAAGACTCAAACCACCCTTTTGGGGCCTCTCTCTCTCGTTGACACTCTTCAAGGCATCCTTTTATTTTACTCACAGGTTTTTTTACAACTTCAGTATGTTCGGCATAAAAACAGCATTCTTACATCAATGCAGCACAAAGGCCCCCTTCTCTCATGAAGAGGAGGTCAAACCCTCGACTGTTGTGTAAAACAACTTCAGAGAGAGAGGTTAAAGATTCCTGCAAACTGTGATGGAGATTTCTAATATCTTTAAGTTTTGGTCTATTGCTGTTTCTATTTGTGTCATCTGTTGTGTACCATGGACCAGGGCAGTGGTTCCTGTGACTACCCCTGCAGCAACTCCACTTCCTAATATGATGGGTAAAGTAAGAGATATATGTTCCCAGTGGAACTGGGTTGTATGCCCCCCTGTTTGAACTTCAAATGAACCTGGGTCATTATAGAGCAATCTGGGAAACATCTTCACCATTACACAATTAATCACATCTGTTGACCATTTCATTAAAACATAAACAATGTTTAAGTATATAGAATTATACTGTTGTAATGACGGTCAAGGCAAGGCACCTAAGATAGCACAGAAGACAGGGAAACAGTCCTATTTGGTTGCAACCAGATTCAGCGGGCATTGCTTCTGTTGTAATCAATTAACTCCCTGAACCCCAAGTTTAGGTAGTTTCAGAATTTTGTACCCAACATGAAAGAGAAGGGACTAAGAAGTTCACAGTCTGCAGAACTTCAAAAAAAGAAGTTTTTTCTGTTTTTTTCTCTATGGTTTGCAAGTTACATTTTCAAGGACACCTTGGAGGGGGAGAGCTTTTTCTTCCTTTTCTTTTATCCCCCTGCAGCTGTTACCATGGAGCCCAGTTGGTAATTTAATATCTTAGAAATATAGCCATCTCTATGAAGCCCCAGCTCAAGGCCAGAGGCCTTCTTCACATATTGTGTGAAAAACTATTAAAGGGGTGTCAAGCTTAGGAGTGCTGATTTTTGCAGCCAGTAGCCAAGTAGAGCAGGGCAACAGAAAAAGAGGAATTTTATCTACACTGAACTCTTTTATAGGGACTCTTTTGCTGAAAGTCCTAAAGTCAACCATGGTGAAGACTTCTGGAGAAGTTCAGTTAAGATTTTTCTGTGGGCCTGGTACAAAGGGGGAAGACGGGGAAGGCAGAGGGTGAGAGCAGCTCCGTGGATCTGAGAATGAGGAAGGAGAGATATAAAAGTATAATGGAAAAGGGGTTTGGGATTTTCCTAGCAACAAAAACTTGAGCAGTATAACCGGTAGAGCAGAGGGGAAGACGGGAGTGAGTATCCCGAAAAGCCTGTGAGGCACTTTAAATTCTTAGTAACCTGTTTTCAGTGATGACAAAGCAACTTTAAAGGTCATTTTCATTACATCTTCGATAGGGGTCTGAGGGCTCTCCTAAGCTGGTTTGAGCTTTAGGTTAGCTGGTAAGAGGACCTGGTGGGACCCGGTGCGGGCACTGACAGAGGAAGAGAGGAGTGAGTGGGTGGATGGGTACCTCAGTACCTGCTAACTCAGCAAGTGGGCAATGCTCTGAGAACCGCTGTAGGTTTGGGTTTTTGATCTAGTAATTGGAGAAGAGAAATCAGGTTGCTGAGGTAGGACTGTCAGCAGAGAGTCTGGAGCAAAAGTCTGAGGGTGAGGAACTATTGGAGAAGCATAGTTCAGGATGTGAGCGAAAGAGGGAAAAGGCCTCCATTTAGGGGAATTTCCTTTCACCCTTTTGAGCACTTGCAGAAGTTAAAAAGGTCACACAGAATTTGAGGATCTAGAGACTCCTCTTGGGGCCATCGGTTTTAGATGTCTAAGTAGTAATATGGCCAATGCTGTGTACTGAATTTGATGAGGATTTTACATTCCACCAGGCATCCCCTGTATGCTCAAATCCCCATGACTTACAGAAGAAATCGTCTTTTCCCACACTCAGCCGTGGCAGTTTGTGGCTTTGATAGTCTGCGGGGCAAACATACTAATATAGGCTAGCCAACCTGCATCTGGCTTGCCTGTCTATACAACCATAATGTTTGTTTCCATTATTTATGGTACGGAAATGATTTAATGGAATTTTAGTGGGATCCTCTTCATCAAGGATATCCTAATAGGAAAGACCTATATCCAGCTGACAAATGTCTGGGTTGAGAGATGGCCACCAGGTCCCTAAGGGGGCTGTATGCAAGATAGACCATACTTCTTGTCTATTAGGATTTGTTATCAGCCATTGCTGCTGAAGGGGCTAATGAGTGTTAGGTCTACTGGTGGCCAAGGGGAGAGTCTATAGCCTTATCTACGTGGCGAATACACAATTTGAACGGGTTATCAGTCTTTTCCAGTTTCCAGCCAGAGTCTGGACAGGTTGCAGGCTTGAGATGAGAGGCATGGATCCAGGAAGTGATTCCGTCTACTTTTACCGCTGTAGGTGTTATAATTAGCACCTGGTATGGTCCTTTCCAGCGGGGTTCCAGGGATGACACCTGATGTACTCTTATGTAGAGGAAGTCTCTTACTTGATATCGATGTGGAGTCCCCTCGTCCCCAGGTTGGAAGGCAGTGGCCAGTTGTTTCCACAGGTATAGCTGAGTTCTTTCAAGAGATTTAAGTCTGTCAAGCAAGGGTGTGTGGAAGGGATACTTAGGTCTTAGAGTTGGGGTTAGGTCCCTTACCAGAGGAGGGGCCCCATAGAGAATTTCATAGGGGGTGATGTTACACAAAGAAACAAAGGGAGTATTTCTTTCATGAAACAGTGCATAAGGCAGGAGCATAGTCTACTCTTTTATGACGGTCTCTAAGCTTAATTTCAGTAAAGTCCACTTCCCAGAATTGTGCTGGTCTGGTTCCTGGTACGTGATTTCCTGCAGGAAGCTTGGAATGGTAAGCATTAACGAATTAACAGAACTGACAGGCTTTTGTTACCCATTCAGTTATTTCCATTCACTGTGAGTGAGTTAGTCTAAAACTCTGTTCTTGATCCTACAGGAATGGCTGCAGTTTCTTTGAACCAAGTTGATTGAGTTGATGTACATTTTTAACATAGTGTAGGGCTTTCTGAAATTGCAGGCTGGGCTCAGTGAAGTTGAGGTGTTCAGTGTCAGTGTTCTTAGATGTTATCAAAAGCTTGCTGGTGCTCAAAGGGTCCATTGGAATTGGGCATTCTCATTTAACAGCGGGTATAAAGGAGCAGCTAAGAACACAAACCCAGGTCCATAACCTGCAAAAGCCAGCAGTTCCAAGAAACTCTCTATGTTGTCTCCTGTTAAATGGGGGTGGTATCTGCACAACGTTTTGTTTCCTGGGGTCAGTGAGCCATCATTTACAGTGCCTAAGGAAATACCCCAGGAAGATTACTTCTTGCTGGCAAATTTGGGCCTTTTTGGCCAAAGCTCTATACCCGAGTTGAGCAAGCTCAGATAATAGTGCTTGGGTCACAGACTCAAAGTTTTCCTTGGTGTTGGCTGCCAGGAGCAGGACATCCACATATTGAATCAGGGTGACTTCGGGGTGTGTAGTTCTGAAGTTGTTGAGATCTCTGTGTGAGTCTAGTCCAAGTTAGTTGACAAGACATTCTGGTTTCTGGGTCTACCCAATCGAAAGCAAACAGCAACTGACTATCTTTATACAGAGGCAAGCAAATAAAGCATCTTTTAAGTACAGAACAGTATACCATTTTCACTCAGCCACAGCAAAGAGTTTATTGGGGGTCCAGCATGCTGGGTCTCAGAGCTCACTTGAATAGAGCAAAGAGCCCTGAGAACAGCTTTAACAGAGCTTATATACTTTCCTTGGACAGGGCAGGGAGGGAAATTTATTGATGGGTCAGGGCGAGTGTGCAGTTTGCGTGCAACTGGGTGAGGGAGTACATTCTGCAGTTTGGCAGTTGGGGATAGCACATTCTGGGAACAAAAATAGCAAAATGTTCTCCAGATTTCAACAGTGTTTTCTTAAGCATACAGAAAAACAGGAAGTGACAAGTGACTATTTTATTAACCTTTCACCAAAGCAAAATGGAAAGTGAGCATGGATTATTAAAAACAACCATGCCCAGGTTGCCTAATGCTCTAAAATATCAATCCTATTGATGACTATATATGTCTTTCTTCCTAAGATTATATATTCAACCTCAAACATGTTGAAAATGTCTAACCCTATCACTCACATTATACTTTGCCTGATTTCCTAATGTCTCTATTGATATCTGCTTTCCTACATATTTTTCCTAGTTCATCATTGTGACTGACTCTTCGTATGTGCTCAAATTTATGTTCACTCTCTGCCTGAAACCCTATTGCTAATGACCGTTTTGTCCAAAACCTATACTCACTCTTTTTTCAAAACCTACTGACTACCTTCCTAATCCTGCTGACTATTCCTTTTTGACTGGATGTTCTCTAGGACATTTATTCATCTAAGGTACAAGGTCCTCTGCCATTGCATATCGATTTATCTGAGACATCTGTGTAGAACATAATTCAAAGCTAAGTATCGCACTAAAGGGCCCAATTCCCTTCTGGGCTTCAAATCGTACCTAGATTTCAGGTTTTATACTTATATCTCACCTATATATTCTTGTGAATATCGCAGATTCCTAATACCATTATTTATCCCGCAGAGTGTTTCCTAACCCAAATAGAATATATTATTAACCCTAACCATACACTGTTCCCTCAATCGAACTTTACAAAAGAGCAGGGACAGAGTTGGTCTTACAATACAGGAATGTAGGGAATCTTCCACCTGCTGAGAACCTCAAAGGTTGATGCAGAAATGATCCCTGGAGAAGATGTAGGCAGCTATGAAGGACCTGAGAGAGCAAAAGTCATCTTCTATGGCAAACAACCTGGTCAGGATGAAGGTATGTGTCTGAATCACCCTCTCTCCTATTGATATAAAAAAGATGGACCAAACCAACCCTGTGTGGAGAGCTTCTCCTGGGTGTCTATGGTTGATATACCATTCTAACTTCTGAAAGTTTCACAAGAAGTAGGGGCAGCCTCCATCTCAAAGGACCCTTGGAAGCAACTGTAAGGACAAAGTGGTTGCCAAGGCAGTGACCTCATTCCCTTCCTGTAGGAATTGACCTACCTCACTTCTTTGGTGATCGAACTCTCTGAACTTGAGATCCAGGAAGCCAGGCATCCAGAGCCAGGCCAGTTCCATTCCCAGTGGGCTCACTTGTTTGGATTTACCAAGGAGAGAGTCTGTCTCTCTTGGTACCTAATGGTTTGAGGATGACCAAATGAAAGTAGAGCTCTGAAGACGGGCCTTTCCTTAGAAAGCAGGTAGTGGTCAGCACAGGCTCCATACAACTTCACAGAGATGGACAAAGAGACCAGATCTGAGACAGGACAGGGCATTTCGCGGAACATACTATGGCCCACAAGTCAGAGGACAGTCTGGATACTCACAGACTTACTTGGGGAAAGAGGTGCCTTTTTGAGTGTGGGTGTGAGTTTGTGGTTTTGTCTCATGTTCTGAGAATAGGTAGAAATGTGGTTTGTTTGGTTTAGAGTGGACTGTTTCTAGAAAGTCCTTTGACAAGGTGAGTGTTTCTGTGTCTGTGTATTCACTGTGTTCTTGGTTGTAAACATTAGAAAAAGAATGCATCAATGGATGTATCCTGTCTAGTAGAAAGCTTTCCAGCATTCATCCTGCCCATTTTAAAAAAGGACTGCTGGTTGCCTTTTCGATGGCAACACCTACTAACTTTCTACGTTCCTGTTTTCTTTCTGAATTCTGGCCAATCTCCAGAATAGGCTCATGGTTTTTTGTCCAAGATATATATACCACCTCCAAGCTCTGTGACATGGCCATGTACTGGATTGTTGAAGGGAATTACAAGCATCTCAGAAAACTCAGATATCATTGTGACTAGTATAGTCTCAGTGGAGAAACCCTGCATTGGGATTGCTTACTTATTGTGCTGTTGCTCTGAAGTCAGGAAGGTCTCTGCCTCCAGGCCACCCCTTTGTGAATCTTGAAGAAAACAGTTTTAAATGGAAATGAATGGCATCACCTGTGGATCTTTGCTTAATTGCTTTGGAAAAGGATGTTCTGAATCAGCCTGGTGGCCCTGTGTGTGGCTGTGGCTTAGATTAGCAGTGCCTGATGGATATAAAGAAAGATCCCATGTGCGCATCCAAAACCAAAATGGCAAAAAGATCAGTCATAGTGGATGAAGTCTCTCGCATTCCTCTGTAAGGTTCCTGACCTCCACCAAGTGAGAATAGGTATTCTTTGGGTCAAATGAGTTTTTCCAAGCCTTGCAAATTTACTTTGGTTTCCTAATGACTCCAAATCGCATAAGAAATCTATACCTGTCAGTCAGTAGGCCTCAAATTGGAGAAGCAGAGCAGTATTACAGGAAGAACTATTGATCAATCCTGGTTCACAGGAAGGGTGTTCAGGCCACCCTGAGGTTAGGCAAATGAGTGGCAAGGGAGCTTATTTTGGACACTCTCTTGGGCTGCGCCATTCATGGAAGCCTCTAGCCAAAGTTCATCATGAGTGTATGTATGTAAGAAGATGAGTGCCATGTGGGAGTGTTTTGGTTTTAATTGTGGTCATTTGTGTGGTGGTTGGAAGAGATGACTGGGTCCACCTGGGCTTGAACACTGGTGTGATTCCTCTCAGAGACTGAGTTCTGTAACTGACCTCAGAGATGTAATTGCTTTGGAAATGGATGTGTCTTAATCAGGCTCTTGACCCTGTTTGAGGCTGTGGCTTAGATTATCAGCAACAGACGGATCTAAGAAAAGATCCCATGTGTGCGTCCAAAACCAAAATGGCCAAAAGAGCAGTCATTGTGGATGAAGTCTCTCGCCTTCCACTGTAAGGCTCTGAAAGAATAAAACAAATTGAAATTGAAACGTAAACAACCAGGTTTTGTAAAGTTTCCAAGCTGCACTCAGAACCTAAAATTCTTGTGGTAGTTAAGACAATTCCTGAAACTGCCTATTAGATGTGTGTTGAAATCTTCCCTGACCACCTAGTTACATAACAACCCCTTCCCAGAAACCGTGCAGCTCACCACGTATACATCTCAGGGCTTCAAACAATAAATTTAAACGTATACCTCTTCTCAGGGCTGACCAATCACTCCCTGCCTGACCTTTTCCCGCCAATGAATGTGCTAATCACGTTTAAGAGTTGTTATTTGATTTTCCCGTGGTACATGATGATTTCCTAAAGGAGGCAATGATGTATGTAAATCCCTGCTCTCTCTAAAGAATGTATATAAACTCTGCTCAAGTTGTTCTCGGGGCTCTTTGATCTTTGGTCCTCTGAAGTGAGCTCTGAGCCCCAGCATGCTGGACCCCCAATAAACCCTTTGCTGATGCATGAGAAAGCCTCTTTGTTGTCTTTTCCTCTGATGTTCGCCGCACCTATTTATCTGGAGGCCCCAGGTGAGATATCCGGCAGTGGTGACCAAAGACCTCAAGGGACTCCTCTCGGGGTTAGTAAGGAGCCTCTTTCTGGTTTCAGATTTCAAGTCAGGGCATGGCAAAGTGGCTGTTGGTGAAGAGCATTATCTCTCTCCTATGGTGTGACAAACCTGTCACAGAGGCCAAGGTCACGTTTCTGGGGGACACTCCGGAAGACTAGGGAAATCAAAGAATAGTAGTTTCCTCATCTCAGTTACATTTTGCTTTAGGATTCGGTTTGCCAGCCCATCAGGTTGTGCCGGCTACTCAGTTTTGTTCATTGTCCCGAACTCATGTTGAGTTTACTGTCTGTCTTTATTGCCTAACCCATCAAGATTTACCAGTTACTCAGTTCTAATCTTTGTCTTGGAGTCATGTTAAACGTTTACTGTTTGTCTTTTTCTGTGTTGCGTTTGTGTCTTCACTGTCCCTGTTTGAGTAACTCCCATTATGGGACAAAGCACATCCTCTTCTCTGTCTCTGACCCTTGATCATTGGACTGATGTCCGCTCAAGGGCCCAGAATCTTTCTTTTCCAGTAAAACGCTGTACCTGGCAGACTCTCTGTGCTTCAGAATGGCCCATCCTCGAAGTTGGATGGCCCCCAGAAGGATCTTTCCACTTTCCTCTAATCCGAAAAGTCAGAGATATTGTCTTTCAGGTTTGGCCACGTGGCCACCCAGATAAAGAGCCGTATACCCCTTCCCCCACGATCCTATTATTCAAACCATCCGCTCCTCCCCCTCTTCCTTCCATTCTCCCTGAGTCACAAGACTGGACACTCCTCCCCCTCCTTATCCTCTACTCTCCCTCCCCAACCCCCAACACAGTTCCTGATGATCCTCCCACCGCTGACTCAGCCTCTCCACTGCTAGAGGCAATTGGGCCAGACCCAAGCCCTCCAGGGAACTTCTCTGCAGCAGCAGCAGCCCCTCCTCCCCTGGAGGAAGTTGGGCAACCTAAAGGAACCCACCAGCGACGGATAATAGAAAACTCAGAAGCCCCTGTGATACTCTCTTTCTGTCCCTATGGGCCCATGAACCGACCCAACTGGGACCCCAACACCTTTGAAGGTAAGAAGCATCTGTCCACTTATCGCCGGGCTCTAATAGCGGGTCTCCGAGTGGCCGCCAGAGGGCCGACCAATTTGGCCAAGGTAAGAGAGATTATCCAAGGGCCTAATGAGTCCCCCTCTATTTTTCTGGAGAGAATTATGGAAGAATATAGGAAATATACTCCTTTTGATCCTCAGGCAGAGGACCAAAATGCATCTGTAACAATGGCCTGTATTGAGCAGGCTGCCCAAGATATTAAGAGAAAGTTACAATGTCTAGATGGATTACAAGATACGACCTTAAGAGATTTAGTCAGAGAAGCTGAGAAAGTATATTATAAGAGAGAAACTGAGGAGGAGAGGGAACAGAGGAGAGAGAAGGAAAGGGAACAAAAGGAGGATGAAAGGAGCAAAAGGCAGACTAAAACATTGGCTAAGGTTTTGTTCACAGCAGCAAATATGCCAGAAGTTACAAAGCTTGGAGTCAGGAAGGGATACTTGGGCCCACTCCAGAGGCTGCCCCTGGCCTCAGATCAATGTGCCTACTGTAAAGAAAAAGGACACTGAGCCAAAGAGTGCACCCAAAAGAAACAACCACGCCAGCCCACCATGCTGACTCTAGAATAGGACTATGAATGTTGGGGCTCGGATCTCCTCCCCGAGCTCAGGGTAACATTTGAAGTGGAGGGGACTCCAGTGAACTTTGGAGAGGATACAGGAGCAGTATTCTCAGCCCTTAAGACGCCACTAGGCTCCTATCAAATAAATGGTCCCTAGTTCAAGGGGATAATGGCAGTACATATCGGGCTTGGACAACTAAGAGGATTATGGATGTAGGAAAAGGAAAAGTCCACCACTCTTTCCTAGTAATCCCAGAGTGCCCAGCCCCATTGATGCACAGGGATCTGCTTACCAAACTCGGGGCTAGAATAACCTTTAACCCTGATGTTCCCCAAGTGGATGTTCTAAAGCCTTCAGTGAAAACTCTCATAGTCACAGCATTGACTATGTTCGTTGAAGATGAACATCAACTCTTCGCGCCCCCTAGGAATGATCAAAGAGGTAAACTACCACAGAAATGGAAAAAAGATTATCCTAATGCCTGGGCAGAAACTGCTGGGTTAGGTCTAGCAATAAAACTACCTCCAATAGAACTAGAAGCCTCTGCCTCTCCAATCAGTGTTAAACAATATCCTCTAAGCAAAGAAGCTAAAGATGGGATATTCAGAAATAATTGGCCTTTGGGGTCCTAAGGCCCTGTCAATCAGCCTGGAATACCCCCCTGCTACCAGTAAGAAAGCCAGGAACTAAGGACTACCGTCCTGTTCAAGACCTAAGAGAGATAAACAACAGAGTGCAGGACATTCACCCAACAATACCCAATCGATATAATTTGCTTAGCACTCTGAATCTGGAGCGGGAATGGTACACTGTGCTGGACTTAAAAGATGCTTACTTCTGCTTGCCCCTACATAAGGACAATCAGTTTTGTTTGCTTTCGAGTGGATAGACCTAGAAACTTTAACATATGGCCAACTAACCTGTACTAGACTCTCACAGGGGTTCAAAAACTCCCCGACTATCTTTGATGAAGCCCTCCACACGGCTTCAAAACTGCACAACCCGAAGTCACCCTACTCCAATATGTGGATGATCTGCTACTGGCAGCCAACACCAAGAAGAACTATGAGTCTGGGACCCAAGCACTATTATCCGAGCTTGTTCGGCTTGGATATAGGGCTTCTGCAAAAAGGACCAAATTTGTCAGCAAGAAGTAATCTTCCTGGGTTATTCTCTTAGTGGTGGCAAACGATGGCTCAGTGAGCCCAGAAAACAAACCGTTGTGCAGATACCGCCCACATCTAATAAGGGACAATTCAGAGAGTTTCTCGGGACTGCCGGCTTTTGCAGGTTATGGATTCCTGGATTCGCATCTCTGGCTGCAACTTTATACCCGCTTATAAATGGGGATGTCCATTTCAAATGGACCCCTGAGCACCAACAAGCTTTTGATAATGTCAAAAAAAGGCGCTGCTATCTGCTCCAGCTTTAGCACTCTCAGAAGTAGAAAAACCCTTCACTCTCTACATCGAGGAAATGAAAGGAATAGCACTGGGAGTGTTCACTCAGACTTTGGGACCTTGGAAAAGGCCGGTAGCATTCTTATAAAAAAAAAATGGACCCAGTGGCTAGCGGGTGGCCCCATTGCTTAAGAGCTATAGCAGCGGCAGCCCTTCTAAAAAAAGATGTTCATAAATGAACGTTGGGACAGAAGCTAACCATTATAGCCCCCCATGCCCTGGAGAGCATCATCTGTCAGCCTCCAGAGGGGTGGCTATCAAACTCCAGAATAAACCACTACCAGAGCCTCTGGATTAGCAAAGACAGAATAATTCTGGGACCCCCTGCTCCACTCAACTCTGCTACACTGCTGCCAGAAGAATCATCAGAACCCATCACTCATGAGTGTCAACACATACTGGCAGAGGAAACCAGTATAGGATGAGACTTGAAAGATCCAGCCACTGCCTCACCCAGAAGTCATATGGTTTACAGACGAGAGCAGCTTCCTCCAAGATGGTAAGCGGCGGGCTGCAGCAGCAGTAGTTAGCAAAACTAATGTCATCTGGTCCTCTGGTCTCCCAGAAGAGACATCAATCCAAAAGGCAGAACTGATTGCCCTTCCGAAAGCATTGGAACTAGCAACAGGCAAAAGGGCCACCATATACACTGATAGCCGCTATCCATTTGCCAATGCTAATGTGCATAGGGCTATTTACCAGCAAAGGGGGCTATTAACCTCTGCTGGGAAAGAAATAAAGAACAAATATGAGAGTTGGCCAAGGAAACCAGATCTGATACAAGACAGGCCATTTTGGGGAAACATAGTTTGGCCCACCAGTCAGAGGACTCTCTGGATAATCAAAGACCTACTTGGAGGAAGGAGGTGCCTTTGTGGGAGTGGGTGTGTGTTTGTTATTTTGTCTCATGTTCTGAGAATAGGTAGTAAAGTCGCTTTGTTTGGTCTGGAGTGGACTGTTTCTAGTAAGTCGTTTGACAAGACTAGTGTTCCTATGTCTGTGTATCCCACTGTGTTCGTTGTTGTAGACATTAGAAAAGATAATGCATTAATGGATGTCTAGTCTAGTTTAAATCTTCCCATAATTCATCCTAGCCAATTATTGAATGGACTGCAACTTGTCTTATCCATGGGCAACACCTGCTATCTTCCTAAGTTCCTGTTTTCTTCCTGAATTCTGGCCACTCTCAAGAATTGGCTCATGGTTTTGTTTCCAAGATATGTACCACCTCCAAGCTCTGTGACATGGCCATGTACTGGATAGCTGAAGATAATAGCGAGATTCTCAGAAAACTCAGATATATGTGTGACCAGGAAAGTCTCAGTTTAGAGACCATGTTTTGCTCCTTTTCTTACGTATTGTTCTGTTGCCCTGAATGTAGGATATCAGTGTGACCAGAAAAGTCTCAGTGGAGCGACCATGATTGGGTCTTTTGCTTAACTATTTTTCTGTTGCAATGAATGTCTGGAAGGTCTTTGCCTCAGGCCACCCCTTTGTGAAGCCTGAAGAATATAGTTTTGAAATGGAAATTAATGGGCATCACCTGTGGCTCTTTGCTTAATTGCTTTGGAAAGGGATGTGGCTGAATTAGCCTCTTGGCCTTGTGTGTGGCTGTGACTTAGATTCTCAGCATCTGATGAATCTAAAGAATGATCCCATGTGTGCATCCCAAACCAAAATAGCAAAAAGATCAGTCTTTGTGGATGAAGTCACTTCCCTTCCTCTGTTAGGTTCCTGACCTCCATCAAGTGAAAATAGGGATTCTTTGGGTCAAATGAGTTCTTCCAAGCCCTGCAGAGGTGCTTGGGTTTTCGCATGACTCCAAATCACATAAAGAATCTATATCTGAGAGTCAGAAGGCGTCAAATTGGAGAAACAGAGCAGTATTAAAGGCATGCTTATTTGATCATTCCTGTTTCACAGGAAGGGTGTCCTGGACATCCTGACTTTAGGCAAATGAGGGGCAAGCGAGCTTATTTTGGAAACTGTCTTTGGCTGCGCCCCTCATGGAAACCTTCAGCCAGAGGTGATGATGAGTGACTACATGGAAGAAGATTAGTGTCATGTGGGAGTGTTTTGGTTATAATTTTGGTCATTTGTGTCTCAGTTGGAAGAAATGACTGGGTCCACCTAGGCTTGATCTCTGGTTTGATTCCCCTTAGATACTGAGTTGTGGAACTGAACTCAGAGAAGTATTGCCATGAATTTTGTTGGGATTTTAGGAGGACAGGCATGAGAGTCGCCCTTGGAAACTGAGATCTAGGCCCAGCGTGGCTTTTAAAAGAGCACTGGGAATCTCAGCCAGTATATAACATGATTTTATTCTAAACGACTTGGAAGGCTGAGTTGAGAGTCAAAACACACATGGGCCTCACATTTAGACCTCAATGGGCCTGGCTTCATGTGACCTTTTTGGGCACTCTTTGGGAAGCCTTGCCTGTGAGAGTTTTCCAGAGCTTTCATTGAAATGAGCTTCCTCAACATTTAATGATTCCTGAATGAATTAAAACCCACAGTGCCTCCAACTTCATCTTTGAAAAATGGCTAGATAAATACCATGAAATTTTTGAAATTCCCATGACCAGGTGTCACTGGAAAATTTTTGGATGCCCTGTTGCTGATCATGAGTATACCAGAAAGTGCCTTGATTGACTGGGTTTCATGAAAATGGTGTAGAACAGAGATGCCAGTAAGTTGGATCCTGCTGAGTAGTGGCCAGAGCAGTGGCGGGCAGGTGTTTGATAAAACATCGGTGTTAGTGCCATGAGGATCTACCATTGGATTCCAAATGGCTTGTGACTGACATGGTGCAGCCAGGAAACCCTTATATGTAAAGGCGTCTTGTTATATGGAGAGCTTTCAGGGCAATGTTCTGAATCATGTTGCTATTGTCAAGGGGGCAAGCTACGTGGGATAAAACTGGTTGGTGCATTCTCCTACAGACCCTTCCCCCAACACCTGACAGAACTCCCTCCAGTACTGTGTCCCATTTGAACTCGTTGTATTTTGTGAAGCAAATACCAAACTCCCAGAGCAGCATCAAAAACACCACAAAAATTAGAGGATGACCAAATGGCTTCACAGTCGACACGGGGAGACACTTATCCCTTAGAGGTCACAGTTTACCTACAAAGAGAGAATTCAGCACTGCTGCCTCATTACATTGGAAAATAAGTAACCATGTCATCCAGGTCACATAGATTCAAATCCAGCTTTGATGGTCTCACTACAAAGTAAGCTAAAGCTCCTGACAACAACATATATTTCAAGTGCCCAACCTCAAAGGCAAATTCTCAAAAAAACTTTAGACCAGCAGAGCTCCATGTTTGTGGAGTGTTTACTCTGTCCATTACATTTAGAAACTCCTCTACCAGCTCCAATGGTGTGAAATCTGGAGCATTTTCCATTCCAGATGGGTATTCACAGATTTTTTTAACTCTTCTCCTCTAATTGTTTCTTACTTGAGGCGAAGGTAATGTCAAGGCATTTTTCTGGATGAGAGTTGGAAGATTTTTCTGTAGCATATGTTTGCGTACACATTGGATTCAATTTCCTATTTTCCATTCAAAATACTGAATCCCTGACACTAACCCATACCCTACCAGACTCTGTCTACTAATCCTAATATCATGGAGAAAAATAACCCAAACAGAATAGATATACAAGCAGTTCAGAGGAGGCATGTTGTATAGTTGGACTTGCCTTCTGCATGATACAGAGTAGGAGTTATAGATCTAGTCAACTGATTGTTGAAATAGTTCTCCATGTATTTTTAAATTTATCAAATATGTGAATTCCTGTCTCCCTTTTTCTGTAGCCTATTCAGCATGTGTATTTTTATATGCACATATAGAATCCTACTTGGTACCAAATGTACATTCTTGTGATTTGGCTGACTTGGCAGATAAAAATTGTGAGACGAGATCACTCCTACTTAACCCTGTTGGTACTGAATATTCAAACTATGGGTGAGCTTCCTAGTTGAACAACATTTTACATAAATCCATGTTCAGTAAAATGAATATTTTTAGATCTGTGGATGATATATATTTTATGATGAATTTTGATTGACATACACATTGCTACTTTTTTTGTCTGTGTGTACTCTCCAGATTTTTCAAAACATAAAATATATGTGTCTTATGTACACTCCCTAAATATATTCATGATTATGTATGTGGATTTATAATCAACTATTCACAAGATTTTTCTCAGAAATATTCATCCACCTGAAATTTGCCTAATGCTCTCAAATATCAATCCGATTGTTGACTACATATTGGTTTCTTCCTAAGATTATATATTCAAACTCAACCCTTTTCAACATGTCTAATCCTATCACTCACTTTATACTTTGCCTGATTTTCTAATATCTCTATTTATATCTGCTTTCCTACATATTTTCCCCCGTTCATCATTGTGACCGACTCTTCACCTGTGCAGACATTAACATTCACTCTCTAACTGAAACCCTATAGCTAAAGAACTTTTGTTCCAAATCCTATACTCACACTTCTTCCTAAACATACTGACTATCTTTCTAATTCTATCAACTATCCCTATTTGACTGGATGTTCTCTTCTACATTCAATCATCCTAGTAAATGTCAGGCGGGCTTCGCAGGAGGAGACCACCAATAGACTACAGCAAAAGTTTATTGACTGTCCAGCATGCTGGTGCTCAGAGCTCACTTGAATAGAGCAGACAGCCCTGAGAACAGCTTAAGTAGAGCTTATATACTTTACCTGGAGAGGGCAGGGAGGGAAGTTTATTGATGGATCAGGGCGAGTGGGCGATTTGCATGGAACTGGGTCAGGGAGCACATTCTGCAGTTTGGCAGTTGGGGACAGCACATACTGGGAACAAGATTTGCAAGTATTTCTCAAGATTTCAACCGTGTTTTGTTAAGCATACAGAAAAACAGGAAGTGACAATACCTATTTTATTAACCTTTTATTCCCTAATTCTTCTTCTGGCTACTTTTAATCATAAAAATGATCATTGGGGGGTGTCACATTCTATGTCTGCTAGTGGGGTATTACCTTAAGTTTAACTCGTCCAATTTGAGCCTGGAGAAAAGAAATTACACGGTTGATAAAACAGGGTTTTATAGTTAGCAATAATATGAGGATTATTATTGGACCGGCCAGGGTTGATAAAACGTAGATAACCAGGGGGACGGTGTGAACCAAGACTCAAACCACCCTTTTTGGGCTTCTCTCTATCGTTGATGCTCTTCAAGACGTCTTTTTAATTTACTCATACATTTTATTACAACTCCAGTATGCTCGGCATAC
This sequence comes from Callospermophilus lateralis, assembly GCF_048772815.1. Taxonomy (NCBI): domain Eukaryota; kingdom Metazoa; phylum Chordata; class Mammalia; order Rodentia; family Sciuridae; genus Callospermophilus; species Callospermophilus lateralis. Next base: position 17,569,229 of record NC_135316.1, on the reverse strand, counting down.
AAACAACATTCTTCCCTCAATGGAGCACAAAGGCCCCCTTCTCTCATGAAGAGCAGGTCCAACCCTCGAGTGTTCTGAAAAACAGCTTCAGAGAGAGAGGTTAAAGATTCATGCAAAGCTCTGATGGAGGTTTCTAATATCTTCGTTTTGGTCTATTGCTGTCATATTTTTTGTCATTTGTTGAGTCCCATGGACAAAGGCAGTAGTTCGCGTGCCCACCAGTGCAGCAATTCCTATTCCTAATAGGATGGCTAAAGGGAGGGATATATATTTTCAGTGGAACAGGGTTGTGTGCCCCCCTATTTGATCTTCAAATGAACCTGTGTCATGATAGAGCACTCTGGGAAACATCTGCACCATTACACAATTAATCACATCTGTTGACCATTTCATGAAAACATAAGCAATGTTTAAGTATATAGAATTATGCTGTAGTAGGGACAGACAAGGCAAGGCATCTAAGATAGCACTGAAGACAGATAAACAGTCCTATTTGGTTGCAACCGGATTCAGAGGGTATTGATTCTGTTGTAATCAAGTAATCCTCTGAAACCCAAGTTGAGATAGTTTCAGAATTTTCTACCCATCATTTAAGGGAAGGGGCTCAGAAGTTCACAGTCTGCAGAAGTTGAAAAAAGCAGTTTTTGTTTCTGTTTTTTTCCTCAGTTCTGGGCAAGTTAACTTTTCAAGGACACCTTGGAGGGTAAGAGCTTTTTCTTCCCTTTCTTATTTTCCCCCTGCCAGCTGTTACCACGAAGCCCAGTTGCTAACTTCTTTAACTTAGAAATGTAGCCATCTCTGTGAAGCCCCAGGTCAAGGCCCAAGGCTTTTTTCACATATTTTTGTGAAAAACTAGAAAGAGGGTGTCTAGCTAAGGATTGCTGATTTTTTTAGCCAGTGGGCAAGTAGAACAGGGCAATATGAAAAGAGGAAGTTTAACTACATTGAACTCTTTTACAGGGACTCTTTTGATGAAAGTCCAAAACTCAGCCATGGTGAAGACTTCTGGAGAAGGTCAGTTAAGACTTTTCAGTGGGCCTGGTACAGAGGGGGAAGACAGGGAAGGTGGGGCTGAGAGCAGCTAAGAGGATCTGAGAATGAGGAAGGAGGGATGTAAAAGAATAATTGGAGAAGTGGTTTGGGATTTTCCTAGCAACAAAAACTTGAGCAGTAGAACAGGTAGAGCACAGGGGAAGACGGGAGTGAATATCCCAAAACGCATGTGAGGGACTTTAAATTCTTAGTAAACTGTTTTCAATGATGACAAAGCAACTTTAAAGGCCATTTTTATTACATCTTGAATAGGGGTCAGAGAACTCTCCTCAGCTGGTTTAGGCTTTGGGTTAGCTGGTAAGAGGACCTGTCGGGACCCTGTGCGGGCACTGACAGGAGAAGAGAGGAGTGAGTGGGTGGAGGGGTACTTCAGTACCTGCTACCTCAGCAAAGGGGCAATGGTCTGAGAACCAGCGAAGGTTTGGGTTTTTGATCTATTAATTGGAGGGGAGAAATCAGGTTTCTGAGGTGGGAGTGACAGCAGAGACTCTGGAGCAGAAGGCTGAAGGTGAGGATCTATTGGATAAGCATAGTTCAGGATGTGAGCAAAGGAGGGAAAAGGCCTCCACATAGGGGAATCTCCTTTCACCCTTTTGACCACTTGCAGATGTTAAAAAGTCATGCAGAATTTGAGGATCTAGAGACCCCTCTGTGTTTCATTGGTTTTTGTTATCTAATTCGTAATATGGCCAATGCTGTGCACTGAATTTGATGAGGAGTTTGGGTTCCATCAGGCAGCCCCTGTATGCTCACATCCCCATTACTTACAGAAGAAGTCGGCTTTTCCCCCACACACTCATGGTTGTTTGTGGCTTTGATGGTCGGTCGGGCAAACATAGTAATCTAGGCTAGCCAACCTGCATCTGGCTCGTGTGTCCCTACATCCATAATGTTTGTTTCCATTATCTATGGTACGGAAGGAATTTAATGGAATTTTAGTGGAATCCTCTTCATCAGGAATATCCCAATAGGAAAGACCTATAGCCACCTGACAAATGTCTGGGTAAAGTGATGGTCACCAGGTACCTAAGGGGGCTGTATGCAAGATAGATTATACATCTTTTCCAGTAGAATTTGTGATCAGCCATCACTGCTGCACGGGCTGATGAGGGTTAGGACTACTTGTTGCCAAGGGGAGATTCTATAGCCTTATCCACATGGTGAATATGCAATTTGAAAGTGTTACCAGTCTTTTCCAGTTTCCAGCCAGAGTGTGGACAGGGCGCATCTTGAGATGAGAGGCATGGATCCAGGAAGTGATTCTGTCTACCTTTACCACTGTAGATGTTATAAGTAGCACCTGGTATTGTCCTTTCCAGCAGGGTTCCAGGGATGACACCTGATGTCGTCTTACGTAGATGAAGTCTCTTACGTGATATTGATGTGGAGTCCCCTCATCCCCAGTTTGGTAGGCAGCGGCCAACTGTTCCCACAGGTATCACTGAGTTCTTTCAAGAGCTTTAAGTCTGTCAAGCAAGGGGGTGTGGAAGGGATCGTTAGGTCTTAGAGTTGGGCTTAGGTCACTTACTGGAGGAGAGGCACCCTAGAGAATTTCACAGGGGATGAGGTTACTCAAAGAAACAGAGGGAGTATTTCTTGCATGAAATATTGTATATGGCAGGAGCATAGTCCAATCTTTTATGCTGGTCTCTAAGCTTAATTTCATTAAGGCCTCTTTAATGCTTCTATTCATTCTTTTTTCCTGTCCTGAACTCTGGGGTCTGTTAGCACAATATAACTTCCAATTAATCCCCAGGTTCCTGGCTAACCCCTGACTTACCTGAGCCACGAACGCCGGTGCATTATCAGACCATATTACCTTAGGCAGGCCGTGTATTTGAAAAATATCTTCCAGAATCTTCTTGACCACCATTTGCGCTGTTTCTTTTTTTTTTTTTTCTCTTTTCTTCTTTACGGGGGAAGGATTCAATCCATCCTAAAAATGTATCTACAAAGACTAGGATATATTTATGTCCATACGTTTCTGGCTTAATTTCAGTAAAGTCAACTTCCCAGAATTGTCCTGGTCTGGATCCTCATAGGTGCTTTCCTGCAGGAAGCTTGGAAGGGTAAGCATTAACCATTTGATGGACTCGACAGGCTTTTTTTACCCATTCAGCTATTTCTTTTTGCTGTGAGTCAGTTAGTGGAAAACTCTGTTCTTGATACTTCAGAAATACCTGCAGTTTCTTTTAACCAAGGTGAGTGAGTTGATGTGCATTTTCTACTAACATAGTTAGAGCTGTGATTATAGGAGTTTTTACTGAAAGATTTAGAAATTCCACTTGGGGGCCTTCAGGGTTAAAAGTTATTTTGGCCCGGAGCTTGGTGAGCAAATCTCTGCCCATCAATGGGGCCAGGCATTCTGGGATTACTAGGAAGGAGTGATGGATTTTTCCTTTCCCCAGGTCCATGATCCTCTCAGTTGTCCAAGCCAGATATTTACTGCCATTAGCCCCTTGAACTAGAGACCTTCTATTTGATAGAGGGCCCAAAGTGGTCTTAGGGGTGAGTATATTGCCCCTGTATCCACTTCAAAGTTTACTGGGGTCCCCTCCACTTCAAAAGTTGCCCTGAATTCAGGGAAGGGATCTGAGCCGCGACTTTCATAGTCATCCTCCAGAGTCAGAATGGCTGACTGGCGTGGCTGTCTCTTTCTAGGGCACTCTTTGGCCCAGTGTCATTTTTTTTACAGTAGGCACATTGTTCTGAGGACAGCGGTGGCCTCTGGCATGGGACCAGGTATCCCTTCATGTCTCCCTGTTTCTTAATTTCTGGCCCTTCTGTTGTTGTGACCAGAACCTTAGTCAACGCCTTAGTCTGTCTTTTGTTTCTTTTATCCTCCCTTTGCTCCCTTGTCTTCCTCAGTTTCTCTCTTAAGGTATACTTTCTTGGCTGATGTGACTAAATCTTTCAAAGTCATATCTTGTAATCCATCTAAGCATTGTAACTTTCTTTTAATATCCAGGGCAGCTTGCCCAATAGAGGCCATCCTGACAGATGCCTTTTAATCCTCTGCCTGAGCATCGAAAGGAGTATATCTCCTATATGCCTCCATAATTCTCTCTAGAAACATAGAGGGAGATTCATCAGGCCTTTGAATAATCTCTCTTACCTTGGCCAAATTAGTTGGTTGCCTAGCGGAGTCTCAGATGCCCACTATTAGAACCTGGCCATAAGTGGACAGATGCTTTCTAACATCAAAGGTGTTGGTGTCCCATTTGGGTTATTTCAAGGGAAAACCAGCTTTGATTAAGTTGGGAAGATGTGTTGGTCTCCGATCTGGCCCGAGGATTTTTTTTCTAGCTTCCAGGAGGATTCTCTTTTGTTCCTCTCTCATAAAGAGAGTCTCTAGGAATTGTTGACAGTCATCCCAAGTATTCAGGTGTGAAAACATCAATGATGCAACCCGACCTGTGAGCCGGGTGGGGTCCTCGGAAAAAAAGGGATTGTTATTTTTCCACTTATATAGGTCTGAAGAGGAGAAAGGCGTATATTTGTCGGCTTGCATTTTCCCCTCATGGCCTTCGTCAATCAATTGTCCATAGGGACTTAGGGAGAGCATCATGAGAGTTCCAGGGTTTTCAATCATTCGAAGCCAGCGAGTTCCCTTAGCCAGGCCAGCTTCCTCCGGGGGAGGTGGGGCTGTGTGTGCTGTGGGGAAGTTATCTGGAGGGTGCAGGGCCAGCTTAGCTTCCTCCAATGGCGGAGAGGCTGAGTCAGCTACAGGGGAATCACTTAGAGGGGGTTGGTGGTTGGGGGATGAGGGCAGGGTATAAGGAGGGGGATGAGAGTCCAGTAGAGTCAAATCTTGTGACTCAGGGAGAACAGAGGGTGGTGGAGGAGGAGGAGCAGAGGGTTTGAGAGATCATGGGGGAAGCAGTACGAGCAGGGAAAGGGACAAGGAAAGGCTTCACCCATGGAGGAGGAGACTTGCAGAGGTCCTGCAAAGTTAAGATACATGGCTGTTGATCAGAATGGCTATGTGTGCGCAGCTGAAAGACAATATCTCTAACTTTTTAAATTAGTGGGAAGTAGAAAGATGCTTCTAGGGGCAATCCGACTTGAAAGGTAAAACATTCTGAGGCACAGACAGTCTGGCAAGTCTGGAGTTTTACTGAAAAAGAAAGATTCTGAGCCCTTAAGCGAACTTTGGTCCAGTGATCAAGGGTCAGGGACAGAGACATTGAAGTGCTCTGTCCCATATTGAAAGATACACAAACAGTGAATGCAACAACACACAACACAGACAAGACAAGACAATAAAGACAGGCAATGGACGTCCAAAACTGAGACCAGGACTGCATAGCAGGCAAAACCCTATGGGCTGGCAATACCGAATCTGAAACAAAATATCACTGAGTAGAGGAGACAATTGTTCCTCGATTTCTTGAGTCCTCGGTGGCATCCCCCAATACCATTATTCATGCAGCAGAATGATTCCTAACCCAAATTGAACATGTTATCAACACTAACCATACACTGTTACCTCAATCTAACTTTACAGAAGAGCAGGGACAGAGTTGGTCTTACAATCCAGGAATGTAGGGGATCTTCCACCTGCTGAGAACCTCAAAGATCCATGCAAAAATGATCCCTGAAGAAGATGTAGGCAGCTTTGAAGGACCTGATTGAGCAAAAGTCACGTTCCATGGCGAAAAACCTGGTCAGAATGAAGGGTTGTGTCTGAATCAGCCTCTCTATTCTTAATGTAGAAAAGATGGACCAAATGAGACCTGTGTGGAGAGTTGTTCCCAGGTGCCTATGGTTGATATACCATTATAACTTGTGAATGTGTCACAGGAACCAGGGGCAGCCTCCATCTCATGGGACCCTTGGAAGCAACTGTTAAGACAAAATGGTTGCCAAGGCAGTGAACTCATTCTGTTCCTGAAGGAAGTGACCTCACCTCACTTCCTTGGTGATGGAACTCTGTGATCTTCGGATCCAGGAAGCCAGTTAAACAGTGCCAGTCCTAGTCCCAGTCCCAGTGTTTTGGATTTCCCGAGGACAGGGTCATTCTTTCTTGCTAACTACTGATGTTAGGATGTTGAAATGGCAGAAAAGTTCTGAAGAGGGGCCTTTCCTGAGAAAGAAGGTAGTGCCTCACCGCTGACTCCTGACAACTTCAGAGAGTTGGCCAAAGACACAAGATCTGAGACAGGACAGGCTATTTTGGAGAAACATTGTATGGCCCTCCAGTCAGAGGACACTCCGGATAGTCACAGGCCTACTTGTGGGAAGGAGGTGCCTTTGTGGGTTTGGGTATGAGTTTGTGGTTTTGTCTCATGTTCTGAGAATAGGTAGGAAAGGCTGTTTGTTTGGTTTGGAGTGAACTATTTCTAGTAAGTCTTTTGAGAAGGTGAGTGTTTCTATGTCTATAACTCACTATCCGTGGTTGTAGACATTAGAAAAGATAATGCATCAGTGGATGTGTCCTGTCTATGAGAAAGCTCCCCAGCATTCATCCTACCAAATTAATGAATGGACTGCCGCTTGCCTTATGGATGGCCAACTCCTGCTATGTGTGCATCCAAAACCAAAATGGCTGAAAGAACAGTCATTGTGGATAGAGTCTCTTGACTTCCTCTGTAAGGATCCTGATCTCAATTAAGTGAGAATAGAGATCCTTTGGGTCAAGTGAATTCTTTAAATCCTTCAGAGGCTAGCTCATAGTTGCTTGGGTTTTCTCATGACATTAATTCACATAAAGAATCTAAAACGCACAGTCAGTAGGCCTCAAATTGGAGAAGCGGAGCAGTATTAATGGCAGGCCTATTTGATCACTCCTGGTTCACAGGAAGCATGTCCAGGCCACCATGACTTTAGGCAAATGAGGGGCACGGGAGCTTATTTTGTACACTGCCTTGCACTGCACCCCTCATGGAAACCTCCAGCCAGAGGTTATGATGAGTGTCTATATATAAGAAGATGAGGGAAATGTGGGAGTTTTTTTTTTTTTTAATTGTGGTCATTTGTGTGGTGGTAGGAAGAGATGACTGGGTCCACCTAAGCTTGAACCCTGGTGTGATTCCCCATAAAGACTGAGTTCTGGAATTGACCTCAAAGAAGTATTGCCATAAATTGTGTTGGCATATTAGGAGGCCACGCATAAGATTCGCTCTTGGAAACTGAGATCTAGGCCCTGGGTGGCTTTCCACAGAGCACTGGGAATCTCAGCCAGGATATCACATGATTTTATTGTGAAAGATTTGGCAGCCATAGTTGAGAGTCAAAAAACACATGGACTTCACATTGTAGACCTCAATGGGCCTGGCTTCATGTGACATTTTGGCCACTCTTTGGGAAGCCTTGCCTGTGAGAGTCCTCTAGAGATTTTATTGAAATTAGCTTCCTCACCATTTAATGTTTATTGAAATAATTGAAACACTCAGTGCCTCCAACTTCATTCTTGAAAAATGGCTCCATATATACCATGAAATTTTTGAAATTCCCATGACTAGGTGGCACTGGAGAACCACTGGATATCCTGTTGCTGATCATGAGTGTGCCAGACACTGCCTTGATTGACTGGGTTTCACGAAAATGGTGTAGATCAGAGATGCCAGTTAGTTGGAGCCTGCTGAATAGTGGGTCTAGAGCAAAGGTGGGCAGGTGTGAGATAAAACAGCTCTGGTGGTTTCATGTGGATCTACCATTTGCTTCCAAATGGCTTGTGACTGACATTGTGCAGTCAGCAGACCCTTATATGTAAAGGCATCATGTTTTATGGATAGGTTTCAGGGCAATGTTCCGAATCAGGTTGCTTTGGTCAAGGGGGCAAGCTATGTTGAACAGAAGCCTGGTTGGTGCATAATCATACAGGCCCTGTCCCACCACATGTGACAGAACTCCCTCCAGCACTGCGTCCCAGTTGAACTCCTTGTATTTCGTGAAGCAAATACCGAACTCCCAGTGCAGCAGCAAGAAAAACCACAAAAATTGGAGGATGAGAAAATGGGTTCACAGTCCACACGAGGAGACACTTAGACCCCAGTGGCCACAGTTGACCTACAAAGAGAGATTTCAGCACTGCAGCCTCATGTTCATTGGAAAATAAGATACCATGTCCTCCAGGTCACATAGATGAAGACACATCTTTGATGGTCTTACTACAAAGCAAGCTAAAGCTCCTGACAACCACATATATTTCAAGTGCCCAATCTCAGAGGCGTTTTCTCCAGTAGTCTTTAGGCCAGCAGAGCTTCATGTTTGTGGAGTGTTTACCATGTGACTTACTTTTGGAAACTCCTCTTCCACCTCCAAGTTTGTGAACTCCTGAGCATATTCAATTCCTGATATGTATTCACAGATTTTCTAACTCATCTCCTCTAAATGTCGTATTTGGGGCAAAGGTAATGTCAAGACATTGTTCTGGATGAGAGTGGGAAGATTTTTGTGTAGCACATATTTGCATACACATTGGATTCATTTTCCAATTTTTTATTCGAAATACTCAATCCCTGACACTATCCCATACCCTACTAGACTCTGACTACTATTCCTAACATGATGGAGAATAATAACCCAAACAGAATAGAAATACAAGCAAATCAGAGGAGGCATGGTGTACATTTGGACTTGCCTTTTCCATTATATAGCGTAGGAATTACAAATCTAGTCAATTTTTTTGTTTAAAGAGTTCTCCATGTGTTTTTAAACTTATCAAATATGTGAATTCCTTTCTCCCCCATTTCTCTGTATCCTATTCAGTACATGTATTTTTATATGCACATATAAAATTGTACCTTGTATCACACGTACTTTCTTGTGAGGTGGCTGACATGTCAGATACGAATTTTGAGAAGAGATCACTCCTCCTAAACGCTGTTGGAACTGAAAATTCAACTTATGGGTGGGCTTCCTAGTTGAACAACTTTATACATAAATCCATGTTCAGTAAAATGAATATTTTTGGATACGTGAATGATATATATTTAACAATGAATTTTGATTGGTATATATATTGCTAGCTTTTAATGTCTCTGTGTATGTGTGTGTGTGTGTGTGTGTGTGTGTGTGTGTGTGTGTATTTATAAATATATACACTGTCCAGATTTTTAAACATATGAAATATATGTGTCTTTTGGCCACTCTTTCGGAAGCCTTACCAGTGAGAGTTCTCTAGAGCTTTCATTGAAATGAGCTTCCTCAACATTTAATGGTTCCTGAATGAATTGAAACCCACAGTTCCAGAAACTTCATCTTGAAACATGCCTTAATAAATACCATGAAATTTTTGAAATTCCCATGACCAGGTGTCACTGGAGAAACTTTGGATGTCTTCTTGCTGATCATGAATGTACCAGACAGTGCCTTGACCGACTCTGTTTCATGAAAATTGTGTAGAACAGAGATGCCAGTAAGTTGGAGCCTGCTGATGAGAAGTGGGCCCAGAGTTGTGGTGTGCAGGTGTATGATAAAACATCTGTGGTGGGGCCATGTGGATCTGCCATTGACTTCCGAGTGGCTTTTGGCTGACATGGTGCAGCCAGCAGACCCTTATATGTAAAGGCATCTTGTTATATGAAGAGGTTTCAGGGCAATGTTCAGAATCAGTTTGTTATGGACAAGGGGGCAAGCTATGTGGGGTAGAAGCCTGGTTGGTGAATTCTCCTGAAGACCCTGACCCTCCACACATGACAGAGCTCCCTCCTGCACTGTGTCCCAGTTGAACCCCTTGTATTTCATGAAGCAAATACAAAAACCCCAGTGCGGAAGCAAGAAACACCACGACACTTGTAGGATGACCAATTGGCTTCACAGTCAAGACGGAGAGACACTTAGCACCCAGTGGCCACAGATGACCTACAAAGAGAGAATACAGCACTGCTGGCTCATGTTCTTTGGAGAATAAGGAACCAAGTCCTCCAGGTCACATAAATGCAGACCCATCTTTGATGGTATCACTACAAAGGACAGTAAATCTCCTGACAACAACATGTAGTTCAAGTGCCCAACCTCAGAGGCAGTTTCTCAAGAAGTATTTAGGCCAGCAGAGTTGCCCGATTGTGGAGTGTTCATCCTGTCCCTTACTTTTGAAAACTCCTTTACAACCCCCAAGGTTGTGATCTCCTGAGCATTTTCCATTCCAGATATGTATTCACAGATTTACTAATTCTTCTCCTCTAATTGTGTCTTACTTGGGGTGAAGGTAATGTCAAGGCATTGTTCTGAATGAGAGTGGGAAGATTTTTTGTAGCACATATTTGCATACACAATGGATTCATTTTCCTATTTTCCATTCGAATTACTGAAACCCTGACACTAACCCACACCCTACTAGACTCTGACTACTAATCCTAATATGATGGAGAAAAATAACACAAACAGAATAGAAATACAAGCAGTTCAGAGGAGGCATGGTGTATAGTTGGGCTTGCCTATTGCATGATAAAGTGTAGGTGTTATAAATCTGGTCAAATATTAATTGAAATAGTTCTTCATGTGTTTTGAAAGGTGTCAATTATGTGAATTCCTGTCTCCCCTTATCTGTTGCCTATTCAGCACATGTAATTTTATATGCACATATAGAATCCTACCTGGTACCACACGTACATTCTTGTGAGGTGGCTGACGTGGCAGATACAAATTGTGAGAAGAGATCACTCCTCCTAAACGCTGTTGGAACTGAAAATTCAACCTATGGGTGAGCTTCCTAGTTGAACAACATTATACATAAATCCATATTCAGTAAAATAAATATTTTTGGATCTGTGTATGATATGGATTTCATGATGAATTTCGATTGTCATATATATTGCTACTTTTTTATATCTCTGTATGTGTTTTGTGAAAAATCTACACTCTCTAGATTTTTCAAAATATGAAATATATGTCTCTTATTATACACTCCCTAAATTCATTCATGTTCATGTATGTGGTTTTATAATCAACTTTTCACAAGATTATTTTCAGATATATTCATCCACCTCAAATACATATTTGTTTTCTAGTACTGAAAACTCACTTCAGTGAAGGGTGCATACAAATCCTTATATTTCTACAGTAACTGACCCAGGTTAACATCAATACAAGTAGATTCCTATGGAAATGTTGTGCATTTTGATGTTCATTTTTTTACAACACTGGTACATTACTATTTCTTCAGTTTATGGACATCTTAGAAAACAGATTTCATCCACATTTCACAAATTTAAATGCATTTGGTACACTTTCAATCAGTTCCTGCTTAAGATCACACGTATTCCTCCTTTTTTTTTTTTTTGGACTGGTTTTTTCATGATAGTTCTTCCTAACACATTATTTTTGATTTCCATAATCTTTTTGAAGCAAAACTCACACTCTCTTTATGATAAACCATAACACTTACATTACCATTAGATGTATAATTGGATGGAATGAATGATTGTATATCAATGTAAGATTTCCTGTATATATTCAGATATCAATTTATTCCAATTTCCAAAGTTGATACCGATTATATTATTTATTCACAGTATGGACTATTCATGCATTATCTCTATATTCATAGAAACAGCGTACACCTATTTTTATCCCCAATACTATTTAATGAGTTTTCAAAATATAGCTCCCCTTAATGGTAGAAGAAATACTCATGTCACCAGAACTACATATATATTTTATCACAGTAATATTCTGGGAAAAAAAATGCAAAGATCACACATATGTCTGTACCAACTCCACAATTGAATGTGAGTATGAATTACTAAAAACATCCATGTCCAGGATGCCTAAGGCTCTCAAATGTCAATCCTATTGGTGAGTACATATCTGTTTCATCCTAAGATTATATATTCAACCTCAACCCTGTTGAAAATGTCTAAACCTATCACTCACTTTATACTTTGCCTGATTTCCTAATGTCACTATTGATATCTATTTTCCTACATATTTTGCCCAGTTCATCATAGTGACTGATTCTTCAGATTTGCTAACATTTACATTCACTCTCTAACGAAAATCCTATTACTAAAAAAGTCTTGGTCCAACTCCTAGATTCACTCTTCTTTCTAAACTTACTATCTTTCTAATCCTCCTGACTACCACTTTTTGACTGGATGTTCTCTTTTACATTCAATCATCTGAGGTACAGTGTTTTATCCTACAGATGTTGCACATCATAGGATATATATTTTATTCACAAATTCACAAATTTATAGGCATTTGCTTCACTTTTAATCACTTCCTGCGTCAGAACACATGTATTCCTCCAGGTTTCTTGACTATTTTTTTCATGAGACTTCTTTCAAAACACATTATTTTCGATTTCTAAAAACACGTTTGAAGCAAAACTCACACAATCTTCATGATACACCATAATGCTAATATTACCATTAGATGTATTACTGGTTGGAATGAATGATTGTATATCAATATAAGATTTCCTGTATATATTCAGATATCAGTTTAATCCATTACTTAAAGTTGTAACAAATTTTATTATTTATTCACAGTATGGTCTATTCATGCTTTATCTCTATATTTATAGACACAGGGTACACCTCTTTGTACTCCTAATACTAATTTTACATCTTTACTATATTGCTCCCAGAAATGGTGGAAGAAATACTCATGTCACCTCATCTACATATACATTTTATCACAGAAATATTCTGGAAAATAATGTAAAGGTCACACTTATGACTGTATCAAAGCCTAAATGGAAAGTGAACATGGATTACTAAAAACATCCATGTCTAGGTTGCCTTTTGCTCTCAAATGTCAATTCAATTGGTGACTACATATTTGTTTCTTTCTAAGATTATGTATTCAAACTCAACCCTGTTGAAAGTGTCCAATCCAGTCACTCACTTTATACTTTGCCTGATTTTGTAATGCCTCTATTGATATCTGCGTTGCTACATATTTTCCCCAGTTCATCATACTGAGTGACTCTTCATATGTCCTGACATTTACATTCACTCTCTGACCGAAACCCTATTGCTAAAGACCTTTTGTTCCAAATCCTATACTCACTCTTCTTCTTAAACCTACGGAATATCTTCCTAATCCTACTGACTATTCCTTTTTGATTGGATGTTCTCTTCTACATTCAATCATCCAAGGTAAAAGGTCCTATGCCATTGTATATCGTGTTATCTGAGACATCTTTGCAGAACATAATTCAAATCTAAGTATCCCAATCAAGGGCCCAATTCCCTTCTGGGCTTCAAATCATACCGAGAATTTTGTTTTCATACTTATATTTTACCTCTGTATACTTGTAAATATCGCAGAGAATGATTACTAACCCAAAACGAAACTGTTAATATCCCTAAACATACACTGTTCCCTCAATCTCATTTTACAGAAGAGCAGGGACAGAGTGGTTCTTACAATACAGGAAAGTAGTGGACTTTCCACCTGCTGAGAACTTCAAATTTCCATGCAGAAATGATACCTGGAGAAGTTGTAGGTATGTATGTAGGACCTGAGAGAGCAAAATTCATCTTCCATGGCAAACAACCTGGTCTGGATGAGGCATGTGTCTGAATCAGCCTCTCTCTTCTTATTTTAGAGAAAATGGACCGAACCAGGCCTGTGTGGAGAGCTGTTCCCAGGTGCCAATGGTTGATATACCATTCTAACTTGTGAAATTGTCACAGGAAGTAGGGGCAGACTCCATCTCATGGGACCCTTGGAAGCAACTGTTAGGACAAAGTGGTTGCCAAGGCAGTGACCTCATTCAGTTCCAAAGAAAGTGGCAAACCTCATTTTCTTGGTGATGGAACTCTCTGAACTTGGTATCCAAGAAGCCAGGCACCCAGAGGCAGTCCCAGTTCCAGTCCCAGTGGGCTCACTTGTTAGGATTTACCAAGAACAGAGTGAGTCTTTCTTGGTAACTACTGATGTGAGGATGGCCAAAAGCCCGGAAAGCTCTGAAGTGGGACCTTTCCTGAGAAAGCAGGCAGTGGCTCACCACTTTTTCCTGACAACTTCACAGAGTTGGACAAGGAAACCAGATCTGAGAGAGGACAGGCCATTTCGGGGGATCATAGTATGGCCCACCATTCAGAGGACACTCCAGATAGTCACAGACCTACTTGGGGGAAGGAGGTGCCATTGTGGGAGTGGGTGTGGATTTGTGGTTTTGTCTCATGTTCTGAGTATAGGTTGGAAAGGCGGTTTGTTTGGTTTGGAGTGGACAGTTTCTAGTACGTCGTTTGACAAGGTGAGTGTTTCTTTGTCTGTGTATCCCAGTATGTCCGTTGTTATAGACATTAGAAAAGAGAATGCATTAATGGATGTGTCCTGTCTAGTATAAATCTTCCCCTAATTCATTCTGGCCAATTTATGAATGGACTGCAGCTTGTCTCATCGATGGGCAACACCTGCTATCTTCCTAAGTTGATGTTTTCTTCCTGAATTCTGGCCACTCTCCAGAATAGGCTCAACGTTTTGTGTCCAAGATATGTACCACCTCCAAGCTCTGTGACATGGCCATGTACTGGAGAGCTGAAGAGAATGGCGAGCATCTCAGAAAACTTGGATATCATGGTGACCAGGAAAGTCTCAGTGGAGAAACCCTGCTTTGGGCCTTTTGCTTACTTATTGTTCTGTTGCCCTGAATGTCTGGAAGTTCTTTGCCTCAGGCCACCCCTTTGTGAAGCCTGAATAAAACAGTTTTCAAATGAAAATGAATGGGCATCAACTGTGGCTCTTCGCTTAATTGCTTTGGAAAGGGATGTGTCTGAATTAGCCTCTTGGCCCTGTGTGTGGCTGTGGCATAGATTCTCAGCACCTGATGGATCTATAGAATGATCTCATTTGTGCATCCAAAACCATAATAGCAAAAAGTCAGTCATTGTGGATGAAGTCTCTCCCCTTCCTCTGTGAGGTTCCTGACCTCCATCAAGTGAGAATAGGTGTTCTTTGGTTCAAATGAGTTCTTCGAAGCCCTGCAGAGGTGCTTGGGTTTTCGCATGACTCCAAATCACATAAAAAATCTATTCCTGAAATTAGTAGTCCTCAAATGGGAGAAAAAGAGCAGTATTAATGGCAGGCTTATTTGATCACTTCTGGTTTACAGGAAGGATGTCCAGGCCACCCTGACTACAGGCCAATAAGGGACAAGCGAGCTTAAGTTGGACATTGTCTTAGGCTGCGCCCCAAATGGAAAACTCCAGTCAGAGGTGAAGATAAGTGACTATTTGGAAGAAGATGAGGGCCATGTGGGAGTGTTTTGGTTTTAATTTTGATCATTTGTGTAGCGGTTGGAAGAAATGACTGGGTCCACCTGGGCTTGAACTCTGGTGTGATTCCCTTTAGAGACTGAGTTGTGGAACTCACCTCAGAGAAGTATTGCCATGAAATATGTTGGGATTTTAGGAGGCCACACATGAGAGTCACCCTTGAAAACTGAGATCTAGGCCCAGGGTGGATTTCCACAGAGCACTGGGAATCTCAGCCAGGATATCACATGATTTTATTCTTAAAGACAAGGCAGCCATAGTTGAGAGTCAAAACACACATGGACCTCACATTGTAGACCTCAATGGGCCTGGCTTCCTGTGACATTTTAGCCACTCTTTGGGAAGCCTTGGCTCTGAGATTTCTCCAGAGCTTTCATTGAAATGAGCTTCCTCAACTTTTAATGGTTAGTGAATGAATTGAAACCCACAGTGCCTCCAACTTCATCCTTGAAAAATTGCTAGATAAATACCATGAAATTTTTGAAATTCCCATCACCAGGTGGCACTGGAGAACCTTTGGATGTCCTGTTGCTGATCATGAGTATAGCAGACAGTGCCTTTATTTACTGATTTACAAGAAAAAGGTGTAGAACGAGATGGCAGTAAGTTGGAGCCTGCTGACTAGTGGGTCTACAGCAGTGGTGGGCAGTTGTGTGATAAAACATCAGTGGTAGGGCCATGAGGATCTACCACTGGATTCCAAATGGCTCTTGACTGACATGATGCAGCAAGCAGACCCTTATATGTGAAGACATCTTGTTATATGCTGAGGATTCAGGCGAATGTTCAGAATCAGGTTGGTATGGACAAGGGGGCAATGGGGCAAGCTATGATGGATAGAAGCATGGTTGGTGAATTCTCCTGCAGACCGTGACCCACCACACGTGACAGAACTCCCTCAAGTACTGTGTCCCAGTTGAGCGCCTTATATTTTGTAAGGCAAATACCAAACTCCCAGTGCAGCCGCAAGAAACACCACAAAAAGTGGAGGAGGAGCAAATGGCTTCACAGTTCACACGGGGAAACACTTAGTCCCCAGTGGACACAGTTTAAATATAAAGAGAGAATTCAGCACAGCTGCCTCATGTTCATTGGAAAATAAGAAACCATGTCCTCCAGGGCACAGGGATGGAGACCGAGCTTTGATGGTCTCACTACAAAGGAAGCCAAATATCCTGACAACAACATATATTTCAAGTACCCAACCTCAGAGGCAGTTTCTCAAAAAGTTTGAAGGCCACCATAGGTCCATGTTTGTGGAGTGTTTACCCTGTCCCTTACTTTTGGAAACTCCTCTACCACCTCCAAGGTTGTGAACTCCAGAGCATTTTCCATTCCAGATACGTATTCACTGATTTTCTAACTCTTCTCCTCTAATTGTGTCTTAGTTGGGGAGAAGGTAATGTGAAGGCATTGTTCTGGATTAGAGTGCTAGGATATTTTTGCAGCACATATTTGCATACACATTGGATTCCTTTTCCAATTTTTCTTTTGAAATACTGAATCCCTGACACTAACACACACCTACTAGACTCAAAATACTCTTCCTCATATAATGGAGAAAAAAACCCAAACAGAATAGAAATACAAGCAGTTCAGAGGAGGCATGTTGTATAGTTGGACTTGCCTTTTGCATTATATAAGGTAGGAGTTATAAATCTATTCAATTTTTAATTGAAATAATTTTTCATGTGTTTTTAATGTTAAGAAATATGTGATTTCTTTTTTCCCTTTCTCTGTAGCCAATTTACACATGTATATTTATATGCACATATAGAATCCTAACAGGTATCACACGTACATTTTTGTGAGGTCGCTGACTTGAAAGTTAAAAATTGTGAGAAGAGATCACTTCTCTTAAATGCTGTTGGAACTAAAATTCAACATATAGGGGAGCTTCCTATTAGAACAACATTATACATAAACTTATGTTCAGTAAAATAAATATTTTTGCATCTGTGAATGATATATATTTAATGATGAATTTCGATTGGCATATATATTGCTACTTTTTAATGTCTCTCTTTGTGCGTGTGTGTATATATATATATATATATATATCCACACTCCACAGATTCTTCAAAATATAAAATATATATGACTTATATACACTCTCTAAATTCATTCATGTTCATGTATGTGGATTTATAATGAAATTTATACAAGATAATTCCCAGAAATATTCATCCACCTGAAATACATATTTGTTTCCTAGTACGGAAAACTAACTTCAGTGACTGGTGCATACAAATCCTAATAATTCTACAGTAACTGACCCCATCTAACATCAATGCAAGTAGATTCCTATGGGACATGATATGTAATTGGACGTTCATTTTTATTCAACACTGGTACATTATTATTTCTTCAGTTTTTGCACATCATAGGATATGAATTTCAATCACAATTCACAAATTAATAGGCATTTGTTTCAAATTTAATCACTTCCTGCTTCAGAACGCATGTATTGTCAGGATTTCTTGACAGGTCTTTTCATGAGAATTCTTTCCAAACACATTACTTTCAATTTCCATAAACACTTTTGTAGCAAAACTCACAAACTCTTCATGATAAACCAAAACACTAATATTATCATTAGATGTATAACTGGTTGTAATGAATGATTGTATATCAATATAAGTATGGTCTATTCATGCTTTATCTCCATATTCATAGACACAGGGTACACCTCTTTGTACCCCCAATACGAATTTTACGTCTTCAATATATTGCTCCCAGAAATGGTGGTAGAAATACTCATGTCACCTGATCTACATATACATTTTATCACAGTAATAATCTGGACAAAAATGTAAAGGTCACATTTATGATTGTACCAAAGCCTAAATGTAATGTGGACATGAATTACTAAAAATATCCATGTCCAGGTTGTCTAATGCTCTCAAATGTCAAACCTATTGGTGACTACATATTTGTTTCTTGCTAGGATTATGTATTCAAACTCAACCATGTTGAAAATGTCTAATCCTATCACTCACTATATACTTTGCCTGATTTTGTAATGTCACTATTGATATCTGCTTTTCTAAATATTTTCCACAGCTCATCATAGTGACTGACTCTTCATATGTGCTGACATTTACATTCACTCTCTAACTAAAACCCTATTACTAAAGAACTTTTGGTCCAAATCCTATACTCACTCTTCTTCCTAAACCTACCAAATATCTTCCTAATCCTACTGACTATCCTTTTTTGACTAGATGTTCTCTTCTACATTCAGTCATCCAAGGTACAAGGTCCTATACCATTGTATATCGATTTAACTTAGACAACTGTGCAGAACATTATTCAAAGCTAACTATCCCAATCAAAAGCCCAATGCCCTTCTGGGCTTCAAATCATACCTAGATTTCTGTTTTCATACTTCTATTTCACCTCTATATTCTTGTAAATATCGTAGGTTCCCAATACCATTATTCATCACACAGAATGATTCCTAACAAAAATCAAACCAGTTATTAACCCTAAACATACACTGTTCCTTCAATCTCATTTTAAAGAAGAGCAGGGACAGAGTGGTTCTTACAATACAGGAAAGTAGGGGACCTTCCACCTGCTGAGAACCTCAAAGGTCCATGCAGAAATGATACCTGGAGAAGTTGTAGGCAGGCATGAAGGTCCTAAGAGAGCAAAATTCATCTTCCATGGCGATCAACCTGGTCAGGATGACGGGATGTGTCTGAATCAGCATCTCTCTTCTTATTGTAGAGAAGACTGACCAAACCAGGCCTCTGTGGAGAGGTGCTCCCGGGTGCCTATGGTTGATATACCATTCTAACTTGTGAAAGTGTCACAGGAAGTAGGGGCAGACTCCATCTAATGGTAGCCTTTGAAGCAATGGTTAGGACAAATTGGTTGCCAAGGCAGTGACGTCATTCAGTTCCAATAAAGTGACATACCTCATTTCCTTCGTGATGGAACTCTCTGAACTTGGTATCAAAGAAGCCAGGCAGCCAAAGGTAGTAACAGTCCCAGTCCCAGTGGGCTCACTTGTTTGGATTTACCAAGGACAGAGTCAGTCTTTCTTGGTACCTACTGATGTGAGGAAGGCAAATGCCAAGAGAGCTCTGGAGAGGGACTTTTCCTGAGAAAGCAGGTAGTGGCTCACCACTTTTTCCTGACAACTTCACAGAGTTGGCCAAGGAAACCAGATCTGAGAGAGGACAGGCCATTTTGGGGGATCATAGTATGGCCCACCATTCCGAGGACACCCCGGATAGTCACAGACCTACATGGGGAAAGGAGGTGCCCTTGTGGTAATTGGTGTGTGTTTGTGGTGTTGTCTCATGTTCTGAGAATAGGTAGGAAAGGTGGTTTGTTTGGTTGGATTGGACTGTTTCTAGTAAGTTTTTACAAGCCAAGTCTTTCTATGTCTGTGTCCATTGTTGTTGACATTAGAAAAGAGAATGCATTAATAGATGTGTCCTGTCTAGTATAAATCTTCCCAAAATTCATCCTGCCCAATTTGGGAATGGACTGCAGCTTGTCTTATCGATGGGCAACACCTGCTATCTTCCTAAGTTGGTGTTTTTTTCCTGAATTCTGGCAACTCTCCAGAATAGGCTCATGGTTTTGTGTCCAAGATATGTACCACGTCCAAGCTCTGTGACATGGCCATGTACTGGAGAGCTGAAGAGAATGGCGAGCATCTCAGAAAACTTGGATATCATGGTGTCCAGGAAAGGCTTTGGGCCTTTTGCTTACTTATTGTTCTGCTGCACTGAATGTCAGGAAGGTCTTTGCCTCAGGCCACACCTTTGTGAAGCCTGGAGAAAACAGTTTTCAAATGGAAATGAAGGGAGTCACCTGTGGCTCTTTTATTAATTGCTTTGGAAAGGGATGTGTCTGAATCAGCCCCTTGGCCATGTGTGAGGCTGTGGCTTAGATTCTCAGCACCTGATGTATCTAAAGAAAGATCCCATGTGTGAATCCAAAACCAAAATGGCCAAAAGAGCAGTCATTGGAATGAAGCCTCTCGCCTTTCTCTGTAAGGTTCCTGACCTTCATCAAGTGAGAATAGAGATCCTTTGTGTCAAATGAGTTCTTCACAACCTGCAGAGGCTAGCCCATAGGTGCTTGGGTTTTCTCATGACTCCAATTCACATAAAGAATCTAACCCCAAAGTCAGTAGGCCTCAAATTGGAGAATTGGAATAGTATTAACGGCAAGCCTATTTGTTTACTCCTTGTTCACAGGAATGGTGTCCAGACCACCCTGAAGGTATGCAAATGAGGTGCAAGGATGCTTATTTTGGACACTGTCTTGGGCTGTGCCCCTCATGGAAACCTTCAGGCAGAGTTCATGATGAGTGTTTATATGGAAGAAGATGAGGGACGTGTGGGAGTATTTTGGTTTTAATTGTATTCATTTGTGTCAGGGAAGAGTTGACTGGGTCCATCTGGGCTTGAACTCTGGTGTGATTCCCCTTACAGACTGAGATCTGGAACTGAACTCAGAGAAGTATTGCCATAAATTGTGATGGGATTTTAGGAGGCCAGGCATGAGAGGTGACCTTGGAACCCGAGGTATAGGCCCAGGTCGGCTTTCCAAAGAACACTGGGAATCTCAGCCAAGATATCACATGATTTAATTCTGAAAGACTTGGCAGCCATAATTGAGATTGAAAACACACATGGACCTCGCTTTGTAGACCTCAATGGGCCTGGTTTCATGTTACTTTTTGGGCACTTTTTGGGAAGCCTTGACTGTGAGAGTGCTCCAGAGTTTCACTGAAATTACCTTCCTCAGCATTTAATTGTTCCTGAATGAATTGAAACCCACAGTGCCTCCAACTTCATCCATGAAATATTGCTGGAAAATTATCATAAAATTTTTGAAATTCCCATGACCAGCTAAAACTGGAGAACCTTGGGATGTCCTCTTGATGATCATGAGTATACCAGAGAGTGCCTTGATTGACTGGGTTTCAAGAAAATGGTGTAGAACAGAGATGCCAGTAAGTTGGAGCCTGGTGAGTAGTGGGAATAGAACACTGTTATGAAAGTGTGTGATAAAACATCTGTGGTGGGTCATGTGGATCTTCCATTGGCTTCCAAATGCCTTGTGACTGACATGGTGCAGCCAGTAGACCCATATATGTAAAGGCATATTTTTATATGGAGAAGTTTTAGGACAATGTTCAGAATCATGTTGCTATTGTCAAGGGGGCAAGATACATGGGATATAACCCTGGTTGGTGCATTCTCCTGCAGACCCTGCCCACCACACCTAACAGAACTAGCTCCAGCAATGTGTCCCATTTGAAATCCTTTTTTTCGTGAAGAAAATTCCAAACTCCCAGTGCAGCAGCAAGAAACACCACGAAAATTGGAAGATGACCAAATGGGTTCACAGTCCACACGGGGAGAAAAAAAGCCCTCACTGGCTACAGTTTACCTATAAAGAGAGAATTCAGCACTGCTGCCTCATTTTGATTGGAAAATAAGTAACCATGTCCTCCAGGTCACATAGATGCAGAAACAGCTTTGATGGTCTCACTACAAATAAAGCTAAATCTCCTGACAACAACATATATTTCTAGTGCCCAACCTCAGAGGCAAATTCTCAAAAAGTCTTTAGGCCAGCAGAGCTCCATGTTTGTGGAGTGTTTACCCTGTCCCTTGCATTTAGAAACTCCTCTACCACCTCCAAAGATGTGAAATCTGGAGCATTTTCCATTCCAGATAGTTATTCACAAATTTTCTAACTCTTCTCCTCTAATTGTGTCTTACTTGAGGCGAAGCTTATGTCAAAGCATCGTTCTGGATGAGAGTTGGAAGATTTTTCTGTAGCATATATTTGCATAAACATTGGAATCAATTTCCTATTTTCCATTCGAAATACTGAATCCCTGACACTAACCCATACCCTACCAGACTCTGACTCCTAAATCTAATATGATGGAGAAAAATAACCCAAACAGTATAGAAATACAAGCAGTTCAGAGGAGGCATGGTGTATAGTTGGACTTGCCATTTGCATGATACAGATTAGGATTTATAAATCTAGTCAATTTTTTGTTGAAATAGTTCTCCATGTATTTTTAAAGTTAACAAATATGTTAATTCCTATCTTCCTTTCTCTGTAGCCTGTTCAGCACATGTGTTCTTATAAGCACATATAGAATCCTACCTGGTACCACACGCAAATTCTTGTGAGGTGGCTGACTTGGCAGATACAAATTGGGAGAAGAGATCACTCATACCAAACCCTGTTGGAACTGAATATTCAACGTAGGTGTGAGCTTCCTAGTTGAACAACATTATGCCTAAATCCATGTTAAGTAAAATGAATATTTTTAGATCTGTGGATGATATATATTTTATGATGAATTTTCATTGACATATATATTGCTACTTTCTTTGTCTGTGTGTGTGTTTTGTGTATATATATATATATATATATATACACTCTCCGGATTTATCAAAATATGAAATATATGTGTCTTATATACACTCCCTAAATTCATTCATGTTCATGTATGTGTATTTATAAGCAAACATTCACAAGATTATTCTCAGAAATATTCATCCACCTGAAATTTGCCTAATGCTCTCAAATGTCAATCATTTTGGTGATTACATATTTGTTTCTTCCTATGATTATATATTCAACTCAAAGCTGTTCAAAATGTCTAATCCTATCACTCACTTTATACTTTGCCTGATTTCATAATGTCTCTATTGATATCTGCTTTCCTACATATTTTCCCCTGTTCATCATTGTGACTGACTCTTCACCTGTGCTGACATTTACATTCACTCTCTAACCGAAACCCTATTGCTAAAGAACTTTTGTTCCAAATCATATACTCACTCTTCTTCCTAAACATACTGACTATCCTCCAAAACCTACCGACTATCCCTTTTTTACTGGATGTTCTCTTCTACATTCAATCATCCAAGTAAATGTCGGGTGAGCTTCGGAGGAGGAGACCACCAACAGCCTATGTCATGAAACAGCAAAGGGTTTATTGGGTGTCCAGCATGCTGAGGCTCAGAGCTCAATTGAATAGAGCTGACAGTTCTGAAAATAGCTTAATTAGAGCTTATATGCTTTTCCTGGAGAGGGCAGGGAGGGACGTTTATTGATGGGTCAGGACGAGTGGGCAGTTTGCATGCAACTGGGTGAGGGAGTACATTCTGCAGTTTGGCAGTTGGGGACAGCACATTCTGGGAACAAGATTTGCAAGCATTTCTCAAAATTTCAACAGTGTTTTGTTAAGCATACAGAAAAACAGGAAGTGACAAGTACCTATTTTATTAACCTTTCATTCCCCACTTCTTTTTCTGGCTACTTTTAATCATAAAAACGATCTTTGGGGGGTGTCACATTCTTTGTCTGCTAGTGGGTTATTATCATAATTTTAACTCTTCCAATTTGAGCCTGGAGAAAAGAAATTGCACAGTTGAGCAAACAGGGTTTTATAGTTCGCAATAATATGAGGATTATTATTGGACCGGCCAGGGTTGATCAAAACGTAGTTAACCAGGGGGACTGTGTGAACCAAGACTCAAACCATCCTTTTTGGGCCTCTCTCTCTCTTTGATGCTCTTCAAGGTGTCCCTTTATTTTACTCATAAATTTTTTTACAACTCCAGTATGGTCGGCATAAAAACAGCATTCTTCCCTCAATGCAGCAGAAAACCTCCCTTTTCTAATGAAGAGGAGGTCCAACCCTCGACTGTTCTGTAAAACAACTTCAGAGAGAGAGGTTAAAGATTCCTGCAAAGCTCTGATGGAGGTTTCTAATATCTTAGTTTTGGTGTATTGCTGCTTCTAATTGGGTCATTTGTTGTGTCCCATGGACAAGGGCAGTGGTTCCTGTGCCCACCCATGCAGCAACTCCTATTCCTAGTAGGATGGCTAAAGTGAGGAATATATGTTCCCAGTGAAACTGGGTTGTATGCCCCCATATTTGATCTTCAAATGAACCTGCTTCATGACAGAGCACGCTGGGAAACATCTGCACCATTACAGAATTAATCACATGTGTTGACCATTTCATGAAAACATTAACAATGTTAATGTATAAAGAATTATGCTGTTGTAGGCACGCACAAGGCAAGGCACCTAAGATAGCATTGAAGACAGGGAAACAGTCCTATTTGGTTGCAAGCAGATTCAGAGGACAATGCTTCTGTTGTAATCAATTAATCCCCTGAAACTCAAGTTTAGGTAGTTTCAGAATTTTGTACCCAACAAGTAAGGGAAGGGGCTCAGAAGTTCCCAGTCTGCAGAAGTTCAAAAAAGCAGATTTTGTTTCTGTTTTTTCCTCTGTTCTGGGCAAGTTAACTTTTGAAGGACACCTGGCAGGGGGAGAGCTTATTCTTCCCTTTCTTATTTTCCCCCTGCCAGCTGTTACCACAGAGCCTAGCTGGTAATTTATTTATCTTAGCAATGTAGCCATCTCTGTGAAGCCCCAGCTCAAGGTCAGAGGCCTTGTTTACATATTTTGTGAAAAACAAGTAAGGACGTGTGTAGCATAGAAGTGCTGATTTTTTTAGCCAGTGACCAAGTAGAACAGGACAACACGAAAAAAGGAAGTTTATCTACATTGAACTCCTTTATATGGACTCTTTTGCTGAAAGTCCTAAAGTCAGCCAGGTGAAGACTTCTGGAGAAGGTCAGTTAAGACTATTCTGTGGCTTAGTACAGAGGGGGAAGACAGGGAAGGTGGGGCTGAGAGCAGCTCCATGGATCTGAGAATGAGGAAGGAGAGATGTAAAATAATAATGGGAAAGGGGTTTGGGATGTTTCTAGCAACAAAAACTTGAGCAGTAGAACTGGTAGAGAAGAGGGGAAGACGGGAGTGAGTATCCCAAAACGCATGTGAGGGACTTTAAATTCTTAGTAAACTATTTTCAGTGATGACAAAGCAACTTTAAAGGCCATTTTCATTCCATCTTGGATAGGGGTCTGAAGGCTCTCCTCAGCTAGATTAAGCTTTGGTTAAGCTGGAAAGAGGACCTTGTGGAACCCGGAGTGGGCACTGACAGGAGAAGAGAGGAGAGAGTGGGTGGAGGGGTACCTCTGAACCTGCTACCTCAGCAAGGGGGCAATGGTCTGAGAACCAGCGAAGGTTTGGGTTTTTGATCTAATTATTGGAGGGCAGAAATCAGGTTTCTGAGGTGGGAGTGACAGCAGAGACTCTGGAGCAGAAGGCTGAAGGTGAGGATCTATTGGATAAGCATAGTTCAGGATGTGAGCAAAGGAGGGAAAAGGCCTCCACATAGGGGAATCTCCTTTTACCCTTTTAAGCACTTGCAGAAGTTAAAAAGGTCAAACAGAATTTGAGGATATAGAGACCCCTCTGTGTTTCATTGGTTTTGGTTATCTAATTGGTAATATGGCCAATGCTGTGTACAAAATTTGATGAGGAGTTTGGGTTCCATCAGGCAGCCCCTGTATGCTCACATCCCCATTACTTACAGAAGAAGTCGGCTTTTCCCCCACAGAGCCATGACTGTTTGTGGCTTTGATAGTCTGCCGGGCAAACATAGTAATCTAGGCTACCCAACCTGCATCTGGCTCGTGTGTCCCTACATCCATAATGTTTGTTTCCATTATCTATGTTACGGAAGGGATTTAATGGAATTTTAGTGGGATCCTCTTCATCAGGGATATCCCAATAGTAAAGACTTATAGCCAGCTGACAAATGTCCTGGTGGAGAGATGGCCACCAGGTCCCTAAGGGGGCTGTATGCGAGATAGTTTATACTTTTTTTTTTCAGTAGGATTTGTGATCAGCCATCACTGCTGAATGGGCTAATGAGGGTTAGGACTATTTGTGGCCAAGGGAAGAGTCTATAGCCTTATCCACACAATGAATATGCAATTTGAAAGTGTTATCATTCTTTTCCAGTTTCCAGCCAGAGTGTGGACAGGGCGCAGGCTTGAGATGAGAGGCATGGATCCAGAAAGTGATTCTGTCTACCTTTACAACTGTAGGTGTTATAACTAGCACCTGATATGGTCCTTTCCAACGGGGTTCCAGGGATGACACCTGATGTCGTCTTATGTAGATGAAGTCTCTTACTTGATATCAATGTGGAGTCCCCACGTCCCCAGTTTGGTAGGTAGTGGCCAGCTGTTTTCACAGCTATTGTAGTGTTCCTTCAAGAGCTTAAAGTCTGTCAAGGAAGGGGGTGTGGAGGGGATCATTAAGTTTTAGAGTTGGGCTTAGGTCCCTTACTGGAGGCTGGGCACCGTAGAGAATTTTAGAGGGGGTGAGGTTACTCAAAAAAACAGAGGGAGTAGTTCTTGCATGAAACATTGCATAAGGCAGGATCATAGTCCAATCTTTTATGCTGGTTTCTAAGCCAAATTTCGTGAAGGTCTCTTTAATGGTTCTATTCATTTTTTCTACCTGTCCTGAACTCTGCGGTCAATAAGCACAATTTAACTTCCAATTAATCCCCAGGTTCCTGGGTAACCCCTGACTTACCTGGGCCACTAACGCTGGTACATTATCAGACCCTATTACCTTTGGCAGGCAGTATCTTGGAAAAATATATTCCAGGATCTTCTTGACCACCATTTGCGCTGTTTCTTTTTTTTTTTTTTTTTTCTTTTTCTTTTAGTGGGGAAGGCTTCAATCCATCCTGAAAATGTATCTACAAAGACTAGGAGATATTTATGTCCATACCTTGCTGGCTTAATTTCAGTAAATTCAACTTCCCAGAATTGTCCTGGACTTGTTCCTCGTAGGTGCTTTAATGCAGGAAACATGGAAGGGTAAGCATTAACCAATTGATGGACCCGACAGGCTTTTTTACCCATTCAGTTATTTCCTTTTGCTGTGAGTCAGTTAGTGGAAAACTCTGTTCTTGATACTTCAGAAATACCTGCAGTTTCTTTGAACCAAGTTGAGTGAGTTTATGTGCATTTTCTACTGACATAGTTAGAGCTGTGATTATAGGAGTTTTCACTGAAGGATTTAGAAATTCCACTTGGGGGCCTTCAGTGTTAAAAGTTATTTTGGCCCGGAGCTTGGTGAGCAGATCTCTGCCCATCAATGGGGCCAGGCATTCTGGGATTACTAGGAAGGAGTGATGGATTTTTCCTTTCCCCAGGTCCATGGTTCTCTTAGTTGTCCAAGCCTGATATTTACTGTCGTTAGCCCCTTGAACTAGAGACCTTTTATTTGATAGAGGGCCCAATGGAGCCTTATGGGCTGAGTATATTGCCCCTATATCCACTTCAAAGTTTACTCTGGTCCCCTTCACTTCAAAAGTTACCCTGAACTCAGGGAGGGGATCTGAGCCCCAACTTTTGTAGTCATCCTCCAGAGTCAGAATGGCTGGCTGGTGTGGCTGTCTCTTTCTTGGGCACTCGTGGGCCCAGTGTCCTTTTTCTTTAGAGTAGGCACATTGATTTGAGGCCAGGGATGGCCTCGGGCATGGGACCAGGTATTCCTTCCTGTCTCCCTTTTTCTTAATTTCTGACCCTTTTGGTGTTGTGACCAGGACCTTAGTCAACGCCTTAGTCTGTCTTTTGTTTCTTTTATTCTCCCTTTGCTCCCTTCTCTTCCTCTGTTTCTCTCTTATAGTATACTTTCTCGTCTTCTCTGACTAAATCTCCCCAAATCATATCTTGTAATCAATCTAAGTATTGTAACTTTCTTTTAATATTTAGGGCAACTTGCCCAATAAAGGCCATTGTGATAGATGCTTTTTGATCCTCTGCCTGAGGATTGAAAAGTTTATATCTTCTATATGCCTCCATAATTCTCTCTAGAAACATAGAGGGAGATTCATTAGGCCCTCGAATAATCTCTATTACCTTGGCCAAATTATTTGGAACCCAGCAAAAAGTGGACAGATGCTTTCTTACCTTCAAATGTGTTGGGGATCCAGTTGGGTCGCTTCAAGGAAAGCTGGCTTTGATTATGTTGGGAAGATGTGTCGGTCTCCCATCTGGTCCAAGGATATTTTTTCTAGCTTCCAGGAGGATTCTCTTTTGTTCCTTTGTCATGAAGAGAGTCCCAAAGAGTTGTTGACAGTCATCCCAAGCAGGCGGGTATGAAAACATCAATGACTCAACCAGACCTGTGAGCTGGGTAGGGTCCTCGGAAAAAGGGGGATTGTTATTTTTTCAGTTATGTAGGTCTGAAGAGGAGAAAGGCCAATACTGGTAGTCTTGCAATTTATCCCCATTGTTGTCGTCAATCATTGGCCCGTAGGGACATAGGGGGAGCACAATGGGAGTTACAGGGTTTTCAATGATTCGCAGCCAGCGAGTTCCTTTATCCGGGCCATCTTCCTCCATGGGAGGAGGTCTGTGTGTGCCATGGGGGAGTTATCTGGAGGGCCCTGGGCCAGCTTAGCTTCCTCCAATGGCGAAGAGGCCTAGTCAGCTGCAAGGGAATCACTTAGAGTGTGTTGGTGGTTGGGGGAAGAGGAGAGGGGATAAGGAGGGGGAGGAGAGTCCAGTAGAGTCAAATCTTGTGACTCAGGGAGAACAGAGGGTGGAGAAGGAGGATGAGCAGAGGGTTTGAGAGATCGTGGGGAAAGGAATAGGAGTAGCAGAAGGGGCAAGGAAAAGCTTCACCCATGGAGGAGGAGATTTGCAGAGGTCCTACCAATTTAAGGTATATGGCTGTTGGTCTGGATGGCTATGTGGGCCCAGCTGAAAGACAATATCTCTGATTTTTTAAATTAGTGGGAAGTAGAAAGATCTTTCTAGTGGCCATCCCACTCCAAAGGTGGGACATTCTGAGGCTCAGAGATTTTGGCCGGTCCGGAGTTTTACTGAAAAAGAAAGATTCTGAGCTCTTAAGCGAACTTTGGTCCAGTGATTAAGGGTCAGGGACAGAGGCATTGAAGTGCTCTGTCCCTTAATGAAACATACACAAACAGTGAATGCAACAACACAGGACACAGACAATACAATAAAGACAGGCAATGGACGTCCAAAACTGAGACCAGGACTGAGTAGCCGGCAAAACCCTATGGGCTGGCAATACCGAATCTGAAACAAAATATCACTGAGTTGAGGAGACTATTGTTCCTCGATTTCCCGAGTCCTCTGGGGCGTCCTCCAGGGAAGTGGCCTGTGGCTCTGTGATACATCTCTCAGCCACCATCGGAGAGAGCTCACGCTCTATATCAACAGCCATTTTGCCAAACCCTAACCTTAAAACTGAAACTAGAAAGAGGCGCCTTACTTACCCCGAGAGGAGCCTGTTAGGGTCTCTTGTCTGCCCCTGCCAGAACTCGGTGAAACCTCTATATGTAAAGCTCGGGTGAGCATCGAATGAAGAGACCACCAAGAGACTGTCTCATGCAACAGCAAAGGGTTTATTGGGGGTCCAGCATGCTAGGGCTTAGAGCTCACTTGAATAGACCAGAGATCCCTGAGAATAGTTTAAGCAGAGTTAATATACTTTCCTTGGAGAGAACAGGGAGGGAAATTTACTGATGGGTAAGGGTGAGTGGGCTGTTTGCGTGTAATCAGGTGAAGGAGTACATTCTACAGTTTGGTTGTTGGGGAAAGCACATTCTGGGGAAAAGATTAGCAAACAGTTCTCAAGATTTCAACAGTGTTTTGTTAAGCATACAGAAAAACAGGAAGTGACAATTAACTATTACATTAACCTTTCACTACCGACTATCCTTTTGGACTGGATGTTCTCTTCTACATTCAATTTTCCAAGGTACAAGGTCCTATGCCATTGTATATCGATTTATTCAATGCTAAGTATCCCAATCAAGGGCCCAATGCCCTTCTGGGCTTCAAATGTTACTTAGATTTCTGTTTTCATATATATATTTTACCTATATATTCTTATACACATCACAGGTTCCCAATACCATTATTCATTCAGCAGAATGATTCCTAACCCAAATCAAACCTGTTATTAACCCTAACCATACACTGTTACCTCAATCTAACATTACAGAAGAGCAGGGACAGAGTTGGTCTTACAATACAGGAACGCTGGGGATCTTCCACCTGCAGAGAACCTCAAAGCTCCATGCAGAAATGATCACTGAAGAAGATATAGGCACCTCTGAAAAACCTGAGACAGCAAAATTCATCTTCCATGGCAAACAACCTGGTCAGGATGAAGGGTTGTGTCTGAATCAGCCTTTCTATTGTTAATGTAGAGAAGATGGACCAAATGAGACCTGTGTGGAGAGCTGTTCCCAGGTGCCTATGGTTAATATATCATTCTAACTTGTGAAAGTCTCACAGGAAGCAGGGACAGCATCCATCTCATGGGACCCTTAGAAGCAACTCTTAGTACAAAGTGGTTGCCAAGGCAGTGAACTCATTCAGTTCCTCATGGAAGTAACCTCATCTCACTTCCTTGGGGAAGAAACTCTCTGATGTTGGGATCCAAAAAGCCAGTCAAACAGTGCCAGTCCATGTCCCAGTCCCAGTGGTCTCAATTTTTGGATTTCTAGATAACAGAGTCAGTCTTTCTTGGTACCTTCTTTGGACCATCCTGTTTGGATGGCGAAATGGAAGGAAAGCTCTGAAGAGGGGCCTTTCCTGAGAAAGAAGGTAGTGACTCACTGCTGGCTCCTGACAACTTCAGAGAGTTGGTTAAGGACACCAGATCTGAGACAGGACAGGCCATTTTGGGGCAACCTAGAAAGGCCCACAGTCAGTGGACACTCCAGATATTCACACACCTACTTGGGGGAAGAAGGGGCCTTTGTTGGTGTGGGTGTGGGTTTGTGGTTTTGTCTAATGTTCTGAGAATAGGTAGGAAATGCGGTTTGTTTTGTTTGGAGTGAACTGTTTCTAGTAAATCGTTTGACAATGCGAGTGTTTCTGTGTCTGTGTACCCCACTGTGTCCGTGGTTGTAGATATTAGAAAAGAGAATGCATCAATGGATGTGTCCTGACTAGTAGAAAGCTTCCCAGCATTCATCCTGCCCAATTTATAAATGGAATGCAGCTTGCCTTATTGATGGGCAACACCTGCTATCTTCCTAAGTTCCTGTTTTCTTCCTGAAATCTGGCCACTCTCCAGAAGAGGCTCATGGTTTTGTATCCAAGATATGTACCACCTCCAAGCTCTGTGACATGGCCATGTAGTGGATAGCTGAAGGGAATGGCGAGCATCTCAGAAAACTCAGATATCAGTGTGACTACTAATGTCTCAGTGGAGAAACCCTGTTTGGGCCTTTTGCTTAACAATTGTTCTGTTGCCCTGAATGTCAGGAAGGTCTTTCCCTCATGCCACCCCTTTGTGAAACCTGAAGAAAACAGTTTTCAAATGCAAATGAATGGGCATCACCTGTGGCTCTTTGCTTAATTGCTTTGGAAAGAGATGTGTCTGAATCAGCCTCTTGGCCCTGTGTGAGGCTGTTGCTTAGATTCTTAGATGGATGAATCTAAAGAAAGATATCATGTGTGCATCCAAAACCAAAATGGCTAAAACAGCAGTCATTGCGGATGAAGTCTTTCCCCTTCCTCTGTAAGGTTTCTGACCTCTATCAAGTGAGAATAAGGAAGACACACCAAGCCAATTGATGGATACTTTTGGAAAAATTGTACCACTGCTGATAGCATCAGCATATATACCCCAACACTACAACAAGTGGCTTCACCAAGAGAGAGTTCACAATGCATAAAAGTGATACATAGTCCTGGCAAGTTCTGCAAGAAGTTCAGTGATGGCTATTGCAGAAGCTGTAGATTGGTTTTATCTTTGACTTCACCGGCACTGGTATGAAGATAGGAATTCTGGCAATAATGGGTAAAGGAAAATTATTTAACATTCCAGAAGGCACTAAAAGAAAATAATTTTCTTAAAAATTTACATTATTTTGAAGAGAATTATTAAATATAATGAAAAGAAAAGGTGAAGTAAACAAACAGGTCTGTTAACTTCCTTTTTTGTTCACATATTAAAACAATGCTCAACAGTTGTTTAGCCAATTTAAATTAAACCATTTAAATCACGTGAATAAAAAAAATATTTGCATCCATTTTTTCATGAGCTCTCATCATATATGATATATGAACATATGTACATTCAAACATATAACACAAAACACAAGTGTGCACACATAATATAATACATACAACACATAACATAATAGTAAAGGCCTTATAACTTTTTACAGGTGAAATCACCATTGCAATGTTTAAAAACTGTATAGTCAAAATATAGAACTGATCAGCAAAACATTAACCTAGGTCTCAATGAGCTCAAAAAAACAAATAAAACTTCATGATGTGGGAAAGGGCAATAATAAAATAGATATTGAAAAAAGCATCCCTGTTCTGTCACAGATGTAAGGATAGTGAAACTGGAGTTTTGGATATCAGCTGTTATGGATTTGAGCCAAATCATCTTATTTTGGTCTATAGAAATCGCTTTAGTTAATCTCTCTGAAATCCAAATCGGCTGTTGTTCTTCCTGTGGAAACACACAAACAGACCCCCGATTCCAGACAATCACTGGGTCAGGACTTCAGTAAATCACTCCAGAATCCAAATCGGCTGCTGTTCTCCCTGTGGAAACACACAAACAGACCCCTGACTCCAGACAATCACTGGGTCAGTACTTTAGTTAATCTCTCTGGAATCCAATTTGGCTGCTGTTCTCCCTGTGGAAACACATAAAGAGACTCCCGACTCCAGGCAATCTCTGGGTCAGGACCTTAGTTAATCTCTCTGTTATTTAAATCGGCTGCTGTTCTCCCTGTAGAAACACAGAAAAAGACCCCCGAGTCCAGACAATTATTGGGTCAGGACCTATCTGTTGTCCTGTTAGAATATCCTTCCAAAGTACCTTGAACTTATGCACATTTTTTGGACACATATGCCTTTCCGCAGCACTAAGTCCTGATGAATCCAAATTTAAAAAGTTTAGAGTAAAAAGGGTTATTTTAAGTTTATCTTTGGGGAATCCATACCCCTTCCCAATTCCGTCTTTTTGCTTTAATAAGTACATTTTAATAGTTTCATGTGCTCTTTCACTATGCATTGTACCTGTGGATTGTATGGGATTCCTGTTATATGAGTAATGCCAAATGATGAGCGAAATTGTTTAAAAGAGGTAGGAGTATAATAAGGGGCATTATCTGTTTTTAACTGTTTTGGAATGTCCAAAGTGGCAAAATTTTGTAAGTAATGAGCTATAACATCTTTAGTTTTTTTCCCCCGCATGAAGGGAGCCCATCAAAAATCCGGAAGAAGTATCAACTGTAACATGCAAATATTTTAATTTTCCAAATTCTGGCAAGTGTGTGACATTCATCTGCCAAATATGGTTAGGTATCAATCCTCTAGGATTGACTACAAGATTAACTTGTGGTAAAAAGGTCACACAATTTTGACATTGTTTTATTATTTTTCTATCTTTTTCCTTAGTTATTTTAAAACACTTTTGTAAAGTATTAGCATTGACATGAAACTTTTTATGAAAATTTGTAGCTTCTTCTAGTGTAGAGAAAATATGTATGTATGTCATGTGTAGTTTAATCTGCTAAATCATTGCCCAAACTAAGGGCTCCAGGCAATCCTGTATGTGCCCTGATATGTCCAATAAAGAATGAATCTTTTATGTCCCAGATTAGACATTGTATACTGGAAAGCAAAGAGAAAACAGTAGAGGAAGGGGAAATACTACCAGCATCTTCAAGGGATACTATAGCATTAACTATATACTGACTAAGGGAAAATAAATTAAATACAGAATCTTTAAACATCACAAAAGCTTGTAATACTGCATTAAGCTCTACCTTTTGAGCTGATTGTTTGGGTAGTAAAAATGTAAATGTTTGATCAGGTGTAACTATTGCTGCTGTGCCATGATTTTTCTCATCAGTGAATATACTTGGAGCATTCATGATACGTGTTTTCTTGTCATTTTTGGGAAAATTACAGGATGCGATGACCAAAAAGACAATAAAAGATTAGATGGTAAGTGGTTATCAAATGAAACATTTGATTTACACATGATTACTGCCCAAGTATTTAACTCATTAGCTAATTTATCAATTTGATTCAAAGAATATGGAGTAATAATTTTATTGGGTGAAATTCCACACACTCCCTTTGCTGCTTTTATTCCTATGAGTGTTAATTGTCCCTCAGTCTCAGGATACCTAGTAATAATAGTGTTAGAAGAATAAGATAAATGAATCCATAATAATGGACCTTCTTGCCAAAATACTCCTGTAGAAATACTTTTTTTGTTGGTAGTACAATAAATAATAAAGGCAAAATTATATCAACTATATACAAATGCATATTTCCCATTTATGTTTCAATGTTTTTTAATGACTTTCTTGCTTCAGGTGTTAACATTCTGGGTGAATTTGGATCTAATAGACCTTTTAGGATATCAAATAAAGGTCCCAACTCTCCTGTTGGTATAATTAGTTAAGGCCTTATCGAATTTATGTCTCCTAATA
This sequence comes from Callospermophilus lateralis, assembly GCF_048772815.1. NCBI lineage: Eukaryota > Metazoa > Chordata > Mammalia > Rodentia > Sciuridae > Callospermophilus > Callospermophilus lateralis. Next base: position 17,534,593 of record NC_135316.1, on the reverse strand, counting down.
ACTTTGAAAGTCATTACTTGATTGGAGTTGATCTACTCCTATTTGAATTTTTGGTGGACTGACCATGGTTGAGGATAATAGAACTCCTAAATAATTTATTGGAAATTTTAATTGTACTTTATCTATTGCTATCTCTAGATTATAATTTTTTTAATTACTTTGTAAGTGTGGCATAACATTCTAGCAATGTGTTTTTAGCTTTGTGTGCAAATGATACATCATCCATATAGTGAAATATTTGTAGTTAAGGATTTTGATTTCTAAGTGGCAGGATTTCTTTGTTAACATAAATTTGACATGTAGTTGGGCTGTTAGCCATCCCTTGAGGGAGTACTTTCCACTCTTACCTCTGATAAGGAGCTTCATGATTCAGTGCAGGGATAGTAAATGCAAAATGTGGACTATCCTCAGGATGAATTGGAAATGAAAAAAAAAACAATCTTTAATATGTATAACTAAAACATACCAAGTTCTTGGCAAATCAGACAATTGAGGAATCCCTGATTGAGCAGGTCCCGTAATAACCATCTCATTATTAATGGTTCTTAAATCTTGCAATAATCTCCATTTACCAGATTTCTTTTTGGTGACAAAAATGGGAGTATTATGGGCAGACACAGAAGGTTTTATATGTCCTTCCGCTAATTGTTGTTTGATCAGGTCATGGGCTGCTTGTATCTTTTCTTTAGTCAGGGGTCACTGAGGAACCCATACTGGTCTTTCTGATTTCCAAGTAATTTTTATTGTCTCAGTGGCCCTTTCTGAAAATCCAACACATTTCTGTCTGTTCCTTGATCTATTTTTGTTGGTGCTCCTATACCTTCTTCTTGTTTTTCTAATATTTTTCTTTTCCTAAAACCTTGTCTAGCCATAGTAGTGGGTACATTTTGGTTGATCTTATTTGTTAATGTCAAACCTAATTGATCAAGAACATCTCATCCCCATTAATTAACGGGAAGATGATCCAATACATATGGCTGTATAGTTCCTTCACATCCTTCAGGATCCTTCCAATTTAATACAATTGCACCTTTATGGGGATTAGTCGCCACTCCTAGACCTCAAAGCATTTGAGTGGCTTGTTGTAATGGCCAATGTTTTGGCCATTCTTGACAAGAGATGATGCTAGGGTTTGCAACTGTATCCAGTAGCCCATTAAATTCATGTCCTTGAATATTTAGTTTTAGCATGGGGTGAGAATCTAAATTTAAAGAATGCATAGCCCAATCTACACCTGTGGAGTCTAATCCCATGGAACCTCTTTCTACAGCATGACTAGAAAATTTATTATGTAGGCTGAGTATTATTAGTAATTGTGCTATTCTATCTCCTGGTGAAATTACTGATAAATCCTTTGGAGAACTGGCTATAATTTTTATTTCACCTTCATAATCGGGAACAATTACCCACGGAATTATCCTAAGTCCTTTTAGAGTAGAAGAGCTGCATCCTAATAATAAGCCTACTGTTCCTTTGGGAAGAGGTACTTTCAGCCCTGTGAGAATTATTTGAACCCTCATCTCTGGAGTTAGTACTGATCTGGCGGAGGTGCTGATGTCCAACCCTGTGCTCCCTCTGGTTTGTCTGACGAGGGATCTGATAAAAAATGTGTCCTGTGCACTATCCTGATGGGGTTGCTGGGTTCCTCCAGTGCTCCGTATATTTGTGGTTTTGGGACCCAGAGCATTTGGCCCACCTCTCCATTTTTTGGCAGTGTAGCCCGATGCCTTTCTCCATAATATTGTGGATAAACACCTGGTCTTTGTTCGTTTTTTGATAATGAAGTACCCTCTATGTTGGTTTGAGAATGGCATTCATTAGCCCAATGTCTTCCTCTATGGCATCGTGGACAAATACACGGTATTCTACTCCTTTGATTCCTAGTTTTCTTAAACCCTCCTCCTATGGGGCAATTCCTTTTAAAATGTCCTTTTCTTCACAATTCTAGCATGTTCTTGGCCTGGCATCTAAAGCCTGTTTTACTGTAGCTGTCACGACTTGCTCTTATTCATTAATGTCTCTACATAATTTAATATATGTGTTTAAATCTTCATGTTTCCATGGACTAATGATATCTCTGCACTAACAATTCCCTTGGTCATAAGCCAGTTGTTTTATTAATGGCATTGCTTGTTCTGTATTCCAAAAAACTCTGGTAGCTGTTTTAATAAGCCTTTCTACAAATTCAGCATAAGATTCATTAGCTCCTTGTATTACCTTAGATAATTGACCTTGTAATTCTCCAAGTCCTTGTGAAGTCTTCCATGCCCTAACCACTTCTACAGCAATTAATTCATATATACCATGATCATATGCAATTTGTTGCTGCTGATCCTTATAAGGTCCCTTTCCTAACAACATATGTAGATTTCTCTGAGGATAACCAGCTGCTGCATTTCGCCTAGCCGTCTTCTTGCAAAATTTCTCATTGGCAACCTTCCATAACAGGTATTGTCCTCCCTTTAGCAGGCTTTACACATATTAGCCCAATCTACTGGCATCACATTCAAGTTGTTAATAGATTGGACCAAGCTTACAATGAAGGGTGCTTGAGGACCATAGGTTGTTAAAGCCTCTTTTAGCTGCTTCACTATTTTAAAATTTAAACCAAGGTGAATTCTCTGCCCCCCTACCTAAAATAACGGGCATGTAAATACTTGAGATCCTGTCTCACGAACCGAACTATCAACTGCGGGCGTTGGGAGCCTCACAGCATATGGAGGTGGCCTTGTTAGTTGGACATTTACATCCTCTGTTGATAGAAAGGTGTTAGTAACAGTTTCCTGTAGAGGTGGCGCTGTTGTTGGACACTTATGCCCTCTGGTGATAGAAAGATGTTAGTAGCAGTCTCCTTTTGTAACTTTGCCCCGGATGGCTTTTTCTGCTTTTAGCTTTGTTCCTCTATCTGTGTCTGAACTTTGGACTAAGCAAAGCAGATATGAACGTCCACAATGGCAATGTGCCAACTGGCAGAGTCCCTGGGCTGTTCTTTTCTACTCTTTTGAAATCTTCACCATGATGGTTCCATTATGATATACTTAACAACTCCTCCTTAAAAGGCCATGGGGTACATTTTTGTATTGTATCACTGTATGCCCTGACTGTTCTTGATTTTACTGAGACACCTCCTTCCTCTAACAATTTACTTAACACTCTTTCAGTTTGTTTTTTACTAATTTCTGATCCCGTATTTCTACTATAATAAAACCCAACAAGATGACTCCAAACAAAACAGAGACAGACTGAAATAAAAAGGGAACAACAAAAAGTCATTATAGCCTTTCTTTCCTCCTGACATGTGCATCCGTCCTTTCTCCCTATCTGTTCCTCAGACGTGAATAGTTTTTCCTCATTTGTGAGTGGTTTTTCTTCCGTCTCACTCATCTCCATGGACAGGCAGCTTAAAACAAAAGTGAAGCAAAACTAAAGAGGAATCTTAAAATGGCTACCCATCCTCTTGCCCTGGCCTCAGGGGCGAGCAGTTTACCTTATCACTTACCCTCAGTCGCTCCCTGTGCAAGCGAGGAAATGCTGCAGGCTGCCTGGGTAAGAGTCAGGAGCCACTTGTCAAAAGAAATTAACTTTATTTTTAGAAAAACACACGCCATACAAAACAGCTCCTCAGGAAAAACCCTCAGAGCCCAACTGCCACCACTGGCTTCCTTGTAAAGTCTCTGTCACACCCACAAGCCTCTCCACCTTCCACAATTCTCCTGCTCTTGAGGCCGATTGGCTGGGTTGCGTGGGTGGAGCCAAAAAAGTCCCCCAATGAGCAGCTCCGTGGTCTGAAAGGGCAGGGAAACAGCCCAATGAGCATCACCACCGAGGAGCCAATCAGCTAGATGTTGCTGGGACCGCTGTGAGCCAATCATCAGCTTGCAGTCTGAAAGGGTGGGGAAACAGTTCAATGAGCATCTCCAATGAGCTAGATGTTGCTGTGGCCACTGTTAGCCAATAATCATCCAACAGCTGGAAATTTGCTTCCAGCTGGAAGTTTGCTGGGGCCCCTTCAGCTGTGGCTCTCAACAAATCCCTGTCTCCTTTCTCTGTAGCCTATTCAACACATGTATTTTTATATGCACATGTAGAATACTACCTGTAATCACACGTAAGTTTTAGTGAGGTTTGTGACTTGGCCGATAGAAGTTATGAGAAGAGATCACTCTTCCTAAACGCTGTCGGAACTGAAAATTCAACCTATGGGTGAGCTTCCTAGTAGAACACCATTATACATTAAACCATTTTTAGTGAAATAATTATTTTTGCATCTGTGGATGGTATATATTTTATGATGAATTTCGATTTTCATATATATTGCTAGATTTTAACGTCTCTGTGTGTGTGTCTGCGTGTGTGTGTATATATATGTATATGTGTGTGTGTGTGTGTGTATACACACACTCTCCAAATTTTTCTAATTATCAAATATATGAGTCTTATTATACATTCCTTAAAATCATTCATATTCATGCATGTGGATTTATGATCAACTATTCACAAGATTATTCTCAGAAATATACATCCACCTGAAATACATATTTGTTTCCTAGTACTGAAAACTAACTTGAGAGAATGGTGCATACAAATCCTAATATTTCTACAGTAATACCCAGTTTAACATCAATGCATGCAGTTTCCTATGGGACATGATGTGTATTTTGCTGTTCATTTTTATTAAACCGTGGTATATTAATATTTCTTCAGTTTATGCACATCATAGCATATATATTTCTTCCACAAGTTCACAAATTTATAGACATTTGTTTCAATTTCAATCACCTCCTGCTTCAGAACTCATATATTCCTCCAGGTTTCTTGACTGGTCTTTTCATGAGACTTCTTTCAAAACACATTATTTTCGATTTCCATAATCATTTTTGAAGCAAAACTCACACACTCTTCATGATAAACCATAACCCTCATATTACTGTTAGATGTATAACTGGTTGTAATGAATGTATGTATATCAATTAAAGATTTTCTGTATATTTTCAGATATCAAATCAATCCATTATTTAATGTTGGAACCATTTTTATTATTTATTCACAGTATGGTCTATTCATGAATTATTTCAATATTTATTGACACAGGGTACACCGCTTTGTTCCCCCAATACGAATTTATATGTCTTCCAAATATTGCTCCCAATAATGGTGGAAGAAATACTCATGTCACCTGATATACATATACATTATACTGCAGTAATATTCTGGACACAGAAAGCAAAGGTCACTCTTATGTTTGTACCAAAGCCTTAATGAAAAGTGAGCATGGATTACTAAAAATATCCATGTCCAGGTTGCCAAATTGTCTCAAATGTAAATCCTATTGGTGGCTATATATTTGTTTCTTCCTAGGTTTATGTATTCAACCTCAAGCCTGTTGAAAATGTCTAATCCTATCCCTCACTTTATACTTTGCCTGATTTTTAATGTCTCTATTGATATCTGCTAACCTACATGTTTTCCCCAGTTCATCATTGTAACTGACTCTTCATATGTCCTGACATTTACATTCACTCTCTTATTGAAAAGCTATTGCTAAGGAACTTTTGGTCCAAATTCTATACTCACTGTTGTTTCTAAACCTAGCAACTATCTTCCTAATTCTACTGACTTTCCCTTTTTGACTGGATGTTCTCTTCGACATTCAGTCATCCAAGGTACAAGGTATTATGCCATTGTGTATCGATTTATCTGAGACATCTGTGAAGAACATAATTCAAAGCTAAGTAACCCACTAAAGGGCCCAATGTCCCTCTGGGCTTCAAATCTTACGTAGATTTCTGTTTTCATACTCATATTTCATCTATATATTCTTGTAAATATTGCAGGTTCCTGATACCATTATTCATCCTGCAGAATGATTCCTAACGAAAATCGAATGTGCTATTAATTCTAACCATACAATGTTCCCTCAATCTAACTTTACAGAAGAGCAGGGACAGTGTGACCAGGAAAGTCTCAGTGGAGAAACCCTGCTTTGGACCTTTTGCTTACCTATTGTTCTGTTGTCCTGAATATCAGGAAGGTCCTTGCCTCAGGCCACCCCTTTGTGAAGCCTGAACAAAACAGTTTTCAAATGGAAATGAATGAGCATCACCTGTGGCCCTTTGCTTAATTGCTTTGGAACAGCATGTGTCTGAATCAGCCTCTTGGCCCTGTGTGACTTAGATTCTCAGCACCTGATGGATCTAAAGAAAGATTCCATGTGTGCATCCAAAATCAAAATGGCAAAAAGTTCAGTAATTGTGGATGAAGTCTCTTTCCTTCCTCTGTTAGGTTCCTGACCTCCATCAAGAGAGAATAGGGATCCTTTGGGTCAAATGAGTTCTTCAAACCCTGAAGAAGTGCTTGGGTTTTCTCATGACTCCAAATCACATAAAGAATCTATACCTATCAGTCAGAAGTAGTCAGTCAATATTGCTCCCAGAAATGGTGGAAGAAATACTCATGTCACCAGATCTACATATACATTTAATCACAGAAATATTCTGTACACAAAATTCAAAGTTCACACTTTTGATTGTACCTAAGCCTAAATGGAAAGTGAACATAGATTACTAAAAACATCCATGTCCAAGTTGCCTAATGCTCTCAAATGTCAAACCTATTGGTGACTACATATTTGTTTCTTCCTAAGATTATATATTCAAAATCAACCCTGTTGAAAATATCTAAGCCTATCTCTCACTTTATACTTTGCTTGATTTCATAATGTCTCTATTGATATCTGCTTACCTAAATATTTTCCCCAGTTCATCATTGTGATTGACTCTTCACATGTGCTGACATTTAAATTCATTCGGTAACTATTGCTAAATAACATGTGTTCCACATCCTACACTCACTCTTCTTCCTAAACCTACCTACTATCTTCCTAATCCTACCGACTATCCTTTTTTGACTGGATGTTCTCTTCGACATTCAGTCATCCAAGGTACAAGGTCCTATGCCATTGTATATGGATTTATCTGAGACATCTGTGCAGAACGTAATTCAATGGTAAGTAACCCAATCAAGGGCCCAATACCCTTCTGGGCTTCAAATCTTACGTAGACTTCTGTTTTCATAAGTACATTTTACCTCTATATTCTTATCAATATTGCAGGTTCCCAATACCATTATTCATCCAGCAAAATGATTCCTAACCCAAATAGAAACTGTTATTAACCCTAATCATACAGTGTTCCCTCAATCTTACTTTACAGAAGAGCAGGGACAGAGTTGGTCTAATAAGACTGGAATGTACGCGATCTTCTACCTGCTGAGAACCTCAAAGGTCCAAGATGTAGGCAGCTATGAAGGACCTGAGAGACCAAAAGTCATCTTCCATGGCAAACAACCTGGTCAGGATGAAGGGTTGTGTCTGAATCAGCCTCTCTCTTCTTAATGTAGAGAAGATGGACCAAACCAGGCCTGTGTGGGTAGCTGTTCACGGGTGCCTATGGTTGATATACCTTTCTAACTTTTGAAAGTGTCACAGGAAGTAGGGGAAGCCTCCATCTCATGGGACAATTGGCAGCAACTGTGAGGACAAAGTGGTTGCCAAGGCAGTGACCTCATTCAGTTACTGAAGGAAGTGACCTGACCTAACTTCCTTGGTGATGGAATATGGGATCCAGGAAGCCAGGCACACATAGCCAGTCCCAGTTCCACTCCCAGTGGTCTCACTTGTTTGGATTTACCAAAGGCTGAGTCAGGCTATCTTGGCACCTAGAGATGTGAGGATGGCCAAATGGAAGGAAAGCTCTGAAGAGGGGCCTTTTCTGAGAAAGCAGGTAGTGGCACACCACTGGATTTTGACAAGTCTCAGTGAAGAAACCCTGGTTTGTGCCTTCTAATTACCTATTGTTCTGTTGCCCTGAATGTCAGTAAGGTCTTTGCCTCAGGCCAACCCTTTATGAAGCCTCATGAAAAAGTTTTCAAATGAAAATGAATGGGCATCATCTGTGGCTCTTTGCTTAATTGCTTTGGAAAGGGATGTGTCTGAATCAGCCTCTTGGCCCTGTGTGAGGCTGTAGCTTAGATTCTCAGCACCTGATGGATCTAAAGAAAGATTCCATGTGCGCATCCAAAACCAAAATGGCCAATAGAGCAGTCACTGTGGATGAAGTATTTCGCATTTCTCTGTAAGGTTCCTGACTTTTATCAAGTGAGATTAGGGATCTTTGGGTCAAATGAGTTCTTCCAAGCCCTGCAGATGCTAGCCCATAGCTGCTAGGGTTTTCTCATGACACCAATTCACATTAAGAATGTAATCCCCACGGTAGGTAGTCCTCAATTTGGAGAAGCAGAGCAGTATTAACGGCAGGTCTATTTGATCATTCCTGGTTCACAGGAAGGGTGTCCAGGCCACCTAGACTTTAGGCAAATGAGGGGCTGGGAAGCTTATTTTGGATACTGACTTGGGCTGCGACCCTCATGGAAACCTCCAGCCAGAGTTAATGATGAGTGTCTATATGGCAGAACATGAGGGCCATGTGGGAGTGTTTTGATTTTATTTTTGATCATTTGTGTGGCAGTTGGAAGAGATGACTGGGTCCACCTGGGCTTGAACTTGCTGCGACTCCCCTTAGAGACTGAGTTCTGGAACTGACCTCAGAGAAGTATTGCCATGAATTGTGTTGGGATTTAAGAGGCCACGCATGAGAGTCGCCCTTGGAAACTGAGATCTAGTTCGAGGGTAGCTTTCCCCAGGACACTGGGAATCTCAGCCAGGATATTATATGATTTTATTCTTAAAGACTTGGCAGCCTTACACACACCCCAAAACACACATGGACCTCACATAGTAGACCTCAATGGGCCTGGCTTCATGTGACCTTTTGGAACTCTTTGGGAAGCCTTGCCTGTGAGAGTTCTCCAGAGATTTCATTGAAATGAGCTTCCTGACCATTTAATGGTTCTTGAATGAATTGAAACCCACAGTTCCTCCAACTTCATCCTTGAAAAATGGTTAGATAAATACCTTGAAATTTTTGAAATTCCCATACCCAGGTGGCACTGGAGAAACTTTGGATGTCCTGTTTCTGATCATGAGTATACCAGACAGTGCCTAGATTGACTGGGTTTAATGAAAATGGTGAAGAACAGAGATGTCAGTAACTTGGAGCCTGTTGAGTAGTGGGCCTAGAGAATTGGTGGGCAGGAGTGTGATAAAACATCTGTGGTGGGGCCATGTGGATCTGCCATTGGCTTCCAAATGGCTTTTGAAGGACATGGTGCAGCTAGCAGACCCTTCTATGCAAAGGCATCTTTATATATGGAGAGTTTTCAGGGCAATGTTCAGAATCAGGTTGCTATGTTCAAGGTGGTTCAGGTTGCTATGTGAGATAGAAGCCTGGTTTGTGCTTTCTCCTGCATACCCTGATCCACCACAAGTGACAGAACTCCCTCCAGCACTGTGTGCCAGTTGAACTCCTTGTATTTCATGAAGAAAATACTTAACTCCCAGTGCAGCAGCAAGAAAAACCAGGAAAAGTGGAGGATGACCAAAATGGCTTCATAGTCCACACGGGGAAACACTTAGCCCCCACTGGCCACAAAGAGAGAATTGAGCACTGCTGCCTCAGGTTCATTGGAAAATAACATACCATGTCCTCCAGGTCACATAGATGCAGACCGAGCTTTGTTGGTCTCACTACAAAGGAAGCTAAAGCTCCTGACAACAACATATATTTCAAGTACCCACCCTCAGATGCAGTTTCTCTAGAAGACTTTAGGCCAGCAGCACTTCATGTTTGTGGAGTGTTTACCCTGTCCCTTACTTTTGGAGACTCCTCTACCACCTCCAAGGTTGTGAAATCCTCAGCATTTTCCACTCCATAAATATATTCACAGATTTTCTAACTTTTCTCTAATTGTGTCTTACTTGGGATCTATGGTAATGTCAAGGCGTTGTTTTGGATGAGAGTGGGAAGATTTTTGGTAGCACATATTAACATACACGTTGGATTCATTTTCCAATTTTCCATTCGAAATACTGAAACCCTGACACAAACCCATTACCTAATAGACTCTGACTACTAATTCTAATATGATGGAGAAAATTAACCAAAACAGAATAGAAATGCAAGCAGTTCAGAGGAGGCATGTTGTATTTTTGCACTTGTCTTTTGTGTTATATAGGGTAGGAGTTATAAATTTAGACAATTATTTGTTGAAATAGTTCACCATATGTATTTAAAGTTAAAAAATATGTGAATTCCTGTCTACATTTCTCTGTAGCCTGTTTAGCACACGCAATTTTATATGCACAGATAGAATCCTACCTGGTATCACATGTACATTCTTTTCAGCTGGCTGACTTTGCAGGTACAAATTGTAAGAAAAGATCACTCCTCCTAAATGCTGTTTCAACTGAAAATTCAAACTATGGGTGAGCTTCCTGGTTTAACAATATTATATGTAAATCCATGTTCAGCAAAATGAATATTTTTGGATCTGTGGATGATATATATTTCATGGTGATTGTCCATTGGAATATATATTGCTGTTTTTAATGTCTCTCTGTATGTATATATATATATATATATATATATATATATATATATATATACTCTCCAGATTTTTCAAATTATGAAAAATGGGTCTTATTATACACTCCCTAAATTCATTCATATTCTTGTATGTGGATTTATAATCAACTTTTCACAAAATTATTCTCAGAAATATTCATCCACCTGAAATACATATTTGTTTCCTATTACTGAAAACTAATTTCAGTGAATGGTGCATACAAATCCTAACATTTCTACAGTACGTTTAACATCAATGTAAGTAGATTCCGATGGGACATGATGTGTAGTTTAGCATTCATTTTTATTCAACACTGGTACATTACTATTTCTTCAGTTCATACATATCATAGGATATATATATTTCATGCACAAGTTAGCAAATTTATAGACAATTTTTTTCACTTTCAATCACTTCCTTCTTCAGAACACATGTATTCCTCCATGTTTCTTGGCTTGTCTTTTCATGAGACTTCTTTCCACACATATTGTTTTTGATTTCCATAATCACTTTTGTAGCAAAACTCACACATTCTTCATGATAAACCATAACCCTAATATTACCATTATTTGTGTAACAGGTTGGAATGAATGATTGTATATCAATATAAGATTTCTTATAAGTTTTCAGATATCAATTCAAATCATTATTAAAAGTGGAACCAGTTACATTATAAATTCACAATAATGTCTACTCATACATTATCTCTATATTCATAGACACAGGGTACACCTCTTTGTTTCCCCAATATGAATTTATACGTCTTCAAATATTGCTCCCAGATATGGTGGAAGAAATACTCATGTCACCTGATCTACATATACATTTAATCACAGTAATATTCTGGACACAAAATGCAAATGTCATGCTTATGATTGTACTAAAGCCAAAATGTAAAGTGAACATGTATTACTAAAAACTTCCATGTCTAGGTTGCCTAATGCTCTCAAATGTCAATCCTATTGGTGACTACATATTTGTTTCTTCCCAAGATTATATATTCAAATTCAACCCTCTTGAAAATCTCTAATCCTGTCAATCACGTCATACTTTGCCTGATTTTGTAATGTTTCCATTGATATCTGCTTTCCTACATATTTTGTCCAGTTCGTCATTGTGACTGACTCTTCACGTGTGCTGACATTTAAATTCACTCTCTAACTGAAACCCTATTGCTAAAGAACATTTATTCCAAATCCTATACTCACGCTTCTTCCTAAACCTACCAACTATCTTCCTAATACTACGAACTATCCCTTTTTGACAGGATGTTCTCTTCTACATTCAATCATCCAATATATGTCGGGTGAGCGTCAGAGGAAGAGACCAGCAAGAGACTGTCTCATGCAACAGCTAAGGGTTTATTGGGGGTCCAGCATGCTTGGGCTCAGTGCTCACTTGAATAGAGCAGAGAGCCCTGAGAACAGCTTAAGCAAATCTTATATACTTTCCTTGGAGAGGGCAGGGAGGAAAGTTAATTGATGCGTCAGGGCAAGTGGGCAGTTTTCATGCAAATGGTGAGGGAGTACATTCTACAATTTGGCAGTTGGGGACAGCACATTCTGGGAACAAGATTAGCAAACAGTTGTCAATATTTCAACAGTGTTTTGTTAAGCATACAGAAAAACAGGAAGTGACAAGTACCAATTTTATTAACCTTTCATTCTCCACTTCTTCTTCTGGCTACTTTTAGTCATAAAAGTAATCATTTTTGGGTGTACATTCTATGTCTGCTAGTGGAGTATTGCCATAAGTTTAACTTGTCCAATTTGAGCTTGGAGAAAAGAAATTACACGGTTGAGCAAACATGGTTTTATAGTTAGCAACAATATGAAGAGTATTATTGGACCGGCCAGGGTTGATAAAAACATAGTTAACCATGAAGACTGTGTGAACCAAGACTCAAACAACCATTTTTGGGCCTCTATCTCTGGTTGTTTCTCTTCAAGTTGTCTTTTTAATTTACTCATAGATTTTTTTACAACTCCAGTATTGTCGGCATAAAAACAACATTCTTCCCTCAATGCAGCACAAAGGCCTCTTTCTCTCATGAAGTGGAGGTCCAACCCTCGACTGTTCTGTAAAATAAGTTCAGAGAGAGAGGTAAAAGATTCCTGCAAAGCTCTGATGGAGGTTTCTAATATCTTAGTTTTGGTCTATTGCTGCTTCTAATTGGGTCATTTGTTGTGTCCCATGGACCAGGGCAGTGGTTCCTATGCCCACCCCTGCAGCAACTCCTATTCCTAATAGGATGGATAAAGTGAGGGTATATGTTCCCAGCGGGACCGGGTTCTATGCCCCCCTATTTGATTTCAAATGAACCTGTGTTATGATAGTGCACTCTGGGAAACATCTGCACCATTACATAATTAATCATATCTGTTGACCATTTCATGAAAACATAAACAATATTTAAGTATATAGAATAATTCTGTTGTAAGGACGGAAGAGGCAAGGCACCTAAGATAGCACCAAAAAACAGGGAAACAGTCCTAATTGGGTGCAACTGGATTAAGAGGGCATTGCTTCTGTTGTAATCAATTAATCCCCTGAACCCCAAGTTTAGATAGTTTGAGAATTTTGTACCCAACATGTAAGGGAAGGGGCTAAGAAGTTCACAGTTTGCAGAAGTTAAAAAAAGCAAATTTTGTTTCTGTTTTTTCTCTATTCTGTGCACGTTAACTTTTCAAGGACGCCTGGGAGGGGGAGAGTTTTTTCTTCCCTTTCTTTTCCCCCATGCCAGCTGTTACCAAGGAGCCTAGTTGGTAACTTCTTAATCTTAGAAATATAGGCATCTCTGTGCAGCGCCAGCTCAAGGCCAGAGGCATTGTTCACATATTTTGGGAAAAACTAGTAAGGGGTTGTCTAGCTTAGAAGTGCTGAGTTTTATAGCCAGTGGCCAAGTAGAACAGGGCAATACGAAAAGTGAAAGTTTATCTACATTGAACTCTTTTATATGGAGCCTTTTCCTGAAAGTTCTAAAGTCAGCCATGGTGAAGACTTCTGGAGAAGGTCAGTTGATACTTTTCTGTGGGCCTGGTACAGAGGGGAAACACGGGGAAGGTGGGGCTGAGAGCAGCTCCGAGGATCTGAGAATGAGGAAGGAGAGATGTAAAAGAATAATGGAAAAGGGGTTTGGGATTTCTTAGCAACAAAAACATGAGCAGTATAACAGGTAGAGTAGAGGGGAAGATGGGAGTGAGTATCCCAAAATCCTGTGAGGGACTTCAAATTCTTAGTAAACTGTTTTCAGTGATGACAAAGCAACTTTAAAGGCCATTTTCATTCCATCTTGGATAGGGGTCTGAGGGCTCTCCTCAGCTGGTTTGAGCTTTGGGTTAGCTGGTAAGAGGTCCTGGTGGGACCCGGTGCGGGCACTGACAAGAGAAGAGAGGAGTCAGTGGGTAGAGGGGTACCTCAGTACCTGCTACCTGAGAACCGGCGAAGTTAGGGTGTTTTGATCTAGTAATTAGAGGGGAGAAATCAAGTTGCTGAGATGGGAGTGACAGCAGAGAGTCTGGAGAAGAAGGCTGAGGGTGAGAATCTATTGGAGAAGCATAGTTCAGGATGTGAGTGAAGGAGGGAAAAGGCTTCCACATAGGGGAATCTCCTTTCACACTTTTGAGCACTTGCAGAAGTTAAAAATGTCACCCAGAATTTGAGGATCTAGAGACCCATCTGGGGGCTATCGGTTTTGGTTATCTAATTGGTAATATGGCCAATGCTGTGTACTGAGTTTGATGAGGAGTTGGGGTTCCATCAGGCAGCCCCTGTATGCTCACATCTCGATGACATACAGAAGAAGTCGGCTTTTTTCCCCACCTATCCGTGACTTTTTGTGTTTTTGATAGTCTGCCAGGCAACCACAGTAATCTAGCCTAGCCAACCTCCATCTGGTTCGCGTGTCCCTACATCCATAATGTTTGTTTCCATTATCTATGATACAGAAGGCATTTAATGGAATTTTATTGGGATCCTCTTCAGCAGAGTTATCTCAATAGGAATGACATATATCCAGCTGACAAATGTCTGGGTGGAGAGATGGCCACCAGGTCCCTAAGTTGACTCTATGTGAGATTGATTATACTTCTTTTCCAGTAGAATTTGTGATCAGCCATCGCTGCTGAATGGGCTAATGAGGGTTAAGACTACTTGTGGCCAAGGGGAGAGTCTATAACCTTATCCACATGGCGAATATGCAATTTGAAAGTATTACCAGTCTTTTCCAGTTTCCAGCCAGAGTCTGGACAGGGCGCAGGCTTGAGATGAGAGGCATGGATCCAGAAAGTGATTCTGTCTACCTTTACCACTGTAGGTGTTATAAGTAGCACCTGGTATTTTCCTTTCCAGCGGGGTTCCAGGGATGACACCTGATGTCGTCTTAAGTAGATGAACTCTCTTACTTGATATCGATGTGGAGTCCCCTCATTTCCAGTTTGGTAGGCAGTGGCCAGCTTTTTTCACAGGTATCACTGAGTTCTTTTAAGAGCTTTAAGTCTGTCAAGCAAGGGGGTATAGAAGTGATGGTTAGGTCTTAGAGTTGGGATTAGGTCCCTTATTGGAGGAGGGCCACCATAGAGAATTTCACAGGGGGTAAGGTTACTCAAAGAAATAGAGGGAGTATTTCTTGCATGAAACATTGCATAAGGCAAGAGCATAATACAATCTTTTATGTTGGTCTCTATGCTTAATTTCGTTAAAGTCTCTTTAATGGTTCTATTCATTCTTTCTACCTGTCCTGAACTCTGGGGTCTGTTAGCACAATATAACTTCCAATTAATCCCCAGGTTCCTGGCTAACCCCTGACTTACCTGGGCCATGAACACCAGTTCATTATCAGACCCTATTACCTGCTTAGCTTCCTCCAATGGTAGAGAGACTGAGTCAGCAGCACGGGAATCACTTAGAGGGTGTTGTGGGTTAGGGGACGAGTGCAGAGGATAAGGAGGGGGAGAAGAGTCCAGTAGAGTCAAATCTTGTGACTCAGGAAGAACAGAGTGTGGAGGAGGAGGAGGAGGAGAGGGTTTGAGAGATCATGGGGGAAGGAGTAGGAGCGGAGGCAAGGGCAAAAAAAGGCTTCACCGATGGAGGAGGAGATTTGCAGAGGTCCTAAAAAGTTAAGATATATGGCTGTTGATCTGGATGACTATGTGGCCCCTGCTGAAAGACAATATCTCTGACTTTTTAAATTAGTGGTAAGTAGAAAGATCCTTCTAGGGGCCATACGACTCTAATGGTGGGCCATTCTGAGGCACAGAGAGTCTGCCAGGTCTAGCGTTTTACTAAAGAAAGAAAGATTCTGAGTCCTTAAGCGAATTTTGGTCCAGTGATCAAGGGTCAGGGACAGAGGCATTGAAGTGCTCTGTCCCATAATGAAAGATAAACAAACTAAATGCAACGACACACAACACAGATATGACAAGACCATAAAGACAGGCAATGGACGTCCATCACTGAGAGCAGGAATCAGTAGACAGCAAAACCCGATGGGATGGCAATACCGAATCCGAAACAAAATATCACTGAATCGAGGAGACAATTGTTCCTTGATTTCCTGAGTCCTCTGCGGCGTCCCCCAGGGAGGTGCCCTGTGTCTCTGTGAGACGTCTCTCAGCCAAAGTCGGAGAGAACTCAGGCTCTTCATCGCAAGCGATATTGCCAAGCCCTAAAATGAATCCTGAAACCAGAAAGAGGCGCCTTACTTGCTCCGAGAGGAGCCCTTCGGGGTCTCTCGTCCGCAATTGACGGAACTCGGTGGAACGTCAATATGTAAGGGGCCGGCGAGTGTCAGAGGAAGAGACCACCAAGAGACTGTCTCATGCAACAGCAAAGGGTTTCTTTGGGGTCCAGCATGCTGGGGCTCAGAGCTCACTTGAATAGAGCAGAGAGCCCTGAAAACAGTTTAAGCAGGGATTATTTACTTTCCTTGAGAGGGCAGGGAGGAAGTTTACTGATGGGTAAGGGCGAGTGGGCAGTTTACATGCAACCTGGTGAGTGAGTATATTCTACAGTTTGGCACTTGGGGACAGTACATTCTGGGAACAAGATTAGCATACAGTTCTCAAGATTTCAACAGTGTTTTGTTAAGCATACAGAAAAACAGGAAGTGACAATTAACTATTTTATTAACCTTTCACTACCGACTATCCTTTTTGACTGGATGTTCTCTTCTACATTCAATTATCCAAGGTACAAGGTTCTATGTCATTGTATATCGATTTATTCAAAGCTAAGTATCCCAATCAAGGGCCCAATGATTTTCTGGGCTTCAAATGTTACTTAGATTTCTGTTTTCATACATATATTTCCCCTGTACATTCTTATACATATTGCAGGTTCCCGATACCATTATTCATTCAGCAGAATGATTCCTAACCCCGAATCAAATATGTTATCATCCCTAACCATACACTGTTACCTCAATCTAACTTTACAGAAGAGCAGAGACAGAGTTGGTCTTACAATACAGGGATGTAGGGGATCTTCCACATGCTGAGAACCTCAAAGGAATATGCAGTAATGATCCCTGAAGAAGATGTAGGCACCTCTGAAGGACCGGATTGAGAAAAAGTCATCTTCCATGGCGAACAACCTGGTCAGGATGAAGGGTTGTGTCTGAATCAGCCTCTCTATTCTTAATGTAGAAAAGATGGACCAAATGAGACCTGTGTGGAGAGCTGTTCCCAGGTGCCTATGGTTGATATACCATTCTAACTTGTGAATGTGTCACAGTAAGCAGGGGCAGCCTCCATCTAAAGGGACCCTTGGAAGCAACTGTTAGGACAAAATGGTTGCCAAGGCAGTGACCTCATTCAATTCTTGAAGGAAGTGACCTGACCTCACTTCCTTGGTGAAGGAATGTGGGATCCAGGAAGCCAGGCACACATAGCCAGTCCCAGTTCCACTCCAATTGGTCTCAATGTTGGATTTACCAAGGACAGAGTCAGGCTATCTTGGTACCTACAGATGTGAGGATGGCCAAATGCCAGGGATGCTCTGAAGAGGGGCCTTTCCTGAGAAAGCAGGTAGTGGCACACCAATGGATTTTACATTTCTCAGTGAAGAAACATGGTTTGTGCCTTCTAATTACCTATTGTTCTGTTGCCCTGAATGTCAGTAAGGTCTTTGCCTCAGGCCAACCCTTTAGAAAGCCTGAAGAAAGAGTTTTCAAATGGAAATGAATGGGCAAAATCTGTGGCTCTTTGCTTAATTGCTTTGGAAAGGGATGTGTCTGAATCAGCCTCTTGGCTCTGTGTGAGGCTATGGCTTAGATTCTCAGTACCTGATGGATCTAAAGAAAGATTTCATGTGCGCATCCAAAACCAAAATGGCCAAAAGAGCAGTCACTGTGGATGAAGTATCTCGCATTCCTCTGTAAGGTTGCTGACTTCCATCAAGTGAGAATAGGAATCTTTGGGTCAAATGAGTTCTTCCAAGCCCTGCAGAGGCTAGCCCATAGCTGCTAGGGCTTTCTCATGACACCAATTGACATAAAGAATCTAATCCCCAAGGTAGGTAGTCCTCAATTTGGAGAAGCAGAGCAGTATTAACGGCAGGCCTATTTGATCATTCCTGGTTCACAAGAAGGGTGTCCCGGCCACCCAGACTTTAGGCAAATGAGGTCCTGGGGAGCTTATTTTGGATACTGACTTGGGCTGCGCCCCTCATGGAAACCTAGAGCCAGAGTTTATGATGAGTGTCTATATGGCAGAACATAAGGGCCCTGTGGGAGTGTTTTGATTTTATTTTTGATCATTTGTGTGGCAGTTGGAAGAGATGACTGGGTCCACCTGGGCTTGAACTTGCTGTGATTCCCCTTAGAGACTGAGTTCTGGAACTGACCTCAGAGAAGTATTGCCATGAATTGTGTTGGGATTTAAGAGGCCACGCATGAGAGTCGCCCTTGGAAACTGAGATCTAGTTCGAAAGTGGCTTTCCACAGGACACTGGGAATCTCAGCCAGGATATTATATGATTTTATTCTTAAAGACTTGGCAGCCATAATTAAGATTCAAAACACACATGGCCTCCATCTCATGGGATTCTTGGAAGCAACTGTTAGGACAAAATGGTTGCCAAGGCAGTGAACTCATTCTGTTCTTGAAGGAAGTGACCTAACCTCACTTCCTTGGTGATGGAACTCTCTGAACTTGGGATCCAGGAAGCCAGTTAAACAGTGCCAGTCCTAGTTCCAGTCCCAGTGTTTTCACTTTTTGGATTTCCCGAGGACAGAGTCATTCTTTCCTGCTAACTACTGATGTTAGGATGGCCAAATATCAGGAAGGCTCTGAAGAGGGGCCTTTCCAGAGAAAGAAGGTAGGGCCTCACTGCTGGCTTTTGACAACTTCAGAGAGTTGGCCAAAGACACAAGATCTGAGACACACAGGCCATTTTGGGGGAACATTTTATGGCCCTCCAGTCACAGGACACTCTGGATAGTCACAGACCTACTTGTGGGAAGGAGGTGTCTTTGTGGGTGTGGGTGTGAGTTTGTGGTTTTGTCTCATGTTCTGAGAGCATCACAGGAGTTCCAGGGTTTTCAATCATTCGAAGCCAGCGAGTTCCCTTAGCCTGGCCAGCTTCCTCCCGGGGAGGTGGGGCTGTGTGTGCTGTGGGGGAGTTATTTGGAGGGCGCAGGGTCAGCTTAGCTTCCTCCAATGGCAGAGAGGCTGAGTCAGCTGCAGGGGAATCACTTAGAGTGGGTTGGTGGTTGGGGGATGAGGGCAGGTTATAAGGAGGGGGATGAGAGTCCAGTAGAGTCAAATCTTGTGACTCAGGGAGAACAGAGGGTGGTGGAGGAGGAGGAGCAGAGGGTTTGAGAGATCATGGGGGAAGCAGTACGAGCAGGGAAAGGGACAAGGAAAGGCTTCACCCATGGAGGAGGAGACTTGCAGAAGTCCTGCAAAGTTTAGATACATGGCTGTTGATCAGGATGGCTATGTGTGCGAAGCTGAAAGACAATATCTCTGACTTTTTAAAATAGTGGGAAGAAGAAAGATGCCTCTAGGGGCAATCCGACTTGAAAGGTGAAACATTCTGAGGTACAGACAGTTTGGCAAGTCTGGAGTTTTACTGAAAAAGAAAGATTCTGAGCCCTTAAGCGAACTTTGGTCCAGTGATCAAGGGTCAGGGACAGAGACATTGAAGTGCTCTGTCCCATATTGAAAGATACACAAACAGTGAATGCAACAACACACAACACAGACAAGACAAGACAATAAAGACAGGCAATGGACGTCCAAAATTGAGACCAGGACTGCGTAGCAGGCAAAACCCTACGGGCTGGCAATACCGAATCTGAAACAAAATATCACTGAGTCGAGGAGACAATTGTTCCTCGATTTCTCGAGTCCTCGGTGGCATCCCCCAATACCATTATTCATGCAGCAGAATGATTCCTAACCCAAATTGAACATGTTATCAACACTAACCATACACTGTTACCTCAATCTAACTTTACAGAAGAGCAGGGACAGAGTTGGTCTTACAATCCAGGAATGTAGGGGATCTTCCACCTGCTGAGAACCTCAAAGATCCATGCAAAAATGATCCCAGAAGAAGATGTAGGCAGCTTTGAAGGACCTGATTGAGCAAAAGTCATCTTGCATGGCGGACAACCTGGTCAGGATGAAGGGTTGTGTCTGAATCAGCCTCTCTATTCTTAATGTAGAGAAGATGGACCAAATGAGACCTGTGTGGAGAGTTGTTCCTAGGTGCCTATGGTTGATATACCATTCTAACTTGTGAATGTGTCACAGGAAACAGGGGCAGCCTCCATCTCATGGGACCCTTGGAAGCAACTGTTAAGACAAAATGGTTGCCAAGGGAGTGAACTCATTCTGTTCCTGAAGGAAGTGACCTCACCTCACTTCCTTGGTGATGGAACTCTCTGATCTTGGGATCCAGGAAGCCAGTTTAACAGTGCCAGTCCTAGTCCCAGTCCCAGTGTTCTCACTTTTTGGATTTCCCGAGGACAGGGTCATTCTTTCTTGCTATCTACTGATGTTAGGATGTCGAAATGGCAGAAAAGCTCTGAAGAGGGGCCTTTCCTGAGAAAGAAGGTAGTGCCTCACCGCTGACTCCTGACACCTTCAGAGAGTTGGCCAAAGACACAAGATCTGAGACAGGACAGGCTATTTTAGAGGAACATTGTATGGCCCTCCAGTCTGAGGACACTCGGGATAGTCACAGGCCTACTTGTGGGAAGGAGGTTCCTTTGTGGGTTTGGGTATGAGTTTGTGGTTTTGTCTCATGTTCTGAGAATAGGTAGGAAAGGCTGTTTATTTGGTTTGGAGTGAACTATTTCTAGTAAGTCTTTTGAGAAGGTGAGTGTTTCTATGTCTGTAACTCACTGTTCGTGGTTGTAGACATTAGAAAAGATAATGCATCAGTGGATGTGTCCTGTCTATGAGAAAGCTCCCCAGCATTCATCCTACCAAATTAATGAATGGACTGCCGCTTGACTTATGGATGGCCAACTCCTGCTATGTGTGCATCCAAAACCAAAATGGCTGAAAGAACAGTCATTGTGGATAGAGTCTCTTGACTTCCTCTGTAAGGTTCCTGATCTCAATTTAGTGAGAATCGAGATCCTTTGGGTCAAGTGAATTCTTTGAATCCTACAGAGGCTAGCTCATAGTTGCTTGGGTTTTCTCATGACATTAATTCACATAAAGAATCTAAAACGCAAAGTCAGTAGGCCTCAAATTGGAGAAGCGGAGCAGTATTAATGGCAGGCCTATTTGATCACTCCTGGTTCACAGGAAGCATGTCCAGGCCACCATGACTTTAGGCAAATGAGGGGCACGGGAGCTTATTTTGTACACTGCCTTGGGCTGCACCCCTCATGGAAACCTCCAACCAGAGTTTATGATGAGTGTCTATATATAAGAAGATGAGGGCAATGTGGGAGTTTTTTGGTTTTAATTGTGGTCATTTGTGTGGTGGTAGGAAGAGATGACTGGGTCCACCTGGGCTTGAACCCTGGTGTGATTCCCCATAAAGACTGAGTTCTGGAATTGACCTCAAAGAAGTGTTGCCATGAATTGTGTTGGCATATTAGGAGGCCATGCATAAGTTTCCCCCTTGGAAACTGAGATCTAGGCCCTGGGTGGCTTTCCACAGAGCACTGGGAATCTCAGTCAGGATATCACATGATTTTATTGTGAAAGATTTGGCAGCCATAGTTGAGAGTCAAAACACACATGGACTTCACATTGTAGACCTCAATGGGCCTGGCTTCATGTGAACTTTTGGCCACTCTTTGTGAAGCCTCGCCTGTGATAGTCCTCCAGAACTTTCATTGAAATTAGTTTCCTCACCATTTGATGGTTATTGAATTAATTGAAAAACTCAGTGCCTCCAACTTCATTCTTGAAATATGGCTCAATATATAACATGAACTTTTTGTAATTCCCATGACCAGGTGGCACTGGAGAACCATTGGATATCCTGTTGCTGATCATGAGTGTACCAGACAGTGCCTTGATTGACTGGGTTTCACGAAAATGGTGAAGATCAGAGATGCCAGTTAGTTGGACCCAGCTGAGTAGTGGGCCTAGAGCAAAGGTGTCCAGGTGTGAAATAAAACAGCTGTGGTAGTTTCATGTGGATCTACCATTGGCTTCCAAATGACTTCGACTAACATTGTGCAGTCAGCAGACCCTTATATGTAAAGGCATCATGTTGTATGGATAGGTTTCTAGGCAATGTTCAGAATCAGGTTGCTTTGGTCAGGGGGCAAGCTATGTTGGACAGAAGCCTGGTTGGTGCATAATCCTACAGACCCTGTCCCACCACATGTGACAAAACTCCATCCAGCACTGTGTCCCAGTTGAACTCCTTGAATTTCGTGAAGCAATTATCGAACTCCCAGTGCATCAGGAAGAAAAACCACGAAAATTGGAGGATGACCAAATGGCTTCACAGTCCACACGAGGGGACACTTAGACACCAGTGGCCACAGTTGACCTACAAAGAGAGAATTCAGCACTGCTGCTTCATGTTCATTGGAAAATAAGATACCATGACCTCCAGGTCACATAGATGCAGACACAGCTTTGATGGTCTCACTACAAAGGAAGCTAAAGCTCCTGACAACAAAGTATATTTCAAGTGCCCAACCTCAGAGGCATTTTCTCCAGAAGTCTTTGGGCCAGCAGAGCTCCATGTTTGTGGAGTGTTTACCATGTCACTTACTTTTGGAAACTCCTCTTCCACCTCTAAGGTTGTGAACTTCTCAGCATATTCAATTCCAGATATGTATTCACAGATTTTCTAACTCATCTCCTCTAAATGTGGTATTTGGGGCGAAGGTAATATCAAGGCATTGTTCTGGATGAGAGTTGGGAAGATTTTTGTGTAGCACATATTTGCATACACATTGGATTCATTTTCCAATTTTCCATTCGAAATACTCAATCCCTGATAGTATCTCATATCCTACTAGTCTCTGACTACTAATCCTAACATGATGGAGAAAAATAACCCAAACAGAATAGAAATACAAGCAAATCAAAGAGGCGTGTTGTATAGTTGGACTTGCCTTTTCCATTATATAGCGTTGGAGTTATAAATCTAGTCAATTTTTTGTTGAAAGAGTTCTCCATGTGTTTTTACACTTATCAAATATGTGATTTCCTGTCTCCCCCATTTCTCTGTATCCTATTCAGTACATGTATTTTTAAATGCACATATAGAATCGTACCTTGTATCACACGTACATTCTTGTGAGGTGGCTGACTTGGCAGATACAAATTGTGAGAAGAGATCACTCCTCCTAAATGCTGTTGGAACTGAAAATTCAACCTATGGGTGGGCTTCCTAGTTGAACAACTTATACATAAATCCATGTTCAGTAAAATGAATACTTTTGGATACGTGGATGATATATATTTCACGATTAATTTCGATTGGCATATATATTGCTAGTTTTTAATGTCTGTGTGTGTGTGTGTGTGTATATATATATATATACACACACACTGTCCAGATTTTTCTAAATATGAAATATATGTGTCTTTTGGCCACTCTTTTGGAAGCCTTACCTGTGAGAGTTCTGTAGAGCTTTCATTGAAATGAGCTTCCTCAACATTTAATGGTTCCTGAATGAATTGTAACCCACAGTGCCTCCAACGTCATCCTTGAAAAATGGCTCAGTAAATACCATAAAATTTTTGAAATTTCCATGACCAGGTGTCACTGGAGAACATTTGGAAGTCTTCTTGTTGATCATGAGTGTACCAGACAGTGCCTTGATTGACTCGTTTTCATAAAAATTGTGTAGAACAGAGATGCCAGTAAGTTGGAGCCTGCTGAGAAGTGGGCCCAGAGCTGTGGTGAGAAGGAGTATGATAAAACATCTGTGGTGGGGCCATGTGGTTCTGCCATTGACTTCCAAATGATTTTGGCTGACATGGTGCAGCCAGCAGACCCTTATATGTAAAGGCATCTTGTTATATGGAGAGGTTTCAGGGCAATGATCACAATCAGTTTGTTATGGACAAGGGGCCAAGCTATGTGGGATAGAAGGCTGGTTGGTGAATTCTCCTGCAGACCCTGACCCTCTACACATGACATAACTCCCTCCAGCACTGTGTCCCAGTTGAACTCCTTGTATTTCATGAAAAAAATACCAAAATCCCAGTGCAGGAACAAAAAACATCACAAAAATTGTAGGAGGACCAATTGACTTCACAGTGAAGACAGGGAGACACCTAGCCCCCAGTGTCCACAGTTTACCTACAAAGAGAGAATACAGCACTGCTGCCTCATGTTCTTTGGATAATAAGAAACCAAATTTTTAATTGAAATATTTCTCCATGTGTTTTGAAAGGTATCAAATATGTGAATTCCTGTCTCCCTTTATCTGTTGCCTATTTAGCACATGTATTTTTATATGCACATATAGAATCCTACCTGGTACCTCACGTAAATTCTTGTGAGATGGCTGACGTGGCAGATAAAGATTGTGAGAAGAAATCACTCCTCCTAAACACTGTTGGAACTGAGAAGTAAACCTATGGGTGAGGTTCCTAGTTGAACAACATTGTACATAAATCCATGTTCAGTAAAATAAATATTTTTGGATCTGTGTGTGATATGTATTTCATGATGAATTTCGATTGTCATATATATTGCTACTTTTTAATATCTCTGTGTGTGTTTTGTGAAAAATCTACACTCTCTAGATTTTTCAAAATATGAAATATATGTCTCTTATTATACACTCCATAAATTCATTCATGTTCATGTATGTGGTTTTATAATCAACTTTTCACAAGATTATTTTCAGAAATATTCATCCACCTCAAATACATATTTTTTTCTAGTACTGAACACTCACTTCAGTGAAAGGTGCATACAAATCCTTATAGTTCTACAGTAACTGACCCAGTTTAACATCAATGCAAGTAGATTCCTATGGGAAATGTTGTGTAGTTTAATGTTCATTTTTATTCAACACTTGTACATTACTATTTCTTCAGTTTATGGACAACTTAGAAAATACATTTCATCCACATTTCACAAATTTAAAGGCATTTGATACACTTTCAATCACTTCCTGCTTCAGATCACACGTATTCCTCCTTTTCTTTTTTTTTACTGGTCTTTTCATGATACTTCTTCCTAACACATTATATTTGATTTCCATAATTGTTTTGAAGCAAAACTCACACACTCTTTATGATAAACCATAACACTAATATTACCATTAGATGTATAGTTGGATGGAATGAATGATTGTATATCAATATAAGATTCCCTGTATATTTTCAGATATCAATTTATTCCAATTTCTAAAGTTGAATCAGTTATATTATTTATCCACAGTATGGACTATTCATCCATTATCTCTATATTCATAGACACAGGGTACACCTTTTTATTCCAAATACTAATTTATGAGTTTTCAGAATATAGCTCCGCTTAATGTTGGAAGAAATACTCATGTCACCAGATCTACATATATATTTTATCACAGTAATATTCTGGATAAAAAATGTAAAGGTCACACTTATGTTTGTACCAATGCCTAAATTGAATGTGAGTAAGAATTACTAAAAACATCCATGTCCAGGATGCCTAAGGCTCTCAAATGTCAATCCTATTGGTGAGGAGATATTTGTTTCATCCTAAGATTATATATTCAACCTCAACCCTGTTGAAAATGTCTAATCCTCTCACTCACTTTATACTTTGCCTTATTTCTTAATGTCACTATTGATATCTATTTTCCTACGTATTTTGCCCAGTTCATCATAGTGACTGATTCTTCACATTTGCTGACATTTACATTCATTCTCTAACAAAAACCCTAATTACTAAAAATGTCTTGGTCCAACTCCTAGACTCACTCTTCTTCCAAAACTTACTATCTTCCTAATCCTCCCGACTACCACTTCTTGACTGGATGTTCTCTTCTACATTCAATCATCTGAGGTACAGTGTTTTATTCCATTGTATATCAATTTATCTCAGACCTCTGTGCAGAATGTAATTCAAAGCTAAGTATCCCAATCAAGGGCCCAATACCTCTCTGGGCTTCAAATCTTACCTAGATTTCTGTTTTCATACTTATATTCACCTATATATTCTTATAAATATTGCAGGTTCTCAATACCATTATTCATCCAGCAGAATGATTCCTAATACAAATCAAACATGTTACTAATCCTAACTATATACAATTCCCTCAATCTCACTTTACAGAAGAGCAGGGACAGAGTTGATCTTATAATACAGGAATGTAGGGGACCTTCCAACTGCTGAGAACATCAAAGGTCCATGCAAAAATGATCCCTGGAGAAGATGTAGGCAGCCATGAAAGACCTGAGAGAGCAAAAGTATTCTTCCATGGCAAACATCCCAGTCAATATGAAAGGATGTGTCTGAATCATCCTCTCTCTTCTTAATGTAGGGAAGATTGACCAAACTAGACCTGTGCGGACAGCTGTTCCCAGGTGCCTATGGTTTTTAAACCATTCTAACTTGTGAAAGTGTCACAGGAAGATAGGGCATCCTCCATCTTATGAGACCCTAGGAAGCAAATGTTAGGAAAAAGTGGTTGCCAATGCAGTGACGTCATTCAGTTCCTGAAGGAAGTAACCTCACTTCATATCCTTGTTAATGGAACTCTCCGAATTTGGGTTCCTGGAAGTCAGGCACCCAGACCCAGTCCCAGCCCCAGTCCCAGTGATCCCAATTGTTTGGATTTACCAAGGACAGAATCAGTCTTTCGTGGTACCTACTTATGTGAGGATGGCCAAATGTCAGGAAAGTTCTGAAGGGGGGCCCTTTCGGAGAAAGCAGGTAGAGGCTCACTGCTGGCTCCTGACAACTTCACAGAGTTGTCCAAGGAGAGCAGATCTGAGACAGGACAGGTCATTTCTGGGGAACATAGTATGGTGCTCCAGTCAGAGGACACTCTGGATAGCTCCAAACGAACATGGGAAAGGAGGTGCCTTTGTGGGTGTGGGTGTGGGTTTGTGGTTTTTTCTCATGTCCTGAGAATAGTTAGAAAAGGTGGTTTGTTTAGTTTCTAGTGAACTGTTTCTAGTTAGTCCTTTGAAAAGGCGAGTGTTTCTATGTCTGTGTATCCCAGTGTGTCCGTAGTTGTAGACATTAAAAAAGAGAATGCCTCAGTGGGTGTATCCTCTCAAGGAGAAACCTTCCCAACATTCATCCTGCCCAATTCATGAATGGACTGTGGCTTGCCTTATCACTGGGAAACACCTACTATCTCCCTACGTTCCTGTATTCTTCCTGAATTCTGGCCACTCTCCAGAATAGGCTCATGGTTTTGTGTCCAAGATATGGACCCCTTCCAAGCTCTGTGACATGGCCATGTTTTGGATAGCTGAAGGGAATGGCAAGCATCTCAGAAAACTCAGATATCAATGTGACCAGTAAAGTCTCAGTGGAGAAACCCTGCTTTGGGCCTTTTGATTACCTATTGTTATATTGCCTTGAATATCAGGAAAGTCTTTGCCTCAGGCCACCCCTTTGTGAAGCCTGAAGAAAACAGTTTTCACATGGAAATGAATGGGAATTACCTTTGTGTTTTACAATAATACCTTCAGAGTTTAGGCTCTCATAATCTTAAAAATACATTTAGATTGTATCTCAGGGTAGAAAGTATGATGGAACTGTAAATATCTTATTGAAAAGAAGTCCAATTATAGAACACAAATGACAGACATAAATCTCCAACATGTTTTACTTTAAAGCCTAGAATTACCATACAACCTTAGAACACCAGCTTGATACAATGCTCTTTTGAAGCTTCTACCTTACAGACTTGTATACCTGGAAGATATGAACACATTAACACCACAATTACATTGATGTTTTTGTATTAACCAAGTTTAGCTTTTTAAAGAAATAACATGGCACAATTTTCTAAAAACAGTACTAGTTTAACCAGCTGTTTAATTTTTTAAGATTACTTGCTCAAAACTTACACATATAACCAACTTACACAAAACTTTTTTATTATTTACTAAAAACCTTTTAATTACTTAATCATATTGACTCTCTTATCCAGAAACACATTTTCCCTCTATTAAATCTATATCTCGAACCTTTTAGTTTCTCTTTTTCATTTGTTAACCTCTTTCTGTTCACATTTTGAAACAATACATGTAAATTTCTGAATTTAAGCTGATTATTTTATAGACATCAACATTATACTAGGGCGTTTTTGAACACCTAGAAAACTTATAGGCCTATTTTTAAAGACATCTTTATTTTTATCTTTTTACCCAATTTGAATTGAACCATTTGAATCACTTGAATCAAAGATATTTGAATCCATTTTTAAATTTTTCATGAGCGCTCCTCATCTGTCAATTGTCATATCACTGCATTATATATTGACTTACACACATACAGACATACCGACATACAACACATAACACAAATGTAACACATAACACAATAGTAAAGGCCTTGTAGCTTTTTCAGGTGAAATCTCCATTGCAATGTTTAAAAACTCCACAGTTGATCAAAAATAGATCTGATCCGAAAACATTTACCGATCTGCAGGATAAAGATTATGAGCTCAAAAAAAGAAAAAAAAAATACAGAATCTAAGAAAAAGCAAGAGTCCTAAAAAAGATGACTATTCAGTAATCAGTAAATACCATATAATGTACTTATTCATTTAGTCTAGTTTGAGTTCAGGTAAACATAAACTTTTACTCCTTTTTATCTGTCTCTTGCTGATTGCATATCAACTTAAGTCCTGACTGAGGTCTCGAAAACTGGAAAGACGCGAATTTTGAGCAGAAACCTCATGCCTAAGGCATTATAGCTATGTCATAATTTCCAGGTTTGAATGTTGAAAATTATGATGCAAGTTCAAGATGTAATTCTCAAAATTTTATATCTTTAGATTTTTCTACACTAGAAAAATTTGCTCACACAAAACTGAAAATTGGATCATTTTTTGATAATATAAATGGCACCATCACAAAAAAAGTTTCTATAGGATAATTAACCCACTTTCTTTGTTCTGAAATTTCAAAAGTAGTATTAAGTTACATTAAATTGGCTGAAAAATTTTTTAAAAAACCACACACTGCCATGGGTTTCCGAAATTAAGCTTTAAATATTTCCAAGATTGTTGCTAATTAATGCCATTTCAATAAGCCAGACCAACCTTTTAATTTAGCACCATTTTTTTAAAATCTTGCACACTTAGGGGAACAGATACCATATCATAATTTATTTTCTATGTCCAAGTTAATGCACTGGTATATCTAGTGGAATTTTCTCAGGCTACCTAGTTCAAAATTTAAACTCTTTAATATTTTTTTTTAATCCTAAGTATTTAAGGTTTCTAGCAAGAACTATCTGAAATCAAACTAAATAATTGTTTAAACCCAACTTTATACTGTAAGATAGTGCAATGCTTTAGAAACCCATTTAGATACCAGATTGTTACAATAAAAAATCATCTTTTAGACTAACATTCAGGCAAGATCATCCCCAAGAAACAATATATAATATCAACATATTACTGCATTCATTCTCCCTTTTTTTAAGCAAACAGAGGTGGAGTAATCCTTAAAGTGCAGGTAAGGAATAAGGGAGTTCCCCACAGCAAAATGGCTCTGGCAGCTGCTGGGAGTCCCTTAGCCTCACATTTACTTACAGGATTAGTTCCTCTGGTTTGGTTTGACCCCAGGCACCAGGCATATTCTATATCTCCCAACTTTTCAGTAGTCAGCTCCCAAATAGTTCATTTTCTGCTTGCAGTTTTTTGAGTGCTAGGCTTCCCCAAGAGGGCAGAGTGGGGACTGCTTTAAAGTCCACTCTGGGGTGTCAAAATTTATGACTGAATGTTTGGATCCCATCCCCAAAGCCAATTAATGCCAATTTAATAATGAGGACAGGGTTTTGAGAAAAGTTTATGCAAGATATCAAAGTTCTTAGACCCCAGGCATTTCCCTCTGCAGTTGGCATGCTCAACCCAACTACGGAAAGAAAAGAAAACAGTGCTTCCCTAATCTCGCTTAACAAAGGGGAGTAAAGTACATCAAAGTTCTTTAAAACACAGCTAAGAGAGGTGTAAAAGGTGAGAACAGAAAAGCTGGCGGTTCTATTGACTTTTGGTCCCTCACAGGAGAAGCATTAGGTTAAAATTTAGCTAAAGTTAATTCCACACATCTAAGGCAGGTTGGAACTCAGGACTCTGCATCGGTCCACACAATGCCATCACATTTAACAGAAACACAGACAAAAAGACACACAAAGACCATCATGCAGCTCCCGTTTGTTCATAACTCTAAGATCTTCAAACTTGTGACTCAGTGAGAATGGAGGGAAGAGGGGGAGGTGCAGATGGTTTGAGTAATAGGATCGTGGGCAAAGGGGTCAGGTTGGAGCCAGGGACCAGAAAAGGCTTCAAGGACAGAGGCATGGAATGGCTTTGTCCCATAATGAGAGTTACTCAAACAGAGACAACGACAATAAAAACGTGACACAAACACGGACCCACAGTTAACGTTTAAAACGAGTTCAGAAGGAGAGATTACAACCTAGTAACTGGCAAAACCTGATGGGTTAGACCACAAAGACAGACAGTGAATTCAACCTGAGAGAAATAAGTAGCCAGCAAGACCTGTCGGGTTGGCAGCAGAGTCACCTAATGAGGACATATCCGTCCCTCCCCGAATCGTCCAAGGAGTCCCTTGCAAGGACGTGGTCTGTGGCTTTAGGACACGTCTGTCCACCACCGCCAGTGGGAACTTACGCTCTCTGCTGGCAGCCACTCTGCCAACACAAACCCAAAACCAAAAAACCAAACCTGGTAGGGATGATGGCCGCTGCGTACGGGGGTTGCTGAAGTGCTGAGTGTGGTGCTCAGAGCAGCGGCTTTAATTGAGATTTCATGCAGGTGGTTAGAGCTCCTTTTACCGTTAATCTGTAGTAGACCACTTGCCAAGCAGCAGGAAGAACAAAGAGATGGAAAAAGAGACGCTTGGCTGCTCACAGTCAGGGGCGCTTTGCGCACATCTGCTTCCTCTTTCACTTCGCTCCAGGCAGAGAACCTGAATGTGTAATCAGCAGTGGATTGTAAGTACCTGATGCAAAGAAAGCTCAGTTACTTCCGCCCCCTTTTTAAAAATATTTTTATATACAGGGAGAGTTTATGGACTGGGATTGTTCGCTGGGCTGTGGTTTCTGTGCTGAAAATCCACTCCGCGGGAGCCACCATTTGCTTTTTGCTGGCTGTCTTGATGACTCTGTCTAAATTGTCCGGCTGCCGCATCTAGAGTTTGGAGCTGGGCTACTTGCCGAGTCCTGTCCTCTGAAGGCTGGACCGTGGCCTCGAGCGCCTAGGTCGCCTGTTTGCCACTGCACCTTCGGGCAGAGCCTGCTCTGGGGTCATTCTGCATCCCCCTGCTAAGAGACCTGTGCTCTGGAGGAGGGGTCCGGAGAGCCATGGTGGCAGCTGCTTGGGCCCCAGGAGATGGGCACCTGGCTGAGGAGCAACGGAGGCCGCGGTGGCTCCGCTATAGTCACAGTCGAGCGCAGCACCCATGAGCGCGGCTAACGTGAGCGTGGTCCAGAGGCAGAGGCGATGGCGGCAAGGTTTCATTTCTAGAAATCTGGACTGGAAAAAGAAGCAGTAGTGTTATAATACCAAGAACTTGCTTATGCCAAGAAGCTGTAAGGGTAACTTGAATATCATTGAGGAGATCTAACATGGTGGCAGGTGCGGAGAGATCAAGTCTCTGACATCTTCAAATGTGCAGGCATAGGGAGCCGTAAACTGTCTAAATGCTGTTTGCTCAGGATCACTAGGCAATGCTGAGCTGATGTGTATCTGGGGCGTACAATCTGGGCCCCTCAGAACACACACACCGAGTCCGGATAGGCTGCATTCAACCTCCAGTTCGCCTGCTTCTCATGACTCAGCACTAAAGATCTCGCTGAAATAACTGGTCGGCCCTTCTGAATTTACAGAGGTAAAAGCCAACTGAGCCTTCATAGGCAGTGGCCAAAGGACTGAAATGGGGCTTGGGAAAGTCAGTCAGGACTCACCTGTTGCATTGGTCACCCGGCAAAGGGAAAGAACGGTCACCATTTGCACGGGATACCACCATGGCAGAGAACTGACATCACGAGTGGAGGAGATATCTTCATTGAAACCTTCGTGACAGGTGTTTAATCCCCTAGCCATCTCTCTCCACACAGTGGAGAAACCTTAAGAGCCCCTCCCAACTCTTTCATAAGGACCCCTCCTAGCTCTTTTGTGAGCTCCATAGCCAAGCCAAGGGAATCAGGAGTGGCACTGGACTTGCGTTCAGGAGCTCTCGGCTACCGCTCCCACCAGTGCTGACAACTGAGGTCTCTTGCACCAGCTACCAGAGGCGTGGCTCCTGGAGGCCAAGCAAATTCGCTGAGGGTTCTCAGCCCCAAGCTCTACAAACTTAGGGTCTGAGGGAGGCAAACAGGGAGAGTGTGCCCAGCTATTCATGAAAACAGGGCTCCCAGGAGCAGCAGACCTGGTGTGTAGCCAGTATTGTGGTGAGCGGGGCCTGGCTTGAGGAAACACAAGAGAAGGCCCTAGGCACTCAGGATTGGAGACCCACCCAGTCTGGGACATAGAGCTGCTGCACAGTTAATGGTTCCCACCTTTGAGAGGAGAAGCTTGGCCCAGTGGGCACAGCACCACCTACTTTAAGAGAAGTTAATCGAAATCTATGACTGCATTTATTTTTTTTTTCTTTTTCTTTCATTTTCATTTTTTGTTGGTGAAGTTGTTCTTTAACTTTTTTTATGTTTTCAATTTTTTAATTTTATTATTATTATTATTATTTCTTTAAATTTTAATTTTCATTTTTTTATTATCATTATTATTTTTTTTAACTTCTTCCTTTCTTTATTTTCAATTTTTTTTCTTTTTTTTTTATGTCTGTAGGTGTTATAAGTACCACCTGGTATGGTCCTTTCCAGTGGGGTTCCAGGGATGACACCTGATGTCATCTTACGTAGACAAAGTCTCTTACTTGATATCGATGTGGAGTCCCCTTGTCCCCAGGTTGGTAGCAGTGGCCAGCTGTTTTCACAGGTATCCCTGAGTTCTTTCAAGAGCTTTAAATCTGTCAAGCAAGGGGTGTGAAAGGGATCTTTAGGTCTTAGAGTTGGGGTTAGGTCCCTTCCTGGAGGAGGGGCACCATAGAGAATTTCATAGGGGGTGAGGTTACACAAAAAACAGAGTATTTCCTTCATGAAACAGTGCATAAGGCAGTAGCATAGTACAATCTTTTATGCTGGTCTCTAAGCTTAATTTTTTAAGGTCTGTTTAATGGTTATATTCATTCTTTCTACCTGTCCTAAACTCTGGGGTATATAAGCACAATGTAACTTCCAATTAATCCCCAGGGTCCTGGCTAACCCCTGACTTATCTGGCCCCACGAACGCTGGTCCAGTATCAGACCCTTTTAACTTAGGCAGGCCATATCTTGGAAAAATATCTTCTAAGATCTTCTTGACCAAAATTTGCGCTATTTCTTTTCTTTTTTTTTTTCTTTTATTTTTGAGGGGAAGGCTTCAATCCATCCTTAAAATGTACCTACAAAGAATAGGAGATATTTAAGTCTATACCTTGCTGGCTTAATTTAAGTAAAGTTCACTTCCCAGAACTGTCCTGGTTTGGTACCTCGTAGGTGCTTTCCTGCAGGAAGCTTGGAAGGGTAAGCATTAACTAATTGATGGACCCGACAGGCTTTTGTTACCCATTCAGTTATTTCCTTCACTGTGAGTCTGTTAGTGGAAAACTCTGTTCTTGATCCTTCAGGAATGCCTGCAGATTCTTTGAACCATGGTGAGTGAGTTGATGTATATTTTCTACTAACATAGTTAGAGCCGTGACTCTTGGAATTTTTACTGAAGGATTTAGAAATTCCACTTGGGGACCTTCAGGGATAAAAATTATTTTGGCCCAGAGCCTGGTGAGCAGATCTCTGCCCATCAATGGGGCCACGCATTCTGGGATTACTAGGGAGAAATGATGGAATTTTCCTTTCCCCAAGTCAATGGTCCTCTTAGTTGTCCAAGCCCGATATTTACTGCCATTAGTTCCTTGAACTAGAGACCTTTAATTAGATAGAGCGCCTATTGTGGCTTTAAGGGCTGAGTATATTGCCCCTGTATCCAGTTTACTGGGGTCTCCTCCACTTCAAAAATTACCCTGAGCTCGGGGAGGGGATCTGAGACCCGACTTTCTTACTCATCCTCCAGAGTCAGAATGGCTGGCTGGCGTGGCTGTCACTTTCTAAGGCAATTTTGACCCAGTGTCCTTTTTCTTTAGAGTAGGCACATTGATCTGAGTCCAGGGGTGGCCTCTGTCATGGGCCAACTTATCCCTTCTTGTCTCCCTGTTTCTTAATTTCTGGCCTATTTGTTGTTGTGACCAGGACCTTAGTCAACACCTTAGTCTGCCTTTTGCTTCTTTAACCTCACTTTGCTCTCTTCTCTTCCTCAGTTTCTCTCTTATAGTATA
This sequence comes from Callospermophilus lateralis, assembly GCF_048772815.1. Lineage (NCBI taxonomy): Eukaryota > Metazoa > Chordata > Mammalia > Rodentia > Sciuridae > Callospermophilus > Callospermophilus lateralis. Next base: position 17,500,055 of record NC_135316.1, on the reverse strand, counting down.
TCTTTCTCAGATTCTCTGATTAAATCTCTCAAAGTGATATCTTGTAATCAATCTAAGCTTTGTAAATTTGTTTTAATATCGAGTGTAGTTTGCCCATCATGACAGATGCCTTTTGATTCTCTGCCTGAGGATCGAAAGGAATATATCTCCTATATGCCTCCATAATTCTCTCTAGAAACAAAGAGGGAGATTCATCAGGCCCTTGAATAATCTCTCTTACCTTGGCCAAATTAGTTGGTCACTAACGGCTGTTTGGAGACGCAGTATTAGAGCCCAGCTATAAGTGGACAGAAGCTCCCTACTTTCAAAGGTGTTGGGGTCACAGTTGGGTCGGTTCAAGGGAAAGCCGGCTTTGATTATGTTGGGAAGTTGTGTCGGATGAACATCTGGTACGAGGATATTTTTTTCAAGGTTCCTGGAGGATTCCCTTTTGTTTCTCTGTCATGAAGAGAGTTCCTAGGAGTTGTTGGCAGTCTTCTTAAGTAGGCTGTTGTAAAAACATTAATGACTCAACCACACCTGAGAGCCGTGTTGGGTCCTCAGAAAAAGGGGGATTGTAATTTTTTAAGTTATATAGGTCTGAAGAGGAGAGAGGCCAATACTGGTAGGCTTGCATTTTTCCCCCAGGACCATCGATAACCATTGGCCTGTAGGGAAGGAGGGGGAGCATTCCGAGAGTTCCAGGGTTTTCAATCTTTTGCTGCCAGTGCATTCCTTTAGCTGGGCCAGCTTCCTCCATGGGAGAAGGTGCTGTGTGTGCCACAGGGGAATTATCTGGAGGGTGCTGGGCTGGCTTAGCTTCCTGCAATGGACGAGAGGCTGAGTCAGCAGCAGGGGAATCACTTAGAGTGTGTTGGGGGCTGGGGAACCAGGGCAGGTGATAAGGAGGGGGAGGAGAGTCCAGTAGAGTCAAATCTGGTGACTCATGGAGAACAGAGGGTGGAGGAGAAGGAGAAGAAGAGTGTTTGAGAGTTCCTGGGGGAAGAAGTTGGAGCAGGGGCAGGGGCAAGGATAGGCTTCACCCATGGAGGAGGAGCTTTGCAGAGGTCCTGCTGAGTTAAGATACATGGCTGTTGATCCAGATGGCTATGTGGCCCCGGTTAAAAGACAATATCTATGACTTTTTAAATTAGTGGGAAGTAGAAAGATCCTTCTAGGGGCCATCCAACTCCAATGTTGGCCATTCTGAGGTACAGAGAGTCTGCGACATCCGGCACTTTACTGAAAAAGAAAGATTCTGAGCCCTTAAGCGGACTTTGGTGCAGTGATCAAGGGTCAGGGAAAAAGGCATTGATGTGCACTGTCCCATAATGAAAGATACACAAACAGTGAAAGCAACGACACATGACACAGACAAGACAAGATAATACAGACAGGCAATGGACGTCCAACACTGAGACCAGGACTGAGTTGCCAGCAAAACCCGATGGGCTGGCAATACCGAATCAAAAATATCACTGAGTCGAGGAGACTATTGTTCCTCAATTTCTGGAGTCCTCTGTGGCGTCCTCCAGAGACATGGCTTGAGTTCTGTAACACGACTGTCAGGCATCGTCAGAGAGAGCTCACACTCTTCATTGACAGTCAATTTGCCAAGCCCTAACCTGAAACCTGAAACCAGAAAGATGCGCCTTACTTACCTGAGAGGGGTCTTTTGGGATCTCTCGTCCACAACTGCTCGATCTAGGTGGAACCTCCATATGTAAAGGTCGGGCTAGCATCGGAGGAAGGGACAACCAAGAGACTTTATCATGCAACAGCAAAGGATTTCCTGGGGGTCCAGCATGTTTGAGCTCAGAACTCACTTGAACAGAGCAGAGAGGCCTGAGAACAGCTTAAGCAGAGCTTATATACTTTCCTTTGAGAGGGCAGAGAGGGAAGTTTATTGATGAGTCTGGGCGACTGAGCGGTTTGCGTGCAACCAGGTGAGGGAGTACATTCTGCAGTTTGGCAGTAGGGAACAGCACATTCTGGGAACAAGATTAGCAAATAATTCTCAAAATTTCAACAGTGTTTTGTTAAGCATACAGAAAAACAGGAAGTGACAAGTACCTATTTTATTAAGCTTTCACTACTGACTATCCTCTTTTTACTGGATGTTCTCTTCTACATTCAATCATCCAAGGTACAAGGTCCTATGCCCCTGTATATGGATTTATCTGAGACAACTTTGCAGAAAGTAATTCAAAGATAAGTAAGATAAGTATATCAATCAGGGGCCCAATGCCCTTCTGGGCTTCAAATCTTATTTAGATTTCTGTTTTCATACATATATTTCACCTATGTAATATATATATATATATATATATATATATATATATATATATATATATATATATATATATATATCATAGTATATATATTTCATCCACAATTTCACAAATTTACAGGCATTTGTTTCACGTTCAATCAATTCCTTCTTCAGAACACATGTATTTCTCCAGGTCTCTTGACTGGTCTTTTCATGAGACTTCTTGCCAAACACATTATTATTGATTTCCATAATCACTTTTGAAGCAAAACTCACACACTGTTCATGATAAACCATAACCCTAATATTACCATTAAATGTGGAACTGGTTGGAATGAATGATTGTATATCAATATAAGATTTTCTGTATATTTTCAGATATCAATTCAAAAAATTATTTAAAATTGGAACCAGTTATATTATTTATTCTCAGTATGGTCTATCCATGCATTATCTCTATATCCAAAGACACAGGGTACACCTATTGTACCCCCAATACTAATTTATATGTCTTCAAAATATTGCTCAAAGAAATGGTGGAAGAAATACTCATGTCACCTGATCTCCTTATACATTTTATCACAGTAATATTCTGGACACAAAAAGCAAAGTTTACACTTATGATTGTACCAGAGCTTTCATTGAAATGAGCTTCCTCACCATTTAATGGTTCCTGAATGAATTGTAAGCCACAATGGCTCCAACTTCAACCTTGTAAAATGGATAGATGAATACCATGAAATTTTTGAAATTCGCATGACGAGGTGGCAATGAAGAACATTTGGATGTCCTGTTGCTTATCATTATCATAACAGACAGTGCCTTGATTGATTGGGTATAATGAAAATGGTGTAGAACTGAGATGCCGGTTAGCTGAAAACTGCAGAGTAGTTGGCCCAGAGCAGTGGTGTGCAGGTGTGTGATAAAATATTTGTGGTGGTGCCATGTGGATCTGCCATTGACTTCCAAATGGCTTTTATCTGATATGGTGCACCAAGCAGACCCTTATATGTAAAGGCATCTTGTTATATGGAGAGGTTTCAGGGCAATGTTTAGAATCAGTTTGCTATCATCAAGGGGGAAAGCATATGGGATAGAAGCCTGGTTGGTGCGTTCTCCTGCAGACTCTGAACCACCACATGTCACAAAACTCCCTCCAACACTGTGTCCCAGATGAACTCCTTGTATTTCGTGAAGCAAATACCATTCTCCCAGTGCAGCAGCAAGAAACACCACGAAAATTGGAGGATGACCAAATGGCTTCACAGTCCACATGGGAGACACTTCGGCCCAGTGGCCTCAGTTTACCTACAAAGAGAGAATTCAGCACCGCTGCCTCATGATCATTGGAAAATAAGAAACCATGTTCTCCAGGTAACATAGATGCAGACCCAGCTTTGATGGTTTCATGACAAATGAAGATAAAGCTCCTGACAACAACATATATTTCAAGTGCCACACCTCAGAGGCAGTTTCTCCAGAATTCTTTTGGCCAGCAGAGCTCCATGGTTGTGTAGTGTTTACACTGTCCTGTACTTTTGGAAACTCCTCTACCAGCTCCCAGGTTGGAAACTCCTGAGCATTTTCCATTCCAGATTTGTATTCACAGATTTTCAAACTCTTCCCCTCTAATTGTTTCTCACTGGGCCAAAGGTAATGTCAAGGCATTGTTCTGGATGAGAGTTGGAAGTTTATTGTGTAGCACACATTTGCGTACACATTGGATTCATTATCCTATTTACCATTTGAAATACTGAATCCCTGACACTAACCCATACCCTACTAGACTCTGACTACTTATCATAAAATGATGGAGAAAAAGAAACCTAACAGGATAGAAATACAGGCCTTTCATAGGAGGCATATTGTATACTTGGATTTTCCTTCTGCTTTATAAAGGGTATGTGTTATAATTCTAGTCAACCTTTCATTGGAATATTTCTCCATGAGTTTTTAAAGTTAACACATATGTAAATTCCTGTCTCCTTTTCTGTGTAGCCTATTCAGAACATGTATATTCTCATGCATATATAGACTTCTACCTGGTATCACACGTACATTCTTGTGAGCAAACTGACTTTGGAATTTACAAATTATGAGAATACATCACTGCCCCTTAATACTGATGGAACTGAAAATTCAACCTATGGGTGAGCTTCCTAGTGAACAACATTAAACATAAATCCATGTTCAGTAAAATTAATATTTTTAGGTATGTGGATGATATATATTTCATGATAAATTTCGATTGGCATATATATTGTTACATTTTAATGTGTGTGTGTGTGTGTATATATATATATATATATATATATATATATATATATATATATATATATATATACTCTCCAGATTTTCCAAAATATGAAATATATGTGTCTTATTATACACTCCGTAAATTCATTCTAGTTCGTGTATGTGGATTTATAATCAACATTTCACATTTCACAAGATTTTTCTCAGAAATATTCAACCACCTGAAATACATATTTGTTTCCTAGTACTGAAAACTAACTTCAGTGAATGGTCCTTATATATCCTAATATTTCTATAGTAACTGACCAGGATTAACATCAATGCAGTTAGATTCCTATGGGACTTGATATGTATTTTGAAGTTTGTTTTTATTCAACACTGGTACATTACTTTTTCGTCAGTTTATGGACATCATAGGATATATCCTTTCATCCACAAGTTCACAAATTTATAGGCATTTGGTTCACTTTCAATCACTTCCTCTTTCAGAAAACATGTATTCCTTTATGATTATTTAGTGGTCTTTTCACTAGACTTTTTTCTAAACATATTATTTTCGATTCTTTAATCATTATTGAAGCAAAACTCACACACACTTCATGATAAACCATAACCCTAATGTTACCATTAGAAGTACACAAAGTACACCTATTTGTACTCCCAATACTAATTGATACATCTTCAAAATATTGCTCCCAGAAATGGTGGAAGAAATACTCATGTCACCTGATCTACATATACATTTTATCACAGTGATATTCTGGACACAAAATGCAAAGATCACACTGATGATTGTAACAAAGCCTAAATGGAAAGTGAGCATGAATTACTAAAAACATCCATGTCCAGGTTGCTTAATGCTCTCAAATGTCAATCCTATTGGTGACTACATGTTTGTTTCTTCCTTATATTATATATTCAACCTCAACCCTGTGAAAATGTTTAATCCTATTACTCACTTTATAATTTGTCTGATTTCCTAATGTCTCTATTGATATCTGCTTTCCTACATATTTTCCCCAGTTCATCAATGTGACTGACTCTTCACATGTGCTGATATTTACATTCACTCTCTACCCGAAACCCTATTGCTGAAGAACTTTTGGTCCAGATCCTATATTCACTCTTCTTTCTAAACCTTCCGACTATCTTCCTAATCCTACCGACTCTCACTTATTGACAGGATGTTGTCTTCCACATTCAGTCATCCAAGGCACAAGGTCCTATGCCATTGTATATTGATTTATCAGAGACATCTGTGCAGAACATAATTCAAAGCTAAGTATCCCAATCAAGGGCTGAATAGCCGTCTGGGCTTCAAATCTTACATACATTTCGGTTTTCATACTTACATTTCACCTGTATATTCTTTTAAATATTGCAGGTTCCAAGTACCATTATTCATCCCCCAAATTATTTCTAACCCAAATCGAACCTGTTGTTAACCCTAACCATACACTCTTCCCTCAATCTAACTACAGAAGAGCATGGACAGAGTTGGTCTTACAATAGAGGAATGTAGGTGATCTTCCACCTGCTGAGAACCTCAGAGTTCCATGCAGATATGATCCTTAGAAAAGTTGTAGGCAGCTATGTAGGACCTGAGAGAGCAAAACTTATTTTACATGGCAAACAACCTGGAGAGGATGAAAGGATGTGTCTGAATCAGCCTCTCTCTTCTTAATGTAGAGAAGATGGACCAAAGCAGGCCTGTGTGGAGAGAAGTTCCCCGTTGACTATGGTTGATATACCATTCTAACTTGTGAAAGTGTCACAGGAAGTAGAAGCACCCTCCATCTCATGGGACCATTTGAAGCAACTGTTAGAACAAAGTGGTTGCCAGGGCAGTGACCTCATTCATTTTTTGAAGAAGGTGACTTCACCTCACTTACTTGGTGATGGAACTCTCTGAACTTGGGATCCAGAAAGCCAGGCACCCAGAGATAGTCCCAGTCGCAGTCCCAGTGGGATCACTTGTTTTGATTTACCAAGGACAGACAGTTTTTTTTGGTATCTACTGATGTGAAGATGGACAAATGCCAGGAGAGCTCTGTAGAGGGACCTATCCTAAGAAATCAGGTAGTCGCTCACAGTTGGTTCCTGACAACTTCACAGAGTTGGCCGAGGAGACCAGATCTGAGACAGGACAGGCCAATTCAGGGTAACATACTATGGTCCACCAGTCCGAGGACACTCTGGATAGTCAAAGACCTATTGGGGGTAGGAAGTGCCTTTGTGGTTGTTGGTGTAAGTTTGTGGTTTTTATTCATGTTCTGAGAATAGGTAGGAAAGGCAGTTTGTTTGGTATGGAGTGGAGTACTTCTAGAAAGCCGTTTGACAAGGCTAGTGTTTCTATGTCTGTGTATCCCACTGTGTCCGTGTTTGTAGACATGAGAAAAGAGAATGCATCAATGGATACGTCCTGTCTAGTAGAAAGCTTCCCAGCATTCATCCTACCCAATTTGTGAGTGGATTGTAGCTTGACTTATGGATGAGCAACCCCTACTATCCTCCTATATTCCTGTTTTCTTCCCGAATTCTCGCCACTATCCAGAATAGGCTCATGTTTTCGTGTCCAAGATATGTGCCACCTCCAAGCTCTGTGACATGGCCATGTAATGGATAGCAGAATGGAGTGGCGAGCATCGCAGAAAATGCAGATATCAATGTGACCAGGAAAGTCTCAGTGGAGAATCCCTGCTTTGGGCCTTTTGCTTACCTATTGTTCTGTTGCCCTGAGTGTAAGAAAGTTTCTTGCCTCAGGCCACCCCTTTTTGAAGCTTGAAGCAAACAGTTTTCAAATGGAAATTAATGGGCATCACCTGTAGCTCTTTGGTTAATTGCTTTGGAAAGGGATGTGTCTGAATCAGCCTCTTGTCCCTGTGTCAGGCTATGACTTAGATTCTCAGCACCTGATGGATCTAAAGTACGTTTCCATGTGTGTATCGAAAACCAAAATGTAAAAATATCAGTCATTCTGGAAGAAGTCTCTTGCCTTTCTCTGTTAGGTTCCTGACCTCCATCAAGTGAGAATAGGGATCCTTTGGTTCAAATGAGTTCTTCAAATCCCTGCAGAGGGTAGACAATATGTGCTTGGGTTTCCTCATTACTCCAAATCACATAAAGAATCTATACCTGACAGTCAGTAGGCCTCAAATTGGAGAATCAGAACAGTATTAACGGCAGGCTTATTTGATCACTCCAGGTTCAGAGGAAAGGGATCCAGGCCACCCTTACTTTAGGCAAAAGAGGGGCAAGGGAGCATATTTTGGACACTGTCTTGGGCTTCCCCCATCATGAAAACCTTCAGCCAGAGGTTTTGATGAGTGTCTCAAGGGAAGAAGATGTGGGCCATGTGGGAGTGTTTTGGTTTTAATTGGGGTTGGAAGAGATTACTTGGTCCACCTGAGCTGGAACTCTGGTGTGTTTCCCCTAAGAGACTGAGTTCTGGAACTGAACTCATACAAGTATTGCCATGAATTGCATTGGGATTTTAGGAGGCCACGCATGAGAGTCGCCATTGGAAACTGAGATCTAGGCTCAGGGTGGCTTTCCACACAGCACTGGGAATCTCAGCCAGGATGTCACATGATTTTTTTCTGAAAGTCTTGGCAGACATAGTTGAGAGTCAAAACAAACATGGACCTCACTTTGTAGACCTCAATGGGCCTGGATTCAAGTGACCATTTTGCCACTTTTTTGGATGACTTGCCTGTGAGAGTTCTCAAGAGCATTCATTGAAATGAGCTTCCTCACCATTGAATGGTTCCTAAAAGAATTGGAACCCACAGTGCCTCCAATATCATCCTTGAAAAATGGCTAGATAAATACGATGACATTTTTGAAATTCCCTTGACCAGGTGGTACAGGAGAACCTTTGGATGTACTGGTGCTGATCCTGAGTGTACCAGACAGTGCCTTGATTGACTGGGTTTGATGAAAATGGTGTAGAACAGAGATGCCAGTAAGTTGGAGCCTACTGAGTAGTTGACCAAGAGCAGTGGTGTGCAGTTTTGTGATAAAATTTCTGTCCTGGAGCCTTGTGGATCTGCCTTTGACTTCCAAATGGCTTGTGGCTGGCATGGTGCATCCTGCAGACTCTTATATGTAAAGGCATCTTTTTATAAGGAGAGGTTTAACGGAAATGTTCACAATCAGGTTATTATGGTCAAGGGGGTAAACTATGTGGGACAGAAGCCTGGTTGGTGCATTCTCCTGCAGATTCTGACCCACCATAACTGACAGAACTCCCTACAGCTCTGAGTCCCAGTTGAGCTCATTGTATTCCGTGAAGCAAATACCAAATTCCCAGTGCAGCACCAAGAAACACCACGAAATGTGGAGGATGACCAAATGGACTCACAGTCAACATGTGGATACACTTAGCCCCCCGTGGCAACAGTTTGCCTACAAAGAGAGAATTCAGCACTCCTGCCTCATGTTCATTGGAAAATAAGAAAGCATATCCTCCAGGTCACAGAGAATCAGACGTAGCTTTGATGGTCTCACTAGAAAGGAAGCTAAAGCTCCTGACAACAACATAAATTTCAAGTGCCCATCGTTAGAGGCAGTTTATTAAGAAGTCTTTAGGCAGGCAAAGGTCCATGTTTGTGGAGTGTTTACCCTGTCCCTTACTTTTGGAAATTCCTCTACCATATCCAAGGTTGTGAACTCCTGATAATTTTCCATTGCAGATATGTATTCAAAGATTTTCTAACTCTTATCCTCTAATTGTGTCTTACTTGGGGCGAAGGTGATGTCTAGGCAATGTTTTGGATGAGAGTGGGAAGATTTTGTGTAGCACATATTTGCATACACATTGGATTCATTTTCCTATTTTTCATACGAAATACTGAATCCCTGACACAAACCCACACCCTTCTAGACTCTGAATACTAATCCTAATATGATGGAGGCAAATATCCCAAACACTATAGAAAAACAAGCAGTTCAGGGGAGGCATCATGTATAGTTGGACTGCCTTTTTGCATGATTTTTGGTAGGTGATACAAATCTAGTGAATTTTTAATTGAAATAGTTCTCCATTGATTTTAAAGTTAACTTATGTGTGAATTCCTGTCTCCATTTCTCTGGAGCCTATTCAGCACATGTATTTTTATATGCACATATAGAATCCTACTTGGTATCACTCATACATTTTTGTGAAGTCCCTGACTTGGCAGAAAGAAATTCTGAGAAGAGATCACTCCTCCTAAATGCTTTTGGAACTGAAAATTCAACCTATGGGTGAGCTTCCTAGTTGAACAACATTATACATAAATCCATGTTCAGTAAAATGAATACATTTGAATCTGTGGATTATGTATATTTCATGATGAATTTTGTTTGGCATATATATTGCTACTTTTTAATGTGTCTGTGTGTGTTTTTTGTGTATATATATATATATATATATATATATATATATATATATATATATACACACACACACTCTCCTGACTTTTCAAAATATGTAATATTTGTGTCATATATACACTCCCTAAATTCATTCATGTTAATTAATGTGGATTTATAATCACATTTTCACAAGATTATGGTCAGATATATTCATCCACCTGGAATTTATTTTTGTTTCCTAGTACTGAAAACTAACTTTATTAAATGGTCCTTACAAATCCTATTGTTTCTACAGTAACTGACCCAGTTTAACAGCAATGCAAGTAGATTCCAATGGGACATGATGTGTATTTTGACGTTCATTTTAATTAAACACTGTTACATTACTATTTCTTCAGTTTTTGCAAATCATAGGATATATATTTCATCCACAAGTTAGTAAATTTATAGGCTTTTGTTATACTTATAATCACTTCCTGCTTCAGAACACATGTATTCCTCTATGTTCCTTGACTCGTCTTTTCATGAGACTTCATTCCAAACACATTATTTTCCACTTCCATAATCACTTTTGAAGCAAAACTCACACACCCTTCATGATAAAACATTACCCTATAATTACCATTTGATGTATAACTCGACGGAATGAATGATTGTATATCAATATAAGATTTCTTATATATTTTCAGATATCAATTCAATTCGTTATTTAAAGTTGAAACAGTTATATTATTTATTCACAGTATTGTCAATTCATGCATTACTTCTATATTCATAGACACAGGGTACAACTTTTGTACCCCCAATACTAATTTATACGCCTTCAAAATATTGCTCCCAGAAATGTTAGAAGAAATACTCATGTCACCTGAACTAAATATACATTTTATCCCAGTAATATTCAGATCACAAAATGCAAAGGTCACACTTATGATTGTACCAAAGCCTAAATGGAAAACAATAATGGATTACTAAAAACATCCATGTCCAGGTTGCCTAATGCTCTCAAATGTCAATCATATTGGTTAGAACATATTTGTTTCTTCCTAAGATTATATATTGAAACTCAACCCTGTTGATAATGTCTAATCCTATCACTCACTTTATACGTTGCCTGATTTCATAATGTCTCTATTGATATCTGCTTCCCTACGTATTTTCTCCAGTTCATCATATACTCACTCTTCGTCCTAATCCTACCAGCTATATTTCTATACCTACTGACTATCCCTTTTTGAATGGATGTTCTCTTCAACATTCAATCATCCAAGTAAAGGTCAGGCGAGCGTTGGAGGAAGAGTCCACCAAGAGACTATCTCATGAAACAGCAAAGGGTTTATTGGGGGTCCAGCATGCTGGTACTCAGAGCTCACTTGAATTGAGTAGAGAGCCCTGAGAACAGCTTAAGCAGAGCTTATATACTTTCCTTTGTGATGGCACGGAGGAAAGTTTATTGATGGGTCAGGGCAAGTGGGCAGTTTGCGTGCAAGCGGGTGAGGGAGTACATTCTGCAGTTTGTCAGTTGGGGACAGCACATTCCGGGAACAAGATTAGCAAACATTTCTCAAGAATTCAACAGTGTTTTGTTAAGCGTACAGAAAAAAAAGGAAGTGACAAGTGCCTATTTTATTAACCTTTCATCCCCCAATTCTTCTTCTGGCTACTTTTAATCATAAAAGTGATCATTGCCGGGTGTCACATTCTATGTCTGCTAGTGGGGTATTACCATAAGTTCAACTTGTCCAATTTGAGCTTGGAGAAAAGAAATTACACGGTTTAGCAAACAGGATTTTATAGTTAGCAATAATATGAGGATTATTATTGGACTGGCCAGGGTTGATAAATTCGTAGTTAACGAGGGGGACTGTGTGAACCAAGACTCAAACCTCACTTTTTGGGCCTCTCTCTCTCGTTGACACTCTTCAAGGCATTTTTTAATTTACTCATAGATTTTTTAACAACTCCACTATGGTCGGCATAAACACAACATTCTTCCACCAATGCAGAACAAAGGACCCCTTCTCTCATGAAGAGGAGGATCAACACTCGACTGTTCTGTAAAACAACTTCAGAGAGAGAGGTTAAAAATTCCTGCAAAGCTGTGATAGAGGTTTCTTATATCTTTAAGTTTTGGTCTATTGCTGCTTCTTATTGGGTCATTTGTTGTGTCCCATGGACCAAGGCAGTAGTTCTTGTGCCCACCCCTGCAGCAAGTCCTATTCCTAATAGGATGGCTAAAGTGAGGGATATATGTTCCCAGTGGAACCGGGTTTTATGGCCACCTATTTGATCTTCAAATGAGCCTGCGTCATAATAAAGCACTCTGGAAAACATCTGCACCATTACACAATTAATCACAGCTGTTGACCATTTGATGAAAACATAAACAATGTTTAAGTATATAGAATTATACTGTTGTAGGGACGGACAAGGCAAGGCACCTAAGATAGTACCAAAGACACGGAGACAGTCGTATTTGTTGCAAACGGATTCAGAGGGCATTACTTCTGTTGTAATCAACTAATCCCCTGAAACCCAAGTTTCGGTAGTTTCAGAATTTTGTACCCAACATGTAAGGGAAGGGGCTCAGAAGTTCACAGTCTCCAGAAGTTCACAAAAGTCAGTTTTTTTCCTGCTTTTTCCTCTGTTCTGGGCAAGTTAACTTTTCAAGGACACCTGGGTGAGGGAGAACTTCTTCTTCCATTTATATTTTCCCCCTGCCAGCTGTTACCATGGAGCCCAGTTGGTAACATCTTTATCATAGAAATCTAGCCATCTCTGTGAAGCCCCAGCTCAAGGCCAGAGGCCTTGTTCACATATTTTGTGAAAAACTAGTAAGAAGGTGTCTAGCGTAGGAGTGCTGATTGTTTTAGCCAGTGACCAAGTAGAACAGGGCAACACTAAAAGAGGAAGTTTATCTACTCTGAACTCTTTTATAGGGACTCTTTTGCGGAAAGTCCTAAAGTCAGCCATGGTGAATACTTTTGGAGAAGGACAGTTAAGACTTTTCTGTGGGCCTGGTACAGAGGGGGAAGACGGGGAAGGTGTGGCTGTGAGCAGCTCCGTTGATATGAATGAGGTAGGAGCGATGTAAAAGAATAATGGGAAAGGGGTTTGGGATTTTCCTAGAAACAAAATGTTGAGCAGTAGAACAGGTAGAGCAGAGGGGAAGACGGGTGTTAGTATCCCTAAAAAACTGTGAGGGACTTTAAATTCTTAGTAACCTGTTTTCAGTGATGACAAAGAAACTTTAAAGGCCATTTTCATTTCATTTTGGATAGGGGTCTGAGGGCTCTCATCAGCTGGTTTGAGCTTTGGGCTAACTGGTAAGAGGACCTGGTGGGACCTGGTGCGGGCACTGACAGGAGAAGAGATTAGTGAGTGGGTGGAGGGGTACCTATGTACCTGCTACCTCAGCAAGAGAGTAATGGTCTGAGAATCGGTGGAGGTTTGGGTTTTTGATCTAGAAATTGGAGGGGAGAAATCATGTTGCTGAGGTGGGAGTGACCGCAGCGGGTCTGGAGCAGAAGGCTGCGCGTGAGGATCTATTGGAGAGGCATAGTTCAGGATGTGAGCAAAGGAGAGAAAAGGCCTCCACATAGGGGAAATCACCTTTCACCTTTTTGATCACTTGCAGAAGTTAAAAAGGTCATGCAGATTTGAGGATCAAGAGACCCCTCTGTGGGCCATCGGTTTTGGTTATCTAATTGGTAATATGGCCAATGCTTTGTACAGAAATTGATTAGGAGTTTGGGTTCCATCATGCACTTCCTGTATGCTAACATCCCCATGACTTACAGAAGATGTCGGCTATCCCCCAACACAGCCGTGACTATTGTGTCTTTGATAGACCGCCGGGCAAACAGTAATCTAGGCAAGCCAACCTGCATCTGGCTCGCGTGTCCCTACCTCCATAATAATTGTTTCCATTATCTATTGTGTAGAAGGGATTTAATGGAATTTTAGTGGGATCCTCTTCATCAGGGATATCCCAATAGGAAAGACCTATACCCAGCTGACAAATGTCTGCGGGGAGAGATGGCCACCAGGTCCCTAAATGGGCTGTATGCAAGATAGACCATACTTCTTTTCCGGTAGGATTGTGATCAGCCATCGCTGCTGAACGGGCTGATGAGGGTTAGGACTACTGGTGGTCAAGGGGAGAGTCTATAGCCGGAGCTTGGTGAGCAGATCTCTGCCCATCAATGGGGCTGGGCATTCTTGGATTACTAAAACGGAGTGATGGATATTTTTTCCCCCCTGGTCCATGGTCCTCTTAGTTGTCCAAGCCCAATATTTACTGTCATTAGCCCCTTGAATTAGAGACCTTTTATTTGAAACAGAGCCCAATGGGGCCTTAAGGGCTGAGTATATTGCCCCTGTATCTACTTCTTAGTTTACTGGGGTCCCCTCTACTTCAAAAGTTACCCTGACCTCTGTGAGGAGATCTAAGCCCCGACGTTCTTAATCATCCTCCAGAGTCAGAATGGCTGACTGGCATGGATGTCTCTTTTTAGGGGCCTCTTTGACCCAGAGTCCATTTTCTTTACAGTAGGCACATTGATCTGAGGCCATGGATGGCCTGTAGTGTGGGACCAGATATTCCTTCCTGTCTCCATGTATCTTATTTCTGGCCTATTTGTTGTTGAGACCAAGACCATAGTCACTGCCTTAATCTGTCTTTTTCTTTTATCCTCCCTTTGCTCCCTACTCTCCCTCAGTTTCTATCTTATAGTATACCTTCTTGGCTTCTCAGACTAAATCTCTCAAAGTCATATCTTGTAATCCATCTATGCATTGTAACTTTGTTTTAATATCCAGGGCAGCTTGCCCAAAAAAGGCCATCATGCATATGCATTTTGATCCTCTGCCTGAGGATTGAAAGGAGTATATCTCCTATATGCCTCCATAATTCTCTCTAGAAACATAGAGGGGGAATCATCAGGCCCTTGAATAATCTCTCTTACCTTGGCCAAATTTGTTGGTCACCTAGCGGCCACTAAAATACCCGCAATTAGAGCTGGGTGATAAGTGGACAAATGCTCCCTACCTTCAAAGATGTTGGGGTCCCAGTTGGGTTGGTTCAAGGGAAAGCCATTTTGAATATTTTGGGAAGTTGTGTCGGTCACCCATCTGGTCCGAGAATATTTTTCTCTAGCATCCAGGAGGATTCTCTTTTGTTCCTCTGTCATGAAGAGAGTCCCTAGTTGTTGTTGGCAGTCATCCCAATTAGGCTGGTGTGAAAACATCAATGACTCAACCACACCTGAGAGCCGGGTGGGGTCCTTGGTAAAAGGGGGATTGTTATTTTTCCAGTTATATAGGTCTGAAGAGGAGAAAGGCCAATATTGATAGTCTTGCATTTTTCCCCCAAGGACGTTCTCAGTCACTGGCCCATAGGGACGGAGGGGGAGCATCACGGGAGTTCCAGCGTTTTCAAATATTCACCGCCGGCGAGTTCCTTTAGCCTGACCAGTTTCCTCCAGGGGAGGAGGGGCTGTGTGTGCAGCGGGGGAGTTTTCTGGCGGGCGCTGGGCTGACTTAGCTTCCTCCAATGGTGGAGAGGCAGAGTCAGCAGCAGGGGAATCACTTAGAGGGTGTTGGGGGTTGGAGGACGTGGGCAGGAGATAAGGAGGGGGAGGAGAGTCCAGTAGAGTCAAATCTTTGACTCAGGGAGAACACAGGGTGGAGGAGGAGGAGGAGCAGAGGGTTTGAGAGATCATGGGGGAAGGAGTAGGAGCGGGAGCAGGGGCAAGGAAAGGCCTCACTCACGGAGGAGGAGATTTGCAGAGGTCCTTCCAAGTTAAGATATATGGCTTTTGATGTGGATGGCTATGTTTCCCTGGCTGAAAGACAATATCTCTTACTTTTTAAATTAGTGGGAAGTAGAAAGATCCTTCTAGGGGCCATCCGAATCTAAAGGTGGGCCATTCTGAGTCACAGAGAGTCTGCTAGGTCCAGGGTTTTACTGAAAAAGAAAGACTCTGAGCCCTTAAGTGTACTTTGGTCCAGTGATCAAGGGTCAGGGCCAGAGGCATTGAAGTGCTCTGTCCCATAATGAAAGATACACAAACAGTAAAAGAAATGACACACGACACAGACAAGACAAGAAAATATAGACACGCAATGGAAGTCCAACACTGAGACCAGGACTGAGTAGCCGGCAAAACCCGATGGGCTGGCAATACCGAATCTGAAACAAAATATCACTGATTCGAAGAGACTATTGCTCCTCGATTTCCATGAATCCTCAGGGGCGTCCCCCAGGTATGTGGCTTGTGGCTCTGTGACACGTCTGTCAGCCACCGTCGGAGAGAGCTCACACTTTTCATTGACAGCCATTTTTCCAAGCCATAACCTGAAACCTGAAACCAGAAAGAGGCACCTTACATACCCCGAGAGAAGCCTGTTGGGGTCTCTCGTCCGCCGCTGCCGGATCTCGGTGGAACGTCGATATGTAAAGGTCGGGTGAGCGTCACAGAAAGAGACCACCAAGAGACTGTCTCATGCAAAAGCAAATGGTTTATTGGGGGTCCAGCATGCTGGGGCTCAGAGCTCACTTGAATAGAGCAGAGAGCCCTGAGAACAGCTTAAGCAGAGCTTATATATTTTCATTGGAGAGGTCAGGGAGGGAAGTTTATTGATGGGTCCGGGCGAGTGAGATGTTTGCGTGCAAACGAGCGAGGGAGTACATTCTGCAGTTTGGCAGTTGGGGTCAGCACATTCTGGAAACAAGATTAGGAAACAGTTCTCAAGATTTCAACAGTGTTTTATTAAGCATCCAGGATAACAGGGAGTGACAAGTACCTATTTTATTAAACACTCACTACCGAATATACTTTACCAGATTTCCTAATGTCTCTATTGATATCTGCTTTCCTACATATTTTCAACAGTTCATCATTGTGACTGACTCTTAAATGTGTGGACATTTACATTCACTCTATAAAAAAACCCTATAGCTAAATAACTTTTGGTCCAAATACTATACTCACTCTCCTTTCTAAACCTACCGACTATCTTCCTAATCCTACCGACTATCCCTTTTTAACTGAAAGTTCTTTTTGACAATCAATCATCCAAGGTACAAGGTCCTATGCAATTGTATATCGATTTATCTGAGACATCTGTGCAGAAAATATAACAAAGCTAAGTATCACAATCAATGGCCCAATGCTCTTCTGGGCTTCAAATCTTACCTAGATTTCTGTTTTCATACTTATATTTTACCTATATATTCTTGTAAATATTGCAGGTTCCCAATACCATTATACATCCAGCAGAATGATTCCTAATCCAAATCAAACCTGTTATTAACGGTAACCATACACTCTTACCTCAATCTAAATTTACAGAAGAGCAGGGACAGAGTTGGTCTTACAATACAGGAATGTAGGGAATGTTCTAACTGCCGAGAAACTCAAAGGTCCATGCAAAAATGATCCCTGAAGAAGTAGTGGGTAACTATGAAGGAACTGAGAGAGCAAAAGTCATCTTCCATTGCAAACAACCTGGTCAGGATGAAGGGATGTGTCTGAATCAGCCGCTCTCTTCTTAATGTAGAGAAGAAGGATCAAACCAGGCCTGTGTGGAGAGCTGTTTCTGGTTGCCTATGGTTGATATACCATTCTAACTTGTGAAAGTGTCACAGGAAGTAGGGGTAGCCTCCATTTCATGGTACACTTGGAAGCAACTGTTAGGACAACATGGTTGCCAAGGCAGTGACCTCATTCAGTTCCTGATGGAAGTGACCTCACCTCACATCCTTGGTGATCGAAATCTCTGAACTTGGGATCCAGGAAGCCAGGCACCCAAATCCAGTCCCAGTCCCAGTCCCTGTGTTCTCACTTCTTTGGATTTACCAAGGACAGAGTCAGTCTTTCTTATTACCTACTGATGTGTGCAAGGCCAAATGAAAGGAAAGCTCTGAAGAGTGGCCTTTCCTGAGAAAGCAGGTATTGGCTTACCGCTGGCTCCTGACAACTTCACGGAGTTGGCCAAGGAGACCAGATCTGAGAAAGGACAGGGCATTTTGGAAAAACATTGTATGGCACACCAGTCAGAGGACACACCAGATAGTCAGAAACCTACTTGGGGAAAAGAGGTGCCTTTGTGGGTGTGGGTGTGTGTTAGTGGTTTTGTCTCATGTTCTGAGAATAGGTAGGAAAGGTGGTTTGTGTGGTTTGGAGTGAACTGTTTCTAATAAGTTATTTGACAAGGTTACTGTTTCTATTTCTGTGTATCCCAATGTGTCCGTGGTTGTAGACATTAGAAAAGAGAATGCATCAATGGATGTGTCCTGTCTAGTAGAAAGCGTTCCAGCATTCATCCTGCCCAATTTATGAATGCAATGCAGCTTGCCTTATCAATGGGCAACACCTGCTACATTTCTAAGTTGCTGTTTTCTTCCTGAATTCTAGCCACTCTCCAGAATAGGCTCATGGTTGTGTGTCCAAGATATGTACTACGTCCAAGCTCTGTGACATGGCCATGTACTGGATAGCTGAAGCAATGGCGAGCATCTCAGAAAACTCAGATATCAGTGTGACCAGTAAGTTTCAGTGGAGAAACCCTGCTTTGGGCCTTTTGCTTACCTTTTGTTCTCTTCCCATGTACGTCAGCAAAGTCTTTGCCTCGGACCACAGCTTTGTGAAGCCTGAAGAAAACATTTTTTAAATAGAAATTAATGGGCCTCACCTGTGGCTCTTTGCTTAATTGAATTGGAAAGGGATGTGTCTGAATCAGCCTCTTGGCGCTGTGTGAGGCTGTGGCTTAGATTCTCAGCACATGATGGATCTAAAGAAAGATCCCATGTGTGCATCCAAAACCAAAATGGGCAAAAGAGCAGTCATTGTGGATGCAGTCTTTCACCTTCCTCTGTAAGGCTCCTGACCTCCATCAAGTGAGAATAGGGATACTTTGTTTCAAATTAGTTCTTCAAATCCCTGCAGAGGCTAGCCCATAGGTGCTTGTGTTTTCTCATGACTCCAATTCACATAAAAAACCTAAACCGCAGAGTCAGTAGTCCTCAATTTGGAGAAGCAGAGCAGTATTAACAGCAGGTCTTTTGTTCACTCCTGGATTACAAGAAGGTTGTCCAGGGCACCCTGACTTTAGGCAAATGAGGGGCAAGGGAGCATATTTTGGACACTGTCTTGGCCTGCATCCTTCATGGAAAACTCCAGCCAGAGATAAAGATGAGTGTCTAGATGGAATAAGATGAGCGTCATGTTGGAGTGTTTTGGTTTTAAATGTGGTCATTTGTGTGGGTGTTGGAAGAGATGTGTGGGTCAACATAGGCTTGAACTCTGGTGTGATTCCCCTTAGAGACTGAGTTCTGGAACTGACCTCAGAGAAGTACTGCCATGAATTTTGTTGGGATTTTAGGAGACCACGCATGAGAGTCGACCTTGGAAACTGAGATATAGGCTCAGGGTGGCTTTCCACAGAGCACTGGAAATCTCAGCCAAAATATCACATGATTTTATTCTGAAAGACTTGGCAGCCATAGTTTAGAGTCAAAACACACATACACCTCACATTGTAGATCTCAATAGGACTGGCTTCTTGTGACCTTTTTGCCACTCTTTGGGAAGCCTTGCCTGTGAGAGTTCTCCAGATCTTTCATTGAAATGAGCTTACTCAGCATTTAATGTTTCCTGAATGAATTGAAACCCACAGTGCCTCCAACTTCAACCTTGAAAAGTGGATACATAAATATCATAATTTTTTTTTTATAGTCCCATGATCAGTTGGCACTGGAGAAACTTTGGATGTCCTGTTGCTGATCATGAGCATACCAGACAGTGCCTTGATTGACTGGGTTTGGTGAAAATTATGTAGCACAGAGATGCCAGTTTGTTGGAGCCTGCTGAGTAGTGGGCCTAGAGCAGTGGTGTGCAGGTGTGTGATAAAACATCTGTGTTGTGGCTATGTGAATCTGCCATTGCCTTCCAAATTGCTTGTGAGTGACATGGTGTAGGTAGCAGACGCTTGTATGAAAAGGCATCTTGTTATATGGAGAGGTTTCAGAGCAATGTTCAGAATAAGTTTGCTATGGTCAAGGAGCCAAGCATTGTGGGATATGAGCCTGGTTAGTGCATTGTCCTGCAGACCCTGACCCACAACACGTGACAGAACTCCCTCCAGCACTTTGTCCCAGTTCAACTCCTTTTATTTCATGAAGCAAATACCAAACTCCTATTGCAACATCAAGAAACACCACGACAAGTAGAGGATGACCAAATGGCTTCACAGTCCAAATGGGGAGACACTTAGGCCGCAGCTGCCACAGTTTACCAACAAAGAGAGAATTAGACACTGCTACCTCATGTTCATTGGTAAATAAGAAACCATGTCCTCCAGGTCACTTAGACGCAGACCTAGCTTTGATGGTCTCACTACAAAGGAAGCTAAAGCTCCTGACAGCAACGTATTTTTCAAGTGCCCAACCTCAGAGGCATTTTCTGCAGAAGTCTTTAGGCCAACAGAGCTCCATGTTTGTGGAGTGTTTACCCTGTCCCTTACTTTTGGAAACTCATCTACCAACTACAAGGTTTTGAACTCCTGAGCACATTTCATTCCAGATATGTATTCACAGATTTTCTATCTCTTCTCCTCTAATTGTGTCTTTCTTGGGGTGAAGGTAATGTCAATGCATGGCTCAGGATGAGAGTGGGAAGATTTTTGTGTGGCACATATTTCCATACACATTGGATACATTTTTTTATTGTCCATTAGAAATACTGAATTCCTGATAGTAACCCAAAACCTACTAGATTCTGACTACTAATCCTAATATGATGGAGAAAAATAAACCAAGCTGAATAGAAATACAAGCAGTTCAGAGGAGGCATGGTGTATAGTTGAAGTTGCCTTTTGCATGATAAAAGGTAGGTGTTATAAATGTACTTAATTTTTAATTGAAATAGATCTCCATGTGTTTTTAAAGTTAACAAATATGTGAATTCCTGTCTCCCTTTCTCTGTAGCCTATTCAGCACATGTATTTTTATATGCACAAATAGAATCCTACCTGGCATCACACGTATACTATTGTGAGATGGCTGACTTGGCAGATACAAATTGTGAGAAGAGAAAACTCCTCCTAAACGCTGTTGGAACTGAAAATTCAACCAATGTTTGAACTTCCTAGTAATACAGTATTATTCATATCCATGTTGAGTAAAATAAATATTTTTGCATCTGTGGATGATATATATTTCATGATGAATTTCGTTTGGCACATATATTGCTACTTTTCAATGCCTGTGTTTGCGTTTTGTGTATATGTATATATATATATATATATATATATATATATATATATATATATATATTCTCCAGATTTCTCAAAATATTTTATATATGTGTCTTATATACACTCCCTAAATTCATTCATTTTCATGTATGTGGATTTTAATCAACTTTTCACTTGATTATTCTCAGAAATATTCATCTACCTGAAATTCATATTATGTTCCTAGTACTGAAAACTAACTTCAGTGAATGGTGCATACAAATCCTAATAATTCTGCAGTACCTGACCCAGTTTAACATCAATGCAAGTAGATCCCTATGGGACATGATGTGTATTTTGACGTTCATTTTTATTCAACACTGGTGCATTATTATTTCTTCAGGATTGCACATGAGAGGATATATATTTCATCCACAAGTTCACAAATTTATAGGCATTTGTTTCACTTTCAATCACTTCCTGCTTCAGAACACATGTATTCCTTCATGATTTTTGACTGGTCTTTTCATGAGATTTCGTTTCAAACACCTTATTTTGATTTCCATAATCGGTATTGAAGCAAAACACACACACTCTTCATGATAAACCATAACCCAAATATTACCATTAGATGTAAAACTGGTTGGAATGAATGTTTGTATATCAATATAAGATTTCCTGTTTATTTTCAGATATCAATTTAAACCGTTATTTAAAGTTGGAACCAGTTATATTATTTCTTCACAGTATGTTCTATTCATGCATTATCTCTATATTCATAGACACATGGTACACCTATTTGTACTCCCCATACTAATTTATTCATCTTCAAAATATTGCTCCCAGAAGTGTTGGAAGAAATACTCATGTCACCTGATCTACATATATATTTTATCACAGTAATATTCTGGACACAAAGTGCAAAGGTCACACTTATGATTATACCAAAGCCTAAATGGAAAGTGAATATGGATTGATAAAAAAATCCATTTCCAGGTTGCCTAATGCTCTCAAATGTCAATGCTATTGATGACTACATATTTGTTTCTTCCTAAGATTATATATTGAAACTCATCCCGTTTGAAAATGAATAATCCTATCACTCACTTTATACTTTACCTGATTTCATAATGTCGCTATTGATAACTGCTTTCCTATATATTTTTCCCAGGTCATAATTGTAACTGACTCTTCACATGTGTTGACATTTACCTTCATTCTCTACCCGAAACCCTATTGCTAAAGAACTTTTGGTCCAAATCCTAAACTCACTCTTCTTCCTAATCCTACCGACTATCATCCTAATCCTGTAGACTATCGTTTTTGACTGGATGTTATCTTCTACATTCAATCAACCAAGGTACAAGGTCCTATGCCATTGTATATCGATTTATCTGAGACATCTATGAGGAACATAATTCAATGCTAAGTATCACAATCAATGGCCCAATGCCCTCTGGGCTTCAAATCTTAAATAGATTTCTGTTTCATACATATATTTCACCTCTATATTCTTATAAATATTGCAGGTTCCCAATACCATTATTCATCCAGCAGAATGATTCCTAACCCAAATCTAACATGTTATTAACTCTAACCCTACACTGTTCCCTCAATCTAACTTTACTGAAGCACAGGGACAGAGTTGGTCTTATAGTACAGGAAAGTAGGGGATCTTCCACCTGCTGAGAACCTCAAAGGTCCGTTCAGAAATTATATCTGGAGAAGATGTAGGCAGCTATGAAGGACCTGAGAGAGCAAAAGTCATCTTCAATAGCAAACAACCCTGTCAGGATCAAGGGTTGTGTCTGAATCAGCCTCTCTTTTCTTATTGTAGAGAAGATGGACCAAACCAGACATTTGTGGAGAGCTGTTCCTGTGTTCCTAATGTTGATATACCATTCTAAATTGTGAAAGTGTCACAGGAAGTAGGGGTCTCCTCCATCTAATGATACCCTTGGAAGCAACTCCTAGGACAAAGTCATTGAAAAGGCAGTGACCTCATTCAGTTCCTGAAGGAAGTGACCTACCTCACTTCCTTGGTAATGGAACTCTCTGAACTTGGGATCCAGGAAGCCAGGAACCCAAAGGCAGTCCCACTCCCAACCCAGTGGTCTCCCTTGTTTGGATTTACCAAGGACAGAATCTGTCTTTCTTATTACCTACTGATGTGAGGATGGCCAAATGTCAGGAAAGCTCTGAAGAGAGGCCATTCCTGAGAAAGTAGGTAGTGGCTCACCGCTGGCTCCCGACAACTTCACAGAGTTGGCCAAGGAGACCAGATCTGAGACAGGACAGGCCATGATGTGGGAACATTATATGGCCCACCAGTCAGAGGACAGTCCGGATAGTCACAGACCTACTAGGGGGAAGGAGGTGCCTTTGTGGGTTTGGGTGTGTTTTTGTGGTTTTGTCTGATGTTCTGAGAATAGGTTGGAAAGGCGGTTTGTTTGGTTTGGAGTAAACTGTTTCTAGTAAGTCGTTTGACAAGGCGAGTGTTTCTATGTCTGTGTTTCCCACTGTTTCCATTGTTTTAGACTTTAGAAAAGAGAATGCATCATTGGATGTGTCCTGTCTAGTAGAAAGCTTCCCATCATTCATCCTGCCTAATTTATGAATGGACTGTGGGTTGCCTTATTGAATGGTAACACCTGATATCTTCCTAAGTTCCTGTTTTCTTCCTGAATTCTGGCCACACTCCAGAATAGGCTCATGGTTTTGTGTCTATGATATGTACCACATTCAAGCTCTGTGACATGTCCATGTACTGCATAGCTGAAGGGAATGGCGAACATCTCACAAAACACAGATATCAGTGTGACAAGTAAAATCTCAGTGGAGAAACCCTGCTTTGGGCCTTTTTCTTACCTATTATTCTGTTGCCCAAATGTCAGGAATGTCTTGGCCTCAGGCCACCCATTTGTGATGCCTGAAGAAAACAGTTTTCAAATGGAATTGAATGGGCATCACCTGTTGCTAATTGCTTAATTGCATTGGAAAGAGATGTGTCTCAATCAGCCTCTGGCCCTGTTTGAGAATGTGGCTTAGATTCTCAGCACCTGATGGATCTAGAAAAGTTCCCATGTGTGCATCTAAAATCAAAATTGCCAAAAGAGCACTCATTTTGGATGAAGTCTCTCGCCTTCCTCTGTAAGGTTCCTGACCTCCATCAAGTGAGAATAGGGATCCTTTGGGTCAAATAAGATATTCAAAGCCCTGCAGAGGTGCTTGAGTTTTCTCATGACTCAAATCACATTAAGAATATATACCCCACAGTCAGTAGGCCCCAAATTGTAGAAGCAGAGCAGTATTAATGGCAGGCCTATTTAATCACTCCTGGTTCACAGGAAGGGTGTCCAGGCCACCCTGACCTTAGGCAAATGAGGGGCAAGGGAGCTTATTTTGGACACTGTCTTGAGCTGCACCCCTCAAGGAAACCTCCAGCCAGAGGTGATGATGAGTGGATATATGCAAGAAGATGAGGGTCATGTGGGAGTGTTTTAGTTTTAATTGTGGTCATTTTTGTGGCGGTTGGAAGAGATGACTGGTCCACCTGGGCTTAAACTCTGGTGTGATTCCCCTTAGAGAGTGCGTTCTGGAACTGACCTCAGAGAAGCATGGCCATGAATTGTGTTGGGATATTAGGAGGCCACACATGAGAGTCGCTCTTGAAATCAGAGATCTATGCCCAGGTTGGCTTTCCACAGAGCACTGGGAATATCTGCCAGCATATCACATGATTTTATTCTGAAAAACTTGGCAGAAATAGTTGAGAGTCTAAACACACATGGACCTCACATTGTAGACCTCAATGGGCCTGGCTTCATGTGACCTTTTGGCCACTCTTTGGGAAGACTTACCTGTGAGAGTTCTCCAGAGCATTCATTGAAATGAGCCTCCTCACCATTTAATGGTTTCTGAATGAACTGAAGCCCACGATGACTCCAACTTCATACTTGAAAAATAGCTAGATAAATACCATGAAATGTTTGAAATTCTCATGACGAGGTAGCACTGGAGAACCTTTGGTTGTCCTGTTGCTGATCATGAGTATGCCACACAGTGCCTTGATTGACTGGGTTTTATGACAATGGTGTAGAAAAGAGATGCCAGTTAGTTGGAGCCTGAGTAGTGGGCCTAGAGCAATGGTGGGCAGGTGTGTGATTAAACATCTGTGGTGGGCCAATGTGGATCTGCCATTGGCTTCCAAAAGGCATGTTACTGACATGGTGCAGTCAGCAGACCCTTATATGTAAAGGCATCTTGTTATATGGAGATGTTTCAGGGCAATGTTCAGAATCAGGTTGCTATGGTCAAGGGGGCAAGCTATGTGGGATAGAAGGCTGCATGGTGCATTCTCCTGCAGACCCTGACCCACTACATGTGACAGAACTCCCTCCAGCACTGTATCCCAGTTGAACTCCTTTTATTTCATGAAGCAAATACAAAACTCCAGTGCAGCAGCAAAAAACACCATGAAAAGTGGTGGACGACCATATGGCTTCACAGTCCACACGGGGAGAAAATTAGCCCCCAGTGGCCACAGTTTACCTACAAAGAGAAAATTCAGCACTGCTGCCTCATGTTCATTGGTAAATAATAAACCATGTCCTCCATGTCACGTAGATGCAGACCCAGCTTTGACGATGTAACTACAAAGGAAGCTAAAGATCCTGAAAACTACATATATTTCAAGTGCTCAATCTCAGAGGCAGTTTCTCAAGAAGTCTTTAGGCCAAAGAGCTCCATGTTTGTGGAGTATTTACCCTGTCCCTTACTTTTGGAAACTCCTCTACCTTTTCCAAAGTGTACTCCTGAGCATATTCCATTCCAGATATGTATTCACAGATTTTCTAACTCTTCTCCTCTAAGTGTGTCTTACTTGAGGCGAAGGTAATGTTCTCAAGGAGCGTGGGAAGTTTTTTTGTGTAGCACATATTTACATACACATTTGATTCATTTACCAATTTTCCACTTCAAATACTGAATCCCTGACACTAACCGATAGCCTACTAGACTCTGACTACTAATCCAAATATGATGGAGAAAAATAACCCAAACAGAATTAAATACAAGCAGTTCAGAGGAGGCATGGTGTATACTTGGATTGCCTTTTGCATTATATAGTGTAGGAGTTATAAATCTAGTCAATTTTTTTGTTGAAATAGTTCTCCGTGTGTTTTTAAAGTTAACATATAGATGAATTCCTGTCTCCCTTTTTTGGTAGCCTATTCAGCAAATGTATTTTTATATGCACATATAGATTCTTACCTGTTACCACACTTACATTCATGTGAGGTGGCTTACTTGGCAGATACAAATTGTGAGAAGAGATCACTCCTCCTAAACACTTTTGGAACTTTAAATTCAACCTATGGGTGAGCTTCCTAGTTGAACAACATTATACATAAATCCATATTCAGTAAAATGAATATTTTTGAATTAGTGGATGATATATATTTCATGGTGGATTTCGATTGGCATAATATTGCTACTTTTTAATGTCTCTGTGTGTGTTTGTGTATATATATATATATATATATATATATATATATATATATATATATACAGTCTCCAGATTTTTCAAAATATGAAATATATGTGTCTTATTGTACACTCCTAAAATTCATTATATTCCCCTAGTGGATTTATAATAAACTTTCACAAGATTATTCTCAGAAATATTCATCCACATGAACTGCATATTTGTTTCTTAGTACTGACAACTAACTTCAGAGAATGATGCTTACAAATCCTAATATTTCTACAGTAACTTTCTCAGTTGAACATCAATGCAAGTAGATTCCTATGGGACATGAAGTGTATTTTGGCATTCATTTTTATTCAACACTGGTACATTATTATTTCTTCACATTATGCACATCTTAGGATATATATTTCATCCACAAGCTCACAAATTTATAGGCATTTGTTTCACTTTCCATCACTTCCTGATTCAGAACAAATGTATTCCTCCATGTTTCTTGACTGGTTTTTTCATGAGACTTCTTTCTAAACACATTATTTTCAATTTCCATAATCACTTTTGAAGCAAAACTCACACACCCTTCATGATAAACCATAACCCTAACATTACCATTAGAAGTATAACTGGTTGGAATGAATGATTGTATATCATTATAAGATTTTTAAGATATTTTCAGATCAATTCAATCCATTATTAAAAGTGGAACTAGTTATATTATTTATTCACAGTATTGACTATTCATGCATTATCTCAATAATTATAGACAGAGGGTACACCTCTTTGTACCACCAATAATAATTTATACATCTTCAAAATATTGCTCTGAGAAATGCTGGAAGATATACTTATGTCACCTGATCTACATATACATTTTATTACAGTAATATTCTGGACACAAAATGCAAACTACACACTTATGATTGTACAAAACCCTAAATGGAAAGTGAACATGGTTTAATAAAAACATCCATGTCCAGGTTGTCTAATGCTCTCAAATTTCAATCCTATTTGTGACCACATATTTGTTTCTTTTTAAGATTATATATTCAAACTCAACCCTGTTGAAAATGTCTAATCCTATCACTCACTTTATACTTTGCCTGATTTCGTAATGTCTCTATTGATATCTGCTTTCCTACATATTTTTCCCAGTTCATCATTGTGACAGACTCTTCACATGTGCTGATACTTACATTCAATCCCTTAGCGAAACCCTATGACTAAAGAACTTTTGTTTCAAATTCTATACTCATTCTTCTTCCTAAACCTACTGACACTCTTCCTAATCCTACTGACTATCCCTTTTTTACTGGATGTTCTCTTCTACATTCAATCATCCAAGGTACAATGTCCTATGCCATTGTATATCGATTTATCTGAGATATCTGTACAGAACGTAAATCAAAGCTAAGTATCCCAATCAAGGGCCCAATGCCCTTCTGGGCTTCGAATCTTACCTAGAATTCTGTTTTCATACATATATTTCCCCTCTATATTCTTATAAATATCACAAGTTCCCATATCATTATTCATCCCACAGATTGTTTCTTAACCAAAATCAAACCTCTTATTTACCCTAACCATAAACAGTTTCCTTAATCTACCTCAACAGAGGAGCAGGCACAGAGTTGGTATTACAATACAGGAATGTGGGGGATCTATCACCTGCTGAGAACCACAAATGTCCATGCAGATATGATCCTTGGAAAAGATGTAGGCCGCTATGAAGGACCTGAGAGAGCAAAAGTCAACTTCCATGGTAAACAACCTGGTCAGGAAGAAGGGATGCATCTGAATCAGCCTATCTCTTCTTAATGTAGAGAAGATGGACAAAACCAGGCCTGTGTGGAGAGCTGTTCCTGGGTGCTTATGGTTGATATACCATTCTAATTTGTGAAAGTGTCACAGGTAGTAGGGGGAGCCTCCAGTTCATGGGACCCTTGGAAGCAACAGTTAGAACCAAGTTGTTGCCAAGGCAGTGACCTCATTCAGTTCCTGAAGGAAGTGTCCTACCTCATTTCCTTGGTGATGGAACTCTCTGAACTTGGAATCCAAGAAACCAGGCACCCAGAGCCAGACCCAGTCCCAGTCCAAGTGGGCTCACTTGTTTGGATTTACCACAGACAGAGTCAGTCTTTCTTGGTACCTACTGATGTCAGGATGACTAAATGCCAGGAGAGCTCTCAAGAGGGGCCTTTCTTGAGAAATCAGGTAGTGTCTCACTGCTGGCTCATGACAACTTCATCAAATTGTCCAAGGAGACCAGATCTGAGACAGGACAGGCAATTTTGTGGGAACATAGTATGGGCCACCAGTCAGAGACCTCTCCGGATAGTTACAGATCTACCTGGGGTAAGGAGGTGCCTTTGTGGGTGTGGGTGTGAGTTTGAGGTTTTGACTCACGTTCTGAGAATAGGTAGGAAAGGCAGTTTGTTTGGTTTGGAGTGGACTGTGTCTAGTAAGTCGTTTGACAAGACGAGTGTTTCTATGTCTGTGTATCTCACTGTGTCCGTGGTTGTAGACATTAGAAAAGAGAATGCATCAATGGATGTCTCCTGTCTAGTAGAAAGCTTCCCAGCATTCATCATGCCCAGTTGATAATTGACTGTGGCTTGCCTTATGGTTGGGCCAAACCTGCTATCTTCATAAGTTCCTGTTTTCTTTATGAATTCTGGCCACTCTCCAGAATAGGCTCATGGTTTTGTGTCCAAGATATGTACCACCTTCAAGCTCTGTGACATGGCCATGTACTGGATAGCTGAAGTTAATTGGGAGTATCTCAGAAAACTCAGATATCAGTGTGACCAGTAAAGTCTCAATTGAGAAACCCAGCTTTGGGCCTGCTGTTGCCCTGAAAGTCAGGTAGGTCTTTGCCTAAGGCCAAACTTTGTGAAGCCTGAAGAAAACAGTTTTCAAATGGAAATGAATGGGCATCACCTGTGGCTCTTTGCTTAATTGCTTTGGTAAGGGATGGGTCTGAATCAGCCTCTTGGCCCTGTGTGAGGCTGTGGCTTATATTCCCAGCACCTGATTGATCTAAAGAAAGATCCCATGTGTGCACCCTAAACCATAATGGCCAAAAGAGCAGTTATTGTTGATGAAGTCTCTCGCCTTCCTCTGTAAGGTTCCTGACTCCTATCAAGTGAGAATAGGGATCCTTTGCGTCAAATGAGTTCTTCTAATCCCTGCAGAGCCTAGCCCATAGGTGCTTGGATGTTGTCATGATGCCAATTCACATAAAGACTCTAAACCCCAGAGTCAGAAGACCTCAAATTGGAGAAGCAGAGCAGTATTAAATGCAGGCCTATTTGATCAATCCTGGTTCACAGGAAGGGTGTCCAGGCCACCCTGACTTTAGGCCAATGAGGGGCAAGGGAGGTTATTTTGGACACTGTCTTGGGCTGGGCCCCTCATGAACACCTCCAGCCAGAGGTAATGATGAGTGTGTATATGGAAGAAGATGAGAGACATGTGGAAGTGTTTTGGATTTAATTGTGTTCATTTGGGTGGTGGTTGGAAGAGATGACTGGTTCCACCTGGGCTTGAACTCTGGTGTGATTCCCCTTAGAAACTGATTTCTGAATCTGATCTCAGAGAAGTATTGCCATGAATTTTGTTAGGATTTTAGGAGGCCATGCCTGAGAGTCGCCCTTGGAAACTGAGATCTAGGCCCAGGGTGGCTTTCCCCAGAGTGCTGGGAATCCAGCCAGGATATCACATGATTTAATTCTGAAAGACTTGGCAGCCATAGTTGAAAGTTAAAACACACATGGACCTCATACTGTATACCCCAATGGGCCTGGCTTCATGTGACCTGTTGACCACTCAAGACATTCCATATGCTGCAGATATAACCTCTTCTAACCTTGAGTTGAGCTGCATTGCTTGTGGTCCTGTCTTTCCTTGTCTTTTCATACTGTTCACATTTCTTTCTGCTTGGTGAAACTGTTGTGTTATTGAAAATTTCCCCATATATTTATATTGCTCTTTTATCCTTGCAAAGTCTCCCTTGCAGGTGCAGGTGACGGTCTGCCCCTCCTACAATAGGGGCAATGTGCCTACCAACCCGGCAGACCCTGGGCTTGTTCTGAAGGTCAGTAGCAGGTCCGCTGACCTTACAGGCGTGGGCGGTGGCTCTGCCACTCTGCGGGTGCTGGGCCTGTTCTATCAGTGGGTCAGATGTCCTTCTGCCTTGGAGGCATGGGCAGTGGCTCTGCCCCTCACCCTCTCAATGTGTTTTTAAAGTTAACAAATATGTGAATTCCTGTCTCCATTTCTCTGTAGCCTATTCAGAACATGTATTTTTATATGCACATATAGAATCCTACATGGTATCACACGTACATTCTTGTGAGTGTGGCTGAATTGGCAGATACAAATTGTGAGAAGAGATCCCTCCTCCTAAACGATTTTGGAACTGAAAATTCAACATATGGGTGACCTTCCTAGTTGCAAAACATTATACATAAATCCATATTCAGTAAAATGAATATTTTTGAATCTGTGGATAATATATATTTCATAATGAATTTCAATTTGCATATATATTGCTACTTTTTAATGTCTGTGTGTGTTTTGTGTGTGTGTGTGTGTGTGTGTGTGTGTATATATATATATATATATCTATATCTATATATATATATATATATATATATATATATATATATATACACTCTACAGATTATTCAAAATATGAAATATATTTGTCTTATTATACACTCCCTAAATTCATTCATGTTCATGTATGTGGATTAATAATCAACTTTTCACAAGATTATTCTCAGAAAGATTCATCCACCTGAAATACATATTTGTTTCCTAGTATTGAAAACTAACTTCAGTGAATGGTGCATAGAAATCCTAATAATTCTACAGTAACTGACCCAGTTTAGCTTCAATGCAAGTAGATTCCTATGGGACATGATGTGTATTCTGACGTTCATTTTTATTCAACACTGGTACATTACTATTTTATTCAGTTTTTGCACATCATAGGATATATATTTCATCCACAAGTTCACAAATTTATAGGAATTTGTTTCATTTTCAATCAATTCCTGCTTCAAAACACGTGTATACCTCCAGGTTTCGTGACTGGTCTTTTAATGAGATTTCTTTCCAAACACATTATTTTCGATTTACATAATCACTTTTGAAGCAAAACTCACACACTCTTCATGAAAAATCATTACCCTAATATTACCATTAGAAGTATAACTGGATGGAATGAATGATTGTATATCAATATAAGATTTCCTGTATATTTTCAGATATCAGTTCAGTCTGTTATTGAAAGTTGGAACCAGTTATATTATATATTCACATTATGATCTATTCATTCATTAACTCTATATTCATAGACACCGTGTACACATAATTGTACCAAAGTCTAAATGGAAAGTGAGCATGTATTTCTAAAAACATCCATGTCCAGGTTGCCTAATGCTCTCAAATGTCAATCCTATTGGTGACTAAATATTTGTTTCTTCTGAAGATTAAATATTCAACCTCAACCCTGTTGAAAATATCTAATCCTATCACTCACTTTATACTTTGCCTGATTTCCTAATTTCTCTATTGATATCTACTTTCCTACATATTTTCCTCAGTTCATCACTGTGACTGACTCTTCACATGTGCTGACATTTACATTCACTCTCTACCTGAAACCCTATTGCTAAAGAAATTTTAGTCCAAATCCTATACTCACTCTTGATTCTAAACCTAACGACTATCTTCCAAATCCTACCTACTATCAATTTTTTAATGGATGTTCTCTTCAACATTCATTCATTCAAGGTACAAGGTCCTATGCCATTGTATACCAATTGATCTGAAACAACTGTGCAAGACTTAATTCAAAGCTAAGTAATTAAATCAAGGGCCAAATGTCCTTCTGGGATTCAAATCTTACCTAGATTTCTGTTTTCATATTCATATTTCAACTATATATTCTTATAAATATACCAGGTTCCTAATACCATTATTCATCCCACAGAATGATTCCTAACACAAATGGAACATGTTATTAACCCTAACAATACACTGTTCACTCAATCTAATTTTACAGATGAGCAGGGACAGAGTTTGTCTTACAATACAGCAATGTAGGGTATCTACTACCTGCTGAAAATCTCAAATGTCCAAGCAGAAATAATCCCTGGAGAAGACGTAGGCAGCTATGAAGGACCTGAGAGAGCAAAAGTTATCTTCCATGGCAAACAAAGATGTCAGGATGAAAGGATTTGTCTGAATCAGCCTCTCTCTTCTTAATGTATAGAGGATGGTCAAAACCAGGCCTGTGTGGAGAGCTGTTCCCAGGAGCCTATGTTTGATATACCATTCTAACTTGTGAAAGTGTCAGAGAAAGTAGGGGCAGCCTCCCTCTCATGGGACCCTTGGAAGCAACTGTTAAGACAAAGTGGTTGTCAAGGCAGTGACCTCATTCAGTTCCATAAAGAAGTGACCTACCCCACTTCCTTCGTGAGGAAACTCTCTGAACTTTGAATCCAGGAAACCAGGCATCCAGAGCCAGTCGAAGTCCCAGTTCCAGTGGGCTCACTTGTTTTGATTTACCAAGGACAGAGTCAATCTTTCTTGGTACCTACAGATGTGAGGAAGGCCAAATGCCAAGAGAGCTATAAAGAGGGGGCCTATCCTGAGAAAGCAGGAAGTGGTTCACTGCTGGATCCTGACAACTTCACAGAGATGGCCAAGGAGACCAGATCTGAGACAGGACAGGCCATTTCATTGAAACATAGAATGGCCCACCAGTCAGAAGACACTCTGGATAGTCACAGACCTACTTGGGGAAGGAGGTGCCTTTGTGTGTGGGGGTGTGGGTTTGTGGTGTTTTCTCATGTTTTGAGAATAGGTAGGAAAGGCTGTTTGTTTGGTTTGGAGTGGACTGTTTCTAGAAAGTCATTTGACAAGGCGAGTGTTTCTATGTAAATGTATCCCACAGTGTCCGTGGTTGTAGACATGTGAAAGAGAATGCAACAATGGATATGTCCTATCTAGTAGAAAGCTTCCCAGCATTCATCCTACCCAATTTGTGAATGGATTGCAGCTTGCCCTAAAGATGAGCAACCCCTACTATCTTCCTAAGTTTCTGTTTTCTTCCCGCATTCTGGCCACTATTCAGAATAGGTTTATGGTTTTGTGTCCAATATATGTACCAGCTCCAAGCTCTGTGACATGGCCATGTAATGGATAGCAGAATGGAATGGCGAGCATCACAGAAAACGCAGATATCAGTGTGACCAGGAAAGTCTCAGGGGAGAAACCCTGCTTTGAACCTTTTGCTTACCTATTGTTCTGTTGCCCTGAATGTCAGGAAGGTCTTTGCCTCAGGCCACCCCTTTGTGAAATCTGAAGAAAACCATTTTCAAATGGAAATAAATGGGCATCCCCTGTGGCTCTTTGCTTATTTGCTTTGGAAAGGGATGTGTCTGAATAAGCCTCTTGACCCTCTGTCAGGCTATGGCTTAGATTCTCAGCAACTGATGGATCTAAAGAAAGTTCCCACGTGTGTATCCAAAACAAAAATGGTAAAAACATCGGTCATTGTGGATGAAGTCTCTTGCTTTCCTCTGTTAGGTTCCTTATCTCCATCAAGTGAGAATAGGGATCCTATGGGTCAAATGAGTTATTCAAAGCCCTGCAGAGTTGCTTGGTTTTTCTCATGACTCCAATTCACATAAAGAATCTAAACCCCACAGTCAGAAGGCCTCAAATTTGAGAAGCAGAACAGTATTAAGGGCAGGCCTATTTGATCACTCCTGGTTCACAGGAAGTGTGTCCAGGCCACCCTGAAGTTTGGCAAATGAGGTGCATTGGAGCTCATTTTGGACACTGTCTTGGGCTGTGCCCCTCATGGAATACTCCAGCTAAAGGTTGTGATGAATGTCTATATGGAAGAAGTTGAGTGCCATGTGGGAGTATTTTGGTTTTAATTGTGGTCATTTGTGTGGTGGTTGGAAGAGATGACTTGGTCCACCTGGGCTTGAACTCTGGTGTGATTCCCCATAAGTCTGAGTTCTGAAACTGACTTCAGACTAGTATTTCCATGAATTGTGTTGGGATTTTAGGGGGAAAGCTATGTGGGATAGAAGCCTGACTGGTGCATTCTCCTGTAGACACTGATCCACCACACGTAACAGAATTCCCTATTTGATCACTCCTGGTTCACAGGAAGTGTGTCCAGGCCACCCTGAAGTTTGGCAAATGAGGTGCATGGGAGCTCATTTTGGACACTGTCTTGGGCTGTGCCCCTCATAGAATACTCCAGCCAAAGGTTGTGATGAATGTCTATATGGAAGAAGTTGAGTGCCATGTGGGAGTGTTTTGGTTTTAATTGTGGTCATTTGTGTGGTGGTTGGAAGAGATGACTTGGTCCACCTGGGCTTGAACTCTGGTGTGATTCCCCATAAGTCTGAGTTCTGAAACTGACTTCAGACTAGTATTTCCATGAATTGTGTTGGGATTTTAGGAGGCCACGCATGAGAGTCACCCTTGTAAACTGAGTTCTATGCCCATGATGGCTTTCAAAATTACACTTGGAATCTCATCCAGGATATCACATGATTTTATTCCTAAAGAGTTGGCAGCCATAGTTAAGAGAGAAAACACACATGGATCTCACATTGTAGACCTCAATGGGCCTGGCTTCATGTGACCTTTTGGCCCCTATTTGGGAATCCTTGCCTGTGAGAGTATAGAAGTTCCCTCAGAAGGCTTTAGTATCCCCAGTTATCAGGACTGTCAACTTAACCTTTTAATTTTAGTGTTACAGTTATCCCTCCCCATAAGATACAGTGTAATAATTTAATGTCATCTGATCTTCCAAAATCCTTTGACCTCTGTGTCTAATAGAGAAACCTTTATTTCTGTTACTCAGGGCTGGATAATCGTACTAGCAAACACCAAGACTACCTGTGTAGGTTAGGAATATCGGTAAGTCTTATACTAAAAACTTCTGCCTCTGGCACCTCCTCTTGATAGTCTCTTTATATAATTATCAGGCATTCCTGTCTGAGAATCTTTCTTTTTAGCCTCCAGTCTTACTTATTTTGGAAGGCTAACTGAAGTGTATACCTTAAAATATTATTATTATAATAAAAATTATTATTAATAATTTAAATGCCCAGGAATGCCTGTATTTTGGTTTTAACTGTCTTTGCTAAGTGTTTAATATGAAGCAGTCAAACTGACTTTTGTTTCTATCTATTGTTAACAGTCAGCTGAGTTTTATGGGAGTCATTCCTTGGGAAACTTGAGAGCAGCTTCTCAGTTCTGAAAGTGCCATTTTCGCTAGGTGGGTACAGGTCTTGCTTGACAATGTGGCTTCCCTCGGAAGCATCAGTGATGTCTCCCTTCTCTGATGACTTTCATCTTCATAACAAATGCACTGATTGCCTTTCTGTTCTCCAGTGGTCTCATTAATCTCCCTGATAGGGAGGTTATGTGGCCCAGAGTTGCTAAGCTCTTTAGAGAAGTCCCCTGTTCCCTGAATTCAGACTGACTCAGAGAGCAAGAGCCAAATATTGGGATTTTTGGCCCTTTTCATTTAACTTTAACTTTAAATCCTAATGTTAAATATCCAGCAAATAAATTTTAACAACCTTATATTACAAGTACTGGGCTTTAGTGTCTATAACTTCATAATTATTTATCTTTTTATTAATTGGGATCTGTATTATTCTGTCTGTCTTGTAGGTGATGACTTATTATCTTAAATGAACCCATGTTATGTTTTAAAGCCACACTTCTGTAAAACACTAACAGGGAATCTTTAGATCACTTATAAGTAAATTACAAAATAAAAATTTTTTACAAGAGTAAAAATACTTAGTTCGTGTAATAGGTACCCTTAATTTTTTAGCTGAGTTATACATTTTATCCCCTGTTTGAGATCCTAGTAATCTTGGCTGAAAAAAAAGAAACTTTTGAACATAACTTTAAATGAAAAAAAATCTGACCTACTGCTTTCGTAGTCATTCTCACATGTAGTAAGATGGGAGACAGAGCCTAATCTCAGGGAAGGCAGGGCTCTTTATGAATCTTAAGTGTTTTAGTTCTAAAGCTGATCTTTATTTTTTTAAATATTATTTTACAAAGTTTACATAAATTGTTTGAGGTCACATGAACATTAGCTAACATCATATGATATCACATTTAAAACATGAATTAAAGAAAGGCTGAAAGTTTTTAACATTTACATAGATTATGCTCTCAATAACTTAAAGATACATTTAAATTGTTCCCCAGTGTAAAAAGTAACATGAAACTTTACATATCTTATTGATAACAGGTAAATAAATCCCCAATATATTTTTTTTACCACATAACTTCAGAACACCAGATTGATATAATGCTCTCTTCAAGTTTCTACCTTACAAACATGTATACCTGGAAGATATGAGCACATTGATAGCATCACAATTACATTGATGTTTCTACATTAACCAAGTTTAGCTTTTAAAGAATTGGCAGTACATTGCTCTAAAATAACAGTTCTTATTTAATCAGTTGTTTTATTTTTATGGTTGCTAGCTCTATAAAAAATAAAACTTAATAAACACAATGTTACGGGTAAACTTATGTTTTCAGAAATTGTTGTCTCTTTAACACATGACTGATTTTTACAATCTTATACACACTTTAGTACAAACTTATACAAACCTTAGTAAATCAATCAGATATCAAACAAAAGTACTCATGAATGAGTAATCCCATATGAAATTTACTTTACTTATTTATCAAAATATTAGACAAATGAATTGAACACTGTAAGCCATTTTTTGTTGTTGAAGGAAAAGTCCTAGAACAAAGGCATATTAGAACTTTTGTAGACATTAATATTTTATTAGATTTTTGAACACCTAGAAAATCTTGTAAGCTTAAATTTAAAGGCATTTATATTTATCTGTTTATCCAATTTAAATTGAAACATTTAAATCACGTGAATTAAAGAACTTTGGATACACTTTATAAAATTTGTTTTTATGAGTGCATTTTTTATGAACGCTTCTTATATATGTTAATTTGTGTATCATATATTTGATATAAGTACATATGTATATATATATATATATATATATATATATATATATATATATACACATTCAACACATAAAAAAGTGTGCACACATAATAATAGTAAAGGAATTGTAGCTTTTCACAGGTGAAATCTCCATTGCAATGTTTCAAAAACTCCACAGTTGGTCAAAGAGAGAACTGCTCAGAAAAACATTAACCTAGGTCTGTAGGATTAAAATCATGAGCTCAAAAAATATATAGAATCTAAGACAAAAAATATGAGTCCTAGAAAAAATGACTGGCCAGTAATTAGTAGATACCATACAATTTACAATTTTTTTCCTCCTTAGGCTTCAGATCAGTCTCCTACTGAGCTTGCAGGCTTCTTTCATTTGCATTTCAACATAAGTCCTGGCTGAGGTCTGGAAAGAGCTGGAAAAAACTGCGATTCTGAGGAGACACCTCAGGCTTAGGCATTTTAACCATAACTTTCAATTTAAGATGTTGAAAATTATGATACAAGTGTAAGATACAATTCACAAAATGTTATATCTTTACATCTTGTTTTTTCAACATATATCATACTATGATTTACTATCCTTGTCCAAATTAATGCACTGGTACACACAGTGACATTTTCCCAGGCTACCCAATTCAAAATTGGTGAAAAAAAAACTGAATGATTGGGAAGTTACTTGCCATCTTGGAAGTAGAGTTGTTTAGTTTTCCATCCTAAGTATTTAATTTCTCTGGGATGAATTATCTGAAATCATAAACTAAACAATTACCTAAACCCGACTTTTAACTGCAAGATTGTTCAATGATTCAAAAACCATTCAGATACCAGATTGTTACAATAAAACTTCATCCTTTAAACACACATTCAGCTAAGATCATTCCCAAGAAAGAATTTATAATATCAAAACATTATTGCATATATCTTAAAGGGCCAGAAACCAAGACACAAGACAGACAGAAAGGAGATCCAGACTATGTTTGACAGACAGAAACTTTTAAAACAGAGCAGATAAGAGAACAATCTCCTACACCAGTGGCACCATAGATGTCCCCACAAGGGAAACAGATGTTTTCACAGAGGGGCAACCTGAAATGTAAAATCAAAGATCTACATGGTGACTTTACTGCATTTAGTGTCCCCTTTTTATTTTTATCTTTTTAAAGAAGACAGAGGTGGCATAATCATTACAGTGCAGGGAAAAAAGGAGGGAATTCCCTGAAGCAATAGGACTTTGGCAGCTGCTGGGAGTCCCTCAGTCCCTCCTTTTACTTACAGAATTAACTCCTCTGGTTCGGTACCACCCCATGCACACTCCATCTCCTAACATTTCAGTAGTCAGCTCTAAAAAAGTTCTGGGGAGGGGGGTTATCATAATTTGTAACTTAAAGATCAGTTACTGACCTTGAAGCCAATTAATGCCAACATAATAATGAGGACAGGGTTTTGAGAAAAAGAAAAAGGGAGGTTTATTTCTCTGCTAACAAAGGAGAAACACAGGGGACTTTGCCCAAAGGTTGTGACTCTCTTAATATGGAGGGACTAGGGGTTTTAAAGTAGTTTCACCTGTTACCCTGGGAGATACTCAGTTCTTAGGTCCCCAGCAGGCATTGCCCTCGGCAGTGTGTGTGCTCCAGGCAGCCAGCTAGGGGCTTCTCTCATTCTGCTTAACAAAGGTGGGTAAAGTTCATAGCACTTTCTTAAAACAGAGTCCAAAGGGGTGTCAGGCTTACTTGCTTTATTACCCATTTTCTCATTCAATATCCTTTAGTTTTTACCACAGAAATCACACAACAAAACGCACAACAACAAACAAGCAAAAAACATATAGAACACAGAACAAAACACACATAAAAAAGAAACCCGGCGTCGAAACAGAAAAACAGAGGAACAATGCAACATCTTGCTAAAAGTCTAGGGTAGGAGCGAGTGCATGCCCGTCGGCACCTCTCTACCCTTCCAGAGCAATTCCCTACAGAACAGCACAGAGGACAGAACGATTCTCTTTACTGTCCCGGAGAGGAGTATAAGTGAGCCTTCCCAGGCCACCTCTCTGTCATCAGAAGAGATCTCCCTTAACCGGATATCAGATGTTATATAGGTGCCACTTACCTATGGAGGCCTCCTTCACCAGGCGATTGCTAATAGTTTTAGTGCAGTGGTTACATGCAGTGCTCCCGGGACCGAAGGCTCAATCCAAGTCCTTGGAACGTCTCAAGTTGTGCACCCCCTAGAGTATCTCTCAAGCCTAGAGCCTTGGAGGGAAGGCCAGCTTCAGAATTTCCACTGGTCTGGTCTTGTGATCTGGTAGGGCAGGGTCATCTCGCTGGGGAACTCCAAAATGTTAGACCAGGATGCAAGAAAAGACCACTGACTCCAATTAAAATCAAATTAAGGGAAGCTTATTATTTCAACCGGCCAGGCTGCCTCTCCCTCCCAAAACGGCGGGAACAAGACAGAAATCTCATCTTTCCTACAGCCCAGCAATATAGCCCAGAAAGATACACATAAGGGGGGTTACAGATAACAGAACTTTGACAAGCATCACACTAATGGTAGTTTACATTTTTTTTTTGCTGGCCCCAACATCAGAAATTATGAGGACAATTAGAGCCTGAGAGACTCGTTGTCTGGCCAGGGAAAGAAAATGTTAATGAGGTGTCACTAAAGTTTCAGATCGTGCTGCTCTCTGATAAGAGAGCCAGGCATGGGTGAATTCAAGGCACTGGTAGGCATTTCAAGCAGGTTCAGAATTTGCAGTAATTTATAGTAAAGCCAAAATTATCATTTCATGGCTTTGTGGCAAGATGGCTCCCAATTTTAATAAAAGATCATGTTGGATCTATCAACACTGTCCCTTACTTTCGGAAACTACCCTACCAACTCCAAGGTTGTGAACTCCTGAGAATTTTGCATTCCTGATATGTATTCACAGATTTTCTAACTCTTCTCCTCTAATTGTGTCTTACTTTGGGCCAAAGTAATGTGAAGGCATTGTTCTGGATGAGAGTTGGAAGAATTTTGTGTAGCACATATTTGCATACACATTGGATTCATTATCAAATTTTCCATTCGAAAAACTGATTCCCTGACAGTAACCAAACCATTATGAAGGAGAAAAATAACCCAAACAGAATAGAAATACAAACATTTCAGAGGAGGCATGGTGTATAGCTGGACTTGTCTTTTGAAAGATAAAGGGTTGGAGTTATAAATCTAGTAAATTTTCTGTTGAAATAGTTCTCCATGTGTTTTTAATGTTAACAAATGTGTGAATTCCTATCTCCCTTTCTCTGTAGCCAATTCAGCACATGTAATTTTATATGCATATATAGAATACTACCTGGTATCACACATACATACTTTTGAGATGGCTGACTTGGAAGATACAAATTGTGAGAAGAGATCACTCCTCCAAAACGCTGTTGGAACTAAAAATTCAAACTATGGGTGAGCTTCCCAGTTGAAAATCATTATACATAAATCTTGTTTACTAAAATAAATATGTTTGCAACTGTTGATGATATATATTTAATGATGAATTTCGATTGGCATATATATTGCTACTTTTTAATGTCTGTGTGTGTTTTTTGTGTGTATATGAATATATATATATATATATATATATATATATATATATATATATACTCTCCAAATTTTTCAAAATATAAAATATATGTGTCTTATATTCACTCCCTGAATTCATTCATGTTCATGTATGTGGATTTATAATCAACTTTTCACAAGATTATTTTCAGAAATATTCATCCACCTGAAATACATATTCTTTTCCTAGTACTGAAAACTAACTTCAGTTAATGTTGCATACAAATCCTAATATTTCTACAGTAACTGACCTAGTTTAACATCAATGCATGTGGATTCCTATGGGACATGATGTGTATTTTGACGTTAATTTTTTACAACACTGGTACATTATATTTTCCTCTATTTATGCACATCATACAATATATATTTCATCCACAAGTTCACAAATTTATAGGCATTTGTTTCACATTCAAAAGTTTTCTTGACTGGTATTTTCATGAGACTTCTTTCCAAACACATTATTTTAGATTTCCGAAATAAATATTGAAACAAAACTCACACACTCTTCATGATAAACCATAAACCTAATATTAAAATTAGATGTATAACTGGTTTGAATGAATGATTGTTTATCAGTATAAGATTTCCTGTATATTTTCATATATCAATTCAATCCATTATTTAAATTTGAAAAAGTTATATTCTTTATTCATAGTATGGTCAATTCATGCATTATCTCTATATTCCTAGACACAGGGTACACCTATTTGTAACCCCAATACTAATTTATTCGTCTTCACAATATTGCTCCCAGAAATGGTGGAATAAATACTCCTGTCATCTGATCTACATATACATCTTATCACAGTAATATTCTGGACACAAAAAGCAAGGTCACACTTATGATTGTACCAAAGCCTTAATGGAAAGTGAGCATGCATTACTAAAAACATCCATGTCTAGGATGCCTAATGCTCTCAAATGTCAATCCTATTGGTGACTACATATTTGTTTCTTCCTAAGATTATATATTCAACCTCAAGCCTGCTGAAAATGTCTAATCCTATCAATCACTTTATCATTTGCCTGATTTCCTACTGTCTCTATTGATATCTGTTTCCTACATATTTTCCTCAGTTCATTATTGTGACTGACTCTTCATATGTGCTCACATTTACATTAACTCTATACCTGAAACCCTATTGCTAAAGAACTTTTGGTCCGAATCCTATACTCACTCTTCTTTCAAAACCTACCGAATATCTTTCTAATAATACCGACTATCGTTTTTTTACTAGAAGTTCTCATCGACATTCCATCATCCAGGTACAAGGCCCTTGCCATTGTACATCGATTTATCTGAGACATCTCTGAAGAACATAATTC
This sequence comes from Callospermophilus lateralis, assembly GCF_048772815.1. Classification (NCBI taxonomy): domain Eukaryota; kingdom Metazoa; phylum Chordata; class Mammalia; order Rodentia; family Sciuridae; genus Callospermophilus; species Callospermophilus lateralis. The sequence continues at coordinate 17,457,473 of NC_135316.1, read as the reverse complement.
AAAGCTAAGTATCCCAATCAAGGACCCAATGCTCTTCTGGGCTTCAAATCTTACCTAGATTTCTGTTTTCATTCTTATATTTCACTTTACATTCTTGTAAATATCCCAGGTTCCCAATACCATTATTCATCCCGCAGAATGATTCCTAACCCAAATCGAACCTTTTATTAACCCTAACCATACACTATACCCTTCCTAGTTAAACAACATTTTACATTAATCCATATTCAGTAAAATGAATATTTTTTGATCTGTGGATAATATATATTTCATGATGAATTTCGATTGGCATATTTATTGCTACTTTTAAATGTCTATGTGTCTGTGTGTGTGTGTGTGGGTGTGTGAATGTATATACACTCTCCAGATTTTTCAAAATATGAAATATTTTGATATGTGTCTTATTATGTGTCTTATTATACACTCCCTAAATGCATTCATATTTATAGATGAGGATTTATAATCAACTTTTCACAGGATTACTCTCAGAAATACTCATCCACCTGAAATACATATTTGTTTCCTAGTACTGAAAACTATCTTCAGTAAATGGTGCATACAAATCCAAATATTTCTACAGTAACTGACCCAGTTTCACATCAATGCAAGTAGATTCCTATGGGACATGATGTGTATTTTGACATTCATTTTTATTCCACACTGGTACATTATTATTTCTTCAGTTAATGCACATCATAGGATATATATTTCATCCACAAATTATCAAATTGATAGGCATTTTTTTCACGTTCAATCACTTCCTGATTCAGAACACATGTATTCCTCCATGTTTCTTGACTGTTCTTTTCATGAGACTTGTTTCCAAACGCATTATTTTCGTTTTTCATAATCACTTTTGAAGCAAAACTCACACACCCTTCATGATAAACCATCACCTCATTGTTACAATTAGATGTATAACTGGTTGGAATGAATGATTGTATATCAATATAAGATTTCTTATATATTTTCAGATATCAATTCAATGTATCATTTAAAATGGAACCAGTTATATTATTAATTCAAAGTATAGTCTATTTATGCAATATCTCTATATTCATAGACACAGGGTACACCTATTTGTACCCCCAATACTATTATATAGGTCTCCAAAATATTGCTCCCAGAAATGGTGGAAGAAATACTCATGTTACCTGATCTACGTATACATTTTATCACAGTAATATTCTGGAAACAAAATGCAAGGTTCGCACTTATGGTTGTACCAAAGCCAAAATTGAATGTGAGCATGGGTTACTAAAAATATCCATGTCCAATTTGCCTAATGATCTCAAATGTCAATTTTATTGGTGAATTCATATTTTTTTCTTCCTAAGATTATATATTCAAATTCAACCCTGTTGAAAATGTCTAATCCTATCACTCACTTTATACTTTGTGTCATTTTGTAATGTCTCTATTGATATCTGCTTTCCTACATATTTTCCCCAGTTCATCATTGTGAGTCATTCTTCACATGTGCTGACATTGACATTCACTCTCTAACCGAAACCCTATTGCTATAAAAATTTGGTCCAAATCCTATACTCACTCTTTTTTCCATACCTTCCGACTATCTTCCTAATCCTAACTACTGTCCCTTTTTGACTCGATGTTCTCTTTGGCATTCAATCATCCAAGGTACAAGGTCCTATGACATTTTATATCAATTTATCTGAGGTATGTGTGCAGAACATAATTCAAAACTAACTATCCCAATCAAGGGCCCAATTCCCTTCTGGGCTTCAAATCTTACCTAGATTTCTGTTTTCATACTTATATTTCACCTATATATTCTTGTAAATATCACAGGTTCCCAATACCATAATTCATCCAGCAGAATGATTCCTAACCCAAATCGAACCTGTTATTAACACTAACCATACACTGTTCCCTCAATGTAACTTTGCAGAAGAGCAGGGACATTGTTGGTCTTACAATCCGGGAATGTAGGGGATCTTCCACCTGCTGAGAACCTCAAGGGTTCATGCAGAAATAATCCCTGGAGAAGATGTATCCAGCTATGAAGAACTTGAGAGAGCAAAATTCTTTTTTCATGGCAAAAAAACCTGGTAAGGATAAATGTTTGTGTCTGAATCAGCCTCTCTCTTCTTAATGTAGAGAAGATGGACCAAACCAGGCCTGTGTGGAGAGCTTTTTTCAGGTGCCTATGGTTTATATACCATTCTAACTTGTGAAAGTGTCACAGAAAGTAGGGGCAGCCTCCATCTCAAGGGACCATAGGAAGCAACTGTTAGGTCAAAGTGGTTTCCAAGGCAGTGACTTCATTCAGTTCCTGAAAGAAGTGACCTCACCTCACTTCCTTGGGTTTGGAACTCTCTGAACTTGGGATCCAGCAAGGCAGGCACCCAGAGCCAGTCCCAGTCCCAGTCCCAGTGTTCTCACTTGTTTGGATTTTCCAAGGACAGAGTCAGTCTTTCTTGGTACCTACTGATGTGAGGATGGCCAAATGCCAGGAAAGCTCTGAAGAGGGGACTTTCCTGAGGAAGCAAATAGTGGCTCACCGCTCGCTTCTGACAACTTCACAGCGTTGTGCAAGGAGACCACATGTGAGATAGGACAGGCCATTTCCAGTGAACATAGTATGGCCCACCAGTCAGAGGACACTCCGGAGAGTCACAGACCTACTTGGGGGAAGAAGGTGCCTTTGTGGGTGTGGGTGTGGGTTTGTGGTTTTGTCTCATGTTTTGAGAATAGGTAGGAAACGCGATTTATTTGGTTTGGTGTGAACTGTTTTTGGTTAGTCGTTTGACAAGGCCAGTGTTTTCATGTCTGTGTATCCCACAGTGTTCGTGGTTGTAGACATTATAAAAGAGAGTGCATCAATGGATGTTTCCTGTCTAGGAGAAAGCTTCCCAGGATTCATTTCGCCCAATTGATGAATGGACTGTGTCTTGACTAATGGATGGGCAACACCTACTATCTTCCTAAGTTCCTGTTTTCTTCCTGAATTCTGGTCACTCTCCAGAATAGGCTCATGGTTTTGTGTCCAAGATATGTACCACCTCCAAGCTCTGTGAAATGGCCATGTACTGGACAGCTGAAGAGAATGGGAGCATCTCAGTAAACTCGGATATCAGTGTGACCTGGAAAGTCGCAGTGGAGAAACCTTGCTTTGGGCCATTTGCTTTCCTATTATTCTATTGCTCTTAATGTCAGGAAGATCTTTGACTGAGGACATCCCTTTATGAAGCCTGAAGAAAACAGTTTTCAAATGAAAATGAGTGGACATCATCTGTGGCTCTTATATTAATTGCTTTGGAAAGGGATGTGTCTGAATCAGCATTTTGGCGCTGTGTGAGGCAGTGGCTTAGATTCTCAGCACCTGATGGATCTAGAGAAAGATCCCTTGTGTGCATCCAAAACCAAAATGGCCAAAAGAGCACTCATTGTGGATGAAGTCTAACCAACTCCACTAACCAACTCACAGGGAAAGTAAATATCTTTTGAAGTGGAGGGGACCCAAGTAAACTTTGAATTAGATACAGGGGCAATATACTCAGCCCTTCAGGCTTCATTGGGTTCTGTAACAAATCAAAGGTCCCTAGTACAAGGGGCTAATGGCAGTAAATATTGGACTTGGACAACTAAGAGGACCATGCACCTGAGGAAAGGAAAAATCCATCAATACTTCCTAGTAATCCCAGATGGCCTGGCTCCATTGATGGGTAGAGACGTGCTCACCAAGCTCTGGGTCAAAATAACTTTTAACCCTGAAGGCCCCCAAGTGGAATTTCTGAATCCTTCATCAAAAGCTTCTATAGTCACAGCTCTAACAATGTCAGTAGAAAATGTACATCAACTCACTCAACTTGGTTCACAGAAACTTCAGGCATTCCTGAAGGATCAAGAACAGAGTTTTCCACTAACCAACTCAGAGCGAAAAGAAATAACTGAATGGGTATCAATAGCCTGTCGGGTCCATCAATTGGTTAATGCTTACCCTTCCAAGCTTCCTGTAGGAAAGCACTTTCAAGGAACCAGACCAAGACAATTCTCGGAAGTGGACTTTACTGAAGTTAAGCCAGCAAGGTATGGTCTTAAATATCTCCTAGTCTTTGTAGATACATTTGCAGGATGGATTGAAGCCTTCCCAAAAACAACAACAAAAAATTATGGCGCAAATTGTGGTCAAGATGATCCTGAAAGATATTTTTCCAAGATATGGCCTGCCTAAGGTAATAGGGTCTGATAATGGACCAGCGTTCATGGCACAGGTAAGTCATGGGTTAACCAGTACCCTGGTGATTATTTGGTAGTTTCATTATGCTTATAGACCCCAGAGCTCAGGACAGGTAGAAAAAATCAAGAGAACCATTAAAGAGACATTAACAAAATTAAGCTTAGATACCGGCATAAAAAATTGGACTATACTCCTGCCTTATGCACTTTTTCATGCAAGAAATACACCCTCTGTTTTTTTTTTTTTTTTGTGTAACCTCTCCACATGTGAAATTCTCTATGGTGTCCCTCCTCCAGTAAGGGACATAACCCCAACTCTAAGACCTAATGATCCCTTCCACACCCTCTTGCTTTACAGACTTAAAGCTCTTGAAAGAACTCAGCAATACCTGTTAAAACAGCAGGCCATGGCCTACCAACCTGGGGACGAGGGGACTCCATATCGATATCGAGAAAGAGACTTCATCTACATAAGACAACGTCAGGTGTCATCGCTGGAACCCCCCTGGAAAGGAACATACCAGCTGCTACTTATAACACCTACAGCAGTAAAAGTAGACTGAATCACTTCCTGGATCCATGCCTCAAGTCTCAAGCCTGCGCCCTGTCCAGACTCTTGCTGGAAACTGGAAATGACTGGTAATCCTTTCAACTTGCGTATTCGACATGTGGATAAGGCTATAGACTCTCCTCTTGGCCACCAGTAGTCCTAACCCTCATCAGCCCATTTAGCAGTGATGGCTGATCACAAATCCTCATTGAATAATCTATCTCGCATACAGCCCCCTTAGGGACCTGTTGGCAATTTCAACAACCAGACATTTGTCAGCTGGCTATAGGTTTTTCCTATTGGGATATCCCTGATAAAGCGGATCCCACTAAAATTCCATTAAATCCCTTCTGTACCATAGATAATAGAAACAAATATTATGGATGTAGGGACAGGCGTGACAGATGCAGGTTGGCTAGCCTAGATAACTATGTTTGCCTGGCAGACTATCAAAGCCACAAACAGTCACGGCTGTGTGGGGGAAAACCCGACTTCTTCTGTTAGTCATGGGGATGTTAGTATACAGGGAGTGCCTGGTAGAACCCAAACTCCTCATCAAATTCAATACACAGCATTGGCCATATTACCAATTAGACAACCAAAACCGAAGAACCCCCTTGCTGAGGTAGCAGGTACTGAGGTACCCCTCAACCGACACACTTTCTGTTTTTCTGTATGCTTAACATAACACTGTTGAAATCATGAGAATCGTTTGCTAATCTTGTTCCCAGAATGTGCTGTCTCCAACTGTCAAACTGCAGAATGTACTCAGTCACCCGGTTGAAAGCAAACCACCCACTCGCCCTGACCCATCAATAAACTTCTAAACCCTGCCTTCTCCAAGGAAAGTATATAAGCTCTGCTTAAGCTGTTCTCGGAGCTCTCTGCTTTATTCAAGTGAGCTCTGAGCCCCAACATGCTGGGCCTACAATAAACCGTTTGTTGTTGCATGAGACAGTCTCTTGGTGGTCTCTTTGTCCTATGCGCACCCGACCCTTACAATATTTGACCTCTATATTCTTATAAATATCGCAGGTTCCCAATACTCATCCAGCAGAGTAATTCCTAACACAAATCAAACATGTTATTAATCCGAACCATACCCTCTTTCCTCAATCTAACTTTACAGAAGAGCAGGCACAGAGTTGGTCTTACAATACAGGAATGTAGGGGATCTTTCACCTGCTGAGAACCTCAAAGTTCCATGCAGAAATGAACTTGGAGATGATGCAGGCATCTATGAAGAACCTGAGAGAGCAAAATTTATCTTCCATGGCAAAAAACCTGGACAGGATGAAGGGTTGATTCTGAATCAGTCTCTCTCCTCTTAATGTAGAGAAGATGGACCAAATGAGGCCTGTGTGAAGAGTTGTTCCCTGGTGCCTATGGTTGATATACCATTCTAACTTGTGAAACTGTCACAGGTAGTAGGTGCAGCATGCATCTCATGGGACCCTTGGAAGCTACTGTTAGGACAAAGAGGTTGCCAAGGTAGTAACCTCATTCAGTTCCTGAAGGAAGTGACCTCACCTCACTTCCTTGTTGATGGAACTCTCTGAACTTTGGATCCAGAAAGGCAGGCACCCAGAGCCAGTCCCAGTCCCAGTCCCAGTGTTCTCACTTGTTTGGATTTACCAAGGACAGAATCAGTGTTTCTTGTTACCTACTGATGTGAGGATGGCAAAATGCCAAGAGAGTTCTGAAGAGGGGCCTTTCCTGGAAAAAAAGGTAGTTGCTCACAGCTGGCTCCTGACAACTTCACAGAGTTGGCTAAGAAGAACAGATCTGAGAGAGGACATGTCATTTTGAGGGAACATACTATGGCCCACCAGTCAGAGGACACTCCAGATAGTCTCAGAATTACTTGGGATAAGAAGGTGCCTTTGTGGGTGTGGGTGTAGGTTTGTGGTTTTCCCTTGTTCTGAGAATAGGTAGGAAAGCCGTTTTTTTTATTATTATTATTTAGTGAACCTTTTCTAGTAAGTCCTTTGACAAGGCAAGTGTTTCTATATCTGTGAATCCCACTGTGTCCGGGGTTGTAGACATTAGAAAAGAGAATTCATCAATGGATGTGTCCTGTCTTGTAGAAAGCTTCCCAGCATTCATCCTGCCCAATTTATGAATGGACCTCTGCTTGCCTTATTGATGGGCTACACCTGCTATCTTCCTAAGTTCCTGTTTTCTTCCTGAATTCTGGCTACTCTCCAGAATAGGCTCATGGTTTTGTGTCCAAGTTATGTACCACCTCCAAACTCTGTGACATAGCCATGTACTGGATAGCTGAAGGGAATGGCGAGCATCTCAGAAAACTCAGAAATCACTGCGACCAGGAAAGTCTTAGTGGAGAAACTCTGCTTTGGGCCTTCTGATTACCTATTGTTCTGTTGCCCTGAATGTCAGGAAGGTCTTTGCCTCAGGCCACCCCTTTGTGAAGCCTGAAAAAAACAGTTTTCAAATGGAAATGAATGGGCATCCTCTCTGGCTCTTTGTTAAATTGCTTTGAAAAGGATGTGTCTTATTCATACTCTTGGCTCTGTGTGAGGCTGAGGCTTAGAGTCTCAGCACCTGATGTACCTAAAGAAAGATTCCATGAGTACATCCAAAACGAAAATGGCCAGAAGAGCAGTCCTTGTGAATGAAATCTCTCGCCTTCCTCTGTAAGTTTCCTGACCTCCATCAAGTGAGAATAGGGATCCTTTGGGTCAAATGAGTTCCTCAAAGTCCTGCAGAGGGTAGCCCATAGGTGCTTGTGTTTTCTCATGACTCCAATTCACATAAAGAATCAAAAACCCACAGTCAGTAGGACTCAAATTGGAGAAGCGGAGCAGTATTAATGGCAGGCCTATTTGATCACTCCTGGTTCACCGGAAGGGTGTCCCGGCCACCCTGAATTTAGGCAAATGAGGGACAAGGGAGATTATTTTGGACACTCTCTTCTGCTGAGCCCCTCATGGAAACCTCCAGCCAGAAGTTATGATGAGTGTTTAAATGGGAAAAGATGAGAGTCACGTGGGAGTGTTTTGGTTTTAATTGTGGTCATTTGTGTGGCAATTGGAAGAGATGACTACGTCCAGCTTGGCTTGAACTCAGGTGTGATTCCCCTTAGAGACTGAGTTCTGGACCTGACCTCAGCGAAGTATTGCCATGAATTGTGTTGGGATTTTAGGAGGCCACGCAAGAGATTGGCCCTTGGAAACTGAGATCTAGGACTAGGGTTGCTTTCCACACAGCACTGGGAATCTCAGCCAGGATATCACATGATTTTATTCTGAACGACTTGGCAGCCATAGTTGAGAGTCAAAACACACATGGTCCTCACATTGTAGACCTCAATGTGCCTTGCTTCATGTGACCTTTTGGCTACGCTTTGGGAAGACTTGCCTCTGAGAGTTCTCCAGAGCTTTCATTGAAATGAGCATCCTCGCCATTTAAGTTTTCTTGAATGCATTGAAACTCACATTGCCTCCAACATCATCCTTGAAAAATGGCTCATTAAATACCATGACATTTTTTTAAATTTTCATGAACATGTGGCACTGGAGAACCTTTGAATATCCTGTTGCTGAATACGAGTATTCCAGACAGTGCCTTGATTGACTGGGTTTAAAGAAAATGGTGTAGAACAGAGATGCCAGTAAGTTGGAGCCTGCTGAATAGCGGGCCTATAGCCGTGGTGGGCAGCTGTGTGATGGAGCATCTGTGGTGGGGCCATATGGATCTGCCATTGGCTTCCAAATATCGTGTGGCTGACATGGTGCAGCCAGCAGACCCTTATATGTAATGGCATCTTGTTATATACAGAGGTTTCAGGGCAATGTTCAGAATTAGGTTGCTATGGTCAAGGGGCAAGCTATGAGAAATAGAACCTTGGTTGGTGCATTCTCCTGCAGACCCTGACATATTACACGTGACAGAACTCCCTCCAGCACTGTGTTTCAGTTGAACTCCTTCTATTTCGTGAAGCAAATACCAAACTACCAGTGCACCAGCAAGAAACACCATAAAATGTGGAGGATGACCAAATGGCTTCACAGTCCACACGGGGAGAGACTTAGCCCCTAGTGGCCACAGTTTACCTAAAAAGATTGAATTCAGCACTGCTGCCTCATGTTCATTGGAAAATATTAAAGCATGTCCTCCAGGTCACATAGATGCAGACCCAGCTTTGATGGTCTCATTACAAAGGAAGCTAAAGCTCCAGACAAATACATATATTTCAAGTGCCCAAACTCAGAGGCAGTTTCTCAAGAAGTCTTCAGGCCACCAAAGCTCCATGTTTGTGGAGTGTTTACCATGTCACTTACTTTTGGAAACTACTCTACCACCTCCAAGGTTGTGAATTTTTGAGCATATTCCATTCCAGATATTTATTCCCATATTTTCTAACTCTTCTCCTCTAATGATGTATTACTTGGGGCGAGGGTAATGTCAAGGCATTGTTCTGGATGAGAGTGGGAAAATTTTAGTGTAGCACATATTTGCATACATATTCTGTTTATTTTCCAATTTTTCATTTGAAATACTGAATCCCTGACACTAACCAATACCCTACTAGACTCTGACTACTAATCCTCATATGATCGAGAAAAACAACCCAAACAGAATAGAATTACAAGCATTTCAGAGGAGGTATGGTATATAGTTGGACTTGCATTTTGCATTATATAAGGCAGGAGTTATAAATCTAGTCAATTTGTGTTGAAATAGTTCTCCATGTGTTTTTTTTTTTTCAATTATTTTATTTCATTTTATTTTATTTTTTAGTTGGTTGTTCAAAACATTACAAAGCTCTTGACATATCATATTTCATACATTAGATTCAAGTGGGTTATGAACTCCCATATTTACCCCAAATACGGATTGCAGAATCACATCAGTTACACATCCACATTTTACATAATGCCCTATTAGTAACTTTTGTATTCTGCTACCTTTCTTATTCTCTACTATCCCCCCTCCCCTCCTCTCCCATCTTTTCTCTCTACCCCATCTACTGTAATTCATTTCTCTCCTAGTTTATTTTCTCATTCCCCTCACAACATATTATATGTAATTTTGTGTAACAATGAGGGTCTCCCTCCATTACAATGCAATTTTCCTTTTCTCTCCCTTCCCCCCCCCAACTCATGTCTCTGTTTAATGTTAATCTTTTTTTCCTGCTCTTCCTCCCTGCTCTGTTCTTACTTACTCTCATTATATCAAATAAGGCAATTGGTATTTGTTTTTTTAGAGATTGTCTAGCTTCACTAAGCATAATCTGCACTAGTGCCATCCATTTTCCTGCAAATTCCATGACTTTCTCATTTTTCAGTTCTGTGCAATACTCAATGGTGTATAAATGCCACATTTTTTTATCCATTCATCTATTGTAGGGCATCTGGGTTGGTTTCTCAGTCTAGCAATTGTGAATTCTACTGCTTGAACATCGATGTGGCAGTTTCCCTGAAATACGCTCTTTTAAGGTCTTCAGGGAATAGTCCGAGGGATGAATCCTACCTGATCATACTGCACAATTGTTTTGATGTGCCTTTGTATTCGATTTGGCAGAATTTTATTGAGGATTTTTGCATCTATGTTCATCAGAGATATTAGTCTGTAGTTTTCTTTTTTGAGGTGTCTTTGTCTGGTTTCGGAATCAGGGTGATGTTGGCCTCATAGAATGAATTTGGCAGTGCTCCCTGTTTTTCAATTTCCTGAAATAACTTGAAAAGTATTGGTATTAATTCTTCTTTAAAGGCATTGTAAAACTCCGCTGTATACCCATCGGGTCCTGGGGTTTTCTTGGTTGGTAGTCTTTTGATTGCTTCTTCTATTTCATCCATTGATATTGGTATGTTTAAATTGTGTGTATCCTCCTGACTCAGTCTGGGCAAATCATATGACTTAAGAAATTTATCGATGTCTTCACTATTTTCTATTTTATTGGAATATATGTTTTCCAAATAATTTCTAATTGTCCTCTGTATTTCTGTAGCATCTGTTGTGATATTGCCTTTTTTCATTCATATGTTAGTAATTTGAGTTCTGTCTCTTCTTTTATTCATTACCTAGGCTAAGAATCTGTCGATCTTATTTATTTTTTCGAAGAACCAACTTTTAGTTTTGTTAATTTTTTCAATAGTTTCTTTTGTTTCACTTTCATTGATTTCTGCTCTGATTTTAATTATTTCTTGCCTTCTACTACATTTTCTGTTGTTTTGCTCTTCCTTTTCTAGGGCTTTGAGATGAAATATGAGCTCATTTAATTGTTGGGTTTTCCTTTTTTTGAGGAATAACCTCCAGGCAATGAATTTCCCTCTTAAAACTGCTTTCATTGTGTCCCATAGATTCCCATATGTTGTGTCTGTATTTCCTTTATCTCTAAGAATTTTTTATTTCCTCCTTTATGTGTTCTGTAACCCATTGATCATTCAGTAACATATTGTTCACTTTCCATGTGATGTAGGATTTTTTCTTCCTTCTTTTATCATTGGTTTCCAGTTTCATTCCATTTTGGTCAGATAAAATGCATGGTATTATCTCTACCCCTGTATATTTACTGAGGGTTGCCCTATGGCATAATATATGTTCTATTTTTGAGAAGGATCCATGTGCTGCTGAGAAAAAAGTATATCCACTTGATGAAGGTTGATATATTCTATATATGTCAGTTAAGTCTAAGTTGTTGATTGTGATATTGAGTTCTATAGTTTCTTTATTCAACTTTTGTTTGGAGAGGTGTGTTGATATCACCCATAATTACTATGTTGTTGTCTATTTGATTCTTGAACTTGATGAGAATTTGTTTTATGAACATCGCAGCACCATTATTTGGTGCATAAATATTGATAATTGTTATGTGTTGTTAGTGAATGGTTCCTTTCAACAGTATATAATGTCCTTCCGTTTCCCTTTTGATTAACTTAGTCTTGAAGTCGATTTTATTTGATATTAGGATGGCCACCCCTGCTTGCTTAAAAGGAATGTGTGCATGGTATATTTTTTCCCAACCTTTCACCTTCAGCCTGTGTATGTCTTTTCCATTCAGATGTGTCTCCTGGAGACAACATATTGTTGGATTTGTTTTTTTAATCCAAGTTACCAGCCTATGTCGCTTTATTGGAGAGTTTAAGCCATTAACGTTTAGAGTTTCCATTGATGTATGGTTTGTACTGCCAGGGATGTTTGATTATTTATTTTTTTAATTTAGTTTGTTTCTCCATGATTAGTTTTCCCCACGCCCTCTGTCATTACCGAGGTACTTCCCACTGATGGTTTTGGTGGTTGTTTTTCATTTCATCTTCATGAAGTGTTTTGCTCAAGACAGTTTGCAATGCTGGTTTTCTGGCTGCAAATTCTTTTTGCTTTCGTTTATCATGAAAGATTTTTATTTCATTGTCGTACCTGAAGCTTAATTTTTCTGGATACAGAATTCTTAGTTGGCCTCCATTGTCTTTCAGTGTTTGAAATACATTGTTCCAGGATCTTCTCGCTTTCATCATCTGTGATAAAATATCTGTTGTTAACCTTATTGGCTCACCCCTGAATGTAATCTCCCTCCTTTCTCTTGTAGCTTTTAATATTTTCTCTTTGTTCTGTATGTTAGATATCTTCATAACAATATGTCTTGGCGTTGGTCTACTGGGATTTTGTTTGCTCGGTGTCCTCTATGCATCTACAATTTTTATATCCATTTCCTTTTTTTATTTCTGGAAAGTTTTCTGTAATTATTTCATTCAGCAGGTTACTCATTCCCTTGGTTTAAATCTCTGTACACTCCTCTATCCCTATGACTCGTAAGTTTTTTTTTTTTTTATGTTATTGCATATCTCTTGCATGTTTTTCTCGTGATATTTTACCAGCCTTTCTCTGTTGGCTAGACTCTTTTCAAGATGATATATTTTGTCTTCATTATCTGACATTCTGGCTTCTACTTGCTCCACTCTGTTAGTGATACTCTCAATTGAGTTTTTAATTTGGTTTATCGTTTCCTTCATTTCTAGAATTATTGTTTGATTTTTTTATAATCTTTATCTCTGGATAAAGATGCTTAACTTCTTATTTTATCTGTTTATGAAATTCATATTTAATGTGTTCTTTCACTGTTTGGATTTGCTGTCTCATATTCTCTTTAGAGTTCCATTCCAGCTGTCTAAGGTATTCCTTGAGTACTTTATATGACCATTTTTCTGATGGCTCTATGTCCTCCTGAATATTTAGGCCTTCTTTCTTTGATTGTACTGCTTTTCTTCCTTGCTTTATTATGTTGCTCATTTTACTTCTTGTTCTGTTTGACTGCTGAGTTACTGTTTACTCTTATAAATTTATTTGTTGCTTGGGAGGAAAGATATAAGAAAAAAAAGGAGGAAGTCACTAAAGAGAATGTGACGCTCACCACAATACTGGCTACACGCCAGGTCTGCTGCTCCTGGGAGCCCTGTTTCCATGAATGCCTTGGCATACTCTCCCTGTTTGCCTCCCTCAGACCCTAAGTTTGTAGAACTTGGGGCTGAGAACCCCAAGCAAATTTGCTTGCCCTCCGGGAGTCACGCCCCCAGTAGCTGGAGCAAGAGACCTCAGTTGTCAGGACTGGAGGGAGCCGTAACCTGGATTTCTGCGCCGTGAGTCCTGCGCCACTTCTGATTCCCTCGGTCTGGCTATCACGCTCGTGTGAGCTGAGAGGGGCCCTAACCGGAGAGCTGAGAGGGGCCCTTAAGGTTTTCCTGCTGTGTGGAGAGAGATGGCTAGGGGATTATTCACCTGTCGCGCTGGTTTCAATGAAGTTATATCCTACGCCCGTGACGTCAGTTCTATGCTATGGTGGTATCCCATGCAAATGGTGACCGTTCTTTCCCTTTGCCAGGTGACCAATGCAATGGGTGGGTCCTGACTGTCTCTCCCAAGCCCCGTTTCAATCCTGTGGCCACTGCCTTTGAAGGCTTGGTTGGCATTTACCTCTATAAGCTCAGAAGGGCCGACCAGTTATTTCAGCGGGATCTTAGTGCTGAGTCACGAGAACCAGGCAAACCGGAGGTTGAATGTAGCCGATCCAGGCTCAGTGTGTGTTCTGAGGGGCCCAGACTATTCGCCCCAGATTCACGTCACCTCAGCATTATCTAGTGATCTTGAGCAAACAGCATTTAGAAAGTTTATGACTCCCTATTCCTGCGCAGCTGAAGAGGTCAGAGACATGATTTCTCCACACCCGCTGCCATTTTGGATCTCTCTCCATGTGTTTTAAAGTTAACAAATATGTGAATTTCTGTCTACCTTTCTCTGAAGCCTATTCAGCACATGTGTTTTTATATGCACATATAGAATCCTAACTTGTATCACACGTACATTCTTGTGAGGTGGCTGCCTTGGCAGATACAAATTTTAAGAAGAGATCACTCCTCATAAACACTGTTGGAACTGAAAATTCAAACTATGGGTGAGCTTCCTAGTAGAACAACGTTATACATAAATCCATGTACAGTAAAATGAATATTTTTGGATCTGTGGATTATATATATTTCTTGATGAATTTCGATTGGTATATATATTGCTAGTTTTAATGTCTGTGTGTGTGTTTTGTTATATATATATATATATATATATATATATATATATATATATATATTCTCCAGATTTTTCAAAATATGAAATATATGAGTCTTATTATACACTCCCTAAATTCATTCATGTTCATTTATGTGGATTTCTAATCAACTTTTCACAAGATTATTCTCACAAATATTCAACCACCTGAAATACATATTTGTTTCCTTATACTGAAAACTAACTTCAGTGAATGGTGCATTCAAATTCTAATATTTCTACAGTAACTCACCCAGTTTAATATCAATGCAATTAGATTCCTATGGGACAGGATGTGTATTTTGACGTTCATTTGTATTCAACATTGGTACATTACTATTTCTTCAGTTTATCCACATCATAGGATATATATTTTAACCACAAGTTCACAAACTTATACGCATTTGTTTAACTTTCAATCAAATCCTGGTTCAGAACACATGTAAACCTCGAGGTTTCTTGACAGGTCTTTTCATGAGACTTCTTTCCAAACACATTATTTTTGATTTCCATAATCACTTTTGAAGCAAAACTCACGCACCCTTCATGATAAACGATAACCATAATAATACCATTAGATGTATAACTGGTTGAAATGAATTACAGTATATCAAAATATGATTTCTTATATATTTTCAGATATCAATTCAATCCATTATTTTAAGTGGAACCAGTTATATAATTTATTACAAGTGTGGTCTCTTAATGCATTATCTGTATATTCATAGACACAGGGTACACCCCTTTGTACACCCAATAATAATTAATAAGTCTTCAAAATATTGCTCCCAGAAATGTTGGAAGAAATACTCATGTCACCTGATCTACATATATATTTTATCACAGTAATATTCTGAACACAAAATGCAAAGTTATGATTGTATCGAAGCCTAAATGGAAAGTAAACATGGATTACTAAAAATATCCATGTCCAGGTTGCCTAATGCTCTCAAATGTCAATCCTATATGTGATTACATATTTGTTTCTTCCTAAGATCATATATTCAACCTCAACTGTGTTGAAAATGTCTAATCCTATCACTCACTTTATACTTTGTTTCATTTCCTAATGTCTCTATTGATATCTGCTTTTCTACATATATATCCCAGTTCATAATTGTGACTGCCCCTTCACATGTGCTGACATTGACATTCACTCTCTAATCGAGACCCTATTGCTAAAGAGCTTTTGGTCCAAATCCTGTACTCATTCTTCTTCTATAAACTACAGACTGTGTTCTTAATCCAAACGACTATCCCTTTTTTGACTGGATGTTCTTGTCGACATTCCATCATCCAAGTTACAAGGTCCTATGCCATTCTATATAGATTTATCTGAGACATCTTTGCAGAATATATTTCAAAGCTAAGTATCCCAATCAAGGGCCCAATGCCCTTCTAGACTTCAAATCTTACCTAGATTTTTGTTTTCATACTTATATTTCAACTATATATTCTTGTAAATATTGCAGTTTCCCAAAACCATTATTCATTCCGCAAAATGTTTCCTACCCCAAAATTAACATGTTATTAACCCTAACCATACACTTTCCCTCAATCTAACTTTACAGAAGAGCAGGGACAGAGTTGGTCTTATAATACAGGAATGTAGGGAATCTTCCACCTGCTGAGAATCTCAAAGGTCCATGCAGAATGATCCCTTGAGAAGATGTAGGCAGTTATGAAACACCTGAGAGAGCAAAAGTCATCTTTCATGACAAACATCTTATAGAGGATGAAGGGATGTGTCTGAACCAGTCTCTGTCTTCTTAATGAAGAGAAGATGGACCAAACCACGCCAGTTTGGAGAGCTCTGTTCGGGTTCCTATGGTTGATATACCATTCTAACTTGTGAAAATGTCACAGAAATTAGGGGCAGCCTCCATCTCATGGGACCCTTGGAAGCAACTGTTAGGACAAAGTGGTTGCCAAGGCAGTGACCTCATTCAGTTCCTGAAGGACGTGACCTACCTCACTTCCTTCTTGATGGAACTCTCTAAACTTGGTATCCAGGAAGCCAGGCACCCAGAGCCAGTCCCAGCCCCAGTTCCAATGGGCTCACTTGTTTGGTTCTACCAAGGACACAGTCAGTCCTTCTTGGTACCTACTGCTGTGAGGATTGCAAAATGCCAGGAGAGCTCTGAAGAGGGGCCTTTCCTGAGAAAACAGGTAGGGGTTTATCGCTGGCTCCTGATAACTTCACAGGGTGGCCAAGAAGACCAGATCTGAAACATGACAAGCCATTTTGGGGGAACATAATATTACTCACCAGTCAGAGGACACTCCGGATACTCACAGACCTGCTTTAGGGAAAGAGTTGCCTTTGTGTGTGTGGGTGTGAGTTTGTGGTTTTGTCTCATGTTCTGAGAATAGGTAGGAAAGGCTTTTTTTTGGTTTAAAGTGGACTGTTTCTTGTAAGTCGTTTGACAAGGCGAGTGTTTCAATGTCTAGTATTCTACTGTGTTCATGGTAGTAGATATTAAAAAATAGAATGCATCAATGGATGTATCCTGTCTAGAAGAAAGCTTCCCAACATTCATCCTGCCCAATTGAAGAATGGACTGCAACTTGCCTTATGAATGGGCAACACCTACTATCTCCCTAAGCTCCTGTTTTCTTCCTGAATTCTGTCCACTCTCCAGAATTGGCTCATGGTTTTTTGTCCAAGATATGTACCACCTCCAACCTCTGTCACATGTCCATGTACTGGATAGCTGAGGGGAATGGGAGCATCTCAGAAAACTCAGATATCAGTGTGGCCAGGAAAGTCTCAGTGGAGAAACCCTGCTTTGGGCCTTTGGCTTACCTATTGTTCTGTTGCCATGAATGTCAGGAAGGTCGTTGACTCAGGCCACCCCTTCGTGAAGCCTGAAGAAAACAGTTTTCAAATAGGAATTAATGGGCATCACCTGTGGCTCTTTGCTTAATTTCTTGGAAAGGGATTTGTCTAAATCAGACCCTTGGTCCTGTGTGAGTCTGTAGCTTAGATGCTCAGCAACTGATGGGTCTACAGAAAGATTCCATGTGTGAATCCAAAATCAAAATTGCCAAAAGAAGAGTCAATGTGGATGAAGTCTCTTGCCTTCCTCTGTAAGGTCCTGAACTCTACCAAGTGACAATAGATATTCTTTGGGTCAAATGAGTTCTTCAAAGCCCTGCAGATGCTAGGGCATAAGTGCTTGGATTTTCTCATGACTCCAATTCACACATAGAATCTATTCCCAACAGTCAATAAGCCTCAAAATGGAGAAGCAGAGCAGTTTTAATGGCAGGCCTATTTGATCACTCTTGGTTCTCAGGGAGGGTTTCCAGGCCACCCTGACTTTAGGCAAATGAGGCATAAGGGAGCTTATTTTGGACACTGTCTTGTGCTTCGCCCCTCATGGAAACCTCCAGCCAGAGGTTATTATTAGTGTCTATATGGCAGCAGATGATAGTCATGTGGGAATGTTTTAGTTTCTCTTGTGGTCATTTGTGTGGTGGTTGGAAGAGATGACTGGGTCCACCTGGGCTCGAACTTTGGTGTGATTTCCCTTAGAGACTGAGTTCTGGAACTGATCTCACAAAAGTTTTGGCATGAATTGTGTTGGGATTTGAGGAGGCCACGCATGAGAGTCGCCCTTGGAAACTGAGGACTAGGCCCATCGTGCCTTTCCACAGAGCCCTGGGAATCTCAGCCAGGATATCACATGATTTGTTTTTGTCAGCCCTCAAGGAGTCCTTCAAGACATGGGGGGCACGTGTCAAGAAAAAGACTTAAAATTATTCTTTTCATACATAGGAGAATTGTGTCCATGGTTTCCCCTTGAAGGGACCATTGATGATAAAAAATGGCTTAGACTAGAAGACTGTTTAAAAGATTATTATGAATCCTTTGGCCCAGAAAAAGTGCCTGTTTCCACCTTTTCTTACTGGAACTTAATTAATGAAATTCTTAAAAGTTCACAATTTGACAATGGTACCTTAAAATTTGTCAGGATTGGGGAAGATGCTATGCAAAGAGTTCTCGTCCCCCCACCACATGCCCATCAGTTTGTATAGATATAGGCCCATCTCAGTGTCCCCAGGACCCTGGGAACCTTTCTGGTCACCCTCAAAATCCCACCCTAATAAATAAGGCTCCAATGGTTACCAACTGCCTTTATCCAGTTTGAAATCCCTGAGACACATTGACCCCTGGGGTGGAGGCTACCCTGGAGAAGGAAGCAGCTTGCTACCATTCAGAAGACCCGCCACCTCTCAGGACCCTGCCACAGCCTATAGGACTTACACATCCACCTCCCTCCTATATTCCTCCTGCCTTTTGTGGTCTGGCCCTTCAGGGGCCAACTGCCCCCCCAGATATTTTTCCCCACTTCCCTTGCCTAACCTGGCTCCCTTGAGAGCGTCCTTCCAACATACATGGGAACAGATCCAATTTCTAAAAGAATTAAGATGCCTTGACTGTGAGCTCTGCTCATTAGTCTTAGGCAAGGAGTCAATGCAAGGTGGCCTAAGGTGGTCTAATACAAAGGCTAAGCCACTCCATCGGCATGTTCTCACCTTCCCAGTCACCACCAGTCAGATAGATAAGCCTGCCCAAGCTGAGGACAAAGACTTAGACGAGGATCAAGAGGAGGACGCGGGGTAAAATTGATCAAGGGGGACAAGTGGGGGAAGGGCAAGAGGAAGATCAGGACTCAGAGGATGAGGAGTTCACTGCTAGGCAGGAAGGAACCCAGAGTGTCTACAAAATATTAAGCCTGTGTTTTCTTGAAAAACTTAAAAATGCTTGTGCTCACTATGGTCCCACTGGGCCCAACACTTTGGCTTTATTAGAAAGCCACAGTGCACAATGGCTTACTCCCAATGATGGGAAAATTTTAGCCCGAGCTATTCTCAGTGCCTGAGACTTCCTATTATGGAATGCAGATTTCAAAGAGCACTGTCGGGAAACTGCTCAAAAAAATATTTACTAACGCCTTCTCTAAATCCTATTAAGCTAATGATCAATGCGCCTTTTGACACTAACACTAAACAGGCGCGTTTCCCTGCTGGACTTTTGGCACAGATTCGGACGGCTGGCTTACATGCTTGGAGACGCCTCCCTCAAAAAAGCTACCACTTCCCTGGCAAAAATTCGGCAAGGACCTGAGCCTTATAGCCACTTTTTTTGCCCGGCTTAACCTAGCCGCAGAATACTTGCTTGGACCAAGCAAAAGCGAAAGCACCTTTGTAAAACATCTTGCCTTTGAAAATGCCAACCAGGCATTTCAGGATGTTTTTTGATCACATAAGGATAAAGGGGAACTTTCTGATTTTTTTAGACTCCGTGCAGTGGTGGGTGCAGCCCATGCCATTGGTCTCACCCTAGGTGCCGCCTTTACCAAGGCCTTTAACAATTCTGGCTCAAGTACTTGCTTTACTTGTAAACAACCTGGCCATTTTGCACGTGAGTGTATGACAGGCAAACAAAGCCTTGGAATAGCATCTCCGCAAACCCAGGCTAAACCGCCCCCAGCTACCCTTTGACCTAGATGTGGTAAAGGTCGTCACTGGGCCAGTGACTTTAGATCTAAGACAAATGCCCTCAGACAGCCTATTTCTCGCCGCTTCTCAGAAAACTCCCTGTGGGGCCAGCCCCTGGCCCTGACCTCCCCCAGGACAAACCCAGGGGCAATAAGGTTTGTTCCCTCCCAAACTCCCAACCTACCTCAAAATCCTTCTCCACAATTGCCTCCCTCCAAGAAGCCACCCCAGGCAGCACAGGATTGTACCTCTGTGCCACCACCGATACAATATTAGACTCAATGCAAGGGCGCCAGATACTACCTACTGGAATTATGGGTCCCCCTCCATCTCATACGTGTTCCTTTATTCTTGGAAGAGCCTCTCCTACCTTACAAGGTGTTCATGTCTTCCCTGACATTATTGATAATGATTTTACTGGAGAAATAAAATTACTGGCCACAGCTATTAATGGAGTTGCGGCCATCCCAGCAGGAACAAGACTTACACAATTAATACTCCTTCCCTTAGATTAAAGTGGCACTTCCATCGCCCAAACCCTACCCTGGGGGACTGACTCCTTGGGCTTCTCTGATGTGTATTGGGTTCAGCCCATTTCTCGTAATAGACCAACCCTTACCTTACTTATTGATGAAAAGGAATTCCAAGTAATTCTTGATACTGTAGCTGATGCCACAATTATTTCTCAAAAATACTGGCCATCAGGTTGGCTCCTCACCCCATTCTTGACTGACCTTAAAGGGATAGGACAATCAAAAAATACTCTGGTCACCTTTAGGGCTCTTAACTGGACTGGTAAAGAGGGTAATAAGGGAAGTGTCACTCCTTTCATTGTTCTTGACCTCCCTGTTAACCTATGGGGCCGAGATATTATGAGTCAAATGGAAGTTATTCTTGCCAGTCCAAATTCCATGGTGACTCATCAAATACTTCGTATGAATTTTGTCCCTGATACAAGCCTAGGGAGACTGAGACAAGGACTGGTTGAGGCTATACAACCCAATCAAAAACAAATACATATGGATTTGGGTATTTGGATTTTTAGTGTCGGTCCCTGATCCTCCTGTACCCCATGCAAATAAAATTATTTAGGAGACTCAGACTCCTGTGTGGGTGGATCAGTGGCCCCTTACCCAAGAAAAATTGTAGGCTCCCTCCATGTTAGTGCAGGAAGAGCTGGCAGCCGGCCATGTAGAGCTCTCAACCTCACCATGGAATACACTTATTTTGTTAGCAAGAAAAAATTAGTCAAGTGTTGCCTTTTACAGGATTTGCGTGCCATTAATAAAGTTATGCACCCAATGGGAGCACTACAGCCATGCATTCCCACACCAGTGGCTATTCCCAAAAACTATTATAAAATGGTTATTGACTTAAAAGATTGCTTTTTTACCATTCCTTTACATCATAAGGATAGACCCTGTTTTGCCTTTAATCTCCCTCACATTAATTTCCAGGGCCCTATGCAGAGATTTCAATGGTAGGTTTTTCCACAAGATATGGCCAACAGCCCCAGTCTTTGCCGAAAATACGTTGCTCAAGCAGTAGATTCTGTGAGAGAGCAATGGCCACCAATTTATATTTTACATTATATGGATGATTTGTTAATTGCTGCACATAATACCCATGACCTTAATAGTTGTTACTTGGACCTTTGCAAAACCCTCACTACCTTGGTACTACAGATAGCTCCTGATAAGGTTCAAACACAGGACCCTTATACCTATTTGCGCCATAAACTTCAAGATAATCAGATCCAGATTCTTAAAATACAACTACGAGTGGACCATCTTCACACCCTTAATGATTTTCAAAAATAACTGGGGGATATTCAATGGCTAAGAACATATTTAAAATTATCCACTTGTGTACTTTTGCCTCTTAATGATATTTTGAGAGGTGATTCCCACTCCTCCTCCCCTCGAAAGCTTACTCCCAAGGAATGACAGGCATTAAACAAAGTCATAGAAGCCATTGTCCAACAGTTTGTTATATAAATTTCTTATAACCTTCCTCTGGTTCTGGTTATTTTACACACTCCTCATACACCCACAGGAATATTTTGGCAGTGAGATCCACTGTTTGAAAATAAAGGCTGCCCCTTGCTTTGGGTCTATTTACCCACCACATCCTCCAAGGTTATTATGCTTTATCCTGCTCAGGTAGCTTCTATTATTATAAAAAGTTGCTTGCTTTCTCGACAACATTTTGGCAAAGACCCTGATAATATTTTAATTCCACATACTAAGGAACAAACCCATTTTTTACTACACACAGGGAATGAATGGTGTATTGCCCTATCAGGCTTTGTGGGCACAATTGATAACCACCTCCCCAGTGGCCCCTTTTACATTTTTCCCAATTACATCCATTTATTTTTCCCAAAATTACTCAAAAGGCTCCCATTCCTCAAGCCCTTACTGTCTTTACAGATGGTTCCAGTAATAGCCGTGCGGTCTTTGTTGTCAATAACCAGCCTACCACCTTTGATACTGTCTATAGGTCAGCACAGCTTGTGGAATTGTTTGCCATAACACAAATTTTTATAACATTTTTTGATAAGCCTGTTAATATTTATACAGACAGTGCCTACATTGCTCATTCTGTGCCCCTGCTGGAGATTTCACCCGCCATTAAGGCTTCTTCCAATGCGGCCTTTTTGTTTCACCAGCTTCAGCAGCTTATTCAGGCCAGAAAACACCCATTTTTCTTAGGACACATGAGGGCACACTTTGATCTTCCCCGCCCTCTTACAAAAGTTATGCCCAAGCTGATGCATCAACTCGTTCCATCTTTTCAATTTTTGTTGGCTCCATTCAAAAGGCCACGGAGTTACACAATCTTCACCATCTAAATTCCC